>NC_045619.1:100269432-100894432 GCF_009829155.1 Mustela erminea
CAAACCCCCAACTTCTTGACTTGACTAAATCCAGTGGTGGTCCCCAAGCATTCTGGAACTTCAAGTATCTTTACTCAGTGTTCTTCAAACTATATCCATTGTCAGATGGCATGTGCATCTCCAGTCCTTGAGGAAAACAAAAGGATGAGGGGTTTGCATGGTTAAATGGATTTAGGAGGGTACCTGGGTGGCTCAGTTGGTTAAGCAACTGCCCTTGGCTCAGGTCATGGTCCCAGAGCCCTGGGATCGAGTCCTACATCAGGGTCCCAGCTCCACGGGGAATCTGCTTCTCCCTCTGACCTCCCCTCTCATGCTCTCTCTCACTCTGTCTGTCTCTCTCTCAAAATAAACAAATAAAAAAAATTTAAAAATAAATAAATGGATTTAGGAAACTGATAAACAAAGTTTAACAAGCTTCTCAGAGGGTTTTTTCCCCCAGATGTTATTTATTTATCAGAGAGAAAGAGATGGAGAGAGAAAGGGAGAAAGCGCCCATCAGCATGAGAAGTAGCAGGCAGAGGGAAAAGCAGCCTCGCCACAGAGCAAGGAACCTATTATAGGACTTGATCCCAGGATCCCGGGATCATGACTGGAGCCAAAGGCAGACACTTAACTGACTGAGCTACCAAGGTGTCCCTCTCAGAGGTTTTTTTAAAGGTATACATAGCACTTCCCCCAATGTATTTGACCTTGGAACTCTTTTTTTCACAGAAAACCCATAATAGAAATATGATAGAAATAGAAAACCTATATCTTCTATTGTACAGAAGGAAATTGGGGATATGCTTCTTTTATTGGAAGGATAAAACTTATTGGCAAAATAATAGGCGACATAGAAAATATTAACACATTTGAAAAAAAAGAAAGAATTAATGTTTTGATGTCACGGCCGGCAAAACAAATCGACCAGGAACGTGAGAGTAAGAGGATGAAAAAAAGAACTCGAGAAGCAGAGAGATGGAGGCAGGAGGAGCACTGAGGTGGATGTCCAACAGTGCTAAGTTTATTCAAAGCATTAAGGACATATATATATAGTGATAATAGGAGAAGCAATACATCTGTGTCTAGTTAAACAACCACGAGTTCCCATAATAAGTTTCACATTTAACTATAAGCAGACATCGTGACGACAAATGGCTGATGCCAGTACAAATTGTTCTATATTGATACAGCAAACCTGAAAGTAATTTATGGGCTGTACTAGGGCAGCAAGGACCAGCCACGAACTTATGACCCCAACCGAATTGTTCTCATTTGTTTAGCAAGCGTGTGGGAATCCACATAGGTGAGCGCACAACACATAGCACAGACCCTTTCTCAGTGCTACTCGACTTTATCAACCTAAGCCTTTTGTTTGGCTATTCAGCCTTTAAAGGAGGCACAAGTCAGGGCCTGGTTTGGTCCTCGTCTCAAGCCTTATCGTGGCCTCCCACATTTTGAATATCCATGATATGCCAGAAATGTAAACAACTAATCATATAATTCTTTAGAGTATGTGCATTATTATTTTATCACCAAAATCTTATGGATGAAGACTTTAAAACTCAATGATTAAAACTAAGTCACACAGCTAGTAAGTGAAGGAGGTAGCTGCTTCCGTGGTTAAAGTACTTCTTAAGCACCTAGAACTGCAAACTGGGAGAAAGGAAGGCCGATAAGTGAAAGAGAAAGGTTACTTCAGGGTATGCATGCACACCTTTCACTTTTCCTTTTCATTTCATCCTCCAAATATGTTAACCGAAATCCACTGAGAGTAAGAGAGAAAAAGTGGTAAGTCTTAATAATACAAGATGTACAGAGCAAAACACACATTACTCTAAGTAAAAGCACCAGATGCCACATAAAATACTAAGTTCTTTTCACATTTTAGGACTAAAATTCCTCTAACCTCCACAGAAAAGTTTTCATAGCAGGTCCAGTGAAGTACATGAATAGTGAGTCTGTATTTCAATGGTGCTGGTTCCCTTTGAATATGGAACCAGTAAAATTAAGACAGACACTTTTTTTTTTTTTTAAACTACACAGGTTAAGTAAAGTACTGGGTTCTGGAATCCACACCCACCATTCTTCCCATATGTATCCTGATATATATACTCTATACATATAGATCATTAGAATTGCTATTCACTGAATATCTTCTAACTATGCCCACCAGATGTAATCCAACCAGTTATTTTTGTAAGTTGGATATAGCTGGCTTATTGGATCAAAGGGACACAGATGAATGATTTCCTGAGAGCCCACCACACTGCCTTTCTGAAATAAGAATAGGCCAAAGAACTTTAACGACCCTGTCGTGCAGATTCCCTCCCCACAGAAAACCTAAAACCTCAAAGGTGTAGGACCGAAGACAATAAAATTGCTGGGTTCTGGACACTTTTGCAATATCCAGGGACACTGGGGTCAGACAACATTATTTCTCATAAGGAGTATTAATAATGTAATTTGTGACTTGAAGGAACATTATTTCTCTGAATCAGTGACTATTACCTATTGCTTGGAGGATTTTCCAGAAAGGTGGCCTGGAAATCTTTGACTTATTGCCATCTCTGGACTTTTAAAAAATCTTTTGCCTCGTAGGTATCTTAAAGAAAATGAGACAATGCAACACAGCTTGTAGATTTGAGAGCATTATCCCACACAGGACACTGTCTTACTTGATCCTCACAATAACCTGATCAGTGAGTAAATTAAATACCTCTATTCCCATGGTTAAGCTGTATCAACCGAGGTTTATAAGCCACAATGAACCAGGACTCCAGAAATCGAGTCAGCACTCTTAACTGTGACAACATGGGGACTGGACATGCATAAACTGGAAAGCAAAATGGAATTATCACAGAGAACGGCACTTGGGAAAATCTTTCGGTTTCTTTGCCTACATTTTACGTACATTTTCCCCAAGACTATCAAACTTACACCGCGTTCGCAAAACACTAATTTTCTGACGACGAGGTCATGTTCGTATGTCCACAAAGTAGATACCCTTATAAAGTGCTTTTTTCTGTAGTGAAATAGTCTGAAAACAGCTCCCCCTCGCTGTCGTTCGAAGCATAGTTTCACCAAAGTAAAACATGCAGAGCTCGAGTGGAGAGAGTTTCTGCTTCGACCTGGACAGGCAGCTGGGCTGTAGCGGTCCAGAGTTACTAATTAATGGGTATTTGGTCTCGCTTCCTTCAGAGCGTCTCTTTCCTGACCGGAGATTGCATCTTTCTCACTCCGGAGCACAGGGCCCTGGCGAGTTTTCGCTCGCATGCGCTGGACAGCGCTGCCTGGGTGGCCGTTCTAAGGCAGTCGCTCTTTGTCCATCCAGAGATGTCCCCACGGTTCAGCAGTAACCAGTCGAAGTCCCCACGGATGGGCCCAACTTCCGCCCATCCCCTCTATGGGAATCAGGCTTTTCCCGGAGGAAACCCCAGGAATCTAGCTCAGAGAAACCAAGCACCCACCCCCAACTCCAGTTCTTTTTCCTTGTTGTAGCTACACCCACGGGCAGCCCGGGTCCGCGCGGGGGATGGGGCGGGGTGCAGTAAGATAAGTGAGTGCGTCCTTCCGGTCCCCAAACGTCTGCCTTAGACCGGTTAGCAAATAGCAGGTATCAAAGATATACTACTGAGAAGAGAGCGCTTTTTAACGACACCTCTCCCCCGTTGTTATCTTGGGGTGGGAGGTGGGGGGGGGAGCAGGGTGGGGAGAGATGAAAATCCCAGAGCTGAGTTGCGGTGCGAGTAAAATTAGCCTGGAGGGGCGGGGCGGGGAGCCAGGAATTTACCCGCCAGTTCCGGAGGTGGAAACTCCGGCTGCAGGGCGTAGGGTCGAGCTCCAAGTTCACGCTCAAGAGTGCGCGCGCGCGCGCACCTGGTGGTGCACTCGGGCTTCAAGGTGCCCCATTGACTACGTCTGTTTAAGTCAAATGCGGAGTTAAGGGGGGCTTGAGGAAATAGTGGCAAGCCCAGAAAAGGCACGGCACGTCCAATTCTCCAAGTTTTTGTAAAAGAAGAGCGGGAAAGCGCCACCACCCCGACTCTTAAGCCGAGGAATCGGCGTCTCCCGGCCCCACCCCCGCAGCAGTGATGCAAAGAGGACAAATCACCGACGTAAAGCGGAGGGAAAAAAAAAAGAAGAAAGAAACCCCCGGGAGCTGGGAGGGGAGAGGGGAGAGAACAGGGCGCGGAGCAGTCTCCAATCACTGGCACAAGAGGGAGCGCCTTTTGGGGAAACGAACCCCGCATAAATAATTGAGTTTGGAGCCCAGTGCTGTCAGACGCTCGAAGTGCACCTTCTCAGCGCCTTCCGAGTTGAGGAAAAACGGCAGAGGAAGGGGCCGGCGACGACGGGACCGAGAGCAGCTCAGCGGGCGGTGGGACGCTGTGCCCGCAGACGTTCGCAAGAGGGACAGCAGAGCCCAGCGAGCCCCGAGGGCAAGGACCCCTCTCCAGCGGAGGCGGAAAGACAGCTGGCCTCCGCGGAGGCCGAGGAGGCGCCGCATGGGTAGCATGCGTGTCTCCGGAGGTCCCGCCGCGGTGTCCGCGGACAACTCCAGCGAGTGGTGGCCTCTGTCCGCGGGTGGTGCCAACCGTAGCGGAGAAGCGGAGGCGCCTGGGGGAGGCCTCAGCCCTCCCGGGGACGTGCGCGACGAGGAGCTGGCCAAGGCGGAGATCGCCGTGCTGGCTGTGACTTTCGTGGTGGCAGTGCTGGGTAACAGCAGTGTGTTGGTCGCGCTGCACCGCACGCCCCGCAAGACGTCCCGAATGCACCTCTTCATCCGTCACCTCAGTCTAGCCGACCTAGCCGTCGCTTTCTTCCAGGTGCTGCCGCAGATGTGCTGGGATATCACCTACCGCTTCCGCGGACCCGACGCCCTGTGCCGCGTGGTGAAGCATCTGCAGGTGTTCGGCATGTTCGTATCGCCCTACATGCTGGTGGTTATGACTGCCGACCGCTACATCGCTGTGTGCCACCCGCTGAAAACGCTGCAACAGCCAACGCGCCGCTCGCGCCTCATGATCGCCGCTGCCTGGGTGCTGAGCTTCGTGCTTAGCACGCCACAGTACTTCGTCTTCTCCATGGTCGAGGTGGACAACGTCACCAAGGCCATTGACTGCTGGGCCACCTTCATCCAACCCTGGGGTCCCCGCGCCTATGTGACTTGGATGACAGGTGGCATCTTCGTGGCGCCCGTGGTCATCCTGGGCACCTGCTATGGCTTCATCTGCTACCACATCTGGCGCAATGTCCGCGGAAAGACGGCTTTGCGCCCGGGAAAGGGCGCGGAGGGCGCCAGTGGCGCCCTCCATAAAGGGTTCCTACTCGCGCCCTGTATCAGCAGCGTGAAAACCATTTCCCGCGCGAAGATCCGCACCGTGAAGATGACTTTTGTGATCGTGACAGTTTACATCGTTTGCTGGGCCCCCTTCTTCATCCTCCAGATGTGGTCTGTCTGGGATGACAAACTTGTCTGGGTCGGTAGGTATCCGGAAAAAGGAGGAAAGTGCAGGAAGGCGGCTTGTGTGTGGGCGGGGGCAGATGTTCTCTTCATAATAGCAAGTGGGGCAGTAGTTCTTTAACTTCTGTGTGCCTAAGGATGACGCCTTGGGTGAAATTATCAGAAAGGCAGTTTCTGGGGGTCTCCGCCCAGGACATTGTGATTCAGTAGATATAGAATGAGGCCCAGGACTCTCCGTTTGTAGCTTGCAATGAGCCCAAGACAAATCCAGAAACTGCACCCTAGAGTCAGCCACACAACCACAAAATGGAAAAATGACTTTTTGCCAGATCACTAACCAATGCACAACACCCTGCTTTCAAGTCCATTGGACTCAGAGAAATATTTCTACTGTAGCAACTGCTTTTTGCTAGTTTGTAAAATGTTATCAGAATTAATACAACAATTTTGTAGAAATGCCCCAAGGGCAAGGATAAACTGACATAGTTTTCTAAAGAAAGATTAAGAAGTCAGTAATTCTAATTTAGCATTGAGTTAGTGTTCCATTTCTTATCATCTTAATTTTTTTCTAACAATTACTGTAACACTTTTTTTCTGGTATTTTTATTTATTTTTTTAAAAAAGATTTTATTTTATTTTTTTGACAGACTGAGATCACAAGTAGGCAGGGAGGCAGAAGGGGGGGAGCAGACTCCCTGTTGAGCAGAGAGCCCCACCGTGGGGCTCTATCCCAGGACCCTGGGATAGAGCCAAAGGCAGAGGCTTTAACCCACTGAGCCACCCAGGTGCCCCTTTTCTAGTATTTTAAAGCAAGATTAATGATGAGCTGTAAATTTGTTTTTTGTTTTTGTTTTTTAAATTTTTTAAATTTTTTATTTTTTATTAACATACAGTGCATTATTAGCCCCAGGGGTACAGGTCTTTGAATCACCAGGTTTACACACTTCACAGCACTCACCATAGCACTACCTTCCCCAATGTCCATAACCCAACCACCCTCTCCCTACCCGCCCCCGGAACCCTCAGGTTCTTTTGTGAGATTAAGAGTCCCTTATGGTTTGTCTTCCTCCCGATCCCATTTTGAGCTCTAAATTTGTTAAACTGATGAATTTGTCTTTCCTCACTAACGTAACCACACAGCTATAGCCTCTGCACAAAACTTTTGCAATAGTTTACAGAAAGTGTTCTCTACATCCACTAGGTTGAGTTTAACTCCTCCACAATCTGAAAAAAAAACTAACTTCACAAGAACCACCCCCCCAAAATTATTTAATACTGGGTCTTGAAAAAAGTATTTCCTTTTAGTAAGAAAAAAAAACTTTTTCAAGCAAAATATATTACAGGAATGTTATCAATAGCAGCTGTAGTTGGGAAATAGGTGATCTGGAAAGAACTGTCTCCTTTTGTTATTTGAGATTGCAATAGGAACTATATGTGATATGCTTTGGAGGTTATGTGTGCAAATAAAACATTTGGGAGTGAATTTAATTCAAACAAATAAAAATACTTGCATAGCTATAATATTATTGATAAATAAAAGAGCATAAATGATTTTTTTGTTTACCATTTCCTGTCTTGCTTGATCTTAGCAGTCCCTTAATTGCCAGTCAAATAAAAAAATCTAGTTATTTCTTTATCAGAATTTAGACATAATTTCTAAAAAATTCACTACTTGTGCATAGGTTTGCTGATGATTTTCATTCTTTCTGAGTACAGTCTTTGCCATGGATCATGATCACCTTTAATAGTAGCATCTTAGCCCAAAGTATGATTAAATAATCTGCAATTTATTCCAGCATAGCAAGAGCGAGAAGACCCAAGTTTATATTTAATTATCAAGAAAAAGTATCTGCTAATTATTCTTATCTTTAGTAAAGGTATATTATCAGTGTCACAGTTCTGTGAAAGGTTATAATATTTATGTAGTTTACAGTACAAATAGCATAACATATTTCAAAACTCATTGGAATTTCCTAATTCAGTTGTTTTTAATATAATTTAGTTGCCCAAACCACAAAGATGGTTTTCTTTTAAAATCAAAAGACAGCATAGAAAGTTAATCAAAAAGAAAAAAAAATTACCCAACTCCACAAACAACTTAATAATGCTTCAGGGACCTATTACTACCATCCCCTTATGTATGCTTTCTTATTACAGAATATGTTTGCTATTAAAAAATTTGAAACTACTAAAGATGGTCTATAATGTCATACTTTTGCCTTAGCTGTTAGGTTGAATACAGTTTTGTATATGTGCTTGTAGACTTTTGAAATTTCATTGAAATTGCAGCCATTCTGTAAGCGCTGTGTCCATTAGCACATACTAGTGCTAGGATAAAGAATACAAACATCTCTTAAATAAATTAAATGATGAATCACTACGTTCTAATCCTGAAACCCATATTATACTATGTATCAACTACCTAGAATTTAAATTAAAATTAGGGAAAAGAAAGAAAAAAATAATAAATTATTTAATATTCTTAGCTTCTTGAAGGTCCCATTCATTCTACTGAAATATTTGTAAGTGGTTTAAGATGCTTGAATTAATCTCAATGCATCTTGCTTATGACAATATTTTGTAGCCAAGCAATTTCCATACGTGGATTGATAAACAATATACTTCCTTTTCTATATTAACCCATAACTTTTTTGCCACTTTTAAGAGTCCATAAATGAGTTTATCCAGTGCACAGAAACTTGCATGTGAGTGTTTAAATCATTTCCCGTTGTTTTTCATACAGAATCGGAAAACCCAGCCGTCACCATCACGGCGTTACTAGCTTCCCTGAATAGTTGCTGCAATCCTTGGATCTACATGTTTTTCAGTGGCCATCTCTTGCAAGACTGCATCCAGAGTTTCCCATGCTGCCAAAGCATGAAGCAAACATTGAACAAAGAAGATTCTGACAGTGTGAGCAGAAGACAGACTTCTTACACAAACAACCGAAGCCCGACCAACAGTATGGTTACATGGAAGGACTCGCCCAAGTTTTCCAAGTCCGTCAAATTCATTCCTGTTTCTACCTGAGCCCACGTTCATGCAGCCTGACTCTTATAATAGACTTTTGAGTCCACTGGCTAAATCCAGCTAGAAATCAGGAGAACAAGTGAACTTACAAGTGATAAGCGTAAACTGGTTTGTTGAGGACAAGACTGTGTTTCTAGTTGCATTTTCACATTGCTATGACCAAAAGTTATGAATTGTTTTATACAGGATGTTCATTAAAAAGAAAAAAAAAACCCATGCTACACTAAAATTTTCAGGTCTAATTCCCAGAATAAGAAGAGAAGTTATATTTCTAAAGCAAAAATCGTAACCACTCTGATTTACATTCTGTTGTGGGTTTCCTTTCTTTTCTTTATGTAGGGACATTGTTTCTGAACAAAGTGAACTCATCATCAGTCTTATAAAATGAAAGTTATATAAAATGAAAGGAATTAGAAGAAACTTAAGAGAAATTGTTTCCATCTAATAAAACTCAGTTTCTGAATGTGAAAATGCAGCCTCCCACGGTGCCCTGGAGATGGGAACGTACCTTGAAAAAGGCATGAGGGTTTGGGGCATATGGAGCTGCGGATGCCTGGTTCACAGCAGAAAGTTAAATGCTGTAAATCACCTATATTTCAAAATGTAACTTTTGTACTGGCAGTTCCTTCCTTGTTTTAGGCTCCTCATGTTTTACCGGTTGCAGAAAGCACAATTATTAAGATGCTGAAGGTTAAAGAAAATATTGTCAAATGGCCAGTAAAATCTTTTTTCTCCCACTAGTCAGATTTGTATAAGAAATATCCGATTTTGTTAGAAGAGTAAAAATGGATTATCCAAGGTACTATGTAGACTTTTTCTAGAACATTGTAGATCTGTCTCGACCAGTTTTATAAGGTATCCTGTGTTAAGTGGGTTCATGTGTGGGGTGTCCAGATTATTACTTCATGTTTGGGGTGTTCAGATTTGTAAATAAGAGAATCTTCTAAAGAGTGACTCAAGATTGGGGCACCTGGGTAGCTCAGTTGGTTAAGCGTCTGACTCTTAGTTTCTGCTGGGATCATGATCTTGGGGGTCCTGAGAGCGAGCCCTGCGTGGGGTGCCACACCCAATGCAGAGTATGCTTGTCCCTCTCCCTCTACTCCCCTCCATCCACGCTCTTTTTTAAAAAGAGAAAGAGTGACAGGATACGGAAAGTACCCTCATGCTTAATTAAAAATAATTTGGTCGTTCCTTCTAATCTCTCACCCATCTAACAGTTATATAGCAGAGGAGAAGCATGGTTGGGTGGATGGGGGTGGGAGATTGGGGGGAGAAATCTTCTCTGTGCCTAGTATGGTTTCCTTTGCTATGAAATGCATGACTTTGGCAAATTACTTAAAGACACTTAAAGCCTTCATTTCCTTGGCTGTGCAGTGAGGTTGATAACACCTCACAGGGTTGTTGTAAGAACCAAATGAAATCAAGGGCATGAAAAGATCTTCACAAATGAGTGTTCTGTGAATGCACCAGCTGCTTTTATCCTAGTCGTAGGGTCTTCAGAATCACACAGCGTTTTCCTGTTTACTTTCCATTAACCAGAATTTGTTGGTTTCATGTCTGGGATATAAAATCTTAAAATTTATATATAGCTTTGCTGATTCATTGGAAAACATTGCCAGCGGCCACAAAGCCTGGCTCCTGCCTAACCAAAGTTTTACGATTTAAAGATAGAACTTGCTTTCCTTTAAATACAGGTAAATCAGAGCCAGCCGAGAGCATCAGTTTCTTTTATTTCTAAAAAGAGATGAATTGCCGCCCCACTTGACTATTCTGACTGAATGTTTTGTTAATGGAACCCAGTGGTTTTTTCCCTGAGCTTTTTTTCTCTGGCTCCTTCTCCTTCTTAGAGATCATGCAACGATTTGAGGATACATCATAAATGTTTTGCATCCCTTAGAGGATGCAAAAAATAGTTATTATTATTTTTTTTGGAAGCAATAGTTATTTTAACAGCATTATTGTGGGGATTTTTTTTTTTTTAACTTTGTAGATAAGAACCTGAGGACTGGATGGCATTGTGAGAACCTGAAAACTTTTATTTCACTCCTCCGCTCTTTTGGCTTTCTAAATTTCTCAGGCTCGCTACTCCCTCAATGGTCATGCCTAAAAAAAGTTCACAAATGTTATATAGAAATTAAGTCTGTAGGTTTTAGAATTCTGCTTTTTTAAAAACAGCAAATATGTCTCTTAAAGGGCACCATATGGCAAAATATGAGCCACCAATTAAATAAATCGGTTCTTCATTATTTGGGTCATAGCAGCATCTCAGTAATCTTGCCCTATGTGACTCTGTCAACCCTTGTGACTTCTGTTCAACAGTTCAAAACTAAAGCCTTTTCGGTTGGTATAAAGACGAGCCCATTCAGTTCCGAAATAATAACCTCATGGGTTTTGTGTTTTTTTTTTTTTAATAGATTGACGCATACCTCCAGGTAAAACAATTCCATTTGAATCTTATTTCTAGGAACCTCTCTCAAATAAAGTGTGTATCGACCTACCCAGCTGTGTTCCTTTTAAATGCACGGGAAGACAAGATAACGCTAAAGAGTAGGGGGAAACACCAGAAGATCCAAGTGCTGGTTCTACACTAGGCAAGGAAACAGTTTTATTCTCTGTGATTTAGGCTGAGAAGATTAACTTAGCTCATTGCTAAATGTCCTTGATGTTATGTAGGGAAATGGGATTCATATCCCCAGAACCATATTCCGATTGGAAGAGTCCTGCTTATTTCAGAAGAATGGGAATTGCAGGTGGTAAAGCAGAAGAGTGTGCTGGGAAGGATAGATTCCCCTTTCTTGACAGAGAAGACCTGGATACTATGCCCAGTGAAGGCTTGGAATCAAGGATAAATGTGTTAAATCACCTTGTGTTATTTTGCAGAGTTATTTGTGAGAACACCCTGAAAATATACAATATTACTGTAGCTGCATGGGTATGGGGAATGTAATTGATCAACAGTCCTCCAGGTAGGGAGAAACTGGTGGTGTCGGCTGTTGGGCATTTGATAAACACTCATTGTTGATGAAAAAGGAATATTTTAAAGTATGTATTAAGTAATTAGTGGGTTAAACTGGGACCGTATTTTTATTTATTTTATTTTTTTAAAAGATTTTTGTTTATTTGGCAGACAGAGATTACAAGTAGGCAGAGAAGAAGGAAGGGCGTGGGGGGAAAGCAGGCTCCCCACTGAGCAGAGAGCCCGATGTGGGGCTTGATCCCAGGACCTTGGGACCCTGACCTGAGTGAAGGCAAAGGCTTTAACCCACTGACCCACCAAGGCACCACAGGACAGTATTTTTAAAGTGTAAAAATAACTGTGAAGGAAATCAGTGAAATTCTTTAGTTAAGTATATACTCCCCCTACATACAGAGTTTCCATCGTCCTCAAAGGAGTCTTATACCATCAGTGAGGGGAGGGTGTGGTTTTTAAAGGGGAAAATAAAATCAAACAGATTTAATAATATCCAGGATCCTCCTAAACTTACTAAAGTTCCTAGAATGGACATCAAACACAACTTTAATGGACATCAAACACAACTTTATCACACAAGTAAAGTAATCCAATAAGGTTAAAGGTTGAAATTTTTCATACTTGAAAACCTGCATTTTTGTAACGCAATTTGATCCTCGAAGCTTTAAAATGTTGGCTTCAGAGTTTGAGTCTACCACTAAAGGCGTAAGTAGAGCCATTGAAGAAGCTGAGCCAATCCTTTACCCCAAACAGCAGAGAGTAGGCTCCTTTAAAATCCAGGTAAAGTGGGCTCCTAAAGATGTTCATACTGGAGGCAACAGCTGTATTTAGAGTAAGCTCAGGGCAGAGCCATCTGGGAGTTGCAGAAGCAGCCACTGTGTCTCTACCCTCTCCCTCCCTGTGGTCCTTTTAGTATCACGCAATGCCATCTGCCAGCCTGGGAATCATAACACTGGGCAATAAATATGAGAGAATGAACCTTTGCTACAACTTGACCTTAGTCAGTTGGAGCAAAAATCTGAAGACTATGGGGCGCCTGGGTGGCTCAGGGGGTTAAGCCTCTGCCTTCGGGTCAGGTCATGATCTCAGAGTCCTGGGATAGAGCCCCACATCAGGCTCTCAGGTCAGCAGGGAGCCTGCTTCCCCTTCTCTCTCTGCCTGCCTCTTTGTCTACTTGTGAGCTCTCTCTCTGTCAAATAAATACATAAAATCTTTTTTCTAAAAATCTGAAGACTATTCATAAGAAGAGTTATTTCCCTGGAGTCCCCAAGACAGACTAAGTAGGCTGAGTCACACGAATTGCATGATCCCACCATATGCATAGACATTTTAAGAATATTGTTCTAACTCAATTTTTAAGTACTTTAAGGTATCATGAATGAAACAATTTATACGGTGCATAATCTGTTGGCATAAAAAATGTATATGAAGGCCAAAAATTAAATGCTGTTTTTTCTTTTTTTATTATGTATATATTTATATCATGTCTTTTTACATTGATTTGTACACTAAATAAAAACAAAATGTTATGGAGTCAATTAAATATTTATGAGTTCCAAATTTGAAAATAAATCTGATAGTAATACCAGAATAATTAACAATCATTATTAATTTAAAATAATTATATATTATTAACATAAAATAATCATTATTGCAACAAATTTATGAAGAATTAATGTTGTATTCTGTTTTTGGAACTGTTTTTCAAACGTTCTATATCCCCTAGTTTATTGTGCTATCTAGAAGAGTTTTAATGTTTTTTCTTCAAGTAACTGTGTGGTTCTGGTTTTGAGGGATGTTGAAATAGTTTGTGACTATATCTAACAGTTGTGTTACAACTGTAACACAGTTGTATAAATTGTAAACTGTGTTTACAGGAAAAAAAACAACTTGTTGTATTATACTGAAATAATTAGTGTATTTATTCCCCAATTTTTCTGTGTATTGGCTTGATTCTATAAATTAAAATCCCAAATTTATTTGAAATAATTCTCTTATAATCTAGTTTAATAATGACATAAATTTCAATTTGATTATGCTGATTTTGAGAAAACCAAATAAAGATCTGCTTTACAGCTGGGAGCTATTAATAGGTTTATATTTGAGCACAAAAATGTGTGTGTGTTTATATTGTTTGACTATAGCAAGAGCAGGTAAGATTTTGTACTGCCTTTTCAATAAATTATAATCATGAAAGCAAATAATTTTTATTATAGTCTGTATTGACAACAAAAATAATTGAGTTAGCTGAGTGCTTGTGTATCCTCTCAACCTAAAAATGTCATCTCTGTCTATTTGTTTCTAAAAGTTGGTAAGACTGACTTCTGGGCCCAAAGATCAAGATTCTTCCCATTTAATAGTCTTTAAAATTGGAATTCTTTACCCTGTGGATTCATAAATTCAAATCACACTAACTTGCAACTTACATTGTTTACATTTCTTTTTCTTTTACAACTTAAACCTTAATAGCATAGACTAAAAGGCTTATTTTGGGTTTGGCTTAAACTCTAGAAGCATTAAATAACCAGAATGGAAGAAAAGGAATCTGAAGTCTCTATTTTAAAATACTGTTATTTTAAAACTCACTGTTATTTTTTTTAAAAAAAACTTATAAATGCTCAAGAATAAACCAGATTTCTACCAAAGCATAGTTCCATAAGATCTATGAATCAGGTAAATCTGAAATAATAGTTCCATTATATCAGAAGAGACTCATAAAGAAATGTGTGTTTAAAATTTTTTATTCATTCATTTACATTCATTCTCTATATTTACATGTTCTTAATCTCTGGAGTTGTGTATCTTCCATACTACTTTCTAAATGCCCTCTGAATACCTTCACTAGACACATATAAATGATCTGCAATTCTGGTTTACTGGTCTGTCTTCTCCACAACCATATTATCATGGTTACCTAAATATAGCAGGTATGTCCTCATCATCTTTGCATCTTCATTTAATAGATGCTTTCTACAGTAGCTGCTTAATTAATGTAGATATTATAAATAAATGTAATTTTTTTACAATAAGTATATATAGCTTAATAACAATTAAGCTTAATTGTTAATTAAGCTTAATAATATAGCTTAATAACAATTAATAAAATCTACATTATACATATGGTAATCCACATGTTAAATATGTTAAACAGTGTAAGTGTTAAAAAGTGAAAAGCTTTAATTACAACAAATAGCCTTGTTTTGTGAAAATGGTACCATTCCAGGGAATCAGAAGCCTCAGTTTTTCTACCACTGATAGCTGAATGATCTTGGGAAAATCACTTTAATGAATCTGGAGAGCCTAAAATGATATCATCTTAGTTGAAAGAAAAATGAATTTACATATTCAAACAAAACTTAAAATGATCTTAATAGAAAGGCTTTGTCCCCACCACAGTAATTGGCTCTTGTCCCTAGGTTAGAATCTACATCACCCTGTAGGAATTCAGCAGAACTTAAGTCAAAGTATATATTCACTCCCCCTGCCCAAAAGCCCAGCTCCCATGGTTTAGCAAAGCGTTCATGTTTTGACCACAACTGCACCCCCAAAACTCATGTTACCGAAGTACCCAGTGCCTATGGATGCCTCAAGCTGTTAGCTCTCTGTGCTCACCTTTACCTTTAATACCCAAGTAAAATGTTTTAGCCTCATCTCATACATTGTACAAAGTGTGTGCCTTTCTCTAGATCTAAGTGGAATCCTGAGGATTGTAATGAACTCCCAATTCACAGCTCATTGGTTTATTCTCATGACTACTTTTTCTTTACTCACTCTCCTTTCTTCCAAAAACGTCTCTATAAGCCCTTGGTTGTCCTATATGATAGGGTTCCTCTGAAGGATGGAGTCAACATGGGACTTAGCTTATGCCTCAGAAGAGAAAATGACTCATATTCATGGTCCTGAAGTTCAGTGACCATCCCTTCTAAGGGGAATTTGTCTCTAATCAATCTCCCCTTTAGGACCTTGCCGGCTACCATCTTGCTCAAGCCTGTCTCTCTACAAAGACCCCAAACCTCTATTTCTCCAACTGCCAGAAATTAACAATTTTTCCATTTTAGTTTGTAGAACAATTTAGATTTGTTTGTCTAAAGCACTCTTACTTAGACTATGCCTTTTCAGACAATGCCTTTAAGGTATTTTCTCAAGCAAAATAGCTATTCTTATCTCTTTTTTTTTAATTTATTTTTTTTAATTTTTTAATTTTTTTAATTTATTTTCAGCATAACAGTATCATTATTTTTTCTCCACACCCAGTGCTCCATGCAATCCGTGCCCTCTATAATACCCACCACCTGATACCCCGACCTCCCACCCACCCCCTGCCACTTCAAACCCCTCAGATTGTTTATCAGGGTCCATAGTCTCTCATGATTTACTTCCCTTTCCAATTTACCCCAACCCCCTTCTCTCTAACTCCCCATGTCCTCCATGCTATTTGTTATGCTCCACAAATAAGTGAAACCATATGATAATTGACTCTCTCTGCTTGACTTATTTCACTCAGCATAATCTCTTCCAGTCCCGTCCATGTTGCTACAAAAGTTGGGTATTCATCCTTTCTGATGGAGGCATAATACTCCATAGTGTATATGGACCACATCTTCCTTATCCAATTCATCCGTTGAAGGGCATATTGGTTCTTTCCACAGTTTGGCGACCGTGGCCATTGCTGCTATAAACATTGGGGTACAGATGGCCCTTCTTTTCACTACATCTGTATCTTTGGGGTAAATACCCAGGAGTGCAATGGCAGAGTCATAGGGAAGTTCTATTTTTAATTTCTTGAGGAATCTCCACACTGTTCTCCAAAGAGGCGGCACCAACTTGCATTCCCACCAACAGTGTAAGAGGGTTCCCCTTTCTCCACATCCTCTCCAACACATGTTGTTTCCTGTCTTGCTAATTTTGGCCATTCTAACTGGTGTAAGGTGATATCTCAATGTGGTTTTAATTTAATCTCCCTGATGGCTAGTGATGATGAACATTTTTTCATGTGTCTGATAGCCATTTGTATGTCTTTATTGGAGAAGTGTCTGTCCATATCATCTGCCCATTTTTTGATATGATTGTCTGTTTTGTGTGTGTTGAGTTTGAGGAGTTCATTATAGATCCTGGATATCAACCTTTTGTCTGTACTGTCATTTGCAAATATCTTCTCCCATTCCGTGGGTTTCCTCTTTGTTTTCTTGACTGTTTCCTTTGCTGTGCAGAAGCTTTTGATTTTGATGAAGTCCCAAAAGTTCATCTTCGCTTTTGTTTCCTTTGCCTTTGGAGAAATATCTTGAAAGAAGTTGCTGTTGCTGATATCGAAGAGATTACTGCCTATGTTCTCCTCTAGGATTCTGATGGATTCCTGTCTCACGTTGAGGTCTTTTATCCATTTTGAGTTTATTTTTGTGTACGGTGTAAGAGAATGGTCGAGTTTCATTCTTCTACATATAGCTGCCCAGTTTTCCCAGCACCATTTATTGAAGAGACTGTCTTTTTTCCACTGTATATTTTTTCCTGTTTTGTCGAAGATTATTTGACCATAGAGTTGCTTAGCTCTTAAGAATTTTTTTTTCCTAGATCAAAGAGCTCAAACTGTACTGAGCTTCTAAAATAGCTTCTTTTCTCTTCATTTCTTTTACAATCATTGTTAAACAGATATGGGATGCTTAAATAATTCATACTTTGCCCTTTTTATGCATTCATGTAACTTGCTATTTCTTCATGTTGAATTGCCCTCTGGTCCCATAGGTGCACAGTTAAAAGAGCATCTCAAAATACTGTAGCAGCTCATAATATTCTTAGAGGGAGGCCAATCCAGACAATTGGGTTTTCTATTTCTTCTTGATTATTGCATGTATTGTTTAATATTTTGTGTTCATGTGCAAATTCTGTAAAATTTGCACTCTATGGTCAACTAATCTTTGACAAAGCAGGAAAGAATGTCCAATGGAAAAAAGACAGCCTCTTCAATAAATGGTGTTGGGAAAATTGGACAGCCACATGCAGAAAAATGAAATTGGACCATTTCCTTTCACCACACATGAAAATAGACTCAAAATGGATGAAGGACCTCAATGTGTGAAAGTAATCCATCAAAATCCTTGAGGAGAACACAGGCAGCAACCTCTTCGACCTCAGCCGCAGCAACATCTTCCTAGGAACATCGCCAAAGGCAAGGGAAGCAAGGGCAAAAATGAACTATTGGGATTTCATCAAGATCAAAAGCTTTTGCACAGCAAAGGAAACAGTTAACAAAATCAAAAGACAACTGACAGAATGGGAGAAGATATTTGCAAATGACATATCAGATAAAGGGTTAGTGTCCAAAATCTATAAAGAACTTAGCAAACTCAACACCCAAAGAACAAATAATCCAATCAAGAAATGGGCAGAGGACATGAACAGACATTTCTGCAAAGAAGACATCCAGATGGCCAACAGACACATGAAAAAGTGCTCCATATCACTTGGCATCAGGGAAATACAAATCAAAACCACAATGAGATATCACCTCACACTAGTCAGAATGGCTAAAATCAACAAGTCAGGAAATGACAGATGCTGGCGAGGATGCAGAGAAAGGGGAACCCTCCTACACTGTTGGTGGGAATGCAAGCTGGTGCAACCACTCTGGAAAACAGCATGGAGGTTCCTCAAAATGTTGAAAATAGAACTGTCCTATGACCCAGCAATTGCACTACTGGGTATTTACCCTAAACATACAAACGTAGTGATCCAAAGGGGCACGTGCACCCGAATGTTTATAGCAGCAATGTCCACAATAGCCAAACTATGGAAAGAACCTAGATGTCCATCAACAGATGAATGGATCAAGAAGTTGTGGTGTATATATACAATGAATACTATGCAGCCATCAAAAGAAATGAAATCTTGCCATTTGCGACAACATGGATGGAACTAGAGCGTATCATGCTTAGCGAAATAAGTCAAGCAGAGAAAGACAACTATCATATGATCTCCCTGATATGAGGAAGTGGTGATGCAACATGGGGGCTTAAGTGGGTAGGAGAAGAATCAACGAAACAAGATGGGATTGGGAGGGAGACAAACCATAAGTGACTCTTAATCTCACAAAACAAACTGAGGGTTGCTGGGGGGGAGGGGGGTTGGGGGAAGGGGGATGGGGTTATGGACATTGGGGAGGGTATGTGCTTTGGTGAGTGCTGTGAAGTGTGTAAACCTGGTGATTCACAGACCTGTACCCCTGGGGATAAAAATATATGTTTATAAAAAATAAATATTAAAAAAAAAAGAAGAGGCAAGTCTGCCATTTGCAAGTTTTTATAACTATGCATAAATGCCTTTTTTCTCCACATTTCTATTTTAAGTTATAATTTATCAGGTAAAAATTCTGAGGGAATTTCAATAAGATGGTTATAGTTTAGATGAGTATAAAAATCAGTCTTCTTAAACCATAAGTGACTCTTAATCTCACAAAACAAACTGAGGGTTGCTGGGGGGAGGGGGTTGGGAGAGGGGGGTGGGGTTATGGACATTGGGGAGGGTATGTGCTTTGGTGAGTGCTGTGTGTAAACCTGGCGATTCACAGACCTGTACTCCTGGGGAAAAATATATGTTTATATAAAAAAAAAAAAAAAAACAGGCTCCAGGGGATTTTTAAAGTGGCTTACTTGCCTAAGCAAAACTGGGAATTTCATTAAGCAAATACCTAAGCTACTCAAAAAAGAAAGAGATCTTTAATTTTTAATATATTTGGAAATATATTTAAAATACAGTCAATGGATGACTACATAGTGTGGAATGAATGTTTTGAGTGAATGAGGTATTGTTTGGTGTCAAACATGGGCTAAGTATGTCAGAGTTAATTTGTTCCAGAAGCATTTAGTGCCTTTTCTGTTTGTGATATGGGAGCATGAAGCTGTCATTTCAAGACCTGCATTGACATCCCAAGAGATACTAAAAGTTCAGGATCTTTGGAAAATAAGATGCTAATATGATTTATAGTCTCATTAAGAAAAGGAGCTATTAAAATTAGCTTTATCATTTCATATCTTTCTATTAACAAATTTCTCTGTAGAAATCAGAAGTCTATGACCAGGTCAGTAACTCCAGTGGTAAATGAATCATTAGGATTTTATGAATATCTTTTCTGAATATTTCAGGTTTAATTGGATGTTCTATTTCTCTCTTATTTGAACAGAGAATATATCTCTGAACATTTCAGGAAGAGGAGGGAAATGACTCCTCATCAGCTGTAACATCTTTGACCTTGGAAAAGGTCCCTATTTCTAAGCACCTTGCATATGACTTTTCCCACTTGTCTGTCCAGTTTGGGTTGGGGGCTGGTTGCTGGAGCTTAAGACAAGTCTCTACACTAGAATATTTCATTTCTTTTTTTTTTTTTTTAAGATTTTATTTATTTATTTATTTATTTATTTATTTATTTATTTATCACAGAGAGAAAGAAAGAGAGAGAGCATGAGCGCACACATACAAGCAGGCAGAGTGGCAGGCAGAGGTGGAGGGAGAGGCAGGTTCCCTGTCAAGCAAGGAACCCAATGCAGCACTCGATCCCAGGACCCTGGGATCATGACCTGAGCCGAAGGCAGCGGCTTAACCCACTGAGCCACCGAGGCTTCCTGAATATTTCATTTCTTAATCTGAAAACTCTTCCTAAGTCCTAGTAACTGGCATCAGACATTGCTGTCCCCATGTTATGCTGGCCTCTCTTGCCCTATAATGCAATTCTGCCTTGTACTGTTAGCTTCTGACACCCAGCTGGCTCCAGTCCACTTGTGCCTAGAGACCAACTCCTTCCAGATTGACCTTTCAACACTGGCTCACAAAATGCTCATCAGCCCACCTGTCTATGCATCCCTGTTCCTTAGACCAGTGCTTCTCAACTTTAACGTGCAAATAACCTGGGGATCTTACTCAAAATGTAGATACTGATTCAGCAGATTCTGACTTCCTAGGACTGATGGTAAGATTCTGGATTTCCAACATCTCCCCCATGATGGCAAGGCTGCTGGTTTGTGAACCACACTTTGAGAAGCAAGCCCTTAGGGCAGGGTGGGGCTTCTTTCTTTATGGCAATGAAAAGCAACATCTAACCATTTTCAGTTTCATCCCAGATCAGACCCATATCTCAAATATGTGGCCTCTGAAATGGTAAGGTAAAATCAAATTGTCTAGTCTGGTCAAATGGGAAGTGGTTTCTGAGTTTCCTTTTTCATTTTTTTTTCCTTAAAGATTTTATTTATTTATTTATTTATTTGACAGTGAGAGATACAGCCAGAGAGGGAACACAAGCAGGGGGAGTGAGGGAGGGAGAAGCAGGCTTCCCACTGAGCAGGGAGCCTGGTCCCAGAATGCTAGGATCATGACCGGAGCCAAAGGCAGACACTTAATGATGGAACCACCCAGACATCCCTGGTTTCTAAGGTTCCTTACCCTACTTCTTGCAGCAAAATGTTGCCCTAGAGATTTCCATTTGTAGCTACCAGATTCTAGACCAAGAATACAGTAAAAGAGAATGGGGGACGCCTGGGTGGCTCAGTTGGTTGAATGTCTGCCGTCTGCCTTCTGCTTTCATTCGGCTGGGCTCCAAATCCCTGTGTCCTGGGATGAGTCCCGTGGTGGGCTCCTTGCTCAGCAGGGAGCCTGCTTCTCCCTCTGCCTGCCACTCCCCGCTGTGCACTCCCTCTCTGACAAATAAATGAACAAAATCTTTGAGAGAGAGAGAGAGAATGGACCTAGAAACCCCAAGGCTAGAGTCAAAGTAACCTTAGAAAAAGAGGGGACTCCAGGGTGCCTGACTGGCTCGGTCAGAGGAGTGTGTGACTCTTGATCTCAGCGTTGTAAGTTCAAGCCCCACGCTGGGTGTAGAGTTTACTTAGAAATACAGTCTTTAAAGAAAAAGAAGGGACTTTGTATTTCTTACAAAACAAGAACACTGCCCTCCAGTAGATTCTCCTTACCTAAATACCCTGTGATCACAATCTACCTCATAAAGGCTAATCCCTAGACCTTCTATTTCTAAGAAAGACCCTGGAATGTTAGGTCTTTCCCCACAGGCAAGATGATTAAGGGTCCTCCGTAGGCATCTGGACATAGTCATTTCCTAATAGCATCACTGACCCACTGAAAATGTTCTGTGTGATAACTGCCCATCTGTAGTATGTTTATCCTGTTTATTCTTTTCCATTTAAATTTATTTCCTATTTTAACAATGTAATAACATACTTTTAAAAATCAGGTGGTACAAAGATAATGAAAAATAATGCAGTTTTCCAGAGCTAAATACCTCTATACTTTTAAATAATATACTTATTCTTAAATTTGTGGACTTCAATAAAGTCATTTATTGACTTTCTCTCATGAGAGAATCAGCATACTCCCTTCCATCCTTCCTCTTCCACCTTCCCAATATAGTTATACCAGTAACCAGTGGTATACCATTATGATGTAGAAAATAAGACTGCAAACTCAGAACTGGAAAACAAGATGGTAATTGTTTGTAAGAACTCTAATGGAGAAGAAAGAATGGGCATGCACATGAGCTAGCATCTGAGCAACCACTTTCCTGGGCTCCATAACACATATAAATTGTAGGCTTTTTTTTTTTTTTTAACATGAAGACAGCCTAAGACCCCAAAATCCTCTATAAGCACTGGCTCATAGTAAGCAGAATCCAGCTGGGAGAAAGGAGACTTCTTAGTCCTAAAATTGGACCCTGTACCACAAAAAATGAGTTTCAAAAAGACTTAAAAGAGGTGCTAAAACTATATATCCAAATGCGTCAAGAATTTGTCCAACAGAACATCTAGGATATATGGTGCTCATCCAGGGAAGTAAAACATTAAGCATCTGTTTGATCATAACAATTGGAACGTTTCTTCTCTGATTATTGACAGGTGGCACTCATTCTTACATGAGAGTCTAATATCTTCATGAAATAGAATCTAGCCCTAGAGAAAAATTAAAAATAACTACCACTTACTGCTCCTTTTCTAAATCTGATAGACACTGTCCTAAGTATTACCCTTATCGTTTTACCCTTAAAACTTAGGAAAAGCTTATTATTTCAATTAGGAAATGGAGATTCAGAGCAACATGTCAAAGATCATAGAGGCACCCAATGCAGAGCAAGAATTTAAAACCAGACCCACATGACTTCTTGCTTTTACCAGTGAGGCTGTGTTGTTTCAGAGGACTGGGCAGTCTCCTGTTAGTGTCTCTATCTTCTCTTTCTGTGTCATTTCCCTCTCTTCTACCAAAATGAGCTCCAATAAACAGTTATGTAATCAGTCACACCTCGATCTATGTTACCTTTCCAATGAAGTATTAATATATTAATTATTTTCCTTATGAATGAAATGGATGGGTTCTCTGCCTATTGAAAGTATCTAAGTCCTATGGCCATCTGGGTGGCTCAGTCAATTGGGCATCTGCCTTCAGCTTGGGTCATGATCTGGAGGTCCTGGTATAGAGCCTGGCAAAGGGCTCCCTTTTCAGCCAGGAGTCTGCTTCTCTCTCTGTCCCTCCTCCTGCTTGCTTTATCAAGTAAATAAACAAAATATACTTTTCTAAGGCCTTAGTGGACTAGATAAATTGTTTTATTTTTGTGAGCATTTCTGAAGTCATGCCACCTACAGGAAACACTCTAAACCCCCAATTCCTTTAAAACAAGCAGTATTGTTTTTGGATGAATGGCAGAAAGCCGGTGGAGTCAGCTTAAGCAACAGGGCTCCATAGTAGTTAGAACTGAAAACCCACACTCTATTTCCAGCAGCCTACATCCGCAGAAATACAAATGGTACTAACTTACAGAGCCTCCAAATAACAAATAATATTTCCGGGAAAGTGTTGGAATAGAAAACATTGAGCTAATTTAATATACTTCAGCAGGAAAAAAGAGAGACAATAATGCTGAGCTACTATACTTCAGTACAGTAGCCCCCTTCTTCCAAGACCCCCAGAAGATGCTGAAGCCCCTCTATCAAATCCTGTATAGATGAGGCCTTCTCCTATGTGTACATACCTATGATAAAGCTTAATTTATAAATTAGGCACAATAGGAAATTAAGAAGAGTAATAATAAAATAGAACAATTATAACAATAGATTGTAGGGGTACCTGGGCAGCTCAGTCGGATGAGCATCTGACTGTTAGTTTTGGCTCAGGTCATGATCTCAGGGTCGTGGGATCAAGCCTGGCATCGGGCTCCACGCTGAGTGAGGAGTCTGTTTGAGAGATTCTCTCCTTCTCCCTCAGCAACCCCCCCCCTTGTGCACGCTCTCTTTCAAATAAATAAATAAATAAATAACCCAATATATTGTCACAGAAGTTGTCTAAATGTGTCTTTTTATCTCAAATATCTTATTATACTGTATCCACCCTTCTTCTTGTGGTGATATAAGAGGATAAAAATGCCTCCGTGATAGAGTAAGTGAGGCGAGTGATGCAGGCATCATCCTGTAGCATTAGCCACGGCTGACCTGACACCAGGTCCAAAGGTGGATCACCTGCTTTCAGACTGTGGTTGGATGCAAAAATGGAAACCACAGATGGGGCAGATTACTGTAGTTGAAGGTTTTTGAACTAGTGTATTGCTAATAGTTCCAAACTACTAGTGTGTACTGAATGTGTCTAAAAGGCATTGATAAAGCACTAATTCTGGAATCAGTTTTAAAAATGCTTCTAAGTGCTTATAAAATATTCATCTATCCTTACAACAATGGTCTAAGCTAGAAACTATTCTTAACCCTTTCTTGAAGAAGAGTGAGGCATGGAGAATAGGAGAAGCTTGTCTAAGTTTAAAACCTCTAGTAAGATCACAGCCAGGATTTGACCTCAACGATGAGGCTGCAGAGACTCCACTGGCAGACTATGCTAGTCTTTCTTGACAAATGCTTTCAATTTCAAACAAAATGTTGCAATTAGAGACAGTCATCAAGACCAGTGAGAATTACTATTGTTACCACTGCTGTTTAATGTCGTCCTAAAAGTCTTCAAAAAGCAATGAAAGCAGTGGTGATAATGGACATCCCTGCCGTGTTCCTGACCTTAGTGGAAAAGCTTTCAGTTTTTCTCCATTGAGAATGATATTTGCGGTGGGTTTTTCATAGATGGCTTTGATGATATTGAGGTATGTGCCCTCTATCCCTACACTTTGAAGAGTTTTGATCAGGAAGGGATGCTGTACTTTGTCAAATGCTTTTTCAGCATCTATTGAGAGTATCATATGGTTCTTGTTCTTTCTTTTATTGATGTGTTGTATCACATTGACTGATTTGCGGATGTTGAACCAACCTTGCAGCCCTGGAATAAATCCCACTTGGTCGTGGTGAATAATCCTTTTAATGTACTGTTGAATTCTATTGGCTAGTATTTTGGTGAGAATTTTCGCATCTGTGTTCATCAAGGATATTGGTCTATAGCTCTCTTTTTTGATGGGATCCTTGTCTGGTTTTGGGATCAAGGTGATGCTAGCCTCATAAAATGAGTTTGGAAGTTTTCCTTCCATTTCTATTTTTTGGAACAGTTTCAGGAGAATAGGAATTAGTTCTTCTTTAAATGTTTGGTAGAATTCCCCCGGGAAGCCGTCTGGCCCTGGGCTTTTGTTTGTTTGGAGATTTTTAATGACTGTTTCAATCTCCTTACTGGTTATGGGTCTGTTCAGGCTTTCTACTTCTTCCTGGTTCAGTTGTGGTAATTTATATGTTTCTAGGAATGCATCCATTTCTTCCAGATTGTCAAATTTGTTGGCGTAGAGTTGCTCATAGTATGTTCTTATAATAGTTTGTATTTCTTTGGTGTTAGTTGTGATCTCTCCTCTTTCATTCATGATTTTATTTATTTGGGTCCTTTCTCTTTTCTTTTTGATAAGTCTGGCCAGGGGTTTATCAATTTTATTAATTCTTTCAAAGAACCAGGGGCTTAAGTGGGTAGGAGAAGAATCAATGAAACAAGATGGGATTGGGAGGGAGACAAACCATAAGTGACTCTTAATCTCACAAAACAAACTGAGGGTTGCTGGGGGGAGGGGGTTTGGGAGAAGGGGGTGGGATTATGGACATTGGGGAGGGTATGTGCTTTGGTGAGTGCTGTGAAGTGTGTAAACCTGGTGATTCACAGACCTGTACCCCTGGGGATAAAAATATATGTTTATAAAAAATTAAAAATTAAAAAAATATAAATAAATAAAAAATTAAAGGACTCATTTACAAAAAAAAAAAAAAAGCAATGAAAGCAATATGAACTAGAAACAAAGGCACAAACATCAAGGATCTAAGATTATCACAATTTACCTACAATGTAATTATGTAGTATAAAAACCCAAAGAAACCCATTGCAAAGCTACCGAAACTAATAAAAGACCCCTAGACAAAAGCAAAGAGCATTTTTTATATCACCAGTGATCACAGAGATAATATATTGAAAAAGAAATCCCTTCATAAATATTAACTATCTAGAAATAAATAACCCAAAATGTTGGGACCCCCATAAAATTATAAAGTTTTAATGAGATATATAAAATAAAGCTTAAGTCAACAGATGAAATATACGCTTGGATAGGAAGACAATAGAAGATACTGATTTTTCTTAATGTATGGTTTTAATGCAATTCCAATGACAACAACAAAAATCACTAATATTTTTGATACTTACCAAATGTTTGAGAGTTGACTGGGGCCCACCAAAATGTTAACAGTGTTCACACCTAAGGGACAGAAGAAGTGGAGGGTGCCTGGGTGGCTCAGTGGGTTAAGCCGCTGCCTTTGGCTCAGGTCATGATCTCAGGGTCCTGGGATAGAGTCCCACATCAGGCTCTCTGCTCAGCAGGGAGCCTGCTTCCTCCTCTCTCTCTCTCTCTGTCTGCCTCTCTGCCTACTTGTGATCTCTCTCTGTCAAATAAATAAATAAAATCTTTAAAAAACAAAAAGAAGAAGTGGAAAAGTAAGGGTGAAGAAGAATATGGATTTGCAGCTTTTTGTATTTACATTTCAATAATGTTTCCATTTTTTACAACATCATAATTTAAATTATAATTTAAAAATTAACAAAAAATTAACAGACCCTGACCACTGGCACATATCCTGACCCATATTTCAAGACCACTGGCACAGACATGAACAAAAAAATTGATAAAATACAACAGATCATCTATCAAGAGACTTTATGTCACACTTTGTGTGAGTTTTATGTAACAAAGGAAGTCTGAGAAGTTAATAAAGGAGGGAACCATTATTCTAATAAATAGTACTGATACAATTGCTTACCAATTCTGAACTAAAAAAGAAAATCTATTTAGTTTCTCACTTCATTCCAGACTCTCATATTAAATTTGGAGGGCTGAAGCATTAAACAGTAGAAGATAACAATTTTGAACCCTTACCAAAGTTCTGGAGTGAGGAGAATATTTCTATTTTTTTTTTAAGATTTTATTTATTTATTTGACAGACAGAGATCACAAGTAGGCAGAGAAGCAGGCAGAGAGAGAGGAAGGGAAGCAGGTTTCCTGCTGAGCAGAGAGCCTGATGCGGGGCTCGATCCCAGGACCCTGGGATTCTGACCTGAGTGGAAGGCAGAGGCTTTAACCTACTGAGCCACCCAGGCGCCCCTGAGGAGAATATTTCAAATCTAAAAATATGATGGGAAAAACCATAAAGTAAAATTGAATAGATTTCACTATAAGTAGCTTTAAAATTTCTCCTAGTACCTTTAAAAATAGCAAAAATAGGGACACTTGGGTGGCTCAGTTGGTTGGACGACTGCCTTTGGCTCAGGTCATGATCCCGGAGTCCCGGGATCGAGTCCCGCATCGGGCTCCCAGCTCCACGGGGAGTCTGCTTCTCTCTCTGACCTTCTCCTCGCTCATGTTCTCTCTCACTGTCTCTCTCTCAAATAAATAAATAAAATCTTAAAAAAAAATAGCAAAAGTAAGGCATATTTAAACATATTATGATCTCTAGCTTTCATGTCTGGAATTTTTCTATACAGCCCTGAAATGTGCTATTTAAGAATATAGAGGTAAGACCAAAGCTTATTTGTAAGAAAGAGAAAGGCAACACCACATATATGGCCCATTGATCTGCTCAGAATAAACCTAAGGCCACAAAAAATACAGATCTAATAAACATTTAAAAATGTTCCATCAGGCTATGTTTAAGCTGCAAAGGAGAGGAAAAGGAGAGGTAGCCCAGGTAAAGGTAAAAACACCTCCATGGTAGATCTTCAGTCAGCAAGTACATCTGACAAGATTCTGTCCACCCTTGGACATGATTGGAAAGCCAACACTGGTCTCCAATGACTTCACCTGGTCATGTGGTTAAAAGGTACAGATCATTTGGTATTTGGAGAGACAGCTATTTTTCGCACACGGAAAAGAAGTTTTGCTTTTAGGCAGTGTCTTTTTTTTTTTTTTTTTTAAAGATTTTATTTATTTATTTGGCAGACAGAGATCACAGGTAGGCAGAGAGGCAGGCAGAGAGAGAGGAGGAAGCAGGCTCCCTGCAGAGCAGAGAGCCCGATGCGGGGCTCGATCCCAGGACCCTGGGATCATGACCTGAGCGGAAAGCAGAGGCCCTAACCCACTGAGCCACCCAGGTGCCCCTAGGCAGTGTCTTAATCTGTTTGGGCTGCTGCAACACTACCACAGACTGAATGACTTGTAAACAGAAATTTCTTATAATTCTGGATCCAGGCACCAGCAGATTCAGTGTCTGGTGAGAACCCATTTCTTGGTTCATAGACTGCTGTTTTCTTGCTGTAACTTCACATGGTGGATGGGGCAATGGATAAAAGGGCACTAATCTCATTGTAGAGGCTCCATTCTCATAATCTGATCACCTCTCAACAGTCCCACTTCCAAATACCATACAACTACAGTTTTGACACACAAATTCTGGGGTAACACAAACACTCAGTTAAAAGACAAACATATTCTGTTAAAATCCATATCTAAAATTATTTTTAGCTGTTATGTATTTAACTATTGTTATCTTCTCAAATTTGATGGGCTATGAAGCTGAACTGTAATCTGAATGACAGGCTTTCATTAAAAGGTACTCTGAGTCTATCCATAAAATTAAAGGTGTATGAGTCAGACCTCATCTGAAACTACTCTAATTTCCTTGATTAAAAACAGTTGTATTGGCAAAAGAGCCTTTATCTTTCCACTTGTTTTCAACATAACTGCACACTGAGAAAATATTTTTTTATGATTTTTGCATTTTCTAAATAGGGTCCATATGAAAAATGAATGAAAGAATTCAAAATACAGTTGTAATTCTTGAATTCAAGGGTATTTTAATATTACATTGCAGATATTTTATACAGTGTTTAAATTTGAACTTCTCCTTTGAATAACATAAATTTTTCCCCTAAAAATTATTTCTAAATACGGTCTTATAGAGTTCATTTGACATCTGGAAATTTTCCCCTCAAAAATGTTCAGGGACCCCCCCAAAACTCCGCTGCCAGATCAGACTCCCTGGCTGTTGATCAGTCCCACCCCAGGCCTGCACAAATTGGACACGTCCCAACTGACATTGCAATTTGTGTTATACCCCAATAGGAACCAGACCCTCTTCATCTCAGCTCTTTCTCCTTGTGCTTCCTCCTTGTGCTTCTCTGTATCAAGTATAATCTGATTTTGAATTTCCATAATGCTGTTTTGAGATTTTATCATGAGTCTGCCTCATCATTAGACCAGAGGTTATCAATGCTGTCTACACATTTAGATCATCTGGGAACTTACAAAAAGTAATAAATACACTCGATCCCAAACCAGAATCACGTCAGAATCTCAGAAGAGGGATATGGGCATTGATATTCCTGGGTACTTCAAATGTACACCCAAGGTTGAAAAACAAGTGCCCCAAACTATGAGATCCTCAGAACTGAAGCTCTTCGAGTCCCCTGCCAGCTCCCTGGGGTGAGTGCTTACATCCATGAGCTTATTCATTCTGCATAACTAAGTCCATTAAATAAACATGAAGGTCGACATTATGCAAATATGGAAAGTAAAACTCAGGTAGACTAAGCAATTTTTCTTAGGTTACACATATTTTCGTTTCGGAGCCAGAATATTAACTTGGCACTTGAAAGATAGTAGTAGGCACTCAATATACATCTGGTGATTGATTGAATGAATGTATGAATGAATGAATGACTCTAAATCCCATGGCTTTTTGCAGTACTGCATACTGTTTTTTTGGCATTCATATTCTCAGAGCACTCAACCATTGTAAAGCCTAGAATGGGTTCTAAATAATGATTAGCGATTAAATGAATGAATCAATCAATAGACTGGTTAATAGACTGACCAATAAGAGATGATCAAATGCGTATGTGATACTTTCCCCAATTCCAACCCTCTTGTCTTGAAGGAAGCAGAGTGATCTGTCTTTCCTCCTATGTAATAATCTGGCTGGGAGATGACCCTAATGGTATTTTGTCACTCACTCTGATGTTTTACAGTCTTGAATTGCCAAAATGTTAAAGTCAGAAATGTGGATTCCTCTCAGCCATCTGCTTTGCATTTTTCTAAGGCTTCCTAGACTCTTACATGGCTCTCTCTCTGTGTAGATTTCTTTTTCTTCTTTTTCCCCCATTTTATTTTATTGTATTTCTTTTCAGTGTTCCAGCTTTCATTGTTTATGCACCACACCCAGTGCTCCATGCAATATGTGCCCTCCATAATACCCACCACCAGGCTCACCCAACACCCCCCTCCAAAACCCTCAGTTTGTTTCTCAGAGTCCACAGTCTCTCATGTTCGTCTCCCCCTCCAATTTCCCCCAACTCACTTTCCTTTCCTTCTCCTAATGTCCTCTTTGTTATTCCTTGTGTTCCCAAAGTAAGTGAAACCATATGATGATTGACTTTCTCTGCTTGACTTATTTCACTCAGCATAATCTCCTCCAGTCCCATCCATGTTGATACAAAAGTTGGGTATTCATCCTTTCTGATGGAGGCATAATATTCCATTGTATATATGTATGTATGTGTGTGTGTGTATATATATATATATATATATATATATATATATATATATATATATATATCTTCTTTATCCGTTCATCCACTGAAGGGCATCTTGGTTCTTTCCATGGTTTGGGGACTGTGGCCATCGATCCTATGAACATTGGGGTACAGATGCCCCTTCATTTCACTACATCAGTATCTTTGGGGTAAATACCCAGTAGTGCAATTAGAGAGCCATAGGGAAGCTCTATTTTTAATTACTTAAGGAATCTCCACACTGTTTTCCAAAGTGCCTGCACCAACTTACATTCCCACAAAGGTGTAAGAGGGTTCCCCTTTCTCCACAACCTCTCCAACACATGTTATTTATTGTCTTGTTAATTTTGGCCATTCTAGCTGGTGTGAGGTGGTATATCAATGTGGTTTTGATTTGAATCTCCCTAATGGCTAAGGATGATGAACATTTATTCATGTGTCTGTTAGTCACTTGTATGTCTTCTTTGGAGAAGTGTCTGTTCATGTCTTCTGCCCATTTTTTTTTTTAAGATTTTATTTATTTATTCGACAGAGAGAGAGATCACAAGTAGGCAGAGAGAGAGAGAGGAGGAAGCAGGCTCCCTGCTGAGCAGAGAGCCCGATGTGGGACTCGATCCCAGGACCCTGAGATCATGACCTGAGCCGAAGGCAGCGGCTTAACCCACTGAGCCACCCAGGCGCCCTTCTGCCCATTTTTTGACGGGATTATCTGTTTTGTGTGTGTTGAGTTTGAGGAGTTCTTTATAGATCTTGGATATCAGCCCTTTGTCTGTAGTGTCATTTGAGAATATCTTCTCCCATTCTGTGGGTTGTCTCTTTGTTTTGTTGACGGTTTCCTTTGCTGTGCAGAGGCTTTTGATCTTGATGAAGTCCCAAAAGTTCATTTTCACTTTTGTTTCCTTTTCCTTTGGAGACATATCTTCTCCCATTCTGTGGGTTGTCTCTTTGTTTTGTTGACGGTTTCCTTTGCTGTGCAGAGGCTTTTGATCTTGATGAAGTCCCAAAAGTTCATTTTCACTTTTGTTTCCTTTTCCTTTGGAGACATATCTTGAAAGAAGTTGCTGTGGCCAATATTGAAGAGATTACTGCCTATGTTCTCTTCTAGGATTTTGATAGATTCTGGCCTCACATTGATGTCTTTTATCCATTTTGAGTTTATCTTTGTGTATGGTGTAAGAGAATGGTCGAGTTTCATTCTTTTACATATAGCTGTCCAATTTTCCCAGCACCGTTTATTGAAGAGACAGTCTTTTATCCACTGGATATTTCTTCCTGCTTTGTCAAACATTATTTGACTATAGAGTTGAGGGTCCATGTCTGGGCTCTCTACTCTGCTCCACCGGTCTATGTGTCTGTTTTTGTGCCAGTGCCATGCTATCTTGGTGATCACAGCTTTGTAGTAAAGCTTGAAATCAGGCAATGTGATGCCCACAGTTTTTCTTTTTCAAAATTTCCTTAGCAATAAGGGGTCTTTTCTGATTCCATACAAATTTTAGGATTATTTGTTCCAGCTCTTTGAAAAATGCTGGTGGAATTTTGATTGGTATGGCATTGAAAGTATAGATTGCTCTAGTAAGTATAGACATCCTAACAATGTTTATTCTTTCGATCCGTGAGCATGGAATGGTCTTCCATCTTTTTGTGTCTTCAATTTCTTTCACAAGTGTTCTGTAGTTCCTTGAGTACAGATCCTTTACCTCTTTGGTTCGGTTTATTCCCAGGCATCTTATGGTTCTTGGTGCTATAGTAAATGGAATTGATTCTCTAATTTCCCTTTCTGTATTTTCATTGTTAGTGTATAAGAAAGCAACTGATTTTTATACATTGATTTTGTATCCTGCCACATTACTAAATTGCTGTAGGAGTTCTAGTAGTTTGGGGGTGGAGTCTCTGGGTACATTTCACCAGCACTTCCCAACACTGCTACTGCCACCATCCCCTTTATTGTTCACCAGCACTTCCCAACACTGCTACTGCCACCATCCCCTTTATTGCTTCCCTGTTTCGAAATGAATCAACCAGAGGCTCAGTATTTCCACATAGCACAGTGGCTATTTGTGGAGAAAGGTACTTCATGGGTACCCAAACTGCTGGCTCAGAACCCAAGATCCAGAGATCAGGTTCATTTCTCTTGGGTATATACCTATATGTGGGATTTCTTCACGTCCTAGAGTAGATGTATGTTTAGCTTTTCTAGATACTACTATGCAGGTTTCCAAAGGGGTTGTACCAATTTATGCTCTCATCAGCAGAAGTACGAGAATTTCATTTGCTTTGCATCCCCTCCAACACTTGGTTCTGTAAATTTTACCCCCCTCCCTTCTTTTTTTCCCCATCCTCTCTTTCCCTTTTGTTAACTGACTTGAAAAAGCCATCATTCAGTTTGTTTGGTCTGGATTTGGTCTCTGTCCCTGCTGCCACATTCCTATTAACCTGTTGTGTCTCAGCCCTGACCATTTCCATGGTCTGTACTCTACTCCCTGGTGCTGGGGCTGGGGTCTGCAATCTATATTTCCCAGACTCCTTTGCCAACCTGCTGCCTGTTCAATTCTCTATTCTAGGAGATACCAGTAGGAGATTGAGGTTGGGTGTCCCTTCAGCTGTGGAGGACAGCCTCACCTCCAGACCCAGATGATTTTAGCAGTGCTCACACCCCCGTCAGTGATTTAAGTGTCAGTCACAGACTGCCCAATAGTGATCTAAGTACTGGCTTGAAACATCCAGTACCTCAGGGGCAAGAGCACCAGCCATGCTTCTCACAACCCTTTACAGAGGGCCCAGTGTTAGCTGTCAGATATCCCTCTTAAAGATCTGAGCACCTGCTCTGTGTAAGCCCTTCCTCCAAGGCCCTAAATTCTATTATACCTCCTCTCCTTTTATCTTCCCACAGCCCTAGTTATGAGAGAAGATCACACATATCTAATATCTGGGTTAGTTTCTTAGATCCTTCTTTTTGCTCATTCAGCCTTCCAGTGTCCAACCACAATAAATTTTCTGTGCTAAATCTCTTTTTGATATGCCTAGTGTTGCACTGTTTCACTGAAACAGAAGTGTGACCTTACGTAAGCCACTACATCATACATATATAAAGTCTCTTCTAGTTTTTTTTTTTAATTAACACAGAATGTATTATTTGTTTCAAGGGTACAGGTCTGTGATTCATCAGTCTTACACAATTCACAGCACTCACCATAGCACATACCTCTCCAAAGTCCGTCACCCACACCCCATCCCTCCCACCCCTCTCCCCTCCATCAACCCTCAGTTTATTTCCTGAGATTAAGAGTCTCTTATGGTTTGTCTCCCTCTCTGTTTTCTTCTTGTTTCATTTTTTTCATCTCTTCCCCTATGATCCTCTGCCTTGTTTCTCAAATTCTACATACCAGTGAAATCATATGATAATTATCTTTCTCTGATCGACTTATCTTCTAGCCTACTACCTTTCTCTTAAGCAATCTTATAATTGCTATTACAATAGTCCCTTAATATGAACCTCCTTAAGGAGACCCCTATGTGGTCTCTGCTAGGGACAAAGGAATCCTGTTTTAGAAGAACTTCTCTTAGAAGGATTTTAATGCTCTCAAGACAAAGCAAAGGAGAATAAGAGAGAAAAAACGGAGGAGCAGAAAATTTAAATAGTGAGGGCAACTCTTCCACCCAGTCCACTCACTGAGTTTATATCTACACTGATCATGAGATAGGAGATGTAGATCTGCCTTTCTCTGCACTTCCATGAGGCTCTCATAATATGATTGTACCACCCGGCTGAATGTGAGTCTGAATGTGAGATGTATCATGACCCCTAAATGAAAATAGTGCTTCACCTTGTACTCAACTAAAGAAAAATCACCCTGATCCACCTCAGCATAATGAACCTCCAGTGCTAATTCTTCTAAAGGGATTTCCAAGGGTAATGGTGCTTATGCTAAATTTTTGTCCTATATTCTAGTTTTAGAACATAAGCTTCAAATAAAATGTAGTTTCTCTGTATGGGTCAGTAGTAAGTTTAAGTTCCATATAATTAAATGACTTTTGTAGATCTAATAAAGCAACTCCCTGAAGTTTCCAAATCAATAGAAAAGCCGAAATTTCTCAGAGGAGATTCTATCATGCTCCATGTATCCTGTTACATATCAGCATGGAATATGTCCAACAGTTCCCTGAACCAAGGGCACAAAGTATTCTACCTATGTTACCATTTTGCTTTCATTTCAAAACCACAAGAACTTCTCATTTATAGGTTCTTGTTGCCTGCAATAATCAGGGTCCTGAGGTGGTCAACAATTATTGGTCTATTTATTGTTCCCTACATACCCTTGACCACTCCACAGTTATAATCTATGTAACCTAAGTTTTAAAATGAAGAAAAGGGTAGAGAGATTGTCTGGTCCATAGGACCATGGCAACAAAAACAAACTAGGAGGGATGCTAAGCAGAGATCACTGAGCAATGAGAGAGTGTTGACATTAGCCAAGAACCAGGAAGATGAGCAGAAGGTAGCAAAGAAGATGATTCAATGAGAAGAGAGGAGTTGAATTATATCCTTTGAGATTTACATAAGGGTATGTAAATCAGGGTTTTCCCATGACATCCAAGGCCTTAATTCAGTGAACTGGGATTAATATATAAACAAAACATTGATTATAGCCTTAAATTGTGTAATACATGGACATATAAGCAGGCAGTGTGATAGCCATGTAATTATAAGAGAAATTATATTAAATTATAAGAGAAAAGATTATAGAGGAAACCTAGAAAGCACAAAGGGGGGCATGAAATCAATCATCACAGATAATTTTCTAGACCATTTTATTTGTGTTAGGCATATAGATATCAAATCCTGTTCGTTTTCTTGAGGACCAAGCCAACTCCAATCCACATTTTCATCATAAAAAAAAGTGGAGGTTTCAAAAGACAGTAATGGGGTAGAAAAGAATCAGTGATGGGACAATATCCTTCACCTCTACCTGAACTCCACTTTTAATCTTTCTATCTAACCCAGAATGAAGACAAAGACTTCAGTAATACAATTATAAATCGACAAGAGAAAAATATTTGGTTAAATATTCTATTCTCTCTATTCAACGCTGACCCAACATGCCCACTGAGGATGATTTTTCAAGTTTAGTGCAGTTCTGTGGAGACTCACACCAGGTATTACAGCAGGTCCTGGAGCAGGAGATAAACTCAGGGGATAGGTAAAGAAGTAAGGAATTTGTACCAGAGAAAACTGAGGAAGGAAATATCCAACTAACACAATTCAATTTTCAAAACAAAGTGTATTTCTGACTCATTCTGTTTCACACTCTCCACCCCCAAAAATGTGTTCCAGATGACAGCCTTGTAAAGAAAGTGTGAAAATGAGCCCAGCTCTCCCACGACATCCACATTTCATCAGGTCTAGGATATAGCGAGGTCAGAGTAGAGGAAATCGCTCTCTCTCCTGGGTTGGATCGAAGCACTCAGACTTCGGATTTCTGTTGGCCTACCCAAGGTGATCTCAAAGTTCTCCTCTGTCCTCTTCTTTGACATCAGAAGCAGAGCCTTCCCATTTACAAAAGGTCTCTTGTCTTCCTACCATTACATCTTCCCGTCACAATCCAGACTGTCCACTGCTCAAAACCTGGTCACCAAAATTACACTTTTAGTCAAATATTTACCATTTCCTTCAGGCTCTCAAATTAAGGTAAAATTTGGCATTCAATGCCCTTGGATTCAGGAAATTGAGATTAACATAGAAGAATAAATTGAGCTTGAAGCCAGTCCAGCAGAATCTTAGAAGCAAAGATTTTCATCTCTACTTTTTAGGAAAGAATATTGGTAATACTTTCCTAGACACAAAAGGTAGGATCAAAAACAGTTGCCTGGGCCAGTAAAAAAAAAAAAACAAAAAACAAAAAACAAAAAAATAAAAACAAAACCCAAAAACAAAAACAAAAAACTGGTGTTATGTGTGACCCTGAGCCTGTAGATTCATTATAAATGATAAAAACAAATTTTCCAGCATTTTAATCAAAACAACTCCCCATCCCTAAGAAAGCTTTGCCTGCACACAATCCCACGAGCTCATGTAATTTGTTATGCAATGTTTTTAACCAGTGATGTGCCTGCTTCCCTGGGATTTCTAGTAGGGATACCAACCTCTAGGATCCCCAGGGTTGCACCCTGGGTTATACCTCTGATTTCACCTTTTTCTTTACATTCCGTCTGCAACCAGTCATCCAACTCTGGGGGCTAGCTAATCTCATGGTTTTATAGGTGTTTTCCTTCCTTTCTACATCATTGCCAACAGCTAAACAAGACTTCTGGCAGCCAAAGAAAGGAAGAAGGAGGAGGAGAGGATTTTATAGAACTTTGAATATTATAATATCGCTATGTATAACAACTAATAGGGTTACCCGTAACAGCCAATTAATATGTTATGTTTGGGGATTAAGAGTTACATTCTACAGGAGATAACATTAAATTTTAGAAGTTTACATATTTTCAAAAGTCTTTTTTTAAACAGGTAGCCTTGTAAAAAGATTTTTGTGATGAGTTCATAAGGCAGAGGACTTTATTCTTGGAAGCAAACTAAATGGTTTTACTGTTCAGACCACTTTCATTAATGTCAACAGTCTCTTCTTTCCACCTTACTACCTGCAGTTCCCTTCACTAGCTAAGCACAGGTTGTAGAGTCCTGAATCAGGAAATTGTAAGCCCAAGGAAAGTTACCACTTAATAAAGATACAGAAAATAACATAAATCCACCTAATTATAAAGCAGTGACTGTATCAGGGTTCATCTTTTTATCCTTGCATCTAAAGCAGTGATGGACTTGCCTGTGTATTGAATGAAGAATTTAAAACAAAAACCTGACTCAAAAAATCCAATTTCCATTTCTTAGGAAAATATTTATGTCAGGGCCAGACTTAAGAGAATAGCTCACACCTGTCATCTTCACAGGGTAGCAGGATAAACCTCAGTGCACACATGAGGCAGAGTCCTTTGCTCTCAGGAAAGATGGCCCCTCGATCTAGTCAGTCCACTGAGTCTTGGCCACTGAGCTGTAACAGATCTCTTTGTGACTTTCTGGAAATAATAAGGGAGATGAAGGAGCAGAAACTCTGCCCTGTGCTGTCTCTTGCTTCTCAACTTTGAATTTAGTTACTTGGTAACATCATGCTTGGAGATATCTTAGCCACCATTGGGCCATTGGTTCCACAGGGCCAAGAGAATGCAGGGACACCAGTCTAGAGCCTGTGACACCAATGAGCTCTCAAGCCATACCAGAGGTTGCCTACCTCTGGATGCCTTGTGATGTGAGAAAAGTAAACTTCTCTCTTAGGTAAGCAATGACACATCAAGGGTCTTTTACTTACTATGCATTGGTCATATGAACTTGTGCTTGAAGTTGTCCTGACTGGTACACCTTTGCACTATATCACTTTGGGTGAAATCCAATTTTTTTTTTGCAAAAACATTTTTTGCATTGTTACTAGAATTATTCATAAATAGAAGCACTGAGTAATGCACAGAACTTTTGAATCATTATATTGTACAGCTGAAACCAATATCACACTGCATGTTAAATTTTTAAAGTAAATTTAAAAAATTGTTCACAAATATGAATATGTATGCATTGTCAAATGTAGGGTCTGACCTAAACAAAATTGTCAAATAAATAGAATTTTTGGATCACCTTTTGCCATGCCCTCACTTTGCCTCTCAGAAATATTACTCCCAGGTATCCCAACTATGATACCCTTTTGGGGCTTCCATCCCAAACAGTACATGGGAGCCCAGCCAACAACTTTCTCCATGAACTTTGTGGCATATGCTAGACCAGTATACCATAATAATGATAGTAATAATAGTAACCTGTCCTGAAATTTACCATGTATCAAGCACTGTCTCATTTCACTCTCCTAGCAACCATAAAAAGTAGGTACCATAATTCACCACTTTTGCTCATGAAAAATGAGGATCTAGAACAAAAAGGAACTTTCCCAAGTCTCATGATCAGTCACTGGTATAGCAGGGGATGAAATGCAGGTCAGCCTTATACCAATTTTATAACCCTACCACTACGGAGTATTGCCTCTATCTTAGATAGAATACGGATCTTTCTGCGGGGGAATTCTCAGTCTACAACAATTACTCTATTGAGTGAATCAGTCCAAAATGATTTATAGGTTTCTCTTCCTGTAATTAAACAGTTCCCTTATGTGACTCTATCCACTGTGGCATTTTCCTTTTACACTAAGGTTTTTCCAAGTCTTAGAAACAAATCTACACAGCAAGGTTTAGGTGGAAAAAATAATACATATACATAATTTCTTATTCATACTCCATTTTATTTTCTAAGGATTTATGCCTGCTCAGACATATCCATATGTCACAAAAGAATTTTTTTTAGTGATGATGAGATCATTTCATAAAGAAAATCAGGCCAGGGGTGAGATCAGTCACCGGAACATGTACCACCTCACCCTATATGGTTGATGGAAGCATACCTCGTTTTCTCAGTTTCCTGGCAAAGAGGGGATGTGAATAATTACAAGAGTCATGATATTCGCTAAATATTCGCTAAACCAAACTTGCCATTCAAGAGAACAGCTTGTCTTGACAGTGAGAACTGAGAAAACGATCTTCCACCACCTTCCAAAACAGAAATAGTCAGTCTAAACACGGAAGGAGAAACATAATGTCTTTGAACACCCACCCGAATGTTTTCTTCCTGAGTACCGTTTTCAAAGGAATCATGTTCAGTCTTAAATATTTACTATAAAACTGACTTTGTAAGCCATTTCACTAGTTTTAGAATAATTCCAATAAGGAATTTCAGGGTACTTTTTGCTTGCGGTGTAAAATTTGAGTCACCAGTACATTCATATTTGCAGGGTATAGATTCAGGTTGAATTTAGATATTCTGCATTATGGGGTACTGGCTTATGGAGGAAAAAGTCACTACACTTGTTGTTGGGAGGTAGGACTTGAGTTGTAATAACAATGTGATGTTTCAGAGCTCCGCTTTAGGTTAAGACAAAGCTAGGTTTAAATTTACTAATAGTAAATATTTACTAATGTTACTAATAGTTGACTAATAGTATGATATTTGGGTGAGCTGTTTCATCTTTCAGAGTTTTGTTTCTTCATTTGTGTATGTGTTGATGAATAGGTAAGTAAATCACTAGAAGGAAAAAAAAAGGAATGGATGGATAGCTTACGATTGATCATATAGTCCAGGCTAATGAAGTACTATGAAAAAGAAACAGGAAAGAACTATTCATCTTGAACTATATTCCAGGGTGTATTTTCAAGGAGTCTTGCCAAAGTAGGAAATAATAATTTTTATTCTTATCAAAATGTAGGTGAAGAAAAATAAGTTAGGTGGGAGTTTTGGGCAGGGCACAGAAGACAAATCTAAGGTTATGAAAATAAATTAATGCTTTTTAAAAACAATCTGCACCTCACTAACTTAGCCTGCATAGTTCTCAATTCATCACAACCCAATGGTTAATGAGGAAGGTACTCGAATTTCTTCTCCCTGGACAATTTCAAAACCGTATTTTGCCTTCAAGTAAACCCAAGAACACACATATGAGTTTTTGTTCAGTTGGTCTTGCAAGTTTGTTTTGTTTTTGCTATGTCCCTTCTTCTGAACCTATGATTTGTAATCATATTTAAAAAGCAAACCGATGCCTACAATTTACATAGTTATGAACAGAGAGTGCCAGTGTTTGGCACTCTGATCGCCAGTTCATTTTAAAAATTTATTTATTTGATAGAGAGAGATGGAGAAAGAGGGAACACGAGGGAGAGTGAGAGAGGGAGAAGCAGGCTTCCCCCTGAGCAGGGAGCCTGATGCGGGGCTCGATCCCAGGATCCTGGGATAATGACCTGAGTGGAAGGCAGACACTCAATGACTGAGCCACCCAGGCGCCCCGCCAGTTCATTTTTTAGAATCATAGAAGACAGAGTTTTTGTTGCCCGTGGGACGAACATGTAACTTTCTTGCTTAAATTTTTCTGTTTCCACCTGAGCATTTCAAAGTGGTTTAAGACTTCTGAATTTAATAAAATTTCAACTTTCTTCTAGGGCTGAGCTGTTGAAAGAAGGTAGTACAATTATTTCAAGGTGCACAGAGATGGAGACAATCCCATGTCGCTTGTGATGAGTTTAAAGTATTTAATCACAACCCTGGAAAATTTGGAGCGACCCAATAGAAAGTTATCAGAGTTCCAGCAAGGAACTAGAGGAAATTCCAAAGAAAAATAGAGGTCAGTTTCCTTTTTAAGATATTTATTACTTCTACTGCTTTATTTTTCGAACATGATCGGGGCATTCGTGTTTAAAAGGTGTGTTGAATGAAGAATAATAATGATGAACTGCAGAGATTTTCTTAATCTCTTTTTACAGTTGATATGACTTATAGAAAAGTTGGTAAACTTTTAAGTTGATAGACTGAAGAAGTTGATATGACTGTCAACTCATTAAAAGCAAACCTCAAAGGATATAATACTTCTCATAAAGACAAGAAAATATATGTGCATAAGTGTGTGTGTGTGAGAGGGAGAGAAAGAGAGAGAGAGAGAGAACACATATATGTGTGTTGGTGAGAGAGGGAGGTCATCACTACCCATTCTCCCCTCTTTCCTGAAATCTGAACTATCAGGAAGAAATGCGAGATGCAATAGAAGTAACTGGTTTAGAGATATTTTTAAGAAAGTCTTTAAAGTAAATCCCAATCTACTAACTAGAAACTAGAAACCTCTCTCCCATGGCTTCTCTAATAACAAGGAGGTTTTACTGTTTAGCTGAGCACTTGTTGACCTATTCAATTATTCTTCTGTTGTCTTATTGGGATAGCTGAGAGCTATTTCCAAGTTTGTGCTGTGATTCATTAAAAGGGATTAAGAGAGAGTATTCACCATGCCCTTAACTCTTCGATTTGCCTCCAAATTATTCCCAGAAATATTTTACAGGCAAGAAAATATTCCATTGAAGAAGCAAAGGGATATAGTCACAATGTTAAATGAAAAAGAAAGTTTGGAAATAGTATGAACATTATGATTCTTATTTTATATTGTTCATATTTCTATACACACACAGCAGAAGAAAACGTGGGAAAAAACACAACAGTGTTTCTCAAAACCACTTCTTTAGGATGTTAATGGTGCTTTTTCCCTTTTTTAAAAAGTTGTTTCAAGATTATGAATTGTTTACTTAAAAAAGTAAGTTAAACAGGTTTCTTCACTGTAGGGCTGTCTCAATCCGTAATGTGGTTGTGAAACTCCTATAAAAAAAAACATGTGGTTGTACAGGGATAGCTCCAGTTTCCATTAAAAAAGGAATTGTCTAGAATACAACTTAAGGTATGACATTAAGCTTCCACTCTAGGGGAAAACATACTCTCATTCTTTTCTGGATTTTTTCCTACTCCCTGGAGCTGCGGTAGAGTTTTGGAATTTCACGCAGTATTAAGAAGTGGGGAGGGATGGGGTATAAGTGGTACTAGCAGATGATGCAAATCCAGCCCCAAACCCCCATCTCCAGGTCATTGATACACACCAGTTGATATTGAATTATGAATCATGATCTTCTTTTGCTTCTTGGGGAATGCTTGCAAGGCCCAGTTGAGGATCAAGAATATTTCATAAAGCTGCTCGAGGTTCCTTCTGCCTAGCTATGCCAAGAATGATTTTTCAGGTCTTCCCATTTCCTTTTTTTTTTTTCTCTGCCCAGCTTGGGCAAAACCCTATCTTAACTAGGTTGGAGGCAGAGAGGTTAAGATGATAATAGCAGAACCCATGCTCTCAGTGGAATCCTGGAATGAGGCAAGCTCATGAGAACCCATTGGTAAATATTCAGAAATTTTACAAGCACACACTTTGATGTTTGTAGCTTGATATTGGCCATGGTGGAAGTATTTACACCATGGGAATCTACAAAAGCCACAAGTCAGGATTTCCTGTCCTCCTTCCATAGAGAGCTTGTTAAATATTCTTCTTCGCAGCACCTGAGTGGCTTAGTGGGTTAAAGCCTCTGCCTTCTGCTCTGGTCATGATCCCAGGGTCCTGGGATTGAGACCCACATCAGGCTTTCTGCTCTGCGGAGAGCCTGTTTCCTCCTCTCTCTCTGCCTCCCTCACTGCCTAATTGTGATCTGCCTCTCTCTGTCAAATAAATAAATAAAACCTTTAAAAAATATATTCTTCTTCACTCCACTGTACTATTCTCCTTTCTTCTGCCCCCTTTCAGCTTCTGGTCAAACATTTAAAACATGTGTAGACTCTTTCTATTTTTTTGTCCTACCTTATTCCCCCCACCATCAGCAACTCAGCAAAGTACAAAGCTGGCTCTTGCTTACATTAATGGAAGACAGGTACCTGAGTGGTTCAGTCAGTTAAGTGTCTGTCTTTGGCTCAGGTCATGATTCCAGGGTTCTGGGATCCAACCCCACATGTTACATCGGGCCAAGCCTGCTTCTCCCTCTCCCTCTGCCTGCCACTCTCCCTGTTCATGTTCTCTCTCCCTCTCTCACTCTCTCAAATAAATAAATAAATCTTCAAAAAAAAATTTTTTCAATCTGGACATCTCATCTGACTGCAGACCTTGACCCCTTCTAAACCAGTCCTGGTGATTTATGTCTACTCCCTGTACCCAACTCACCCCCCAACCCTCATAAACACTTCTCAGTGCCACCCCCCTGGGTATAGGAAGATAGTCTAGGAGAGAATGGTGGAGGAAAGGGAGAAGTACAGTCAAGTTGCTTGGCAATATTCAGGGCCAACTTGAGATAAGTTCAACGAAATGAAGCCAACACCAGTTCTCATAATTATGTGCTTTTTCCTACCTACAGTCAGCTGCTTGGGTCCAGGCAGAGTCAGGAGAGAGCTGGATTTAACCAGAGTTTGGATCCGGTTGAAGTAGCTAACCTTGCAATAATGGGTCAAGGGAATTGGGTCTGTGCGTACAGATCACAGTGAATGTAATAACTGTAATCACTGCTTACGAATTTTGCCATCGGTGTCCTTGCACTTGTCCATGCTCCAGAGTCAACATCAGTTTCAGAGGATTTGTGTCTATGCCTCCAAAATGGAAGCCATCCTTCCACTTTCAAAAAACTCAAATACCCTTTTTGTAGGAAGGAAGGGAAGAACACTGTGTTCGTGTTAGCAGTGAGCCCTGATTTGTTTTTATTCCCTATATATGTAACTTACATAAGTAAACTTTTACAAATAAATATCACATGTTCACATAAAAAACAAGAACTTCATTGTGAAGGACTTTTTTAGATAAGAATTAAGTCACATAAAGCAACAACCCCATTAGTCAGCTGACTTGACTGCTCTCTAGCAAGCTTCTTGGCAGAAAAGGGCAAGGAGTCAGGGCTAAGTCAAAGGAAACCCCCGTCCCGTCCCTTATTTCACAAAACACCTATTTTTTTAAATTTCAAAGTAAATAAACAAGTCAAGTAAACAAGCCAAGACAAAGTCACCTCTCGTGTTAGAAGACATGCTGCTGGGGGCGCCTGGGTGGCTCAGTGGGTTAAGCCGCTGCCTTCAGCTCAGGTCATGATCTCAGGGTCCTGGGATCGAGTCCTGCATCAGGCTCTCTGCTCAGCAGGGAGCCTGCTTCCTCCTCTCTCTCTGCCTGCCTCTCTGCCTACTTGTGATCTCTCTCTGTCAAATAAATAAATAAAATCTTAAAAAAAAAAAAAAGAATGCTGCTGTAAATGATTTACTTTAAGATCACCCCAATGGTTAGATCATTGCCACGTTTTTAATTAGAGTTCCATTTGCTGCTCCTTGGGAGTTTCCAGTAGTAAGACATGACGTTTGCTCTCTTGATGGGACACCTACTGGCTTTAGCTCCTCAAAAATGACGCGAGTCTATCCAATGGCAAAATAAGCACAGACTGAAAAACGCTTTTAATCTGTTGAGTGGGGAGGGGAATTAAATTTTATTATTCAAAAATAATTTCACTTTTTAGAATTAAATCTACAAATTCATAAAAAAAAAGATTTTAAAACTGAAGAGCCCTATGATCTGTCTTTTAACAATTGAAAGAGAGATAGGTGAAGGGAAAGAGATCAATAAGGACTAGATAAAAGGAGGATTTACAGCTTCACTCCAAGAATTTTGGCACAGAGGTAGGACATTTGTCAAAAACAAAAATTTATCCTAGGGAAAAAACAACAAAAGTACTTCAGAACAAAATATTCAGGTAGTACCTAAAAGTGGTAGTAGATCAACCATTTAAAACTGAACTTACAAAACAAAACAAAACAAAAACTGAACTTACTAGTCACTTCCAGTCAAACACCTAATCAAATACTTTTATTTTTTTCCCTTTGAACCTCATCTGTAACATAAAGGGAAAAAGTTGCTATTTAAAGGGGGGTTAGGGCGCCTGGGTGGCTCAGTGGGTTAAGCCGCTGCCTTCGGCTCAGGTCATGATCTCGGGGTCCTGGGATCGAGTCCCGCATCGGGCTCTCTGCTCAGCAGAGGGCCTGCTTCCCTCTCTCTCTCTCTCTGCCTGCCTCTCTGTCTACTGGTGATCTCCCTCTGTCAAATAAATAAAAATAAAATCTTTAAAAAAAATAAATAAAGGGGGGTTAAAAGAAAATTACAGCCAGCTTCTAAATACAGTCTCCCAGAGGGACAGCTCTTTTGTTGAGAGATTCATAGGCCTTTTTAATTATTCAGTGTATGCCCAAAAGCCTAATAAAGGGAACGCTGAGGGAAAGAATTAAATGTCTCTAAATATTAAGGTGTTTTAATGTCTGCAGTTTACTCCAAAATACTTCAGCATAGGAACTGTGAAAGCACGGGGCTAGAATACAACCCTGACACACTCAGATGTTCTATCAGGATTTTACACTGAAATGGTAGAAGTGGAGGAAGGTGACTGGAATTATTTGGAAAAGTCCCCACATTCTAGAGGTAACTGCAAAAGCACTTTGGTGACCTTCTTCTGTGATTAACACCAGTTTGTTAATTAGCATAATGGTGAAATTTATAATTACCAGCATAAATGAGATTAGAAATATTCCTGCGAGCGAAAATAGTAATGTTTCAGATATGTGAACTGACTAAGTACTTGACTAAAGAACAGGGATTGAAAAGGCAAAGGAAACAAAAGCGAAGATGAACTTTTGGGACTTCATCAAGATCAAAAGCTTCTGCACAACAAAGGAAACAGTCAACAAAACAAAGAGGCGACCCACAGAATGGGAGAAGATATTGGCAAATGATAGTACAGACAAAAGGTTGATATCCAGGATCTATAATGAACTCCTCAAACTCAACACACACAAAACAGGCAATCACATAAAAAAATGGGCAGAAGATATGAACAGAGACTTCTCCAATGAAGACATACAAATGGCTATCAGACACATGAAAAAATGTTCATCATCACTAGCCATCAGGGAGATTCAAATTAAAACCCCATTGAGATGCCACCTTACACCAGTTAGAATGGCTTAAATTAACAAGACAGGAAACAACGTGTGTTGGAGAGGATGTGGAGAAACGGGAACCCTCTTACACTGTTGGTGGGAATGCAAGTTGGTGCCGCCTCTTTGGAGAACAGTGTGGAGATTCCTTAAGTAATTAAAAATAGAGTTTCCTTATGACCCTGCAATTGCACTCCTGGGTATTTACCCCAAAGATACAGATGTAGTGAAAAGAAGGGCCATCTGTACCCCAATGTTCATAGCAGCAATGGCCACGGTCGCCAAACTGTGGAAAGAACCAAGATGCCCTTCAATGGACGAATGGATAAGGAAGATGTGGTCCATATACACTATGGAGTATTATGCCTTCATCAGAAAGGATGAATACCCAACTTTTGTAGCAACGTGGACGGGACTGGAAGAGCTTATGCTGAGTGAAATAAGTCAAGCAGAGAGAGTCAATTATCATATGGTTTCACTTATTTGTGGAGCATATCAAATAACATGGAGGACATGGGGAGTTAGAGAGAAGGGAATTGGGGGAAATTGGAAGGGGAGGTGAACCATGAGAGACTATGGACTCTGAAAAACAATCTGAGGGTTTTGAAGGGGCGGGGGTGAGAGGTTGGGGGAACAAGGTGGTGGGTATTAGAGAGGGCACAGATTGCATGGAGCACTGGGTGTGGTGCAAAAACGATGAATACTGTTACGCTGAAAAAAATAAATAAAATTAAAAAAAAAAAAAAGAACAGGGATTGACAAACTGTGACCCACAGGCCAAATGTAGTTTTTGTATGACCTGTGAGCTAAGAGTAGTTTTTAGAGTTTTAAATGATTGTAATAATTTTTTAAAGATTTTATTTATTTATTTGAGAGAAAGAGCATGTACAAGTGGGGGTGGGGGAGCACTGGGAAAGGGGAGCACTGCTCAGCAGGGAGTCTGAAGTGGTGGGGGGCTCAACGCCAGGACTCCGGGATTTTGACCTGAGCCTAAGGCAGACACTTAACTGACAGAGCCACCTAGGAGCTCCCTGAAATAATTTTTTAAATTTAATTTTATTTTTTCATGTTCTAAGATTCATTGTTTATGCACCACACCCAGTGCTCCATGTAATACCTACCACCAGGCTCACCCAACCCCCCATCCTCCTCCCCTCCAAACCCTCAGTTTGTTTCTCAGAGTCCATAGACTCTCATGATTTGTCTCCCCCGAAACAACTTTTCAAGAAAAGTTCGTGACACATCGAAAATTATCATAAATTAGACATTGGTGTCCATAAATAAAGTTTTATTAGGACACAGCCACAATCCTTCATTTATCTATGTCATATGGGCACCAATTAGCAAATGCTTTCTGCAAAATGTAAGACAGCAAATAGTTTAGGCTTTCCAGGGCATACCATTTCTGTCCCAACTACTTAACTCTGCCCTTATAGCCTCAAGGCAGATCCAGACAACACAGAAATGAATGGGGTGGGGGGGTGCTGTTTCCCAATATACCTGTATTTACAAAAGCAGATGGTGGGCAGAATTTGTCCTGTGGACCAGTGTGCCAACTCTTGGTCTATAGCTGCTTTTGCAATACAACGGTACAGTTTAGTTGATGCAACGGAGACCATATGGCCTGCAAAGCCTTAAATTTTGTATCTGACCCTTTACGGAAAAAGTTTGTCAACTCCTACTGTAGGGAATAAGAGGGGGTCAGGGACCTTGTCTTTCTTGCCTATGACAATATTCCCAGAATTAAGAACAGTCCCCGGCATATAGTAGGCACTCGTAATTATTTGTTAAGTTAAAGAATAAATGATTGAATGAACAGATACACATGAACTTGATGTGCCTGAAAACTTATTATCCCATCATGCAGCCCATTCTTTTCTGGAACAGCCCAGTGTTCTGTCTTACAGTGAAGTTGAAATCTGTCTCCCAGTAACTTCCACCCGAGATGCCAATGATGGACTCTTTTGTTACTCATAAAAATTTAATCTGTCTTCTACCTGCAACTTCTTCAAAGAGGTGAAGATGATTTCCACGTTCCGGGAACTGTCCCTTTAGACTGAATCTCCTAAAGGATAACTTTAACGCTCCATGCCACGGTATGACTTTTGAGTTCTTAGAAGACCAGAGCCTCTAGTGAAGGTTAATAATCCACAAATTCCTTGTTTTCAAAAACCTATGAGATTAGGAACAAGGGGTCACTGTAGACAGAATCTGCTAATGTACTACTTAGTCATTGGAACACGTGTGGCAATACAGAACCATATTCTTCCCTAAATGTCCAATAAATGAAATGATTCACCAAGCGTTTTCAAGTGTCCTCATTACATGAAGAGCTTACCACTCACACCTTGGAGTTCTACCCAGCTCCGTTGTATTATTTTGATCCTACCTAAAAAGTTACCTACAAATCTCTCTCAACTGTACACAGGTATATAAAGTTATTCTCAACCGATTTTCTTCAGAAAATATGTTTCTTTGACAAGTCATGCTCGCTTAATAAGTGACAAGTGGCCATTTTCAGTTATCCTTAATAATAAATAATAATAATAATATATAATATTATTATATAATAATAAATAATAATAATAAATAATAATTAAAAAATAAAAGAAGTACCATTTCTCTAGAAAAACACTATGCACCCTGTGGTTGCCTGGGTTTTAGTTCTAGTCTGTAGAAACACTCAGCCTATTTTTAATTGCATTCTAGATCCTATGGCTACATTCAGTAGCTTACTTCCTCATTGATATCATTCTCTTCATCTCCTCTCCCTGGAGGTTCTCCCATGACTGAGGACAATTTAAGCTACTACGTTTTGTCCTATTATAGTATCTGAGACAGATAATAGCATTTCTTACGTAATGAGACATCTGTAATATAATTTTGCTGTTAATCAATGTATCTTTTACAGCAGATGGGCCATTTGCATTATAATTAACCAAAAAAAAGAAAAAAAGATCCCAAACATGGCTCTCTCACCTGGAGAGCTAGATGGAATTGCAGGAAATTGATTCTAATGGAATCTGAGGGACTCCAACTATAGTCTCTGGGCCCCTGGTAATCATGGAGTCTCATAGTTTGATTCTACTTCCAGAGTACGATGTTCAAGTGGTTTTCAGGTTCTCTTCCTCTACCAGGAGACATGCAAGAAGGGTGTTTACCCCAAACGACTTTAATCTTGGAAACTCACTAAGAAGAGCTCAACAGCAATAACAGACTGCAGGGCCAGCAACTATGTTCCCACTTCCCTTACTTAGAAACCCTTTTCCAAAACCCTAGAAAAACAGATTCCAATTTAAAGGTTCAGAAATAATTAAGCTCACTAGTGAGAGTGGTGGAAAGAATGCAGACATTAGATTGAGAAATACTTGAAGCTGAGCCCTCCCTCTGCCACTTGCTAGCTCTGCGATCTAGGGGGAGTTTCTACCTTACTCTGGGTTTCAGCTGCTTTTTCTGACATGGAACTACCTACCCTGCAGGATTACTGTGAGGATAAAGTGACAGAAGCATGTGAGACACCTGATTCACCCAATGCAGGCACCCAGCAAATGTCAGTGCCCTTCATTGCCAACAAATGTAGAATGATCCCCTTCTCTGGGTTCTACAGAAAATAAAAATAAAGAATAGGGCGGAGTTTCCTAAGACTTGAAATTTTCCGTGCTAACATCCTGGGCAAACCAAGACACATTGTTCAAAGGGCTGCATTTGATAAACGATTCCAACTTTTAAATACGTGACTATTAGTTTCTTCTTGATGTTGTGAATAGTGCTTTCGGTTGGCATTTGGAGTAGAGTCAAAAACCAGGTACTTAGGATGCTGATCATTTGGTTTTGATTACTTAATTGAAGAACTACTTTTATAGTAGTGATTCTTATTGGGGGGCAGTTTAGCTTCCCAGAGTATGTTGCATAATTCCAGAAACATTTTGTTATTAAAACTGGGAGTGTGGGGTGGGGAGGGGTGACCAGCATCTAGTGGGCAGAGGCTAGAGATATGGCTGAACACATTACACAGCATAGGACAGCCCTTCCTCTCCTCCTGCCACAGCAAAGAATAACCCTTCCCAAACATCAGTAGTGCCGAGGCTGAGAAACCTTATTTCTTCAGGCTAAATAACCCCATTCTCTTCACATTTCTTCATAAATATACATAAAGATAGCACATGCACACATGCATGCACACACACACACACACACACACGATGGACTAGCTAGCTTCCATGACTCCCACCATCAGCACTTAACTTTTGCATAGCTCAATAATTACAATAATATTTTTAGAATTTTCAAGGTATGCAGTATCTCCCCTAACTCTGACAACAACATTGTGAGAAAGCTATTATTAATAATTCTCATTTCATAGACTCAGAGACATTTTGCCCAAGACCATACTTTAAGGACAGAGCTAAAGCTCAAACCAAAGACTTTCGACACTGTATCTCACATGCTTTCCATTGCCTCCTGCCTCACTTGGCCTCATTCTGAGCAATACTGTTCTCAGTGGAAAGGACTCACTAAGGCGATGAATTTCCAGTGAGGAGGCACAAGAGAATCACCCAGGGAGATTTTTAAAATACAGATTTTCAAATCCATTATATCTGAATCTCTCAGAATAGTGCCAAAATTGTGTATATCCCAAGAGCATCCTATATATGCCCTCTTCTTATGTGTCATTCTGTTCAAAACACAAATCAAGGAATAATAATCCAAGGACACTGGAATGTTAACATTTCCCACTGCCCCCCACCCCAGGACAAAAATGAATTGTTAATGGCAATTCAGGCATCAGGGAGCCTTGAGTATGGTAGGAAGAACTTTGTGTTAGTGAAGTCTTTTGATGACTAAAAATAGACTGCTATTCACCTACTCTTAAGACTTTTTTGATTCTGGGCCAAAGCAATCTTTTAAATGGGGCTATATTTGTTGTTTTCTTCTGTATACTTTTTACATCCCTCACATAGATTATACACAATAAATTTCATAACAAGAAACCTAATACATGAGAAAGCAAGATGCTGACAAGAAAAACCCATTAAAGGGCCAATTAGCATGGCAGGATCATGAGTCTGAGCTCCTGTGTCTACACTGCACCTCATTCCAGGACCACTTTTCATTCTTCAGTCTCGTTTACATGGCTAACTCCCACAGGGCTCTCTACCTGGTCTTTTTAAAAAAATCATAACCTGCCTCATGGCCGATCTTGGATTTATCATTGTCTCTGGAGATACCTTATTCGAAGGCTTTGTTACACAGTATTCTCTCTGTGGTCCAGCAGCATGGGCAACACCTGTAGAAATGCAGAATCCACATTTTAACACAATCACCAGGAATGAGCATTCAAGTCACAGGAGCACTGTTTTAGGGAGCTGACTGCTATTTTCCGTCAACTTTTCAGGGCTTCCCCAATCCACTCAGGCTAACAATGATAGCTTAATGCGGCAGCAGTTCTCAGAGCGATTCCCAAAATGTACTCATCAGACCAACAGCATCAGCATCACCTGGGAACTGGTCAGAAATGTGTATTTTCAGACCTATCTCAAGCTACTGACACCAGCTATCTGTGTTTTAAAAAGCCCTTTGAGGGATTTTTTTTCTTTTTCCTTTTTTGGTTGTGGTATGGCAAGGTCGGTGCACCACAAGAGGAAAAGACAAGGCTTGGAAGAAGTTTATTATCCTCACGATCCCATACTGCATGCCATGCAGGGTCACAGGAGAAAACACTAAGGGGGTCAGGAAGCAGAAGACAGAAGGAATCACAGGGTTGAAGACACAGCCTTTACTGAAGTTGCCAGGGAAAAGCCAGACAGGACAGCACGAACAGTTTAGCTTTGGCTAGTGTGAATAATTATGGTGGGCTTTGGGCTATAGGGTTGGCCTTTCTAGTTGTCTGGTATCTGGCTCTGGGATGATTTAGGGCAGGATAGAAATTGTCTTGGTGAGTAAGAGTTAGATAGGGAGGTAGTTAGGGGCAAACTCAGGTTTGCTTGTTTTGCATATGAAAGGCACATGTAGAATTGGAGGTTATCATTGTTGGACATTAGGTAGTCCTGGGAAGGGCAGACTCTCCCAACCAGAAAGGTTTTTTAGGATGTCAAGACATCATAATATACCAAAAACTGAATATGCATATATTGCAATACTTCCTGGTGCATGCAAAAATTTGAAAACCATTCCTCTGCAGCAGAAGCAATCAACCCTAGCTTCATTTTTAAGTAATCTGGGGAGCATTCTGCAAATACCAACCTACATCATAATTTGAGCAATCACGTTGCCCTCAAGGTCCATAACTGAGACTGTGAACAAAAAGCGAAGTACAACAGATCTAATCTAGTGTTTCTTGGTCCTAACTGATGCCGGCACAGGGTGGGAGAAAGATATCCTGGTATCAATGTCTTCACCCCTAACTTGTCTGGAATGGTTGAAAGGGATTATATATATTTTTTAATGTTTTTCTCACATGGTTCTAGTGTGCAGCAGGGATAGAAAAGCTCTGGTCAAATCTAACCCTCATTTTATAAACCAGAAATATAAAGGTTACAAGTAAGGTGTTATATTTAAATTTTCAAAACCTTAAGAGTGTCAGGATTGGAATTCCCAATTCCTAGTTCCTAATCCAATGTTCTTTTCCCATATATATATCTCCATTGTCCTCTGTGTGCATAGAGCTTGGCATCAGCCTTTACCTGAATTTCATTTCCCATTTTCTTTTAAGATATCTAAGGTATCTGACATTTGTCCTTCAGAGGACTTAGTTGTTTTGATCAAGAACAATTTAGGGTAAAAGACACACACCTTTTTAGAGCATAAAAATAAATTTGACATAATATATTTTCCAAAATATTTCCCATTCCGCCTAATCTTCTTCATGGTGACCTTGTCACCCCCAGTCAAAAGATGGCACCTAATTACCCTATGAAAAGCATTCTCCCGAGGCAGGTTACAGGGGCTGAACATGGTGATTTGTTTGACCAATAGACCATAGCAGAAGAAATATTTTTGAACTTCCAAGACTAGTTCTTAGGTTGGAAGTTCTGCCTGAGCCTCATGAAATGCTCTGTTCTGAGATACTTCCCTCCTGCATCCCAGCTACCATGCAGGAAGAAGCTATGGGTAGGCACTCTGGTTCACAGCCTCAGCTGAGCTCCCAGCAACCAACACCATCAGTGTTCTCAACCATGTGCTGGGGTTAACTCAGACCCCCAACCCCCATAGACTCCTGATTGCAACTGCATGAATGACTCTAAGCAAAACCTCACCAGTTTAGCCCAGGCCATCTACAGAACTAAGAGATTACAGCCCCTGGGTTTTGAGGTGGTTTGTTGAGCAGCAGTGAGTATCTGTAACAATGGAATGTAAGAAAACAACTCCAAGTGGAATAAGTGTGGTATTAGTGAGTAATAGTAAATAAGAGATGACGAGAGAGCACAGGGTAGATGGCAGGGAAGGTCAGGAACACCAAAAAAGAAGAGAGAAGCATTTAAACAATGTCACAACAGGAATATATTGCCTCCTTAGAGAATCAATGAGATATATAACCATACACATTGCAAGTTAAGTTTAGAAGTACAAAAAGTACATAAACCTAATCTGTAACATGTTTTGCTAATAGTAATTGTCTGAAATTTCCAGAAAACCCCACCAGAAATTTAAGAATAAAAAAATGCTAAGAATGAAGTTGAAAGAGAAACTGTTTTCTAAGTAAAATTATATGTAGACAAATTAATATTTTCTATTCCTTACAGAGTTCTACCTACTGTGAAACCTGGAGCATGAATCTTTATTGTGACCATAAATATAGCATCAGAAAATAAGTGAAGACCACATAGCTCCTTTGGCAATGTTTCTAGAGGATAGTTTTTCTAGGTGGACAGGTAAACAAGAACATTTCCAAATGTCAGTTCTTCACTCTGCTGGATAAATCCAGCACTATATCAGAAACTCAAGCTGTGATCTCTCTTTTCATATTTAGTATTCTTTCAACAAAAATAATGATTCTGAAATTGGATTTGGATGACAATTGCTTCTGAATCAAAACACACAAAAAAACAAATAATGCACAGTTTATTCTTGTCCCAATTTTTATCACAAAACACTGGTTCCATAGCGGTTTTCACCTTCAAAATATATTTTTATTGACAGTAGGGCCAACTTGCAAAACTTGTGAAGCACAGATGAATGTTGTTTCAGGTGCCATTTTGTGATCTGACTTCCCTTTTCCACTTTTTGAATTAATGTCTTTTGTGGGTCTCTGGCTGTTGCATTTAGGTGGGTAACGTTCAGGCACAAAGAAAGTAAGGTGAAGAACCAGTGTCTGGTATGCCTGTCACCTTTGTGGTCTTTGATGGCTACACTTGAGTCATTTGTAGGCATATCCCACTTAGCAAGAGAGGAAAGGTAAGAAAGAACATGAATCAGGGAAAAGCGATTTCCATTACTAAGCAATAACTCCAAACACTAGTCCAGGTACTCTAAATGTTTGGCATCCATACTGCTACTCTCTCATCCTTATCTGTGTTAGGAATCACTAATCAATTTTGGCTTTCCTTCCCTCTAAGCAGAGCACAGCCTCAGAATTCTTCTCAGCACACAATGGCCCAGGCTACCAATACTCAACCAGAAAAAAACTTTTTTTTCCTTGAATTTACCAATCTGATGTTGAATCATGAAAATCATCTCTCTATATCACTATCTTTATCTTCATTACTGGCTTTCTAAATTTGGTGGGCAGAAGTAGAAGAGAATCTCCCTACCAACTATTTGCTGAGATATTATTTTATAAAAAGTATTTTAATTTTGTACAATAACTAATTTTCCCTTAAAAAATGGCAAACTCTTAGGATAGAAAGCCCAGAGATAAACCTTCAACTCTATCGTCAACTAATCTTTGACAAAGCAGGAAATAATGTCTAATGGAAAAAAGACAGTCTCTTCAACAAATGGTGTTGGGAAAATTGGGAAAATTCTGCAGCCACATGCAGAAAAATGAAACTGGACCATTTCCTTATACCACACATGAAAATAGACTCAAAATGGATGAAGGACCTCAATGTGAGAAAGAAATCCATCAAAATCCTTGAGGAGAACACTGGCAGCAACCTCTTCGACCTCAGCCGCAGCAACATCTTCCTAGGAACATCGCCAAAGGCAAGGGAAGCAAGGGCAAAAATGAACTATTGGGACTTCATCAAGATGAAAAGCTTTTGCACAGCAAAGGAAACAGTCAGCAAAACCAAAAGACAAATGACAGAATGGGAGAAGATATTTGCAAATGACATATCAGATAAAGGGCTAGTATCCAAAATCTATAAAGAACTTATCAAACTCAACACCCAAAGAACAAATAATCCAATCAAGAAATGGGCAGAGGACATGAACAGACATTTCTACAAAGAAGACATCCAGAAGGGCCAACAGACACATGAAAAAGTGCTCCGCATCACTTGGCATCAGGGAGATACAAATCAAAACCACAATGAGATATCACCTCATACCCCAGAATGGCTAAAATTAACAAGTCAGGAAATGACAGATGCTAGTGAGGATGTGGAGAAAGGGGAACCCTCCTACACTGTTGGTGGGAATGCAAGCTGGTGCAACCACTCTGGAAAACAGCATGGAGGTTCCTCAAAACATTGAAAATAGAGCTACCCTATGACCTGGAAATCACACTACTTGGTATTTACCCTAAAGATAAAAAATGTGGTGATCCAAAGGGGCACGTGCACCCAAATGTTTATAGCAGCAATGTCCACAATAGCCAAACTATGGAAAGAACCTAGATGTCCATCAACAGATGAATGGATAAAGAAGATGTGGTGTATATATACAATGAATACTATGCAGCCATCAAAAGAAATGAAATCTTGCCATTTGTGATGACATGGATGGAACTAGAGGGTATTATGTTGACCTAAATAAGTCAATCAGATAAAGACAATTATCATATGATCTCCCTGATATGAGGAAGTTGAGAGGCAATGTAGGAAAAGAATAAATGAAACAAGATGGGATCGCGAGAGAGACAAACCATAAGAGACTCTTAATCTCACAAAACAAACTCAGGGTTGCTGAGGGGAGGAGGGTAGAGAGAGGATGGTGGGGTTATGGACATCGGGGAAGGTAAGTGCTATGGTGAGTGCTGGGAAGTGTGTAAACCTGGCAATTCACAGACTTGTACCCTTGGGGCTAATAATACATTATATCTTAATAAAAAAATAAAAAAATTATAATAAAAAAGTAAAAAAGAATGGCAAATTCTTATGACATCATATATCATGTGATCTGGATTCTGTAGTAGTTAAGATGAAAAAGGTAACTCCTTATAATAAATATCAGAAATGTTCTCTTTTTTAAAATTTTTTTTCAGTTCATGCAAAAAGGATTGTTGGAGAATGGCCAGAGAATTTGAAAAATAACAAGAAATAATATTGAATAGATATATCCATTAATAGTCACTATATATCCGGAACTTCCACGGCAATAGTCTGGAATGATTTTCCAAGTCACAAGAATCCATATGGAGGGCTACACTCATCTGATACTAGGGTCAGCTCATAACCCTGGTGAAGTAAATAGGTATCTTCGAATTGGAGCTGGGCAAATAAATCGATACAGAGCAAAAGTAGCAAATATTCCTTTTCAGTTATGGTTTTCAAGGTACTTTGCTAGTCATCATGGAGAATATGAGGTATTAAAGTGAGTCTTCTCCTACATAAGTTTGTGATAAATTGAAGGGATTACACTTTGAGAAGTCTAGGCAGCATGGTGATAAATAGTAAAAGCCCAGGAGCCCCAGTTATTTGCCACAAAGGAGTGAATTTTTCCCTTCCCCAAATCTCAAGAGAAGCCAAGAGTGATGAACAGAGCCCTGATACTCGTGGCCTACAAACTTGTTTCAAATCCATAGTCTGTCTGGATTCCTACTGAAGAGCACTTGAGCAAGTGTGAGGTGACTAAACATCTCTAAGCATTGGTTTTCTCATTGGTAAAATAGGAATGATACTGAGTCACCTCATAGGACTTCTGTAAAAATGAAACAAGAAAGGGGTGCCTGGCTGGCTCAGTTAGCACAGCGTGTGACTCTTGGTCTTCAGGTTGTAGGTTTGAGCCCCACATGGGGTGTAGAGATTACTTAAAAATTTTAAAAATTTTAATGATGAAATAAGATCATGTATGAAAGAGCTTAACATGGCGCCCATCATGGAATAGGTGCTCAAAAAATGTTTAATTAGCATCATATCAGCATTGTGCTGCCAGATGCTCCAGTAAACTACAGAAGTGGAAATGGGCACATCGTGGAGGATGGTATTCTTCAACTGTGAGTGGTTTGGGGGTTGACCTCTCTGCTGTTTGATAATGGTATACAGACAGAAAAATTCCACAAATGCAGACAAAAACTATTGTGAGCCGAGGTAATCAAGAATAGCTTTATGCTGGCAATAGCACTTTGTGCCTTAACTAATGTGTGGGCATTGGCTAGGTGGAGAAGAAAATATAAGCAAGAATACCTTGGGGTACAATGTATCTGGGAAAGAGATCATGCATTTGTAACTCCAGAACCTTCTGGAGCCATAGGAATGAAAAAGACTTGGGTGAGATGCTCTGGCTGCTGCCAACACTTGCATGACCCACAGCAGAAGAGGCAGTCAAAGAGTATATGGAGAGGGGAGGGGACTGGAACATTAAAATACTTAAGTGCTTTAGCACACAGACAATAGATATTCAACCTAAATGAAAGTTACACACTCCTGGGAGTGTTTGAGCTCAAAATATGGAGCTCTGAGTAAATGCATAAATCAACATTTACTAACAGTCTACCAAAGGAGAGACCAAGAAAAATAAAACATACTCCATCCCCTCAAGTTTTCTACTCAGAGATCTAATATACAGTCACACAAGGTAGCCTCCACCTTTTATCACCAGATAAAAGTGCAATAAAAATTTCAGGAAGGAGGGGCGCCTGGGAGGCTCTGTTGGTTAAGCATTTGCCTTTGGCTCAGGTCATGATCTAAGGGTCCCGGGATGGAGCCACACATTGGGCTCCCTGCTCAGTGGAGAGCCTCCTTCTCCCTCTGCCTGCCCCTCCCCCTGCTTGTGCTCTCTTTCTCAGTCAAATAAATTAAAAAAATCTTTTTTTAAAAAATTCAGGAAGGAAAGAAATTAGCTTAGGCTGGGGTAATCATTGGAGGACACACAGAAAAGGGAGAATTTCAGCTGTGCTAGGAAAGAATACATGGGCTTTGTTTGGGCCAAAAGGGAAAACCAGTCTGGTCCAGGCAGCTGGGACAGCATGGACCAAGACACACAGGCATAGCATGTCTGGTCAGTAAGAAATGCAGCCCCAATGTCACAGAAGGTAAAGGTAGGAGAGCTATCAGATATAAAACAGAATAGATGAGGGGAGCGAATTATAAAGAGTATGAAGGAAAAATCAACCCACTGTCCAGATACTTTATTGAAAGTATCTCATTTAATTCTTAAAAAAATTCTGAGAAACAGCCTAATTTGGGGTCCCTAAGAGCATCCTCAGATTCAATCACATATAAACCACATCATTAGTTTAAACTACCTGGTGTGGCCCACAGCCTCAGGTAAACAAAAAATGCTTTAAAATTTTTATCTATTTATTTATTTATTTATTTATTTATTTACTTGTCAGAGAGAGAGAGAGAGAGAACACAAGCAGGCAAAGTGGCAGGCAGAGAGAGAAGCAGGCTCCCCACTGAGTAAGGGGGTTGAATAAGGAGCCTGATGTGGGACTCGATCCCAGTACCCTGGGATCATGACCTGAGCCGAAGGCAGGGGCTTAACCGACTGAGCCACCCAGGCATCCCAACAAAAAATGCTTTTAATAAGCAGGATCTTCCAAGAGCCTAGAGGTTATTTCCAGGAGGTCAGGCAAGGGCCCCACATTTCTCTGAAAAGTTCAGGGCTTGGATGACGAAAATGTGCTGAGTCAATCATGTACTACACAAATAGATATTGTTTTATAGTTGAGTAAACTGATTGTCTGTAAGGTTAGGTTACTTTTGCAATATCTAGTGGATATTAAACGCTGTACCCAGGGCTAGAGTCTACTTTTGTTTGAATCCGAAATCTGTTCTTTCCACCATAACACACTGTCCCCTCCACACGATATTGAAAGTCAAAAGGTGATTTAGACATCTGAAAAAATCCTGGTGTCAATAAAGTTCCAAAGCAAGAAAATGGCATGTGGAAATCAACATTCAAGGAGGACTTCAGAGTTACTTTTCAACACTAAGGGGAAAACATGATTTGCAAAAGGGAAGAGGAAAGGCAGGTACAGGTTAAGAGATGATTGCAGTAATCCAGGTATAACGTAATAAGATCAGAGCTGTAGGATACAAAGGAAGGTATATGCAAAATATTTCCAGGAAAAAAAAATGACAAAGCTTTGTTAAAGACTGGATACTGGGATTTGCAACGACGTGGATGGAGCTACAGTGTAAGATGCTAGGTGAATCACGTCAGACAGAGAAAGACAAATATCATTTGATTTCACTCATATGTGGAATGTAGGAAATAAAACATGAACATGAGGGAAGGGGGTGAAAAAGAGAGGGAGGCAAACCATAGAATACTCTTAACTATAGAGAACAAACAGGATTGCTGGAGGGGAGGTTAGTAGGGGATGGGCTGAATGGGGGATGGGCATTAAGGAGGGCACTTGTGATGAGCACTGGGTGTTACATGTAAGTGATGAGTCAATGAATTCCACACCTGAAACCAATATTTCACTATATGTTAACTAACTAGAGTTCAAATAAAAACTTGAAACAAATTAATTAATTAATTAATTAATTAAAATTTGCAAAACATAAAGGCTGGATACTGAGAAGAGAGAGAAAAAGAAGAGAGGATACCAGAATTTCCTTCAACACTCATTATCTTGACTGCTTGCTTTCCGTTTGGTAGCTCCTTCAATCCTCATCATGATGCTGTGAGGTTGGAATTATTACTCCGTTTCCAGGAAGAAGGAAACAGGCCCAGAAAAGCTGTACAACTTGCACAGTTCTTAAAGCTACCATGCCAAGCTCGTTCTGCCTGAGGTGGAAAGCCACGGCATTCCCCTAATCTTGTGCCACCTTCCTTCTGAGGTTGGAAGGACACTGAGGCTTCCGTCAAAGTGAGAGAAATCGATTGGTTCAGCTATGGACATGTTAATATGAGATTAACAGAAATGGCTGCTTTGTGGAGATACCTGGTATTAACTCATTGACCTTACACTTTTATTAAACTTCCATGGCCCACCCTTGTTATCAGTGCATATCTTTTCAGAGAACCCTGCCCTATTATTTAATGTGTCTTTCTTTGAACAAGCTTCAATGTCAAAGATGAATGTATGAGCAAAGTGAACATATTTTAAATTTTAATAAAAACAATTATATTCACGTGAACAACATTTGGCTTACATTTTGGGTCTCAGACAATTGACTGTTTGTAATTGCACATGTGTACAGCAACTGTACTCAATAAGGACAGACTAGGGGCTCCCAGCTGGCTCAGTTGGCAGAGTGACTCTTGGTTTTGCAGTTGTGAGTTCGAGTCCCACATTGGGTGTAGAGATTACTCTCAAAAAATAAAATCTTCATAAAAAAATAAAAATAATGAAGAGTGATTAATCATAGGTCCCAAAAAGGCACAGAGGGGAGGCTCCAAATAAACAAGAAAGCAAATTTATTCAAAGAATCTAAACATACAAAATTTCATCCTGTGGAAAAGGAAGCTGTTTGCTGTATTCCCCAGTCCTAAAGTTAAGACTAACACTAGAAGAGACATCCGCCAATGACCAAAGCACTAGCAGTGTTATTTCCATCTGAAAATAACATGTTCTAGTTCAAAGCAATCTTGAAACCCAGTACAGAATATTGACAGGATATTGACATCTATTAAATTATAAAACTATATTCTTTCCTCCTCCTTCTCTGACAGGGTCACACCTCAGAATGAAGGGAGATGTATGCAGCCAGCAGAGACACTCTGACCACTTCTGTTAGGTGAGTAAATTTTTTTTTTTTTTGGAGGCACATTATACAGTGTTCTCAGGAAACCAAGTTATTTTGGAATAAAAAATAAAACTTTGACTCCATCTGTGTATATAGGAGAAGACTGTATTTCAGGCAGGAAATGCCCCTGTTAGAGAACCCCCTGCTTTCCCTACTAAGCTAGTCATTGCCTTGCATGAGGCATATTGTGCAGTCATCTGAGGGCTCCAGCTGAAGAAAATCTCTGACTTATATATCTATAAATATGGGACCAGAGAGCTTATCATATCCAGGAAATGTCATGAGAGTAGTTATTACAGGAACTATTGGCCCTCTGGGAAATTGCAGGATTTCTTGGATTAAATTTCTGAACCTGAGCCAGAGCCAGAGCCAAACCAAGAAATATAGATTAGTGACTGGAGAAAGACTCATAACCTTTTTTCCTTAAGAATATCTCTACCAAAAGGCCCCAGTGATTTTGATGATTTGTCTTACTATTATAGTTCAGTTTCTTAAATATGGAGCATAGCAATTATCCTGTTCTACCTAATATATTACTGAAAGTGGGCCAGAATTCTCATTCTCCGGGGACATGCCCTTCAAGATAAAATGTAAACTTTAAGGATCTGCTTGCTTACCCTTTCTACCTCATTCCTGGTCCTACCCCCAGATGTACCACAAGTCAAGCCACTGAAAACTTCGTTGTCTCATTTGAGTCTTTGCACAAGCTGTTCCCATTGCCTGGAGTATCTGGCAAGCCTCCAGATTTTTGGAGAGGCTAATTCTTACTCATCCTTCAAAACTCCACTCCAAGCCACTGCTCCAGACTGTCTTCTCTGGGCTCCCAACTCCCATCTAAGAGGGCATTCTCCTTCTGTGCTCTAGAAGCACCCTGTGCTCACCTCTCCCACAGCACTGATACTGAATCGTTCCTGTGACCAGTATTACCATCAGGCCATGAGATCTTTGAGGCTAAGGATGATATCTATTACTCAGAGATCCCCAAGATACCATATATATAATATTTGGCACCTAATAGTCACTAAGAAAGGTTATGAAATGAATATATGAATAAAAACAATTCAATACTTTAAAGCCATAATCTGTTACTGGAAAGTTAATGGAAAACATTGGGAACCCAAATAGATACATCATAATGAGGTGCAGTCCAAGTACCATATTTGCTTTTATGAAAGACATCCCTGCTTCCAATCTTGTCCTCATCATACTTTTTTTGACTCTGTTACAGAATACATTCTCTGAACAAAAGTCATCGTGTGTGTGGCCCTTCACAATCTGCCTTGGATTACATTTCCAGTTTTGTCCCTCCTCCAGTACCCCACTATGACGCTGTGAGCCCACTTGCTGTTCTCAAGGCACCCTGGGATCTCTCCTTCCCAGTGCCCACACACAGGAAGTGTTCCATCATCATCTGTTTAACAAGGAGTAAAGGGCCAAGCATGTTATAATGTACTAAAGCTCGTAGACTGCAACTGAGAGGGAAAATCTTAGCTACATTTAGGTGCCGTGACCTACCAAATGATAAGCAGTAAGTTAAGTACCATGAAAACAAAGGTGAATAAGCTATGCTCCCTGTCTTCACAGAATTTGCTGCATAATCCTAGGTAAAAAAGACACAGAAATAGATCATTTATTTTTAATGGTGAATGCAATAAAATTATGCACAGTTCAGAAAAGACTTCCTAGAGAAGAGGATTCTTGAGCAAGTCTTGAAGGATGAATAGGTCTATCAGTTTAAAAAAGGGTGCCTCACGGGGGTACCTGGGTGGCTCAGTCTGGGAAGCATCTGACCCTTGCTTTCTCCTCAGGTCATGATCCCAGGATCCTGAGATCAAGCCCTGTGTTGGACTCCACGCAGAGCATGGAGCATGCTTAAAACTCTCTTCCTCTCCTTCTGCCCCTCCCTCTCCAGCTTGCACGTGCTCTCTATATGGATATTACACGCCCCCACCCCACCAAAAAAAGCCCAGGCAAAGGCAACCAAAGGTATGGAGCCATGAAACAATATGGCATAAAAACTATGAGTAGTATAAGCAAAAGGTGGCAATGGCCTGAACTAGAGCAGTTATAACAGACATGGAGGGGAGGGGATCAATTTAGGAAATAAACAGACATAGGATCCACATCTTTGCTGATGACACAATGGTAGGAGGTGGAGATGAGGTGAGATGGTGGAGAAGGGAGTTTTAGGGGGGAGTGGGGAAGGAACTGAGTTCTAGTTTCAATGTGTAGAGTTTCGATAGCTGGGGGACATCCAGGTACCATGAGCAGTAGATAGTTTGATATACAAGCAGACATATGCTGCTGCTCATTTGCTGTACAATCCAGGTTCTTATAATCAGAATAAGAAATCTAAGATGGTGAGAGAAAAGGAGATTGCTTGAGGAAAATACATACAGACAAAGCAGCCGAGGACCAAGGACGACAGAGCTCAGCATCACAGAGGAAAGGCAAAGAAGGACTAGCCCAGGAAGGCAATCAAAGGAAGCAGGAAGAAATTGCAAAACAGGGGTGACTACCTCAGGAAAGGCAAGGGCATCGAGTTTGAAAGAAAAAAAAATCAAGAGTGAACACTGCAGCAGAGTAGTCCAAAAAAGATAAGAACAAGAAAATAATCATTGGGTTTGGCAAGATGAATGTCATTGGGCTGATGCTTATGTTGGCAAAGATTCGGTGGAATGAAGGGGGTTGCCAGGAATTTGCAGGGAGTTGATAGGAAAGGCAGGTGAGGAAGGGAAGACATTGGGTGTAAGATGACCCTTGAAGACGCCTGAATGAGATAAGAAGAAAAGAAACAGGGTAATATTGGAGGTGGGCAGGCAGGAGATATTGTGGTTCCATGGTCACAGGAAAAATTATATTAGGATAGCAGTTATAAGAATGTGGGGAACTGGGAGAAGAAGCCGCTGAAAACAAGAAGGTGGTGGACAAAGGAAAGCTCACTAAAAATGACCTCCTCATTGCCTTGTGTGTTGTTTCTTATCTTCTCCCTCAGTGTCAGCACACTGCCCGACAGGTGTCCAATGTCTGCTCAGTGGAGAAGTGAGCGAGGAAGCAACATCCCAGAGGAAACCAGCAGAAAGCCATCAAGGGACCAGCGGGAGAGACTCAACAACTAAAAAGACACTTCATTCTCTGAAACAGAAAGATATGAAGCAAAAATGGATTTCCATGCCAGAACTTTCTTACATGGATAGATTAACTTTGCGGACTGGCAAATGCAAGTATTTTAAATCTGCTAATTAACACCCAGGAGTTACTGTCTTATTTACTGTCTCAATACTTCTTAAATAAACATTTTTGGGAGGGTAAAATATATACTTCCTGGCCTTCTGGTCTATTTTTCTAGCATATCACTCCTTAAAATATGTTAAGCCCCTTAGGAACATGATTCTTGACTTTTATTTTTTTTAAAGTTTTAATTAATCTCTACACCAACTATGGGGCTTGAACTCACAACCTCAAGATTAATAGTCACCTGCTCCACCCACCGAGCCTGCTTGAGATTCTCTCTCTCCCTCCCCCTTTGTCCCTGTCCCCAGCTCACAAGCACTCAAAAATAATAATAATGATATGCGTTTAAGTTTTCTCCATGTTTTTCCATGGCTTGAAAGCTTGACTTTCGTTATCCCTTACACTTGGTTTGCTATATTCAATAAGTGCTTGTTGAATTTATTAACTGAAAACTACTAGGGTCAGAGTCCCTGTGATTGTACTGGGTTCAGAACTCTGAGTAAAATGGACTATATAACCTAGAGGTCTAGGTTTAAAGAACTCCAAACCTTAGGACTATTTATGGGTTCAACAATGTCAGGAAGTTGTCAGAATAACACAGAAGTGACTGCATAACACATTTGATCCACAGTCCCTCAACATGGCCATTGAATGAACTGAAAATGCTTCTGGAAAACATCTATATTCCTGGTTCTCCTTCAGGTGCTCCACTATTAGCGTTCAGGACATGACACCAAGAGAACATCTTTTCAACTTGCTCAAATCTCTTACCATTCCCAGGTCATACCAGCCACCCTCTCTGCCTCAAACTCCCTCCCACCTGTATTCACCTGGCCAACCTCTACTCAGCATTGAAGATCTGATTCCAGCGTCACCTACTGACCAAGATTTTCCAAGATCCACGTCTCACCCTACAGGGATTATTCCTTTCTTAAGACACTAGACTGTTACATTATAATTATTAACCAGATGGGTTCAACCAAGTTTGCCTTTTCATGTTTATATCCCCAGTATCTACTACATATGCTGGCTTGGTCTAAGGCAAGAGCTGTGGAAGTGATAAAAAGTGGTTGACTTTGGGTTATATTTTGAGGATAAAGCCAGTAGGATTTGGCGATGGCAACTAGATGTGGTGTGTAAAAGAGGAGCCAGGGCTGGCGCTAAAGTTTTTACCCTGAGTACCTCGCCATGTAGAGTTCCTGCCACCTGATACCAGGAAGATTGTGGGAGGGGCAGGACAGGCATTCAGTTTTCATCGGAGATGTCCTTAAAGCAAGTAGAGAGGGTGGAGGAGGCATTTCGATAGAGGAGATGAAAGGGAATGGTCTGTCCTCTATAAACTTGGAAGTCATCAGTATGTAAATGTTATTTAAAGCCATGAGACTAGATGAAATCTCCAAGGGATAAGTATAAATAAACAAAAGGAGAGGCCCCAGGCCTGAGACTTTGGCACTCCAGCTCCAACATGGGTACTCCAACAGTCCTAGGAATGACCTGTGCCCTAGGAGGTAAAGTTGGGGGAAACCAGGAATGCAATGCTTGGTGTCCTGAAAGTTATACGGGGAAGTGTTTCAAGGGGGAGAGACTGATCTTTGGGAAATTGGAGGTCACTAATGCCCTTGATTAAAAGGTTTTATAGAATCATGGGAGCAAAAGCCTCATTGGAGTAAGGGCAAACGGAAGTGGGAGGAGAGACGTCTGAGACAGCCCGTGTGGACAGATCTTTACAGGAGTTTTGGTATAAATGTGAGCAGAGAAACGACACTGTAACTAGAGAGTAATCACAAAGGCTTTGTTTGGTTTTGATATTTATTTTGGTTTTGTTTTGTTTTTTTTAAGATTTTACTTATTTGTCAGAGAGCATGAACAAGCAGGGGAAGCAGCAGGCAGAGAGAGAAGCAGGCTCCCCACTGAGCAGGGAGGCTGATGCGGGACTCGATCCCAGAACCCTAGGATCATGACCTGAGCTGAAGGGGGACCCTTAACTGACTGAGCTACCTACGCGTCCTTGATATTTGTTTTAAAGACGGGAACTATTATAGAATGTTTGGAATTAATAACAATGATCTATCAGAGAGGGGGAATTGGTGAGGCATTAAAAAGAACCTGAATGAAGATCTGATTACAGGGTAATTAATAAAATCAGTGTCTTTGAGCAGTTGTGGATTGAGGGGATCTAGGAGACAAGTGAAGGGACAGGGCTTAGGGATGCAGAGAGTAACGGAGGGAGAGCAGGATATGGGCACAGGCAGGTGGGCAGGTGAAAAAAATTCTCTAATTCCTTGTAATTACTTAACAATAGGAAGCAGGATCATCACATAAGAATGAGATGGGGAAGGTGATGAAAGTTTGAGGAGAGAGGAGAAGATGTGAAACACTTGTCTAAGACAATGTTTCTTGAACTTTTTATTATTATTTTTTTTTTAATAGGTTCCATAACAGTTTGGAGCCCAACATGGAACTTGAACTAAGGAGCCTGAGATCAAGACCTGGGCTGAGATCAAAGTCAGATGCTTAACTATCCCAGCAACCCAGGTGCCCCTCAAACTTTTTTTTAATGCAAAGTACCTTTTACATCCTAATCCAGCACACAAGTATATGTAAACATAGGTACACATATAACTGAAACAAGCATTTCATGAATTAATATTTACTCTTATTATGTGCTGGAACTCTATTAAGTTCTTTTCTGGTCCAGTCTGTTTTGTTTTTTTAATTCACAACTGGTGGAGAAAAATGGGGGAGTGGGTCAGGGAGAGGCAGTAGGGTGGCCAGGTGGAGGGAAATGTCCATGTGAGGTCAATGGAGGTACATTTCACGTGGAGGGGGGTCCCAGCTGTATGTTTTCACGTGGTCACGTTCCTCTGCAAGGGGCAGGCATGGAGCAGGCAGAGAATTAGTTACACTGGGATTGGGGCTTTCCAGGCACCGGTGATGAAGGATGAAGCAAGGGGATTACTATGACGTCCAAGCAAGGAATCCAGCCCAGGTATGGCCATAAAATGAGGTCACGAGGGAGAGCGAGAGGAGGAGAAAAACTGGTCAGAGCAGTGGATTGGAGGCCTGGCAGGGCTGCAGAAGTGTGGATGTCGGGGTGGGGGGTGGCGGTGCAGGGGAGGTCAGGGAGATGGAGGTAGAGAAACAGGCTGTGGTGGTAGGGAAGCGGATTCCTGAAACTGAGGTTAAAGTAGGAAAGTCGTTTTTGGTCAACACAGGAGCCAGTACGACCACCGGAATAAGGACTGAGGTAAAGAAAAGGACAAGGTCCCAGGAGAAGAGGAGGTTAAGGAGCCAAGAACATGGGGTGTTGAAAGAATCATTTATCTGGATACTGAAATGACCAAAAATTGTTATGGGAATCTCAAGAAGACAATGGCAGTGAGCCAGGAGCTAAAAATATTAAAGAAATGAGGAGGGACAGAAGTCAATGATGGAGCAGGCTGGGATTGTAGAACAGTCTGATGGCAAGGATTTCAAAGCTGGAGTTTTTGGAAAGTGGAGGAGAATGGTGATGAGGGGCCATTAGGCCCCTCCTGCCCCTCCAGGCCCCCTGGTACGAGGGAGTGGGGGGCTGGTGAATGAGAAAGGCAGAGAAGCGGGGTCCTCACATAAGAGCCAGCTTTCCAGTGAGCAAAAAGTAAAAAGAATATTTAGAGAAGTGGAGGGTCTATGAATTTTGCAGATGACAGATCCAAGAGCACAGCGAAGTTTTCCCAAGTGGGAAGGGGTGAGAAGTGGGCCTGGTTAGCAGATATGCAGAACCATAAGACCATGAGCATCTAGATCTTTCTCCAGAAAGAAAATTGAAGAGATCAAATAATTTAATTCAAATATGCTACATTTATGTGAATGCCATATAAATTCTCTATGTGATAGAGAAAACTGCTTAGATGTCAGCATAGTTGACTGTTCCATTCTTTACTACCTATGGCCTCTCATTCTCTTTTAAACATATTTTTCTCTTTATTTAACATTCTTAGTTTTTTACTCAGAAATGAACACAAGAAATTTAACAATCTAGTTGAATTTCACAGAGAGGAAAAACTTTTCATTTAACATTAACTCAAAAACCAAATGATTTGTATTTTCTATTAGAAAGTTGCTAATCAGGGGCGCCTGGGTGGCTCAGTGGGTTAAGCCACTGCCTTCGGCTCAGGTCATGATCTCAGGGTCCTGGGATCGAGTCCCGCATTGGGCTCTATGCTCAGCAGGGAGCCTGCTTCCTCTTCTCTCTCTCTGCCTCTCTGCCTACTTGTGATCTCTCTCTGTCAAATAAATAAAATAAAATCTTAAAAAAAAAAAAAAAGAAAGAAAGAAAGTTGCTAATCAAACACAAATAAATACCAAACAAAAAAGGTTGAACTTTGGCACCAGTTAATGTACTTTAAAGAAAAACTAAACTTACCCCCAGAGCTCTAGCAGAGCCACCTAATGCAAAACTATGGACACATTTATCAAAAAAATTTTTGAAGTCTTCTGTCATATACAAAATGCAGCATGGGCTCCACCCACTGGACACTTTACGTTACTGCAACGTCACCCTACAACATGGAAAAGTTTACATTCATTCAATATTATTATGTATTGGGAAATATAATTTGTTGATTGTCTTCTATGTGCCAGGTACTCTTCTAGACCCTTGAGATGCAATAGTAAATAAAAAAGACAAAAATCTCTGCCTTCGTGAAAACTATTATGTGTATAACATTTCTTATTTTGTCCACCACAAAAAACTACAGGCCAAATCTGTTTAATGGATACCCTGGATACGCCTGAACCCTAAAACTTTACTAACTTGATGAATAAAAGCCAAAACAGCCTTTTAATTAAAAGTTACCAAAAGTTTTTGTTGTCCGGAAATAGAAACATTAATTCACCTCTAAGACAAAGTGTTCTCTATAGCTACAAAAACACATATTTCTGTGTTATCTACCATCCTCTTGCATTTTTTTACACAGTTTTATGAACCAACTACAAGGTCACCATTTTAAAATTTTATTTATTTTATCTCTGCAAAAATGGTATCCTGCTCTATGTGATGGGGGGGTAGGATTCTTTTCTCATTTCATATTACATTGCTAAATTTATCTATGGTGCAGATGTACCACAGTTCGTTCACCCCCTCTTCTACTGCTGAGCATTTAGGTTTTCAGGTTTTTTCTACTGTAAATAGTAGTGCCATGAGCATGCCATACATGTTCCCGGATGAATGCGTAGTAATTTTCTTAGCTATATACCTACAGTGGAATTGCCGGGCCATGGGTATGTAAGTGTTCAAAATTTGAAGACAATGTCAAGTTCTTGTTTGGAGTGACAGCAATAAATTACGTTCCTTCCAGAAACTTATAATGGATCATTTGAAACTAAATCCTTGATAGTTCCAGACTTTTATTTTGTAATATTATACAAAATGGTCCCTTACTGTGGTCTTGATCAGCACCAAGCATGATGCCAGATCGGTATGTCATCATGGCTTTATTGGCCACATAAATATGCATTTTTTCCCCACTGGTATTTTTAATAGTACATTAACAATACACAATTAACAAACGGGAGAAAATCACAAGCTTCTTAACTCCTCACTTTTATGCTTTTCTTCGTTGCTGTGTCACACGGGTTCACTGTTCGTGTATCTCAGCAGCTACATCAACGGTGAATGGTTGCAATGAATCTGGTTTTGCACACACACACAAAAAGGGGAAACCAGAGACACACAAAGTCACCATTGTTTGCTAAATGCCATTTACTCTGCAATCAAGGCCCAGAACCCCAGGGACTTGGGTGCAGGAGGCCAAGCTCTGAGTGGCCGCTTCCTAGCCAGACTGCATGAGGGCGGTGGCCAGGCTTCTGTGCATAAGAACTGCCGGTTTTGCTGAAAGCAAGCTGGCTGAGAATGATTACAAACAGCTGGTTACTCTAATTCATTATCAGAGATTTCAGGCTTAATCTTTAAGAACGGGCGGGGCCTTCCCTTGGTCAGCCACGTCCTTGGCCCATGGCCACAGTCCCAAGACCAAAACTCAAAGCTGAAGGTTCCAGGCCCCCTGCTCCTGTGGATCCGGTCATCCTTCCCCCGCAGGTGCCTCGGAGGCGCTGAAACAACTTGCCATCATTTCATCTTTAGCCAGTGGGTGTGTTGTGACTTTGCTTCCCAACACCTATTTCAGGAGCCTGAAGAGCAGGACCTGTCCAGAGAGCGGCTACGAGGCCCTTCCTGTTCTCGTGCCTTCAGTGTCCCTTTCACAGCAGCAGATTCAGGTAAGTTCTGTGCGGGTCACCTCCCGACAGAACCATGATGTCATAAGGTCCCTCTTTTTGGCATCTTCCAGACGGGCATCAGGACAAATGACAACGTCTGGATTGCACTGTACTGGGTCTTTGCCAGCCAGACCCACTGTGGCGACTTGAACTCCAGCTCGCCTCCTGACATCTACAGCGATGACTGTCTCCTTCCTCTCTGCTCCTTTGGCCAGGAAGGCCAGAGCTCTTTTCCAGCTCACTTTTATGTTGTATTTTTTAATTTTTAAAAAGATTTTACTTATGGGGCGCCTGGGTGGCTCAGTGGGTTAAGCCGCTGCCTTCAGCTCAGGTCATGATCTCAGGGTCCTGGGATCGAGTCCCACATCGGGCTCTCTGCTCGGCAGGGAGCCTGCTTCCTCCTCTCTCTCTGCCTGCCTCTCTGCCTACTTGTGATCTCTATCTGTCAAATAAATAAATAAAATCTTAAAAAAAAAAAAAAAAAAAAGATTTTACTTATTTACCTAAGAGAGAGATTGCAAGAATAGGGTGGGGGGGGAGTGACTCCCCACCAAGCAGGGAACCCAGAGTGGGACTCAATCCCAAGACATCAGGAACAAGACCTGAGGAGAAGGCAGATGCCTAACCCACCCAGGAGACCCTGTTGTATTTTTTTAAGACTGCACCTTGATGGGGTGCCTGGGTCGCTCAGTGGGTTAAGCCTCTGCCTTCAGCTCAGGTCATGATCTCAGGGTCCGGGGGATCGAGCACCACATCAGGCTCTCTGCTCATTGGGGAGCCTGCTTCCCTTCACCCCCCCACCACCTGCCTCTCTGCCTACTTGTGATCTCTGTCAAATAAAATTTTTTTTTTAATCTTAAAAAAAAAAAAAAAGACTGCTCCTCAGCTCTCTGCCCCCACACATGGCACCTTGGCCCCTTTGTGTGGGGGTAGGACCCAACCACCACCTAACTAATCTGGAATGCAGGCCAGTGCACATCCCGATCTCCCAGACTCCCGCCCTCAGCCCCCCACCTGCATAAATATGCTCTTGCGTGCAATATCTGCTGGAGTTTTCCCCCATTCTTATGTTATGTGTGCTTTTCTTTGTATTTGCAGGAGCTCCCAGTGTACACGTTTAATTTTTTACTTTAAAATAACAGAAAAGTTGATACATATCCTTCTTCCACCCCACAGCTATTAACATTCCATTACATTTTCTTCTCTTTCTCTCCTCCTGTGTGTCTTTATGTGTGATCTTTATCTCCGAACCATTCCTGAATGTTATTTTCAAATATGACACTAGTTATTAAACCAATACTTTAGTATGTATTTCCTAAAAACAAAGAGAGTCTCCTACACAGCCAAATACAACTCCTGAAACCAAGAGAATAGCATTCTATACTGCCACCACCAAATGTACACATTCCATTCAAATTTTGCTAGTTGTCCCAATAGTTTCTTTCATCCTGTGTGTAGCTGGCTCTTTGGCTTCCAAGCTGGAACAGTTCCTGGGTCATCTGTTGGAATCATGACCTTGACACTTCTGAGAAGTACAGGCCAATTACTTTGTAGAATGCCCCTTGTTTTGGATTTGTCTAGTATTTCCTCAAAATTGCCTCTAGGTTATGCATTTGGGGCCAGAAGACCACAGAAGTGATTCTGGGTCCTTTTCAGCATGTTCCTGTATGGAGGCACATGATATTCAAGTTAACTTCTGTTAAGTGATTAATTTGGTGTCTGCCAAATTTCTCTTATAAATTTATATAATAAGTATTTTGAACTTATAATAATATCTAATTGATAAGCATTAGAGAGTACTTTGATACTATGGTAAATATCTATCCCATACCTATCCCTATGTTGTCACCTCACTCCTTAATCATAGCTTCCCATTAAGTTCTCATACCTGATACTTCAGAAGTATCTTGGCTATTTTTGATCCTTTTCCCTCCCACATAAATTATAAAATTAGCTTAACAAGTTCCATGATTTGACTGTAATTGCTTTGAATCTATAATTCTAGTTGTGGAGTACTGGCGTCTTTGTGATGCTGTCTTCCTTCCCATAAACATGATAAGTCTCTCCATTGATTCAAGGTCTCTTTTACATCTCTTAATAAAGTTTTATAATTTTCTCTATGGAAATCATGGAGAAATACCTCAAAGCATATAAACAGCTGGCTTCCTGATATGTAGAGCTGAGATATGGACAGAAAAAATTGGATATGCAAGTCTAATTTCACCTCAGACTGGAATTGAGTCTAGATTGAACTGGGCTGGGCTTGGCTCCAGTCATTCTGGAGGCCCCTGCAGGAGCTCAACTCAAAGTGAATACTGAAGTCCCATCTCTACAAGATGAGTATTTAAGATTTATGATGAAATGTGTTTGACTTTAGATACTTCAAATAGAATGGAAGCATCCACCACTTCTTCCTCCACTCCTGACCTGAGGCCAGTGTTCAGCCTTCCCTCTCTAGAAATCAGTAGATGCTAATATGGGTAGAGAGACTGTTAAGATGCAGGAGAAACCCAAGAAAGAAAAAGGACCCAGGGCCAGAATTCTGATATCCTAAGTGAAAGACTGTTGTTCTGTGGGGAAGGGTGGCAGCATTGATCAATGAGGACTGCAGAAGGAAATCATGAGGAGGATTGTGGGAAGAGATATTCAGGGAACTATGCAACATCCAGAAGGAAAGACCCTTGAGCAAGTGATGGACACTGTTCCACAAAGAGTCCATTGTCACCAACCCACCCCATTGTAAATTACCAGTCAGAGGAGTGTCTCAGTCAGCAGGTAGCCACCCAGACCAAGAGATCATAAGGCAAACCCTCTGGTTTCTACTACTGACACCAAAGCCAGAGCAGCAAAGTAAGTTTTATGCAAGATGGAAAGGAGCAGTCTTGCTGGTGAGGTGTAAATTCAACAGTGACCATCCCATGGCTGTTTACTACCCCAAGAAGATGCAAGAACACAGCATCCAAGGGAGTGCAATTCCACAAGCATCAACACTGTATGGTCCCTCATGATTTGGCTTGATTCAGGCACAGAAATCAGAATACTAGAAGAAACCATGGGCTCATGGCCCCCACCAGTTTGTAGTCATTGTTCCTGGCAAGAACAGTCCAATAAGATTTAACAAGCAGAAAAAGATAAGGGTATTATCTCATGAAAATCAAAATGCCTACCAGGACTCCAGCCCTTTATCGAGATACACCCAGAAATGGGCCAGGGGAATTCCCATGGACAGGGCCTCACTTTCCTCAGAAAATAGTTCTGGACAGCTCCTTCCCCAAACACACAAATAATCGAGAGTCCAAAATGATTCTTTTAGCCTGAATTTTGAAAGTAGACATTAGTTTTCCACTATAGCCACTAATATTCAATAATACATGCTTGTTTTTAAATAGGAGCTTGATCTCACAACCCTGAGATCAAGACCTGAGCTGAGATCAAGAGTTGGGCACTTAACTGAGTCACCCAGGTCCCCAAAATGTCAAAAATTTAAGTCATGTAACTTCCTGATGAACTTTTCAACATAATTTAGCTGAAAAAGTTACTTCATGTAATTAAATATATTGACCAATTACATAAACCAATTAAATACTGCTGCCTAAAATGGTGGTTTTGCTTTAGAGTGGTATGTAGGTCATTTTCCTGGACAGAAACGAGATGCAGAACTAGTTTTCTATGGAGGCAAATTCATGACAGCTCTTCTACACGTCTCTACCACAGTTATTACCCCATTATGCCAGTAACTCACTTTGTAACCTGTGAAAGAATGTGACTTACTCACGTGGTTAGATTTAGAAATTGCCAGCTATGTTTTCATTTAACTTGAGCTCATCAAGCACAGCTACAATATGGAGGCATCAATCACTGAAACCAACCTCACCATCAGAAGTTAAACCAAGATATCACAGTCAGTGAGGGGAAAATGTGATTCAAGTCAAGAAAGGAAAAAATAGAAAAAACAACTCCCACTGAATTCAATAGGAATAGTTAAAGATCTGGAATGGTTGACAATAGGTCCAACTGATGAAACATTTCCACCTGCTGGTTGTCAAGTTTTATGATTCTTTACATTTAAGTTATTTTGTACAAAATGTGATGTCCATGGATTGAAAGAAATTAAGATTTGTATTTTGAAGCTCACAAGAAGATATGCTGCATACATGTGACAATTCTTACTTCCTTGGCCCATGGCTGAGAAGACTCAGAATATGAAACGCACAGCAATCAGACTTGAGACCTTTGTCTTTAGCTTAATAAATTCAGCTAGTAACCTTTATAAGCCACTACACACACACACACACACACACACACAGTATTTTTAAACATTTCAGGACGTAGAAAATATGCTATATATACTGAACTTGGATAAACTTGGATAAACAAAGGTTGCTTCCTTTTCATTTATCCAAAGGCAATTTCCCTCTTAGTAGGCGACTTATAATTCTGATTTCATATATTCCATTTTCAGAGGCTTCCGGTGGCTCTTCCATGAAACAAACAGAAAGGTTCTCTGACTTCCAACTTCCCATTTAACCACCACTCTCTTTCTTCCATGTCTGCCATCTTGTGTAGGTTCGTGGGGGAAAGAGCAGGGATAAGCTGGGATCCAAACCCAGCTCCATTGCTTCTCAGCTGAGTGACTGGCACCTGTCCCTCATTTTCCTCTCTGCCTATCCATCTTTCAGAATGTTGTGTGCATTTAAAATGATATATGATTCATAAGGATACCAGGAAAGTACAGCTATTCTCTTCTTCACATGAGTGCCTTTCTCCATGACTATAATGCCGCCTCTCTCCAGCTATGTTTCTTTTCTTTGCTAACTAAACAATTGGGCCTTTCCTTCTGAAACATTGTTTTCACAACCCAGTTATGTTTATGATGTGACCAAATGTGCTACGCAGCTCTTTGATTTATTTTTAAATTAGTAATTCTCTTTAACTGTTTTATATGTGGCCTGAATTTTAATGCCCCATCATTATTTGAAATAAGCACAAGCAGAAGTCATTCTGGAGGTCCCTGCAGGAGCCAAAACATTCACAGAGGTGGGGGCAGGGAATGGAAAGGGGAACTATGAGGTAGAATGCCAGGGGGGCCCCCCGAGGAAGTGCTGGGAAGAGAAGGGCCCAATCTGATAATGAGAAGAAGAATTGGGGGTCAGAAAGTATGGGGCTCCTTTCCTTGCTCTGCTCTCTCCATACCACTTGATCCTAAGAGTTCATCCACCTTCTTCAAACCTCAGTTGTCTCACCTGTAAACATGTTATAATAATACTTACTTCATGGGTTCATTGTGAGGAGAGGATGACATATGTCAGACATTTTGCTGAGACAGACACTCCAAAAAAAAAAAAAAAAAACCAAAACATGATAGTGATAGCAGCAGTATTCTTAATCTCTACAATGCTAATGGGCACAGACCTTATTTTCAGTTTTACTCTATTCTTTCACTGAAACATAAGTGATGGTGAGATGTGTTCTGTGTGTGAGGCAGGCAAGATTTACATTCTGTCACGCGTTTTTGATCTTAATCAAGAATATTCAATTCTACTATAGCCAACAAGAAACGGCAAATAGGATGGATAAGACTCCTATGATGTGCTAAATAACACTAGTGAGTAAGTGAGTGGCTTGCGCAATATGAGTGAAATCTAAAAGCTGTGCTGTTGAGTGTTGATCCCTGGCCAACCGGAAGATGTGTTCAAGATAGAAGGAATGAAATACAGGACTTTTTAGAAGACAGAACACTCAAGAGTGTTTACTCATAAAGAGAAACTGATGCAAGGACAAAAGCAAAAGGTACAAACCAAACCGCCTTCACACAGACAACGTCATCTCTAAACTGGCCAGTCATTGGGGCCCCATTCTGTCTTCGCATATACTCTGTCTGAGAGATAAAGGTCACAGCTGCCCAGCAAACAAGTGAGTGAGCCACAGCTGTGACCAGGCATCCGTGCCCCTGTGCCAACAAATGTGTGTTGACCTCAGACACTTTGAGCTTGCTAAGTCTCCTTGTTCAAACTCAGCCCCAGTCTTAGGAACCACACCACCATGAGCAAAAAGTAATGCGACAGAGTTAAGAAGCAGTGGGTAAAAGGAAGAAGGTGAGAAGCAGAAGGATAGAGAGAGGACACAGAAACAACTGTGTAACACAGGCTTCAGCTGGGGTCACCTGGGTGGCTCAGTGGGTTAATCATCTCATCTCAACTCAGGTCTCAATTCAGGGTCGTGAGTTCAAGTCCCACACCGGGCCCCATGTTGGGCTCCACACTGGGCATGTCAGTTTAATTAAAAAAAAAAAAAAAAAAAAGGAAACACAGGATTCAGTTGTGTGGTCCTTCCACTTCATGCTAAATGTAAACTCACCCCAAACTTCTTTTCCCTTGCTACTGGGTATATGTTTTATACTGATCCAATAAACCATATGATTTGAGCTTGTTGATTTAGTCTGCAAGACTTGCTGCTATGACCTCTTGGATGGCTTGCCTGGGATGCACGAGGAGTCTACTATTGCATCAAAGTAATTTCCCATATGACAGATTTTTCCTTGGCACCAGAATTTCTTTTGAGATAAGAACTGGTTGGATTCTTCTACAAATCCATCAAATTGGTATAATTTTGCACAGGAGAGCAATAAAAGCTTTTTCACTGCATTTTTCTGGTGAAAGAAGTTTGGTATCTCATTAATGTTTGAAGAAGTAGTAATTTCATATGAAATTGCAGCCTTTCCTTTCAAATGCTTGTTACTAACTACATCCCCTGCTGTTATCTGCTCTCCTTTTATTTTATCGTCACGGAGTTTGGGGTTGTTTGTGCTTTTTCAAACTAATTGCCAGCACACCAGTGGGGGCCATTATCCGCAGAGGCTAGAGACACAGTCTCACCAGGAAAAAGCAGCAGAAACCCAAGTTCATATGGACAGTGGCCATAGCCAGTGCCTGTAGGTCATTCCTTTCCAGGCGAATTCTTTTTGTCTCCTCTCCTTTCCTTTTATCTTCGTGCATTTTTCCCCCACCCTCTATTCCCATCTCAGGAACCACATGAGAGTCCACTTAAGGCTCTACTCTGAATTCCTTCTCTGCTATAAAAATTTAGGGTTTTCTCACTAGATCAAGTTTGCCTCCTGGGCTTCCCAGAAAATGAGATCTCCCCTGGAGATTCCTCAGTCCTTTGTGCACAGAAGCCCCTGGCAGAGCCACCCCACTCATTACTCCGGCATGTTTATACTATTCTGAATCCCGTCGGTAGAGACGTATTACCCCCCAAGCACCAACCTCTTCCTATCTGTATATAAAATGATGACTTAACCCCGAGAGGAAGCCTTGTAACAGGGTTATTCTGTTTGAGAAGGAGTCAGGGGAAACTTTGGTCGTTTTCCCTTCATGTCCTTCTTCATAGTTCCCATGCTCTTACTCCTGGCTCTCGCAGCCAACATACACCATCTTGTGTTTCCTTCAATAGATCCTGAGAGAAAATGTCAGATTCTTCAGAATGAAATATCTACACATTTTTTAAAAAGAAAACTCTCTTGCTAATGTTGCCTGTGGGAAAAGGGTGAGGGAGAAAACCCAGTCATTTCACAATTAAGCTAAAATAAAAAGAACCAAGGTTTATGTTTCTTATAAAATGTAAAGCCAAAACTCTTTCTCTCTCTGTCTCTCTCAAAAAAAGGGAGGGCAGGGCACCTGGGTGACTCAGATGGTTAAGCCTCCAACTCGATTTCGCCTCGTGCTGTGGTCTCAGAGTCATGAAATGTAGTGCCAGGTTAGGTTCCACACTGGGCATGGATCCTGCTTAAGTTTCTCTCTCTCCCTCTCTCTCTGCATCCCCTCTCCTCCTCTCTAAAATAATAAAATAAAATAAAAACTTCATACTTCCATCCCTCTGCATCAGGAAACAAACAAGCAACCAACCAATTAATCAACAAGCAAACAATGTGGCAAAGAATAAAAGGCATTTCCTGGATCAGGAAACTGGGAAGGCTAGAGAGAAGGCACTGGACCTGGTCTCATAAAGGTTCTGGCTCCTTTTTCCACACTCCTCTTGGCTCTCTCCTCTCCTCTTCCTAGTGACTTGGTCTTCCAGGTGGCTGCTCTCGGGACCAGACGGCTGCCTACAGCCACAGGAACTGCACACCTCCTTGTTCACATCAGGAAGATGTGAACTGATCTGAGCTTCACGTGGATTGGACCACCCTCTGACCAGGATTAAAAACCATGTGCTGATTGGCTTAAAGCAGGGGTCCCTCAACCAATCCCTGTGGCAGAGAAGATGAGTTTATCTGTTAAGGATAGGCCGCTGGAGGTGGGGTCCATTGCACCAACAACAAAAACTACGGGGCTGCTACACAGAGAACTGCAGCTTCCTGAAGAAAAAATGTGAATACTATTAGGTTAAAAGAAAGGGAACTGATGGAGTATACGCAACAAACCATGTCTGCTGTGCCCACAAGGTAGAATCTTTGACTGCATACAGGTGCTCCGTATATCGCTAATAAATGTGTTGTCCCATGATATATTATCAGCTAATTTACCCTAAATCCACTGTGCTCTTACTGCAAGTCACTGCGATTGAAAGTCACTTATCTCCTGTTGCCTTATGGTAACACGGAGTATTTTAGTATGATAAGATGGAGTCATTTCAGAGAGATTAACACAATTCTACTTCCTGCTCCTCAGATGCAAACTGTGAAGAATGATTATTTAATGTTTTAACTACTGGCTGTTGACTTCAAAGACAGGCCACTCATTCAAGAACAAGGGATTTCAGCAACCTTCAATACCTTTCTCACTTAATCTTATTTCCATGCTGTGTTCCTATCAAAGTCAATTTCCTGCTGCAGTACCACCTGATACAGCCTTCCAAAAGTCAAGTCCTTTTCTGAGTGTTTTTCACATTTCAAGCATACTTTTCGGTCAGGGCCAAGTAGAATCAAAACTCAGGGGATATGGCCTTGTATTGTTTTATTATCATGCAACAGATCTTTCCCAGCAGTCCTCTGGGGGCTCTGCTGTATCTTTCGCCAGCTCCCAAGTGAAGGGTCTCAGTATTTTAATTCGTAAGACTACTTTCTGCTGAGTTACAATGCATGGCCGGGTCAGAATATCTGCAGTTTGAATTCTAGTTCCTTGACTAATTCACCATGTTGACACGTAGCAAAACTTCTTTTTTCAAAGAGCTCACAGATAAACTTCGGGGTATGGTTTGTGCTTCAATAGTAAAAGCAATGTGATTTCACAACTAGTTCCAACCCAACGCATGGTTAAAACCAGTTTACTCTAGGGTGGCCAAAGGTTTGCAATTGCCCTTACAACCAAGACCTGTTTGAATTACGACATCGGACAGGAATGGACTACTAATTTCAATGCCTTATAAGAGCTGGGGTCGGGGGTCGGGGAGACAAGGGATAGAAGATGTATGTTAAGATTTACTTTGATCAGGTAATGTAACAGACATAGAGAGCATTGTTCTTGAAAGAAAAGCTTATTACTTACAATTCCCAAGAAGAGTGGGCCTGCCATGCCCCGCCCCCCCGCCCCCCAACCACAGGGCCATAAGGATTAATAGCAGGGTGAGTCAGAAGGCAGAGGGAATGAGGGGAAAGCATGGCCCAGAGCATTTACTGTAGTTTCTACAGGAAGGAATGGAAAATTCAAGGTAGGCAACTTTGAGGAAGCTTAGGATGGTTTGAGGAAGGTTTAGATGGTTTAATAATTTCAGTGGGTTCTGGGCTAACTAGAGCTGGTCTCTAGTTGTGGTAGCTGGCACTGAGGTGATTTAGGGCAGGAAAAATATTGGCTTGATGTGTGCAGGTTAAATAAAGGAAGTAATTGGTGATATTGCCCTCAGATTGGCTGGTTTGCATATAAAAAGATATGGGTGTATTGTGTACTATCTCTAAGAATTATCTAGCCCCAGGGGGCCAGTCTCTTTAGGATTAGAAAGACCCCAAGATGTCAAGAATCATAAAATACAGAAAAAAATTTTTAACAACATGGTTAATACAGTGAGGAGAAAGGAGAAGACTTCAGTGCTTGCATTGATGATGTAAGAGTCAGGGCAAGTATCACACACACGAATCACATCTGTCCCTGCCCATTGCTGGGCTTTCATAATGTCCTTCCTATTTGCCAGACCACTCAACACCCACCCCACACCACCTTGCTGCGCACCAGGCCCCTCTCATAAGGAACATCCATATCCAACTAAAAGCTCAGGACTGTGCAAGTTTTTTTTCCAAAGTGGTTTGAAAAGCAACTGGTTTTACATGAAGGTGACTTTGCCATCTTCCTCCACTTTTCTGCCCGTTGTCCTGGACAAAGATAAATGGGAGCATAAAACTCTGTTTGCCCCCCCCCCAAGCAACAAGAGGAAATTCACACTATCACGGTAATAGGTATGGAACAGGATGGCGATATTCAGCCCTCCCCCACCCCATTCCTGTTTCCAGTCCCCAAGTCCTGCTGATGTTATCTTATTAATATATTTAATGATGACTATTTAATGATCCTAGTCCTCATCATCCCTGCTGCTTTTGATGAGGGAGCAGAAGGCTGGCTGAGGACAAAGCAAGAGCTGGCACCTTGCACCTCCTCTCCACCCGCTCCCCTCAGTAATATGTGTCACATTCCTCAGGCACCCCTGACCGCCCTAAAAGAAAAACAAATAGTTAACTTGCAGGGATCACAATCCTGCAAGGCAGGAGTCTCCCTTGGTTTACAAATGTCTTTGAGATTTACAACAAAGAAGTTACCTTATCAATAGCCCAATTTCCAAAGGCACATAACTCAGTTCCTCAAGCCCTAATGTCACCCTCCCCTCCATAAAAACTGAAGGAGGCTGAGGCAGAAGGAAAAGTAAATAAACTTATATTTCTTCTAAACCCAAATCTCACTAACAAGGACACTTGATAGGAGAAATGTGAAACTTTATCTCTAGATCTCCAAGATAGTGTAAAGAATCATTCCCAAGCATATGGCCCACTGATATACATCTAAAGGGTCTCACAAGAAGATTTTTACTACTAGTAATGAATAACCTTTCTCCCTACAATAGCTAGCCCCTCAAGATCCTGGAGACCTTGCTTCCAAAATTCCTTAGAGACTAACATCACCCTCTTTGTCCTCACCTACCCAACTCCTGTGCATATAATCAGCCACTCCTCAGGATAATGGTGCAGCAGCATCTCTGTCTGCCCACGGGTCCTGTCCCCGTGCTCTAATAAACCACCTTTTTGCACCAAAGATGTCTTAAAAATTCTTTCTTAGCCATCGGCTCTGAACCTCACCCCACCAAACCTCACCTAGGTTCAAGAACTTCATCACTTTGGCCCTAAGTCAGGCCTTCATTATCTTTTATTTATGTGGTATCTCTCCCTTTCAGATGGGGGCCCCTAAAATGTTGGGCTCTGACCTGATCAGGTGGAAGCTGGTGGCATGGTTGGTGAAAGCATTCACCTGAGACAGAGCAAAGGGGATAGAAGTGTATGGAATATACCACAAGGGAGCTGCAGGGCAGGACAGCAGAGAGGTTGTCCACAGGGAGGCAGGGCTGAGGGCCGTGTTTAAAGGGGGAAGGTGAAGGGGTACAGGACATATGGGATTCTCCCTTTTTCAGTAACTGTGCCCGGCTGCAAGTAACCCATTAGTAAGTGAGGGCCTGTGGACATCTTGAGGAGTGTCACCTGATGAGCCTGTCTGGATTCAGCCAAGGATTTGGGAGTCACTGTGGCTCCTTTTTGCCTTGATCAAGTTTCCATTGCTCCAGCCTGGTGCCTAAAAGTGGGCTCTACAACTTAGCTTAGGGTATTAACCTCATAAACTGTCTTCTGACTTCTGGTCTTGACTCCCTCAAATTCTCTCTCCATGCAGCTGAAGAAATGGTTTAGAATATAAATTGAGCTCTGGCATCCCATAGCTAAATCCCTTAAAAGGCTTCCCCATTTGCTGCATTGGTATTCATACTGTTCCATGGGCAGACCAGGATAATTTTGTTTAAGCTTACAAATGAAGATGCCAAGTTTATATGCTACAGATGGACAACTAAAAAAAAAAAAAAAAAAAAAAATCAAAATCCTCTGATAAAAGAAAGAGACAATTTAAAATAACACACACAATGTCATCTCAGAAAAAGACAGTCACCTCCACTGAATAAATTCAGGTCTGTGAAAAACTCCCTATGCTTCCTCAGAGCAGTGAGTTTTGCCTCACATTGGCTAGAGTCTGCAGAGCCTTGCATGGTAGGCAGGGCCTCCTGGGAGCAAGCCCATGACTGCCATTCTAGCCTCACCCTTTCTAGCCTAAGCTCTAGCAACACCTCACTGCTGTGGTCCAGGGTCCAAAGGGCTGCCCAGCGATAATGGAAATGGTGACTTTTGGAGCTGCGGACAAGCTTCAGAGTGAGAGAAACCTTCGCGCCCCCACTGAGGCCATCCCCAAACCTCGGTGCCACAGCAGGCCAAAAAATCGGAGGCTGACGCCCAGCCACAACCCCTCCCTCAACTCTGCTCCAGAAAGCTCCCCTGCAGAGGGGCCCCTGGGTGGGCAGCGTCATCTCAGCGTGTTTTCTAGGTGGCCGCAACATGCACTGAGCGGGAAATCACTGTAGCCTTTGGGGGATAGGTCGGTCCCAATCGCCACCCATTGCCAGCCAATTCTCCCGACATTGATTTTGGCAGAAAGCTGGTGAGCATTGGCGGGAAATCCCCCAGCCTACTCACTTTTTGCAGCGCATATCTTCATTGACACTGCCTTTATCTAGTGTCTGACGTGTGAGTGGTCGCGGTTAGAACTCTGCAAGAAAGCCCTCTACGATCCGGGTGACACGAGTCCATTGCCTCCTGCTACTGAGTCTTTGGGGGTCTGCCTCGGTCCCAGCAGATCTGGCCTACCATTCCCCTAGGCTCTAAATAAACCCTAGTTTTGGTTTTCAGGCTTCCATTCCAAGGTTCCTGGCCCCAAAGCCCTGCAGATAAAGTAGGTCTGAGTGACACCCTACAACTCCACATGCCACATGGTCGGAATTTGTGCCAATTGGAGGTGTGTCAAGCCCTCAAAGAGGGTGAAACCTGCATGTGCCCATAAAGCTATTCTGACCATTGTGGCCTCCCTGGCCATAAAGCCATATACTTGTTATGCTGGAGGTATGCCCCCAATTCAGGCCTGAGAGAGCCCGCCTCACATACGGCACAGATTGCCTGCAATGACCCAAGGCCCTAACCCTAACCCGACTTTGGGTTTTCAGGCTTCCATTCCAAGGAGCCTGGCCCCTGGATTAAGGAGCCCTGAGCAACACCCTAGGCATCTTCCTGGGGAAATGGAAACCATCCCATTTGGAGCTGCACTGAACCCACAGAGGGGAGGAAACCTGCATGTCCCCCTAAAGCCACCCCTACCATTGGCGGAACAAACTCTAATTCTTCAAACTCTAATTCTTCAGGGTAGCCAGATGAATGTCCTAAACACAGCTCCAAGGGAAGCCAACTTCAGTGCTATCAAATCGGGCCTGCTATGTACCTAGGCCCTAACCCTAACCCTAGGTGGGTTATACAGGCTTCAATACCTTGAGGCCTGGCCCCCAAACCCACCAGATTGGGGATGCCTGATACTCATGCCGGCACACCCCAGCCTGCCAGGGTGAAGTGATGCCACTGGGAGCTGGGTGGATTCCTTAGAGCAGGGAGACCTGAGTGCCCCCTGAGGGCACCCCCAGCATCTGTGACCCTCTGGACTCAAACCCGGAATCCGACCCCCAGCCTGGTGCCCGCCCTCAACTGAGCCCACCAATGAGCCCACCTCTGCACTGGCAGATTGGGCCTGCCATTCCCCTAGGCCCTTACCATAGCGCTAGTTTGGGTTTTCAGGCTTCCGTCCAAAGAGACCTGGCCCCCACATGCCCCAGATTAAGGACTACTGAGTGACACCACAGGACTCCACCCACCACATGGGAGGACACTTTATGGTTTGGGGCTGCGTCGAACCCTCAGACGGGGAGAAACCTGTAAGTCCCCCTAAAGCCACTCCCACCATGAAAGGCCCCCATGGCCATATAATCGGATTCTGCTGTGCCTCTGGACTCATGCCCTGGACTCAGCCCTGAAAGGAGCCTGCATTAGCACCAGCACAATGGGCCTGCCATGCCCTTGGGCCCTAACACTAACCCCAGGTGGGGTGGACAGGCTTCCACGTCCAGAGGCCTGTTCCCCAAGCCTGCTGATGGGCACTTCTGAGACTCACTCTGGCATAGATTAAGGATGCCTCAGTGACACCCCAGAACTGTGCCCCACACACATGAAGAAACCATGCCCTTTGGAGCTCTGCAGAACCATCAGACTTGGAGAAACCTGCATGCTACTCTGAGGACACCCCTAGCTTCCGTAGCCTCCCTGAACACAAACTCGGAGTCTGACATGCCACCTGACGCCTACCCTGATGTCAGCCCACTGGGGAGCCCACCTTAGCACCAGCAGATCGAGCCTGCCATGTCCGGAGGCCCTTACCATAACTCTAGTTTCTGTTTTCAGGCTCCCATCACAAGAGGCCTGGTCCCCAAACTCCCCAGATAATGGACCCCTCTGTGACAACCCAAAAATCCGACTGCCATGCTGGGGGCAGCCATGCTGTTTGGAGCTCCGCAGTGCCCTCAGAGAGGAAGAAACCTGCACACCCTTCTAAACCACCCCCACCATCAGTGGTCACCCTGGCCAGAAACCCTGATTCTGCCGCACTGCAGGACGCATTCCCTCAACTCAACCAGGAGGGGAGCCTGCATCAGCACTCGCAGATTGGAGCTGCCATTCCCCAAGGCCGTAACCCTAACCCTAATTTGCATTTTCAGGCTTCCTTCTACAGGGTCCTGTCCCACAAGCCCTCTCGCTTGGGAACCCTGGAGTCACACTGTAGCCCCAGCAAGAAACCAGTCCATTTGGAGTTGCACCAAGCCATCAGAGCTAGAGAAATCTGCAAGTCCCCATGAGTACTCCCCCATGTTCTGCAGCCCCCCAGGGCCTGATGCCCTGCCTGAGCCCCATCCTCAACTCAGCTCCTCAGGAAACCCTCCTCCGGATCAGCAGTTCGGGCCTGCCACACCCCTATCTCAGCTCTCCTCAGGGACCCCTGTCAGCACTAGACAGACCTCGGACTCTCCTGCCTGCCACAAAGTTCTGGGAACCCCTCTCTTTCTTCTCAATTTACACTGGCCCAAGTCTTTCATGAGAAAGGGGGAAGGTGACCTCCTGAATGTATAACACCTCCTTTTCTCTTCTGTTCTATTTCTCTCCACTTACCTTTGTACTTGGGCAAACTGGAAGGAACATATCAGTGGAACATGGACAAGATATGACATCTGAATCTTTCCTGGCAGCTTTCTTAAGGCTCCTTATGCAAACAGAAACTAGTGTATCCTACCACAGTGTGTTTGAAAATGATCATCAACAGAACAGGAGAGTGAAAGTCACTCCATTTTTACCTCACTCTTCATGAAGTAGAACATGGTCTTCTTCTTTACTTCCTTGACTTCAAGTCCATTTTGTTTCCATGAAGTGTTAATTCTTTTGCTTCAGAGGTAGGATTTCATGATTCCTCACCTGCATAGAACACCCAGAGCTCATCACAAGTGCCCTCCCCAATAGCCATCACCCATTGAACCCTTCCCCTCCATACCCCTCCCCTCTAGCAACCCTTGGTTTGTGCTCTAAGTTTGAGTCTGCTTCCCAATTGACCTATCTTTCTCCCCTTACTATGTTCATCTGTTTTCTTTCTGAAATTCCATAGAAGTCAAATTATAGGCTATTGGTCTTTTCTTACTGATTTTGCTTAGCTAAAGCCACTCTAGATCGATCCACAACCTTGCAAATGGTAAGATTTCATTCTTTTTGAACCTGGCTCCTATTCCATTAAGAAGATGTGGGAGCTTATATATCTATGTTCATATATATATGTGTGTGTATATATATACGTGTGTGTGTGTATATATGTATATATATATATATATATATATATGTATATATCACTCATCAGTGAATGGACATTGGGGCTCCCTCCATCGTTTCACTATGGTTGATAATGCTGGTGTCAATATCACAGTGCTTGCACCCCATTGAATATGCATTCTTGTGCCCTTTAGGGAAATACCTAGGAGGACAATGGCTGGATCCTAGGGTTGTTCAGTTCTTAGCTTTTGGAGGAAACACCATGCTTTTCCAGAGTGGCTGCAACAACCCACATGCCCACCGACAGTGCAGGAGGGTTCTGTTTTAAGCAGAACATTCCCTGCCAGCAGTTTCCTAAGGAGGAAACATGGGGAATAACATGACTCACTCAGCGTCTGGCAAGAAGCTCCAGAAATTCACCCCAGGGTTCCTGACGCCATGCCCTGTGAAGCCATCAGAATGCCTCTATCCAGGGGAATTCCCAAAGACTCTCCTTCTGACTTCACCACCCATGAAACTACAGAGAAAGGACAGCATGTCCAACTCTCTAGATGGTCACTGAGTGAAAATAGAAAGTCAAGATTCCCTTTTCAATCGTCCAAGTCTCCTTGGAATCCTTTTGAATTTTCCCTCTGCCTTCATCGGAACTCTTCGGATAAAAAAGACGAATCCATTAGGATACATCACCTTGGACAAAGGAGAAGCATTATCCAAGCCTCTATTTGACCACAAAAAGCCACCTCACTCTAGAGGCTGGTCATTCCACCACTGTTGGCCTAGGACCAACAAAATAAACACTGTTAGATGAAGGAACACATTTTAGGTTCCAAACACACACCGAGTCCTTCTCATCTTCCCTTTCGAATCCAAGGGATTGCCTAGGAAAGAGATGTTTCAAATATCTTTGTAAGCCAGAAATGGAGAAAATGAGATCCCATGCCAGGTGCTCCTTGCAGGGAAACTCAGGAACTCTAGCACCCACTCTCCATTGCTGACAGCTGTGTTAGTGTGACTTTTTCGCTCCCCTGGAGACCCAGGATGTTTGGGGTAAAAGAGAAGTTTTACCTCTGATCCTGGCATGGATATGACATTGTGCCCCATGGGCCTGCAGTTTTCTCTGAACGCTGACATCCTGGGACAAGCTGCATGACTGAGTCAGATGCTGATTTCCAAACTTCAGGTCTTGTGGAGCCAGAGTGAAGAAGGGTTGTCAGGTAGGGATACGCAGGCACCTCCCAGCTAAAGCCTGCACACCTGCTCCAATTCCTGGGAGAAGGAGAAACACATGCTTGTTTCTTAAGTGGTCATTCACTTCGTTCTAAAGCCGGCCAATTTCTTTGTCCTTATTGGAGAAGCAAATATACTCTTCCAAACAAACACTCAACTCCTTGGTTCAAAAGGCACCATGGGTCAAGTTTGGTTCCCCTGGCTCCAGACCCCCCACCGGGAGGACCCTCCTGAACCATCCTGACAGCACATTCCCATCAAACCTGGGGCAACAGGGCACAGTGCTGAGTGGGGGCCTGGCTCCAGTAGTTGTTATCACCACTCTTGAGCCTGGGGAAACAGAGAGTCTTCAGGTCAACACTCCGTCTGTAAAAACAAGCTGCAGTCACTCACGTTTCAGGGTCTCTTACCCAGAACCTCATCACTGCCCTCAGAGCCAGGAGGCTGCACTGACTCCTCCTCTGGTGTGTTTCCCACGGCAGCCTGCCACTGCCTCCAGTGGTGGCAAGCAGCATTGTCACCCCTACCATGTTCTCTTGCACCACAGCTCACCAGGCCCTCCAGTGGTGTGAATCGGCACTGCCGGGCCTTCCACAAGCTCCTAATGCAGCTCACAAACCGTCCACAGGTCTAAAGCCACACTGGCACTGTCCCTCCAGACTGGGGACCTCTGGGCCACAACCCAGGAGTCCGCCTGCACCCAGGAGGAAACCGTGCCATTTGAAGCTATGTAGAAACCTAGGAATGGAAAACCCACATGCCTTCCTGAGGACACCCCTAACCTCAACAGTCACAAACTCAGTCACAAACTCACAGCCTGATGTGCTTCCTGACACCTGTGCTCAACTCAGCCCCCAGGGTTCTCACCTCAGCGCCAGCAGATCAGGCCTGAATACCCCTAAGCCCTAACCCAAATCCTAGTCTGTGATTTCAGGCTTCTGCGCCCAGAGACTTGGCCAACAAGCCCTCCAGATTGGGAACCCCTGAGCCACACCTAAGGACTCCACCTGCCATCTAGAAGGAAACCCTTCTGCTCGGGACTTCCCAGAACCCTCAGACCACAAGAGACCCCCATACATTCCTGGGGCCACCCTCACCGCAGATGGCCCACATGACAACAAAACCCAGAGGCTGATGTGCTGCTTGACCCCCATTCTCAACTCAGCCCATCAGGGAACCCACCTCAGCACCGGCAGATTGGGTCTGCCATGCCCCTAGGCCCTAACCCTAACCCGACGTTGGCTTTTCTGACTTCCATCCCCAGAGAACTGGCCCCTAAGCCCTCCAGATTGGGGACACCTGAGCCTCACCCCAGGACTCTGGCTGCCACCAAGGAAGAAACCATGCCCATCATGGCTGCACAAAACACTCAGAGCAGGAGAAACATGCATGAACCCCAATAGCCACACCATCCATCAGTGGTCCCCAGAATTAAGACCAGATTCTGCCTCAGTGCTGGACAAATGCCCTCAATTCAGCCCTGAGGGGAGCCCACCTCAGCGCCAGCAGATAAGGCCTGCTATTACCCTAGGCGCTGTATCTAACACTGAGTTGGGTATTCAGTTGTCTTTTCCCAGGACCCCATACTTCGAGCCCTCAAATTGGGGAACCCTGAGTCACACCACAGGAGTCCACCTGCCACCCAGGAGGAAACCATACCTTTCACAGCTGCGGAAAAGCCTCAGAGCGAGAGACACTTTCATGCCCCCACTGAGGCCATCCACAACCTTCGGCGCCACTGAGGGCCAAAAAGTTGGAGGCTGACGCCCGGCCACAACCCCTCCCTCAACTCAGCTCTGGTAAAGCTCCCCTGTGCAGGGGCCCTAGGGTGGGCAGCATAGTCTCGGCCCATTTTCCAGATGACCTCGACATGCACCGACCGAGGAAATCGCTCTAGCCCTCAGGGGACGGTGGGGACCGAATCGCCGCCCAAAGCTGGTCAATTCTCGTGTGCTTTCTGCCCAAATATTGATTTGGGCAGAACGCTTGTGAGAATAGGCTGGAAAACCCCTAACAAACTCTCTCCCTATGACCCGCTTTTGCGGGGCCTCCCCCAGGGCCTGGCACGGGATCCCAAGTTGTTGCAGCTGGAACCCTGCCAGAAAGCCATCAGTGACTCATGCGAAGCCTCCTGGGGGACCCTCCCTGGCACTGGCAGATGGGGTCTGCCATGCCCCTAGGCTTGGGCCCTAACCCTTGCTTGGTTTTTCAGGCTTCCTTTCCCAGGGTCCTGTCCCTCGAGCCCTCAACTGGGGGAACCCTGAAACACATGTAGAAACTGTGCCTTTCTGAGCTTCAGAAAAACCTCAGAGTGGGAGACACCTGCATGCACCCCCCACGAGGCCATCCCCCACCATCAGCGCCACACTGGGCCAAAAACTCGGAGGCTGACACCCAGCCACAACCCCTACCTCAACTCTCCCTTCAGAAAGCTCCCCTGCACTGGGGCCTGTGTCGGAGCCATGTGACCACTGCCCATTTCCCAGGGGGCCTCGACACACACTGAATGGAAAAGCACTCTAGACCACTGCTGACAGTGTGGCTTGAGTCGCCGCCCAACGACGGGCAATTCTCACGAGCTTACTGCCCAAATCAATCACTCCATCCTGGCGGTTCGGCCATGCCATGCCCCTAGGCACTGCAACTAACCCTCGATTGTGTTTTCAGTGCTCCTTCCCCAGGGGCCTGTCTCCTGAGCCCTCCAATTGGGGAAGGATGAGTCACACCCAATGAGTCCACCTGCCTCCCAAGAGGAAACCGTGCCTTTCGGAGCTGCAGCAAACCCTCAGGGCAAGAGAATTCTTCATGCCCCACCAAGGCCATCCCCAACCTTTGGCCCCAACCAGGGCGGAAATGTCAGAGGCTGACACCCAGCCACACACCCCCCCTCAGCTCTGCTCCAGGAAAGCTCCCCTGCGCAGTGGCCCTCGGGTGGGGCAGCGTCATCTTGGCCCATTTTGCGGATGGCCATGACAGGTGCTGAGTGAGAAATTACTCTAGCCCACTGGGGACAGTGTGGTCAGAATCAACACCCAATGCCCAAATCTATATTGATTTGGGCAGAAAGCTCGTGAGAATTGGCTGGAGAAACCCTGGTCAACTCGCTTCCTGTGGCGCATGTCTGCAGGGCCTCTGCCCAGGCCTGACACAGGGACCCGAGTGGTTGTGGTCTGAATCCTACCAGAATGCCCTCGATGAGTCACGCACGCTTGAGGACAAGGCCTCTTGCTTCTCGTCTTCTAGGGTTGCCACCACAGTGCTGGCGGTTCAGCCATGCTATGCCCCTAGGCGCTACATCTAACTGTCTGTTGTGTTTTCGGTGTTTCTTCCCCCAAGGGCCTGTCCCTTGAGCCCTCCAACTGGCCCTCCAACCCCTCGAGCCTTCCATCCAGGAGGAAACCGTGCCTTTTGGAGCTGCAGACCCTCACCTGGTATTTCAGTCTTCCTTTTGCAGGGTCCTTCCCTCGAGCCCTCAACTGGGGGAACCCTGAAACACACCCTATTGACGAAGTTCTTGAACCTAGGTGAGGTTCAATGGGGTGAGGTTCGGAGCCTACGGCTAAGGAAGGATTCTTTAGACGTCTTTGGTGCAAAAAGGTGGTTTATTAGAGCACGGGGACAGGACCCGTGGGCAGATGGAGATGCTACTGCGCCGGGCATGTGAGGAGTGGCTGGTTATATACACAGGAGTTGGGTAGGTGAGGACAAGGGGGTGTTCAGAAGGGCTATTGGGATAAAGAAGACTGTCAGGATATTGAAGGCCTGGTTACTATCAAGGCAAGGCCACTTTCCCTCTAATGAGGCACTAACATAAAGACAATTGGGAGTCTCCTGGTGGAATGTTACATTCCTGCTATCAAGCATCCTTGTTAGTGAGATTTAGGTTTAGAAGAAATTTAACTTTATTTACTTTTCATTCTACCTCAGCCTCCTTCAGTTTTTATGGAGGGGAGGGTGACATTAGGACTTGAGGAATTGAGTTATGTGCCTTTGGAAATTGGGCTATTGATAAGGTAACTTCTTTGTTGTAAATCTCAAGGACATTTGTAAACCAAGGGAGACTCCTGCCTTGCAGGATTGTGATCTCTGCAAGTTAACTATTTGTTTTCCTTCTAGGGTAGTCAGGGGTACCTGAGGAATGTGACACGTATTACTGAGGGGAGCGGGTGGAGAGGGGTGCAAGGTGCCAGCTTTTGCTTTGTCCTCAGCCAGCCTCCTGCTCCCTCATCACTATGAGTCCCCCAACCCCATGGGGCCCTCAAGGGAGCCACGGGGTCACAGCCTATTTCCCAGGGGGCCTCAACACACAGTGAGGGAAAAGGGCTCTAGACAATGGTTACAATGTCGCTTGAATCACCACCCAACGCTGGCCAATTCTCAGAAGCTTCCTGCTGAAATCGATTTATATCTGGGCAGAAAGCTCCTGAAAATTGGCCAGAAAACCCCCGGCGAACTTGCTTCCTGAAACGCATGTCTGTAGGGCTGCCCCCTCGGCTGGGCCTGGGATCCTGAGTTGTCCTGGCTCCAACCCTGCCAGAAAGCCCTTAGTGAGTCAGGTGTGTGCAAGGCCAATGCCTCCTACTACTCAGCCTCCTGGGATACCCTCCCTGGACTGGCAGATGGGGCTTGCTGTACCCCTCGGCCCGGGCCCTACCTCTCTCTTGGTTTTTCAGTCTTCCTTTTATAGGGTCCTGTTGCTTGAGCCCTCCACTGGGGGAACCCTGAAACACACCCCATGAGTCCTCCTGCCACCCAAGTGGAAACTGTGCCTTTTGGAGCTGCCCAAACCCTCAGAGTGGGAGACACCTGCATGCCCCCCCTCCACGAGGCCATCCCCCACAATCAGTGTCACACTGGGCTGAAAACTCGGAAGCTGACGCCCAGCCACAACACCTCCCTCAATTCTCCCCTATAAAGCTTCCCTGTTTTAGGTCCTTGGGGGAGCCACGTGATCACGGCCCATTTCCCAAGGGGCTGAGACACGCACCGAATGGAAAAGGGCTCTAGACCACAGCTGACAGTGTTGCCTGAACTGCCGCCAAACACCAGCTAATGCTCACAAGCTTTCTGCCCAAATGGAAATCAATTTGGGCAGAAAGCTCATGAGAATTGACCACAAAAGCCCTGGCGAACTCGCTTCCTTTGGCTCATGTCTGCAGGGCCTCCGCCTGGACCTAGCCCAGGGACCTGAGTGTTCACAGCCCAAATCCTGCAAGAACGCCCTCAATGAGTCATGCACACTCGAGGACAAGGCCTCTTGCTCCTCACCCTCTAGGGTTCCCACTCTAGTGCTGGTGGTTTGGCCCTGCCCCTGGGTGCTGGATCTACCCTCGGATGGGTTTTCAGTGTTCCTTTCCCAGAGGCCTGTCCCTCGAGCCCTCCAACTGGGGAACATTGAGTCACACCCCATAAGTCCACCTGCCACCCAGGAGGAAACCATGCCTTTCGGAGCTGTGGAAAACCCTCAGAGCAAGAGAAACCTTCATGCCCGCACTGAGGCCATCCAAAACCTTTGGCACCACACCGGGCCGACAAGTCAGAGGCTGACGGACAGCCACAAACTTTCCCTCAACTCTGCTCCAGGAAAGCTCCCCTGTGCAGGAGCCCCCGGGTGGGCAGTGTAGTTGGCATGTTTTCTGGATGGCCGTGATATGCATCGAATGAGAAATCACTCTAGCCCATGGGTGACAGTGTGTTACAAATTAGCCGCCCAATGCCGGCTAATTCTCATGAGCTTTCTGCCCAAATCAATATCGATTTGGGCAGAAAGCTCATGAGAATTGGCTGGAAAACCCCTGGCAAACTCGCCTCCTGTGATGCTGTCTGCAGGGCCGTCCCCTGGGCCTGTCCCAGAATCGAGAGTTGTCCTGGCTCAAACCCTGCCACAAAGCACTCAGTGAACCAGCTGCAGGTGAAGCCAGTGCCTCCTGCTATTCAGCCTCCTTAGGTACCCTCCCTGGTGCTGGCAGATAGGGCCTGCCATGACCCTAGGCTTGGGCCTTAACCCTCGGTTGGGTTTTCAGTCTTCCTTTTCCAGGGCCCTAGCTCTCAAATCCTCAAATTGGGCAACCTTGAAACCCACCCTATGGGTCCGCCCGCCACCCAGGGGGAAACGGTGCCATTCAGAGATGTGGAAAACCCTCAGAGCAGAAAAAACCTGTATGTCCCCTGTGAGGCCATCCCCCACCATCAGTGCCACACCAGGCCAAAAAATTGGAGGCTGACACCCAGTCAGACCCCTCTCTCAAATCTGTCTCCAAAAAACTCCCTTGTGTGTGGGTCCTTGGTGGAGCCATGTGGGCCCGACCTCTGTTCCCGAATGGCCAGGACATGCACTGAGTGAGAAAGAGCTCTAGATCCCGGGTGCCAGGGTGGCCCTAATCGCTGCCCAATGCCAGCCAATTATCACAAGCTTTCTGCCCAAATGGATATCAATTTTGACAGAAAAGTCATGAGAACTGGCTGGAAACCACCCATGAACTCCTTTCCGGCTGAAGGGACCATCAGGGGCACCACCTGGGCCTGGCTGAGGTCCCATGTGGTCGCAGTCTGAACCCTGTGAGAAAGCACTCTAAAAGTTAGGTGCACACATGGCCAAACCCTCCCTCTACTCAGCCCTGTAGGGTGCCTGTCTCAGCACTGGCAGATTGGGTCTGCCATGCTACTAGGCCCTAACCCAAATCCTAGGGTTTTCAGACTTCTGTCCCCAGGGACCTGTCCCACAAGCCCTTCAGATTAGGAATGCCAGATTCACAGCCCAGGATTCTGCCTGCCACCCAGGATGAAACCATGGCATTCAGAGCTGTGCAGAACCCACCAACCAGGAGAAACCTGCATGCCTCCTTGAGGCCACCCCCAAATTTGGCAGCACCCTTGGCCACTAACCCAGAGCCTGACTCACTGGCTGACCCCTGTCCTCAACTCAGAACCCCAGGGATCTTGCCTCAGCACAAGCAGATGGTGCCTGCCATGCCCCTATGCCCTAACACTAACTCTCAGTTGGGTTTTCAGGCTTCCATCCCAAGAGGCCTGGCCCCCAAGTCCTCCAGATTGGGGACTCCTGAGCCACACACCAGGACACCTTCAACTCAGGAGAAAACCATGCCATTTAGAGCTTTGCAAACCCCTCAGAATGGGAGAAATCTGCATTCTCCCCAAGGCCACCCCCACCTTTGGCACCCTACCAGGTCAAAAACATGGAGGCTGATGCTCAGCCAGACCCCCTCCCTCAAGTCTGCCTCAAGAAAGCTCCCCTCAGGTGGGGTCCTCATGGGAGGCACATGTCCCTGGCCTGAGTTCCCGGATGGTCGCAACACACACCTAGCCAGAAAGCACTCTAAACTGCAGGTGCGAGTGTGGCCCAAATTGCCACACAATGCTGGCCAAGTCTCACAAGCTTTCTGCTGGTATCAATTTGGGCAGAAAGCTTGTGAGAATTGGCCAGAAACCCTCTGCTAACTTCCCTCTGGCTGCACGGGCCTTGGGGGAACAGCCTCAGCCTGGCCTGAGGTCCCAAAAAATGGTTACAGCCTTGCAAGAAAGTGCTCTAAAATCCAGGCGCATGTGTGGCCAGACCCTCTCTCTACTCAGCCCCCTGGGGAGCTCGCCTCAACACTGACAGATTGGGCCTGCCACGCCCATATCCCCTGACCCTAGCTGTATGTTGGGTTTCAGGCTTTCATCCCCAGAAGACTGACCCTGAATCCCTCCATATTGGCAATCCCAGAACCACAACTCAAAACACTGTTGCCCAATGGAAATCATGAAATTTGGAGCTGTGCAATATGGAAAGCTTTCACACAGCAAAGGAGTGAGATAGAATTATTAACTCTGAATGGGAATTAATAATATTGATGTACTGTTTCAACAGCTGCTTTCAATAAATGCATTTCTTTAAACATGCTGTTTTATATAAATATATATTATAAAATAAAGATGATTCAGAATCCACACTTTGAGGAAAAATTAAATTCACTTTAATAAACCTATCACAGAAAAGGAAATATAGATATCCATCATCACAACTGAGAACATCACAAAAGAAGACAGTGAGCCACAAACTGGTGTCTGATGGAAGAATACAATACTTCTTAAGTAGTTCTGCCCAAATGTTCAGCCTGTTGAAAGCTATAGATCCAGGTAGTCATTTACAAAAACACAGATGTCAGAGAAAAGTCCTAACAAAGAGTATGAAGACATCATCAATGAAGACCACACTGCATATGTTCCGACAGGAAAAATATTTTCCCAAAATATTAACTGTAAGACCAGAAAGAAAGCAAGAAGGGAAGTAGGGAAGGAAAGCAGAGCAAGGCAAGGCAGGAAAGGAAAGGAAAAGAAAAGAAAAGGAAAAAAGGAACTTCAGAAGCTTACCCACACATGTATTGTCTTAATTTATGAAACAGCAGCAGAAAATATAGAAGGGGGAAAGGACTGTCTCTTCAGTGAACAGTACTAAGAAAACTGGACACTAATTGCAGAAGAATGTGACTGGATCACTTTCTTACATCACACATACAAATTCTGAATGGATGAATGACTTGAATATAAGAACTGAATCCATAAACTTCCAAGAAGAAAACATAGTTACTAAGTTTCTTAATTTTGGTTTAGTGAAGAGTCTTTTACATCAGACATCAAAAGCAAAGGCAACAAAAGCAAAAATAAATAAGTGGACATCAAACTGAAATTTCTGCATGACAAAAGAAACCATCAAACCCTTAAAAGGCAACCTCCACAATGAGAAAAGATATCTGCACATCGTATTTGTGAAGAGGCTAATATCCAAAATACACAAAACACTCCTTCAAATCCAAACAAAACTGAGTAAAAACTGAAAAGAATATTTGAAAAGATATTTCCAAAGATGGTATACAGGTGGCCAACAGACACAGAAAAAGTTGTTCAATGGCGCTAACTGTTTTCAGGGAAACAGAAGTCAAAACCGCCATCAACTATCACCTCACATAGTTGGAACACCCATCATACGAGAGAGAGACACCCAGTGCATTAAGGGTGTGTAGACAAGAGGACCTTGTGCACTGTTGGTGGGAATGGAAATGGGTGCAGCCACTGTGACAAACACTGTGGAGGTTCTGGAAAAAAAAATAATACAACTACCACATGACAAAGTAACCACTCTACTGGGTATTTCTTTGGAGAACACAAAAACACTCCCTCCAAAAGAGAGATGCACTCCCATGTTCACAGCAGCATTATTCCCAAAAACCAGACATGAAAACATAGACCTTGGGGCCTTATGCTAAATAACTCAGACACAGAAAGACAAACACCAGAGGGTCTCATGGACATTCCACATGGAAAAATATACTGAATGCATAGATAATGAGAACAGATTGGTGGTTGCCAGCTTCGAGGTTGGTGGGGGGAAATGGGTGAATGTAGTCAAAGGTGCCATGTTTGAGCGATAAAATCCGCAAGTCATGGAATGTTTTGTGCAGCATGGAGACGAAAGCTAACCCTGCAGGATGGGATACAGGCTCCCCTGCTACTTGAAAGTATAGTGTTCCTAGGAAAACCTTCACAGAAGAAATGGTGTAAATGGAAAAAAGAATGACCATTCATTTCTACAGAAAAATGAGTATGCCCAGACACCAAAAGTTCCATCTTTTTTGCTCTCCTTAGGCCTCATCCTAATGGATGCCCAAAATAAATGGAGAGAAAGCACAGCAGATGCTCACAGACACAATTCAAAGTGCCGGAGGTTGGATGCAGAGAGCAGTGCCCAGGAAGGAGCTGGTTGGGGTGCATGCTGCCTCTGTAGTGGTTCCCCACAAAACAGAAGCTGAATGCAATTCCATTTCTTGACTTTCTTCATAAGAGGGAAATCATCTTCAGGTTTCTTCCTCCTACTGGAGCTGGGTAATAACTTAGATCTTTCCAAAAAACCAAGTGTTTTACCATGAAATTTAAGAATAGTTGGGGAGACTTGTACTTGAAAGTCTGAGGGGGTAGATTGAGTTCTCCTGGATACAAACATGAGCAGGTCCACTGTTAAAGGCAGCAAGTGGAACACAGACTACCTCCTACCCTCAGAAACCTCCTTCATCTCGCTCGGGACAACCCACAGGAGCTGGGAGTTACCTCAATTCCTCCTTTTTTGGATTCCCAATATTGAACTTATCGGCAAACCCTATGAACTCCATCCTCAATAGGTACCCAGAATAGTACTAACCCCTCCTTTCAAGGCCACCCGTCTGGTGCATACTGGAGCCCATCTTTTGCCTGAGTTCCTGGAAAATCTTCACCATTGACCTCCCCTGCCCATCCTCAATGCTGTATCATCTGTTCTCAACACTGTTGCCAGGATGGCTCAGTGAATGAGGTCATGGCCCTGCAATGGCTTTCTGCCACCCAATTGTCACTTCCCTGAGGTCATGTCCTAAGCCATCTGCTGTGGCCACAGGGCCTTGTTGCTGCTCCTGGACATACCTGGTGTGCTTCTGCCCCAAGGGCTTTGCATATGCTTTCCCTTCCTTTTAGAAGGCTTTTGAGCCCTATGACCCAGCAATAGCACTACTGGGTATTTACCCTAAAGATACAAACGTAGTGATCCAAAGGGGCACATGCACCCGAATGTTTATAGCAACAATGTCCACAATAGCCAAACTATGGAAAGAGAACCTAGATGTCCATCAACAGATGAATGGATCAAGAAGATGTGGTATATATACACAATGGAATACTATGCAGCCACCAAAAGAAATGAAATCTTGCCATTTGCGACAACATGGATGGAACTAGAGCGTATCATGCTTAGCGAAATAAGTCAAGCGGAGAAAGACAACTATCATATGATCTCCCTGATATGAGGAAGTGGTGATGCAACATGGGGGCTTAAGTGGGTAGAAGAAGAATCAATGAAACAAGATGGAATTGGGAGGGAGACAAACCATAAGTGACTCTTAATCTCACAAAACAAACTGAGGGTTGCTGGGGGGAGGGGGGTTGGGAGAAGGGGGTGGGATTATGGACATTGGGGAGGGTATGTGCTTTGGCGAGTGCTGTGAAGTGTGTAAACCTGGTGATTCACAGACCTGTACCCCTGGGGATAAAAATATATGTTTATAAAAATAAAATAAAATAAAATAAAAAATAAAAGGCTTAGAATAGTCTCTGTAAAAAAAAAAAGAAGAAGAAGAAGAAGGCTTTTGATATGAGATCGCACACTTTCTTTTGAACTTGACTCAGCATCACCTTCCTAGTGAAGTCCCACCTGGACCCTATATGAATAGCAAGCACCACCATCACCTCCCCTTCAGCACTCCAGCCCTGTCTCCTCCTTTCTATTTCCAGAGCAGTTATCACAGTCACCAGGTCATCTCAGTAAGGTGGAAATGGAGGCCTACTCAGATTTTTTCACCACAGACTCCCTCTGATTTCCTAGTCCAGAGCCCTGGTGGGAAAGATGACCAGAGCTCTTGCACAGCCAGGATGCCCAGGACAATGAGTCCCCTTACAGCACCCTGAAGGCCATCAAGAAAATGAGCCATGAGAGGAATCCAGTTGCACATAAAACCTGAAACCAGATACCTTCTTTGATTCCAGGTGAGCACACACACTTCCTCTTGTTGCCTGATGTGCTCATCTGAGAAAGCTGAGAAGAGAAGCATCCCAGGGTCCAAATCGCCCTCTGACCAAGGTCCTGGGAAACAGACATCTCTCCTCCCTGCACCAGCCACCTGTGATTGACATCTGGCACCCTCCTGTGCTGGGGCAGAATGGGGCACCTGTCCCTCTTTCCTGGGACGTCATTACAAACCAGGCATTGCTGCACAGTTTTCAGGAAGGAACATGCAGCAGCAGCAGCAGCAGCAGCAATAGGCCTCCTTGGTTCAGTCTCAGTCTGGTACATGAGGTCCCATGTGGAATGTGAGCTTCAGGGAGACTGGTGTCATGTGGCCTTGGAACCTAATGCAGGAACTGAGATTTCAGTTCCAAATGAAAACTGGTTTCTCCCACACAGCACAGGAAAGTAGAGGATTTCTCAAGGGTATGGCTCTGGAAGAAGTGCTTCTGCTGGCTGAATTCACAGACACCAGGCAGAGGTCACCTGCGGTGCCTTGTCTGAGGAAGCAAGGGGCACACTTGGCAAGAATCCACAATGCTGCCTGTGGGCTGCTTCCCACCAAGCCCCCTGCTGAGGTGAGGGTTTGAGATCCCAACAGGAAACAAGTTTCCTATCACATCTGCAGCAGAAGGGTTGGCTGGGGAGCAGAGCCCTGTCCCTGGAGCAAGCTGGCTTGTGCATCAAAGAGTGATGGCCCACTGCCACAGCCTCACAGTCTCCCAGCTATGATCTGATCCACTGCCAAGGCTCACACCTGCTGACACAGTGACTCCTAAGACCCAGGCACTGCTTTCCACCCCAGCTCAATGCTACTCCCAGAGAAGCCAGCTCCAGTCTCAGAAACGTGTTCATCATTAGCTCTGGAATTCCCTGGGTTTGTCTACACTGGCCCACCCAGGCGTCCCTTCCAGATCATTCTTCCAGTCCCATAGGGTTTCAAGCCACCTTCAAGCTGCCCTTCAAAAGGCAGGAACTGGTCCAATGAGGCAGACCAGCCAGGTGACTCTGTGTGCAGGAAACTTAGACCACATCCTCCTCGAACACCAATGATTCCAAATTCAGGCTTCAAACCCTCACTCACTGGGCATGGAAAACCACATCAGCATGAACACTGCTCTTTCAAATCTCTTGTCTCCCGTTCCTTCAAATCAGAAACAAAGCTCCAGTCACCATTCTATTTTCCCTTCAGGGAAGTAAGGAAAAGGATAGAATAAAGCACTCCATGTGCACAGCGCACTTCTAAGTAGAATTCCTTGTTCTTTCTCATCCAGGCAGCTTGACACTACCCATACTATGAGAGGGGCCACAAATTCAGTCCTCATAGATATATCTGATCTTGTGTTTTTCCTTTTGGCATTTTGGTCTCGAAGTCAATGTCTTTATTGCTTTCTTAAAATAACAATAATAATGACATGGTCACAAAAAGGTTTGGATCTCCTTAACCAGACAACATGGCTCTGGTTCAGATAAGGATGAAGATGCAATCTCTTCCCAGGAAGCAAAGCCCACACCCTCAGGGATCCACATGCCTCATGGGTGATTGGTTCCTTTGCTCCATGGAGTTGTCCAAGTGCAAAGGATGCAGGTGACCTCTAGGGTTCATTCTGTTTTCTTCAGAAATTCCCCAGTTAAATTCACAAGGGATTCACAGGGTCAGGTTTCAGAATCCAGGATGTGCCACCAAGTAAGAAGCCACACACACACACACACACACACACACACACACACACACACACACATACCCCGCCTCCCTGAGCACCACCAGGGAAGACTAGCTGGGGCTTGAGTTCCATTGGGAGCACAATGAGCCACTCCCAGGCTCCTAACAACCTACACTACTCCTCCATTTCTCCCCCTCATAAAGGGCACTGCACCCCGTTACAATTCTGAGGCTGTGCTTTACTTTAAAAAAGTAATTCTTTAAAAAAATATATTTTATTTATTTATTTGACAGAGAAAGACACATCAAGGGAGGGAACACAAGCAGGGGAAGTGAGAGAGGGAGAAGCAGGAAGCCCAATGCATGGCTTGATCCCAGGACCCTGGGACCATGACCTCAGACGAAGGCAGATGTTGAATGACTGAGCCACCCAGGTGCCCCTCACACATAGTTTCTAGTATCAGAAAGTGGTTCACAGGAGAGAAAACCACCACAAATGATTCTTTGACTATTTCAGAAGACTGTTTTCCCATTATTTAATGAAATCAGGAAAGAAAAACACACAGACCCTCCCTTCCACTAACAGGTCTGATTTACTTCAGTGAGAGGAACAGACGTTTTGAAGACTCATCATTCCAACCATAGAACTTTTGAAACTTCACATGCACTCAAAGAACGAAGCCCAAACCAATGTGTCAGCCTAGCAACGTGGAGAAGTCAGAACTGGAATGACAGGGACAGGGTTCTTCAGTTTTTAGTTTTTAGAGCTTTTGGGGGAACCACCATACTCTTTTTCAGAGTGGCTGCAACAGCCCGCATGCCCACCAACAGTTCAGGAGCATTCCACTTTAAGTAGAACATTCCCTGCCAGCCATTTCCTAAGGAGGAAATCGAAAACCTGTGGGATAACATGACTCACCCAGCATCTGACACCAAGCCCCATGAAGCCACCAGAATGCATCTATCCAGAAGAATTCCCAAAGACTCTCCTTCTGACTTCACCACCCATGAAACTGCAGAGAAAATATGCATGTCCAACTATCTAGATGGTCCATTGAGTGAAACTAGAAAGTCAAGCTTCCCTTTTCAATTATCAAAGGCTCCTTGGAATCCTTTCGAAATTTCCCTCTGCCCTCGTTGAAACTCTGGATGAAAAGACAAATCCATTAGGTTACGTCATTTTGGACAAAAGAGAAGCCATCATCCAAGTCTCTATATGACTACAAACAGCCACCTAATTCTAGATGCTGGCCATTCCACCAGAGCCTAAGCCCAACAGAATAAACACTGTTAGATGAAGGAACACATTCTATGTTCAAAACACACACTGAGGGACGCCTGGGTGGCTCAGTTGGTTAAGCGGCTGCCTTCGGCTCAGGTCATGATCCCAGCGTCCTGGGATGGAGTCCCACATCGGGCTCCTTGCTCGGCGGGGAGCCTGCTTCTCCCTCTGCCTCTGCCTGCCATTCTGTCTGCCTGTGCTCACTCTCTCTGACAAAAACAAAACAAAACAAAGCTGAGTTTTCCCTTTTGGAGTGCCTGACTGGCTCAGTTGGTAGAGCAAGTAATTCTTAATCTGAGGGCCTTGAGTTCAAGTCCCATGCTGGGTAAGAGCTTACTTTAACAGAACATAACTAACCGAATCTCCCCTTTTGAGCCATGTATTACAGTTAAAGGGTGATTTGAATCTCCATGATGGCTAATGATGATGAACATTTTTTCACGTATCTGTTAGCCATTTGTATGTCTTCTTTGGAGAAGTGTCTGTTCATGTCTTCTGCCCATTTTTTGACATAATTATCTGTTTTGTGCATGTTGAGTTTGAGGAGTTCTTTATAGATCTTGGATATCAGCCCTTTGTAGTGTTATTTGCAAATATCTTCTCCCATTCTGTGGGTTACCTCTTTGTTTTGTTGGCTGTTTCCTTTGCTGTGCAGAAGTTTTTGATCTTGATGAAGTCCCAAAAGTTCATTTTCACTTTTGTTTCCTTGGCCTTTGGAGATATGTCTTGAAAGAAGTTGCTGTGGTTGATGTTGAAGCCGTTACTGCCTATGTTTCCCTCTAAGATTTTGATGGATTCCTGCCTCATGTTGAGGGTTTTTTTTTTTTATCCATTTTGAGTTTATCTTTGTGTATGGTGTAAGAGAATGGTCACGTTTCCTTCTTCTATACGTAGCTATCCAATGTTCCCAGCACCATTCATTGAGGAGACTATCTTTTTTCTCCTGGATATTTTTTCCTGCTTTGTTGATAATTATTTGACCATAGAGTTGAGGGTCCATATCTGGGCTCTCTACTCTGTTCCACTGGTCTACGTGTGTTTTTCTGCCAGCGCCATGTTGTCTTGGTGATCACAGCCTTGTAGTAAAGCTTGAAATCAGGCAGCGTGATGCCCCCAGCTTTGCTTTTCTTTTTCAACATTTCCTTTGCCATTCGGGGTCTTTTCTGGTTCCATACAAATTTTAGGATTGTTTGTTCCAGCTTTTTGAAAAATGCTGGTGGAATTTTGATCAGGATGGCCTTCAAAGTATAGATTCCTCTGGGCAGAATGGACATTTTTCTTTAAAGATTTTATTTATTTATTTATCTGTCAGAGCGAGAGAGCGAGAGCACAAACAGGCAGAGTGACAGGCAGAGGCAGAGAGAGAAGCAGGCTCCCTGCCAAACAAGAAGCCTGATGCGGGACTCCATCCCAGGACTCTGGGATCATGACCTGAGCCCAAGGCAGTGACTTAACTGACTGAGCCACCCAGGCATCCCAGGGCAGTATGGACATTTTAACAATGTTTATTCTTCCGATCCATGAGCATGGAATGGTTTTCCATCTTTTTGTATCTTCTTCAATTTCTTTCATGAGTATTATGTAGTTCCTTGAGTACAGATCCTTTACCGCTTTGGTTAGGTTTATTCCTAGGTATCTTATCGTTCTTGGTGCTATAATAAATGGAATAGGTTCTTTAATTTCCCCTTCTGTATATTCATTGTTAGTGTATAAGAAAGCAACTGATTTCTGTGCATTGATTTTATATCCTGCCGCGTTACTGCCTTGCTGTATGAGTTCTAGTAGTTTGGGGGTGAAGTCTTTTGGGTTTTCCATATAAAGTATTATGTCATCAGCGAAGACAGAGGGTTTGACTTTTTTACCAATTTGAATACCTTTTATTTCTTTCCATTTTCTAATCGCTGTTGCTAGGACTTCTAGTACTATGTTCAACAACAGTGGTGAGATTGGGCATCCTTATCATGTTCCTGATCTCAGAGGGAAGGCAGTCAGCTTTTCTGCATTTAGGATGATATTCGCTGTGGATTTCTCATAGATTTTACGAAGTTGAGGAATGTTCCCTCCATCCCTATACTTTGAAGAGTTTTAATCAGGAATGGATGCTGAATTTTGTCAAATGCTTTTTCTGCACTGATTGAGAGGACCATATGGTTCTTCTCTCTTCTCTTACTGATTTGTTCTATCACATTGTTTGATTTGCGAATATTGAACCACCATTGCATTTCAGGGAAAAACCCCACCTGGTCATGGTGGATAATCTTTTTAACGTACTATTGGATCCTGTTAGCTAAGATCTTGTTGAGAATCTTGGCATCCATATTCACCAGGGATAATTAGCCTAAAATTCTCCTTTTTGATGGGGTCTTTGCCTGGTTTGGGAATCAGGGTAATGCTGGCTTCATAGTGTCTGGAAGTTTTCCTGCTGTTTCTATTTTTTGAAACAGTTTCAGGAGAATAGGTATTATTTCTTCTTTGAATGTTTGGTAGAATTCCCCAGGGAATCCATCAGGTCCTGGGCTCTTGATTTTTTCAGGGGAGGGGGTGGTGTTGATCACTGCTTCAATCTCGTTACTAGATACTGGTCTATTCAGGTTGTCAGTTTCTTCCTGTGTCAGTCTTGGAAGTTTATAGGTTTCCAGGAATGCATCCATTTCTTCAAGGTTGTTTAACTTATTGGCATATAGCTATTGATTCTAATTTCTGATGATTGTTTCTGTTTCCTTGGTTGTTGGTTGTGATTTCTCCCCTTTTGTTCAAAATTTTAATTTGGGTCCTCTTTTCTTTTGGATTAGTTTGGCCAGTGGTTTATTGATCTTATTGATTCTTTCAAAGAAGCAGCTTCTAGTTTCATCAATGTGTACTACTGTATCTCTAGTTTCTAACTCATTGGTCTCTGCTCTAATCTTGATTATTTCCCTTCTTGTGTGTGGGGTTGGCTGAATTTGTTGTTGATTTTACAGTTCCATGATTTGTGACCCACTATGTGGTCTCTTCTGGAGAAGAGCAAGTTCCACATGCGCTCAAAAAGAGTGAGTATTATGTTGTTTTAGGGTGGAATGTTCTATATATATCTATGAGGTCCATCTGTTCCAATGTGTCATTCAAAGCTCTTGTTTCTTTATTGATTCTCTGCTTGGATGATCTGACTATTACTGAGGGTGGCATGTTAAGATCCCCTGCAGTTAATGTATTCATATCACTGTGACTCTTTATTTTGATTAACAGTTGGCTTATGTAGTTGGCTGCTCCCATATTGGGGGCATAAATATTTACATTTGTTGATCTTGATAGGTAGACCCTTTAAGCATGATGCAGTGTCCTTCTGTATCTCTGACTACAGTCTTTAGCTTAAAATCTAATTTATCTGATATGATAATTGCTACCCCATCTTTCTTTTGGGAAAAAAAAAAACTACAATGCAAAACCACCAACAGAAAACAAAAAAGAAAAGAAATGAAAAAAATAAAATGGAGATATAATAAAGACAGCTTACATCTCAAAATTCAAGCTCAGAGGAGATTTTTTTTTTCCTTAGAAAACTTCCCTAACTCAGGTCCACCAACAAAAGGCCCATTATTAAAATAAGTCATTTGGCTAATTATACTTTCAATGAAAGAAAAATGATACAGGCAAATGGATGTCTTGAATTTAAAACCAAGCATTTCATGTCTTATTCCTTCCCTGGGAACACTGGCCATGCATTCCTAGAACACCAAAAGAATAATTAACATCTCCATAAAAGACATTCCCTATTTCTTCACACCATTTATATCTGAGGCTGGGACACAGATTTGCCACTCAGGCTGTGTGATCTTAACTGGTTACTTGATTTCTCTGAACCTGATTTCACCCAGTTATAGGAGTAAGGCAGGTTAACAAATAATAAAATGTGCTAACTCCTTGAGAATATGTAGACTAGGACCAATGGATTAATAATCATAATAGCTAACACTTAACATACTGCTCCCATGTGCCCCAGCCTCTCAGGAGTGCTCTACACATGTTCACTTACTTAATCCTTGCAATGATCATATGAACAGGTCCAGTTTTCATATAAGAAAACTGAGTTCTAGAAAGATTTAATAGAGTTGAGTTTCAGGCCTGTGTTCATCTGGCTTCTGAATTGCAGAAATTAACTTATACATCACAAAGATCTATTCAACTGCCCATTATTTTTTAATTGCATAAGGTCACAGCAATTGTGATTTTGACCAAAATGATACCAACTACAAAGATCACCTTTCTACATCACCAAAAGAAATTAGACACAGGAGAGGATTACAGAATGATGCTGCAACTGTATTTTTTTTTTTAGATTTTATTTATTTATTTGACAGAGATCACAAGTAGGCAGAGAGGCAGGCAGAGAGAGAGAGAGAGAGGAAAGCAGGCTCCCTGCTGAGCAGAGAGCCCGATGCAGGGCTTGATCCCAGGACCCTGGGATCATGACCTGAGCCGAAGACAGAGGCTTCAACCCACTGAGCGACCCAAGTGCCCCCTGCAACTGTATTCTGATACTCTCGTGGCATCAAGCAAGTGACGGGGGAAAAGATCTATCTTCTAGGTCATCTGATGCCTTGAACAATTTTGCAAACAGGGAAAATTTGACAAAACCCAAACTCAAATCACCCCAGCAATTTTTATCCAGTTGTCATTTAAAGTAGATGTATTTCTAGGGAACTAAAATCTCCACTTGTCTAAGTCAACTTGTCAAAATTTTTCTAATGGCTCTGTGCTGTTGTAGAATATTTATGATGATTCTTTTAAAAAATAAAAGTGTGTTGACTTTAAGAAGAACTAGAATGACATGAGTTGGTATAAATGCCCTTTTATAGACAATCTCTATCTTTGCAACTCAGTCGTGCATCTCAAATTAGTTACATTTCATTCTTTAGACATTTACTAAGTAAGAACTATGCTGTTAACAATGGCCATTATTTACTGAATGCTGACCATGGGTGTATATTAAGGTGAATTGTAAGATTCTGAAGCTCCTGACTCGGAACATTCTCTGATTCACAAGTCTTGTAGATGACCTTGACTTGTTTGAGTAGCTAGAAATTTTTCACCTATAAGTGTGAGGATCTAATCCAAGTTGATGTTAGCTAAATAGAAAATTTCATGGTTCCTTTTAATGTACTGTTGAATCCTATTGGCTAGTATTTTGGTGAGAATTTTCGCATCTGTGTTCATCAAGGATATTGGTCTCTAGCTCTCTTTTCTGATGGGATCCTTGTCTGGTTTTGGGATCAAGGTGATGCTGGCCTCATAAAATGAGTTTGGAAGTTTTCCTTCCATTTCTATTTTTTGGAACAGTTTCAGGAGAATAGGAATTAGTTCTTATTTAAATGTTTGGTAGAATTCCCCCGGGAAGCCATCTGGCCCTGGGCTTTTGTTTGTTTGGAGATTTTTAATGACTGTTTCAATCTCCTTACTGGTTATGGGTCTGTTCAGGCTTTCTATTTCTTCCCGGTTCAGTTGTGGTAGTTTATATGTTTCTAGGAATGCATCCATTTCTTCTAGATTGTCAAATTTGTTGGCGTAGAGTTGCTCATAGTATGTTCTTATACTAGTTTGTATTTCTTTGGTGTTAGTTGTGATCTCTCCTCTTTCATTCATGATTTTATTTATTTGGGTCCTTTCTCTTTTCTTTTTGATAAGTCAGGCCAGGGGTTTATCAATTTTATTAATTCTTTCAAAGAACCAGCTCCTAGTTTCATTGATTTGTTCTATTGTTTATTTGGTTTCTATTTCATTGCTCTGATCTTTATGATTTCTCTTCTCCTGCTGGGCTTAGGGTTTCTTTCTTGGTCTTTTTCCAGCTCCTTTAGGTGTAGGGTTAGGTTGTGGACCTGAGACCTTTCTTGTTTCTTGAGAAAGGCTTGTACCGCTATATATTTTCCTCTCAGGACTGTCTTTGTTGTGTCCCACAGATTTTGAACCGTTGTATTTTCATTATCATTTGTTTCCATGATTTTTTTCAATTCTTCTTTAATTTCCCGGTTGACCGATTCATTCTTTAGAAGGATGCTGTTTAGTCTCCATGTATTTGGGTTCTTTCCAAACTTCCTTTTGTGGTTGAGTTCTAGCTTTAGAGCATTGTGGTCTGAAAATATGCAGGGAATGATCCCAATCTTTTGATACCGGTTGAGTCCTGATTTAGGACCGAGGATGTGATCTATTCTGGAGAATGTTCCATGTGCACTAGAGAAGAATGTGTATTCTGTTGCTTTGGGATGAAATGTTCTGAATATATCTGTGATGTCCATCTGGTCCAGTGTTTCCTTTAAGGCCTTTATTTCCTTGCTGATCTTTTGCTTGGATGATCTGTCCATTTCAGTGAGGGGAGTGTTAAAGTCCCCTACTATTATTATATTATTGTTGATGTGTTTCTTTGATTTTGTTATTAATTGGTTTATATAGTTGGCTGCTCCCACGTTTGGGGCATAGATATTTAAAATTGTTAGATCTTCTTGTTGGACAGACCCTTTGAGTATGATATAGTGTCCTTCCTCATCTCTTATTATAGTCTTTGGCTTAAAATCTAATTGATCTGATATAAGGATTGGATTGCCACTCCTGCTTTCTTCTGATGTCCATTAGCATGGTAAATTCTTTTCCACCCCCTCACTTTAAATCTGGAGGTGTCTTCGGGCTTAAAATGAGTTTCTTGGAGGCAACATATAGATGGGTTTTGTTTTTTTATCCATTCTGTTACCCTGTATCTTTTGACAGGGGCATTTAGCCCATTAACATTCAGGGTAACTATTGAGAGATATGAATTTAGTGCCATTGTATTGCCTGTAAGGTGACTGTTACTGTATATGGTCTATGTTCCTTTCTGATCTACCACTTGTAGGCTCTCTCTTTGCTTAGAGGACCCCTTTCAAGATTTCCTGTAGAGCTGGTTTGGTGTTTGCAAATTCTTTCAGTTTTTGTTTGTCCTGGAAGCTTTTAATCTCTCCTTCTATTTTCAATGATAGCCTAGCTGGATATAGTATTCTTGGCTGCATGTTTTTCTCGTTTAGTGCTCTGAAAATATCATGCCAGCTCTTTCTGGCCTGCCAGGTCTCTGTGGATAAGTCAGCTGCCAATCTAATATTTTTACCATTGTATGTTACAGACTTCTTTTCCCGGGCTGCTTTCAGGATTTTCTCTTTGTCACTGAGACTTGTAAATTTTACTATTAGGTGATGGGGTGTGGGCCTATTCTTATTGATTTTGAGGGGCGTTCTCTGAACCTCCTGAATTTTGATGCTCGTTCCCTTTGCCATATTGGGGAAATTCTCCCCAATAATTCTCTCCAGTATACCTTCTGCTCCCCTCTCTCTTTCTTCTTCTTCTGGAATCCCAATTATTCTAAAGTTGTTTCGTCTTATGGTGTCACTTATCTCTCAAATTCTCCCCTCGTGGTCCAGTAGCTGTTTGTCCCTCTTTTGCTCAGCTTCTTTATTCTCAGTCATTTTGTCTTCTATATCACTAATTCTTTCTTCTGCCTCATTTATCCTAGCAGTGAGAGCCTCCATTTTTGATTGCACCTCATTAATAGCTTTTTTTATTTCAACTTGGTTAGATTTTAGTTCTTTTATTTCTCCAGAAATGGCTTTTATATCTCCTGAAAGGGTTTCTCTAATATCTTCCATGCCTTTTTCGAGCCCGGCTAGAACCTTGAGAATTGTCATTCTGAACTCTAGATCTGACATATTACCAATGTCTGTATTGATTAGGTCCCTAGCCTTCGGTACTGCCTCTTGTTCTTTTTTTTGTGGTGAATTTTTCCGTCTTGTCATTTTGTCCAGATAAGAGTATATAAAGGAGCAAGTAAAATACTAAAAGGGTGGCAACAACCCCAGGAAAATATGCTTTAACCAAATCAGAAGAGATCCCAAATCATGAGGGGGGAGAAAGGGGATAAAAAGAGGTTCAAAAAGGAAGAAAGAAAGAAAAAAGAAAAGAATTTTTTAAAAAAGAAAACGAATAAAGAAAAATATAAAAAAGAAAAATATATATATTAGATAAACCAGTTAAAAAGTGTTAAGAAAGAAAAGGGTAAAAGTTAAAAAAAATTTTACCAGAAGGCGAGGAAAAAAAAAAAAAGAAAAAGAAAAAAATAAAATTAACTGCGAGACTAAAAAAAATCACAGGGAGAAAGCCATGAGCTCCGTGCTTTGCTTTCTCTTCTGGAATTCTGCTGCTCTCCTTGGTATTGAAACCGCAGTCCTTGGTAGGTGAACTGGTCTTGGCTGGATTTCTTGTTGACCTTCTGGGGGAGGGGCCTGGTGTAGTGATTCTCAAGTGTCTTTGCCCCAGGCGGAATTGCACCGCCCTTACTAGGGGCCGGGGTGAGTAATCCGCTCGGGTTTGCTTTCAGGAGCTTTTGTTCCCTGAGCGCTTTCCGTAGAGATCTGGAGGACGGGAATACAAATGGCGGCCTCCTGGTCTCCAGCCGAGAGGAGCCGAGAGCCCAGGGCCCCACTTCTCAGTGCGCCCTCAGAGAACAGCGCCCAGTTACTCCCGTCTGCCTGATCTCCGGCCGCGCTCCGAGCTCACCGAGCCTGTGGCTGGTTCAAGGTAACCCTGAGCTGTGAGCTTACTGTCGGCTCTGTCTCTGTAGCCGGCTTTCCCGTTCCAATACCCGCAAGCTCTGCGACACTCAGACACCCCCGATCCTTCTGTGACCCTGCGGGACCTGAGGCCACGCTGACCCCGCGTGGGCTTCGCCCCGGTTTAGCCTCTGGAGCAATGTCCCTCAGTGGAACAGACTTTTAAAAGTCCTGATTTTGTGCTTCGTTGCTCTGCCGCTTGTCGGGAGCCGGCCCCTCCCCCCTGGGGTCTATCTTCCCGTCGCTTTGGATTCACTTCTCCGCCGGTCCTACCTTTCAGAAAGTGGTTGTTTTTCTGTTTCCAGAATTGCTGTTCTTCTTCTCTTCAATCTGCCGATGGATTTGAAGATGTTTGCAATCTTTAGATCCTGAGAGCATTTTTGATCATCGAATCATTCTCATCTCTTTTCTCTGCTTCTTTCTGTGTTGTTTTTGTTTATTTTTAATGCATAGTCTCTAGTTTGGCAGTGGCTAGGTTATATTCTAACAGCTTTCAAGCACCTAGGAAAGATGGCTTCTGTTGTTAGTAGTTTCAGCAAAGGCTGGTTGTTGCTTTTTGACCTGGTTTGGAAGGTAACTTCATTCCATAACTCCATCTTACTGGAGCTATAGGACAAGAAAATCTGTACTTACGAAAGGGTTTGAAGGCTGTTAGACTATTGCATATGTATTCAGGAAGTTCTTGGGATATGCTTATACTAAAAAAAAAATCATTATTTATTGAAATTAGAATTTAATCGGATATTCTATAATTTTATTTGATAAATCTGGAAGCTTTACTCAAGAGCTTACTAACCTCTATGATAAATTAATCTTTCCAGATATGGTAATAGGCATGTCCTAAATGCTACTCATAATTAAGATGTTAAAGAACCAATCAACCAAAGAACACATATCAAGAATGACATGTTTCTAGTGTCAGGAATTATTCAGAACTCTTTTCATGCAGTCTGGTAAAAAACCACGTGAGATAAGTAATTTTTCTTATTTTACAGATAAGGAAATTGGGTCACATTGACGTTAAATATCCTGAAAGTGAAGCAACCAGAGGTGCTGAGAGCCAATGTTGAACCAAGTTGTGAGGCACCAGAGATATCTTACAGGTAATCTTTTCAATAGTTTCATGTCTCTTGCTTTTCAGGGCAGGATCAACAAGCTACTCTGGTAAGAACCTAACTTTTCCTTTCTCTATTGATACCTTCATAGTCACCTTCCTTGGGTTACATTTGCAAAGAATATGAATTGTTTCATATACTTGAATTCCAAGTGCATTGTTATTACTTGGTAAATTAAGAAACCCATTTGCTCTATTAGACTGATAGCCCATTATCTATCCCATTCCCAAGTAATCCGCTGCAAGACAGAAACCTAACTTCACATCTGGAAAAGTTGTCTTACTAAACTGCACAGCATTTTCTTCCTGCTGTCACCCTGTGTCACTGCAGAAGGTCAGTCCTTAGTCATGGGGCTGATGATGTTTTCTGTTCTTACATGGCCTTTTTTTGTGGCTCTGTGTCCACACAAAGAACTCAGTGCTTGCACAAGAGTGTTTCAGATGAGCCATGAGTTCTCCAGGCTTGGAACCTCAAATCTCAGTATCCAAATATTCTTCTACACTTGGGGAACAAAACAGTTCTCAGGGCAGCCTTCTACCTTATGGACCAGAATTCCCTTAATCCCTTTAATTCACTTAGGAGGAAAGAGAAGAAAACATAAAATCTGGTAACCCTTTTCGGTGGTCAACCCAATACAAAAATTGGGCTTTCTTCCTGACATTCTTCCAAATCTAAATATTCTATAAATGTTGCAGGTGAGAAATTTTCAAGTAAATTTCATTGTAACAACTAGATTCCAATTCTCAGCTCTCAGGGGGAATGCATTTCTGCCAAGGCTGCTGTAGCTTAATGGTCAACACTATGAGAGTTAGAGGTTTGAAACCAGATTTATAAAGATATTCTTAAATTTCCAAATAGGGGTTGACTTTTTTTTTTTTTTTTTTTGGTCTGCTTAAATCCTACCAAAATAAGCATAACTTCCTGACTGACTGCTAGCCTGTCTATGGAAAGTTAAGTCATTTTAACATAAATATATTATGCTTAAAAGTGGTTAAAACATGCAAACTAAGGAGTCTTTAGGATCAGTTTAGATGCTAATTCCCTATACATGTATACAAAACCAAAGGTGCCTTTTTAAATCCATGTAAAAAAATAATTTATCCATACTACTTAGCCAAGAAAATGGAGAAAAATTTATTTACTGCAATATGTCATGCATCTTCAATTTCCCTGCTCTACTGTAGTCACCAATACTACTTTCCCAACACAGAGAGGAAATACATTTTTGTTAGATAGGTGTGTTCCTGGTAAGCAGAAGGCATTGTGCCTGCCACGATGCGCAAAGCTTTAAAATAAATTTGCCACCAGCCACTTGTCACTGGTCTGGCCCAAGGAGCAAGGGAGACCCATGGAGCTGGGCCTCGATGCCATTCATTCTGTTCCTTTCTTACCACTGCCGCCACTTCTGAGGTCAGATAGGACTTGTCTCAGGATAGAGCAGCTTGAATTTTTCCTCAACAAGGAAAAGTCAAGATAGGGAGCTGAGCTGATACAGAAATAAATGGAAGATAATCTACAAGCATATGGTTTCTTGAAGTGAGCCCCTAACTCCATGCATTATAATCACCAGGGTTCTTTGCTAAAAATATTTATTCTTTTTTAATATTTTGTTTATTTGACAGAGATTACAAGTGGGCAGAGAAGCAGGCAGAGAGGGGCAGGGGAAGCAGGCTCCCCACTGAGCAGAGAGCCCAATGCAGGGCTCTCTCCCAAGCCCCTGAGATCATGACCCGAGCCAAAAGCAGAGGCTTTAACCCACTGAGCCACCCAGGTGCCCCTAAAAAGATTTATTCTTCAAGACCACACTGGATCAACTATTCCAGATTCCTCTGGATGGGGCAGAGGGAGCAATAATTTAGAGATTTACGGCAAGCTTCTAAAAAGGAGAGAATTATGTATGTCTTTTATGGCAGTGACCTCAAGAGTCTGGAAAACTCTAGTATAAACTTGGCACATTATACGCTGGGTTCAAGTCCTGACCTGTCATGGAGAGTGTCTGTTACTTAACTTCTTGGAGTCTCCATTTGCTAAATTCAGAAAACTAGACAGGAACACAGGTGTGAAGCACTTGTGTGGCATTTACTGAGCACTCAATAAACAAAAGTATTATTATGAAAAAGCACATCAAATAAACTTGAATTTCTGTTACAAAACGAGAGATTTTCCAGAAATGTTTTATTTGAAGCTGGTCCTTTCAGACTGTGTTTCTGTCTTCTCTGCCTGTATTTAGACTTCCTTGGAAGGTTTAGGAAGCTCTGATCTGAGGAAAGAATGCCTTTCTTTTTTCTTTAAGTCATTGCCATTAACTAGTCCTTTCTTTGAGATCTTGTTGTCATTAGTGTTTGGTATTATCTAGCAAACTTTCTTTGAAGACTTTCTTGGAAGACTTGCTATTGTAAAGACCGAGGCATGACCTTAGCTGAGAAAATGACTAATGCTAACTAAAATATGCTTTAGACTAAAGTACCAGAATGCTAAATCACTAATTTTAAACCCCCCACCCAAAATGTGGAAGGGATTGTGAATACCATATTGGTATGATCAGCATATTCTTTCTCTTTGTGGAGCTATTGAGACGCCACATTTCTTAAAAGGTAACTTTTTTTTAAGTGAAAAATTGTATTCACAGAACTGAAGTAATTTAGATAAAGTCTGTCATATAATCTGCATGCATACGCACAGAAGGTCACTAAAAAGGAGACTGACTCACAACAAAAGGACTTCTGTAAGTCAAATGTTAATGGCAATAGATTATGGTATAATCTTGCTGCAAGTTCTGGAATCTTCCCAGTCTCTTCCCTAAAACTGCCTACAGCCATCTCCATTTGGGATTTACATTTGTCATCAACACTGGCAAAGTCAAAATTCATTAGCTAAGACTTCCTTCCTGTGAACACCAAACTCAAGATCACCTCCAAAGCTGTCTTCTCTATTGGTGTGTCTCTTCCCTGTCTTGTCTTTAAAGGCTAGAGTGTACTTTTTATAACTTTAACAAAAGTTACTTTCTAGTTATGTTAATTCATTAAGCTATAAAGACTGTAACCTGTTGATGAGTCTTTCTATATCTGAAAAAATGTTACATGCATATTTGTTTATCAGGCATCTGTCTGTCTGCCTTTCCATCTCTCCATCCACCCTAAATCTGTTCAAAAATAAATAGATAATGACAGTCCAGTTCCTGTTCCTAAAACTGTGAATTCTGAAATGCTAAAACAACCAGTACATTTGAAATTGTATCTGGCTGATTCCAGGACTGGTATAAGAAATGTTCAGGGTGAGTCTGTGGTATTTGTATAAGAAAGGAAAGAAATAATAAAATCTTGATCATTTTATATCCAAAGGACTTTGAGACCAAAACAAAGGAACTCCCACTGAACAAGATGGGAAAACTCATGCAACAAAAATAAAATCAGATTCTCTTCATTAATATAAATGGATGGAGTATGTATTTTTAAAGTGAGTCAATAAGGATACTTAAAGAGAAGACACAGTCAAGCAACAGTAACAACAAAATAGAACACAAACAAAAACTTTATTAATTCCCACCTGGCCATTTAGAACACCACTTCCTTTCTCTGGAATTGACAATTAAAGGAGAATTTAATATCTTCCCTGCTGATCTCCTATTAACTGTATTTTAGTGTAATCAGATACTCTCAGCTAATGATGAAAAGGCTTTTTTTTTTTTAGAGAAGAATTTAATAAATGAGGGAAATAATCAGAATTGGAACAGTGCCATTTTGCACTTTTTAATAAATAATTGTTTTAGGCAGAGAGGTAAACAATTTAAAAAAAATGATGGGGAACCTTATAAAGGAGGAATTAGGCTGTTACCACCAGAACATCAATGATCAATCTTACCATCATGGAAAGTGAGACAGCCAGATATTTTATAGCTCTTAGAAGCATTTTAGATAATAGTTCCAATTTTTAAGGAAAAATAACTCCTCCAACAATTCAAATAACATCAAAGAAAGGAGAGAAATCAAAAAGGTAGTTCATACCATTGGACAATTTACGTGGCTTTTGCAACATGACAGCGTGCGAAACAAGAAAAAGGATTTGAATAAAAAATTCTTGGTTAACAAAGACCTCAGAAACAGCAACCAATCCAATGTATGTAATTTGAACAAACTACTTTAAAATAGGTATTTTAAGACAAACAATAAACTACCACATGAAATGGTATTAGATACAAAATAATTGACACATTTTTAGATCTGATAATGGGATTTTGCTAAAGAAAAAAAAAATCACAGTTTTTATACACATCATTATATAGGCCCCCACCTTACTCTTTTAACTTTACTCTTGATAACCTTTTTCCCTTGTCCTGAAGTTGGCTTCATCTCAAGTTAATAAAGCTACCCTACTTTTCTTTTGATTAGTGTTAGCATGGCATTTCTATCCTTCCTTTGAGAGAGCCACATTTCTGAACTATATAATTTTCCATTAGCCTAAAAAAAAAAACTGCCTTAAGATTTTCTTTTCTGCAAGAGAGGACTGCTTGAAAAGCATTTCCTCAGATGTTGCTTGTCTGAAAATTTCTTAATCTCTCTTTCACTGTTTTGCCACATTCTAAAATTTCCAGCCTAGTTAACACACAGTGTTACATTAATTTCAGGTGTGCAGTATAGTGACTCAGCATGTCTGTGTGTTACTTGGTGCTCATCACGAGAAGTCTACTCCTAACCCCCCTCACCTGTTTCACCGTCCTTCCACCCACCTGCCCCCTGTTCTCTAGCGTTAAGATTCTGTCTCTTGGTTTGTTTCCCTCTGTCATCTCTCTCTCTCTTTTCTCCCCTTTGCTCATGTGTTTTGTTTCCCACATTGCACATGTGAGTGAAATTATATGATATTTGTCATTCTCTGACTGGCTTATTTTGCTTAGCATTATACTCTCTAGATCCTTCCATGCTGTTACAAATGGGAGGATTTCATTCTTTTTATAACTAATATTTCATTGTGTATGTATATCACACTTTTTTTTTAAGATTTTATTTATTTATTTGACAGAGACAACAGCAAGAGAAGGAACACAAGCAGGGGGAATGGGAGAGGGAGAAGCAGAGAGCCTGATGCGGGGCTCTATCCCAGGACCCAGGGATCATGACCTCTGCCGAAGGCAGCCGCTTAAGGACTGAGTCACCCAGGCACCCCTATATCACACCTTCTTTATCTATTCCTTTATCAGTGGACATTTGGGCTGCTTCCCTTGTTTGGCAGTAAGTTAGGTGTGTATATATCCTTTCAAATTTGTGTTTTCATATTCTTTAGGTAAATAGCTAGTAGTGTGCTTATTGGCTCGTAGGGTATTTTTACTTTTAACTTTTTGAGGAACTTCCATATTGTTTTTCACAGTGGCTGTACTGCTTTTCATTCCCTCCAGCGGTGTAGGAGGGTTTATTTTTTTACCTGTATCCTCTCCAGCACCTGTTCCTGAGTTTTAGATCTTAGCTGTTCTGATATTATGAGTTGATACATGCCTGTGGTTTCGATTTGCATTTCCCTGATGATGGGTGAGATTGAGCATCTCCTAATGTGGCTGTTGGACATCTGTATGTCTTTGGAGAAACATCTGTTCCTGTCTTCTGTTCATTTTTTAATTAGATTATTTGTCTTTTGGGGTTGAGTGGTGTAAATTCCTTTTTGTTTTTTTTAAGATTTTAATTTAATTCCAGTTGGTTGATATACAGTGTTATCTTAGCTTCAGGTATAAAATAGCATGATTCAGCAGTTCAAAATACCACCCTGTGCTCATCATGGCAAGGGTACTCCTTAATCCCCATCATCTATTTAACAAATTCCCAAACCCCCTTCTCCTCTGGTAATCATCAGATTGTTCATTATAATGAAGAATCAGTTTGCTTTGTCTCTCTCTTACTCTCTCTCTCTGTCTCTTGTTTTTTTCCCTTTGCTTATTTGTTTTGTTTCTTAAATAGCACGTATGAGTGAAATCATATGATATTTGTCTTTTGTGGACTGACTTCTCTTAGCATTATACTTTCTAGCTCTGTCCATGTCATTGCAAATGGCAAGATGTCATTTTTTATGGCTGAATAGTATTTCACCCCCATCTTTATCCATTCATGAATTGATAGACACTTGGGTTGCTTCCATATCTTTTTAAAATTTCTTTCAAGTTTTTTTTAAAAGATTTTATTTATTTATTTGGCAGAGAAATCACAAGTAGGCAGAGAGGCAGGCAGAGAGAGAGAGAGGGAAGCAGGCTCCCCGCCGAGCAGAGAGCCCGATGCTGGGCTCAATCCCAGGACCCTGAGATCATGACCTGAGCTGAAGGCAGAGGCTTAACCCACTGAGCTACCCAGGTACCCCCTAAATTTAAACATATTTACAGTATATTTTCTGTCATATATGTTTTTATGTTATTGGTCCATTTTTTAAATGGGAATTTGCTTTTCTTAGGTAGATACTTACAGAAATATAATAGGAAGGACTGGATGGGAGGGAGGAAGGAAGAGAAAGAATGAACAAAGCAATTAAACATCTATGATAAAAATCTCTGCACGTATATTCTGGTTTTAGTTTGATGTGTGTGTGTATGTCTGTTCCAGGTTTTTTTTTTAATAGTGAAATTTATTCATCTTTTAATGCTTCTGAATTTTGAGAACTAATACCCAGGCTATCCAACTCCAACTTAGGATAATTAATAAATGTTTTCTTGTAGTACTTGCATGATTTATTTTTAAACATTCAGATTTCTGATTCATTTGGAGTTTACCCTAGTGAACATATGATACATATTTTCAGTTTTACTGTTTTTTAAAATAACTATTGAATTTTTTTATGTTTTTTAAAGATTATTTATTTTTATTTGGCAGACAGAAATCACGAGCAGACAGAGAGGCAGGCAGAGAGAGAGAGGGAAAGCAGGCTCCCTGCCGAGCAGAGAGCCCGATGCGGGGCTCGATCCCAGGACCCTGAGATCATGACCCAACCCCAAGGCAGAGGCTTTAACCCACTGAGCCACCCAGGTGACCCTTGAATTGCCTTTAAAACATTGATGAGGGGCACCTGGGTGGCTCAGTGGGTTAATAAGCCTCTGCCTTCCGCTCAGGTCATGATCTCAGGGTCCTGGGATCAAGTCCTGCATCTGGCTCTCTCTTCAGTGGGGAGCCTGCTTCCTCCTCTCTCTCTGCCTGCTTCTCTGCCTACTTGTGATCTCCATCTGTCAATTAAATAAATAAATAAAATCTTTAAAAAAGAAATCTGAAAGACAGTAGGTATACAGATGTTTTGTTGATGCATTTTTTTTCCCAAAGCTAAAAAATAGCATTTTTGAAATGGGGTTTTTTTGTTTGTTTTTGTTTTTGTTTCTTCTAATTCTGTTTCATCCAGGCAAGACTATTTTTTAGACAGTATCTCTTCATTCTTGTACCCAGAAATCAGCTGATGATTAATGGATATATTACTTTGTTGGTCGCTAATAGAACTTAGAAAGAATGAAACACAGGTTAACTCAGATTTTTTAAATATCATTTATTTTCCTCTGCTTCTGATACCTGAAAGAAAATTGATGAATACTTTCCACCTGACAGCTATTACTTGTTTTCTCTTTTAATTCATTAAAAATAAATTCAGTGATAGAATTGTCATATCTATATTTATGCATTTGTCAGTATTTTAATTCTGAAAGGAATTTTCCCCCCACATAACACAATTGCAGAATGCTCCCCTGTGACAACCACAGATGTGCCCATGGAATTCTAAATGTTTTTTCTGAAATATTTTTATACAGAGCAATCAAACGTTCTCTGTGAATTTTCCTCTGCACAGGGCATACTTCCGATCAGCACATACCACCTACTCAGAGCCAAAAATTCTATGTGATTTCTGTTTATCTATTTATCAGGGGTCAGAGAACATAGTATTTACACATTGATGAATCATGCTCAATACCTTAACTATTGAAAAACCAACACTATGTGAAAGCAGTTCACATATTATTATTTATAAAGTGCATACAGAGAAATTAATTTTTTGGCTTTAATGATACCATGATAGGAATATTTACAGGTATGAGCAATTAAAATATCTGAGAGTTAATTCTTTTAGGATTTCCGAGTGTCTCACACATAATTCGAAGATTAAGTTATAGAGAAATTAGTACTGTTTGAGCCCCAAACTTGTTCTCTCTCCCTTTCCTTTTTTTAAAGTTTTTATTTAATTTCCAGTTAGTTAAAAAAAAAAAAAGATAAATTCTAGTTAGTTCATACACAGTGTAATATTAGCGTTAAGGGAACCATGTAGTGATTCACACTCAAATGTCACTTAGTGTTCATCTCAGCGCGTGCTCTCCTGAACACCCATCACCTAGTTCACCCAACCCTTACCCTCCCCTCCGGTAACTATCAGCTTGCTTTCTATTGTTATAAGTCTGTGTTTTGGTTTACCTCCCCCTCTCTTTTTCCCCCCTTTGTTTGTTTTGTTTCTTAAATTCCACATATGAATGAAATCATGGTATTTTTCTTTCTCTGACTGACATATTTTGCTTAGCACAGTACACGCTAGCTCCCTCCATGTCATTGCAAATGAAAAAATTTCATTCTTTTATATCTGAGTACTGTTCCATTGTGTATATACACCACTTCTTTATCTGTGTGTCAGGCAGTGGATACTGGGCTGTTTCCATAATGTAGCTATTGCAGTTAATGCTGCTATAAACATCAGGGTGCATGTATCCCTCTGAATTAGTACTTTTGCATTCTCTGCATAAATACCTAGTGGTTGCTAGATGGTAGGGCAGTTTTATTTTTAACTTCTTGAGGAAAGTCCATACTGTTTCCCTGTAGCTGCACCAGCATACATTGCTACCAGCAGTGTATGAAGGTTCCTTTTCCTCCATATTCTTATGGACACGTGTTTTCTGTGTTTTTTATTTTAACTCTTCTGACACTTAGGAGATTATCTCTCATTGTAGTTTTGATTTGCATTTCCCTGATAACAATGTTGAGCATCTTTTCAGATGTCTGTTGGCCATCTGGATGTCTTCTTTAGAGAAATGCCTGTTCGTGTCTTCTACCAATGTTTTAACTGGATTATTTGTGGTTTTTTGTGTGTTGAATTTTACAAGTTCTTTATGTATTTTGAATACTAACTCTTTATCACATTTGTCCCTGGTAAACATCTTTTCCCATTGCATAATTTGCTTTTGGTTTTGTTGGTTGTTTCCTTCACTGTGTAGAATCTTTTTAAAAGCAAAAATAAATTGCTGGGATATCATCTCACCTTTACTCTTAAAAAAAATAAGTATTTTCCATTTATTCAGCAAATACTTCATAAGCATATGTTATTTCTCTTGGAAATACACATAATTAAATCTTTGTCATTTATGGTGTCCTTATCATGTTGTGGATTTAAGGACCATGAAGAAGTAAATTCTGGCTCAATTTTATGTTATGTGTGTAAGAAAGCCTATTAGACATCATGAAATGCTTTCAGATTTACTGAGTTCTTTCCACTTTGCTATTGGAAGTATAAGTGACACAAAGAACAATTTAAAAATAATTGCCAGGATACTCAAAAACATATAATCTTTGACTCAGTACTTCATATTATAACTACTGATTAGAACTAATTAGAGTTCTGACTTAAAGCAGAACCTCGGGTAATACTTCACTTACAAAGAGGTTCAACATTATTTAATGTAAAACTGGGAATAAATAATACATCAAGCAATAGTATATCTGAATAGATACTATATAGCTGAATTCCTAGACCATACATTCAGTTATGTAAAGATCAGCATAGCTCATGAGACCTATTTCCACTTGAGAGTCAAAATTTTAAAATCGGAAGCAAAGCTTCAGAACGCAGAGTGTCTCAACCCTCCTTAGTTCCAGCCAAACTTTTTACTACCTCAGAACCATTACATTCCAGCTACTATCCTATTATCCATTGTCATGATTATCAGTCATTATTTCATTATGACCCATTTCATTGTTCTATTTTACTGTCCTTGTCCTTTATTAGATTGTTATTTTTTATTATTATTTGTCTCCTTGTTTTGAAATACAAGCTGCACGACAGTCTGGCCTATTCTCTTCAGTACTCCCTATCAACATACACATAATGCTTGATTTATTGCAGGCACTCAGAAATGTTCAATACATAAATAGGCGAATTAAAAATCAGTAATAGGATATCATGAACCATTAAAGCACTTTTTAAAAAGATTTTATTTATTTGTGATAGAGATAAACAGAAAGGGAGCACAAGCAGAGGGAGGGAGAGAGAGAAGCAGACCTCACACTCAGTGCAGAGTCCAGTGCAAGGCTCAAGCCCAAGACCTGGAGATCCTGATCTGAGCAGAGATTGAGTTGGATGCCTAACCAGCTGAGCCACCCAGGTACCCCTGTTGAAGCACTTATTTCAGAAAAATATTTTTTTAAAAACGAGTGTTCAACAAAATTGTAGTTATTGCTTCCACATACATTTATAAGCAGAGGGAAACAAAAATATGAATATGTTAAGAGTGATAATTCACAGAAGTATTAAAAATATAAATTTTGATCTCCAGTACAGATCCTTTACCTCTTTGGTTAGGTTTATTCCCAGGTATCTTATGGTTCTTGGTGCTATAGTAAATGGAATCGATTCTCTAATTTCCCTTTCTGTATTTTCATTGTTAGTGTATAAGAAAGCCACTGATTTCTGTACATTGACTTTGTATCCTGCCACGTTACTGAATTGCCATATGAGTTCCAGTAGTTTGGGGATGGAGTCTTTTGGGTTTTCCATATAAAGAATCATGTCATCTGCAAAGAGAGAGAGTTTGACTTCTTCATTGCCAATTTGGATACCTTTTATTTCTCTTTGTTGTCTGATTGCTGTTGCTAGGACTTCTAATACTATGTTGAACAAGAGTGGTGAGAGTGGGCATCCTTGTCGTGTTCCTGATCTCAAAGAAAGCAAAGAGGCAACCCACGGAATGGGAGAAGATATTTGCAAATGACAGTACAGACAAAAGGTTGATATCCAGGATCTATAAAGAACTCCTCAAACTCAACACACACAAAACAGATAATCATATCAAAAAATGGGCAGAAGGTATGAACAGACACTTCTCCAATGAAGACATACAGATGGCTATGAGACACATGAAAAAGTGTTCATCATCACTAGCCATCTGGAAGACTCAAATTAAAACCACATTGAGATATCACCTTACACAAGTTAGAATGGCCAAAATTAGCAAGACAGGAAACAACGTGTGTTGGAGGGGATGTGGAGAAAGGGGAACCCTCTTCCACTGTTGGTGGGAATGCAAGTTGGTGCAGCCTCTTTGGAGAACAGTGTGGAGATTCCTCAAGAAATTAAAAATAGAACTTCCCTATGATCCTGCCATTGCACTCCTGGGTATTTACCCCAAAGATACAGATGTAGTGAAAAAAAGGGCCATCTGTACCCCAATGTTTATAGCAGCAATGACCACGGTCGCCAAACTGTGGAAAGAACCAAGATGCCCTTCAACGGATGAATGGATAAGGAAGATGTGGTCCATATACACTATGGAGTATTATGCCTCCATCAGAAAGGATGAAGACCCAACTTTTGTAGCAACATGGATGGGACTGGAGGAGATTATGCTGCGTGAAATAAGTCAAGCAGAGAGAGTCAATTATCATATGGTTTCACTTATTTGTGGAGCATAACAAATAGCATGGAGGACATGGGGAGTTAGGAGAAGGGAGTTGGGGGAAATTGAAAGGGGAGGGGAACCATGAGAGACTATGGACTCTGAAAAACAATCTGAGGGGTTTGAAATGGTTGGGGGGTGGGAGGTTGGGGTACCAGGTGGTGGGTATTAGAGAGGGCACGGATTGCATGGAACACTGGGTGTGGTACAGAAACAATGAATACTGTTATGCTGAAAATAAATAAAAAATAAATATAAAATTTTTTTTTAATTTTATTTATTTATTTGACAGAGCGAAATCACAAGTAGGCAGACAGGCAGGCAGAGAGAGAGAGAGAGGGAAGCAGGCTTCCCGCCGAGCAGAGAGCCCGATACGGGACTCGATCCCAGGACCCTGAGATCATGACCCGAGCCAAATGCAGAGGCTTAACCCACTGAGCCACCCAGGTGCCCTAAAAAATTTTTTTTTGATCTCCATACTTTTCATGCTAAATTCTTTGTAATGGGCATTATTAATTTTTTAATCAGAAAAGTAAACACAGCATCTCAAGCCAAAGATACATAGTAGGAAAATCATATGAATAGAGACATTTCTCTCTTTTAACTCCTTAATATATGCCCCTCTGAGTAAACTACTAGAGCACTTAAAAACTTGAGAAAAAAGATGTATAAATATATAATGGAAATATATATGGAAAAATATATATTTTATATTTCTATAAATATTTATATATGTCTTAATTCTTTGGAATCATTGGGAATGAATTCATCCATGAATCAAGACATAAAATATAAATATATTTAGATTTTTATATATAAAAATATAAATATGGAAAAATGTATATAATGGAAAAAAGATGTGTACAGATACTAATAAGAATATCTCTTGATAAAATGAAAGATTATTGGAGTACCTGGGTGACTCAGTGGGTTAAGCCTCTGCCTTCAGCTCAGGTCATGATCTCAGGGTCCTGAGACTGAGCCCCACATCAGGCTCTCTGCTCAGCAGGGAACCTGCTTCCCCCTCTCTGCCTGCCTCTCTGCCTACTTGTGACCTCTCTCTCTCTCTCTCTCTCTGTCAAATAAATAAATAAAATCTTTTTAAAAAATCAAAGATTATCAAACATTGGTAGTTGTTTAAAAAATGATCAAATAAAGATGTTCAAATATGTTACAGTCAATCTTCAAAAGAATCTTGTACGAGCATAAACAGGTAATTTTCTTTTAATATTTATGAAGAAGAAATTAGCTCTATCCATTTCCTTTTTTTTAAAGTTTTTATTTATTTACTTATTTATTTGACAGAGAGAGGGAACAGCAGAGAGAGTGGGAGAGGAAGAAGCAGGTTCCCCGAGGAACAGGGAGCCCAATGCGGGGCTCAAAGCCAGGACCCTGGGATCATGATCTTAGCTGAAGGTAGAGGCTTAATGACTGAGCCATCCAGGTGCCCCAATTATATCATTTTCTGAATTAGAAAAACATTACAAGAAAAATCCAAAAAAACTTTCAGAAAGTATCTTAAATATCAACTATCATTACATACCTCATGCCATTCTATTTCTAACATCCTTGTAAAATGAAATAATAATTGAATATAATTTTGACATGATTTGTTATAAAATACTATTAAGTTAGTGATCTGTGACTAAATCACAACTATTCTCTCTCAGATATCTAGTAACTTAAATAGTTGTTATTTTAAAAATCATATTGAAATGTGATCTTAAAAATGCTAAAATAATTCTTGCCTAAAGTTTTCAAAAATAGTTTTCAAAAACAATTTTGCCTAAAACTTACCAGAAGCATTTTTGAGTGAGCTATATAGGTATCTATAGTTTTTCTAAGTGACATAATCTACAAATTCATTCAAATCAAATTATTCAACACTTGTAATATTATAGTGACCAAGCTATTATGAACTTTTGAAATGATTAATCCCAGTGTGATTTTCAGAAAAAAATAAGGGCATACTGTGTCAGCACAGAAATACAATTACACTGTTACTGTGCTCAGCTGTAATCAAAGAGAATACAGAATAAGGAACAGTAACAATGACACTACTTTGCTAGCTGAATTCTGGCATATTAAATTATTTGAAATGCAAGAGCCTTTGTAGAATCTGTTGAAACTTAAATATTTAATGAATGATATGTTTAATCATTTGAGCATTACTAAGTTGTTTTTATAGTTCTTTGATATAAATGAACAAATGTAGAAAATATTTCATTGGAGAAGGTAAAATTATTTAATATCATAAAATTACAGTCTCTTTTAATAAAAATTAAAATCTCCAAACTGTTACAAGAATAAGAGAGGAACTGTTTCTAAAGCTGTCACTAATTACCTTGGTTTTCCTAAATAATGAACCTCAGTTTTGTTCAAATCAGCAATATGCTTAAAGGAAATAATTGGCGGGTTCTTAGAAAGATGGATGCAGTCATTCCCAATGATTCTGAAGAATTAAGACATGAGTAAGGTTAGGAAATTTTTCTCATGAAACTGACAAAGTAGTCAGCTGGACATAAGCATTAATTGGTGACTATTTTCCATTGTATAAAATTCAGCTTCAGCCTGCCCTTAATTGAAGTAACTTCTTTTAGATTTAATTATATTCTGCTTTTCTCCTTAAAGTTTTAGGAGTTCATTTTTCTTTCCCCTATTGAAATAGTAACACATAACGTGAAGTGTAAGGTGCACAGTCTGATGATCAGATACAGACGTGCACTGCAAATGCTTACCACAGTGATCTCACTTAACTACCTCTGTCTTCTCACTTTTAATTTGGGGGAAGAGTGGTGATATTTAGGATTTATTGTCTTAACAACTTTCAAGTGCATGATACAGTATCTTTAATTATTGTCATGATGTTACACATTAGATTCCCAGAACTTCATGATATTATAGCTGCAAGTTGGTGCACTTTGACCAAATTCTCATTTCTGCCACCCACAGCCCCCAGCAACCACAGTTCTGCTCTCTGTGTCTATGAGATTGTTTTTTCTTTTTCTTTTTTTTTTTTAGAGTTGGCACATAAATGACAACATAGAAACCTAGAGAGTACAATACTAACTGAAGTGTCAGAGAAAGACAAATACCATATGATTTCACTCATATATGGAACTGAAGAAACAAAACTAACAAAGGAAAAAAGATGTAAATAACAACCAAAAAGACTCTAGGCAACTGGTGGTTGCCAGAGGGGAGGTAGGTAGGGTGATAAGGAAATTGATAAAGGGGCTTAAGAGTGCACTTCTCTTGAAGAGTACTGAGAAATACATAGAATTGTTGAATTACTACACCATACACCTGAAACTAAATGGTCAGTAATACTTGATTTAAAAAAAGTAACAACAACAAAGTGGGGCACCTGGGCGTCTCAGTGGGTTAAGCTCATGTCATGGTCTCAGGGTTCTGGGATCAAGCCTGGGGTCTGGCTCTCTGCTCAGTGGAGAGCCTGCTTCCCTCTCTCCCTCTGCCTGCCTCTCTGCCTACTTGTGATCTCTCTCTCTCTCATCAAATAAATAAAATACTTGTCATTCTCTTACTCCCCGTAGTTTAATGCCCTCCAGCTCCATTTGTCTTGTTGCAAAGTCAGAATTTCCTCCTTTCATGGTACTAAATAATACTCCATTGTGTGGACAGGGGCGCCTGGGTGGCTCAGTCAATTAAGCATCTGCCTTCAGGTGAGGTCATGATCCCCGAGTCCTGGTATCAAACCCTACCTGCTTCTCCCTCTCCCTCTCCCTCTCCCTCTGCTACCCTCACCCTTCTTGTGCTCTTTCTCTCTCTCAAATAAATAAAATCTTTTAAAAATACTCCATTTTTGAGGATATATACTACCTTTTCTTTATCCATTTATCTTTCGATATACATGTAGGTAGATTCCATGTACTGGTTGGTGTACATAATGCTCTACAAATGAACATGAACATGAAGCTACAAATATCTTTTCAAGGTTCTGTTTTCATTTCCTTTATATATACTACCTAGGAGTGCATTTGCTCAATCAGATGGTGGTATTATTTTTCATGTTTTCCATGGTGGCTTACCATTTTATATTCCTGAAACAGTGCTCCCCTTTTCCCATGGCATTGTCAACACGTGTCTCTTGTCTGTTCACTACGGCTATTTTAACAGGTGTGAAATACTACCTCAGTGTGGTTTTGATTGGCATTTCTCTGATGAAGTGATGTTGGGCAACTTTCATGTACCTGTTACCCATCTGTATGTCTTCTTTGGAAAAATGTCTATCAGGTCCTCCCCCAATTTTTTAATTAGATTGCTTGGGTTTTTGCTATTGAGTTGTGTGAATATTTTATATAGATTTTATATTAAGTCCTTATCTGATAGATGGTTTTAAAAATAATTTCTACTGTTTGTAGATTACCTTTTTGTCTTCCCAATTCTTTTGCTTTGCAGAAGCTTTGAAATTCAATATGGTTTTACTTATTTTTGCCATGGTTGCTTGTGCTTTTGTTGCCATATTCAAAAAAATCATTGCCAAGACCCATATCGAGGAACATATCCTCTGTGTTTTCTTTTAGTAGTTTTACATTTAGGATCTTACATATAAGAATTTAAGCCACTCCAAGTTAATTTGGGGGAGTGGTATAGATAGGAGCCCAGGTTCGTTCCTTCTGCGTGTTTTTGTCCAGTTTTCCCAACACCACTTACGGAAGAAACTGTGTTTCCTCTGTTGAATCTTCTTGATTTCCTTGTGGAATAGGAGTTCACCATATATGTAAGGGCTCATTTCTGGGCTCTAGATTCTGTTCTATTGCTCTGTGTGTCTGTATTTATGCCAGTACCATTCTGTTTTGATCACTACAGGTTTGTATTAAAGTCTGGAATCAGAAAGTATAATGACTACCAGCTTTGTTTTTCCTCAAGATTCCTGTGGTGATCCAGAGTCTTTTGTTGTTATATAAAATTTTAGGATTGTTTATCTCTTACTATGAAAACTGTCATTGGAATTTTCATAGGGCTTGCATTGAGTCTGTAGCTAGCTCTGTATAGTATGGACATTTTAACAATGTTCATTTATTTATCAGTGAATTCAGTTATTTCATCAGTGTCAAAAAATTTTTAATGAAATAGATTTGATATATAATACTGTAAAATTTACGTTGTATAAAATGTCAACTTGATACATTTATATATTGCAATACAATTGTCATTGTAGCAATAATCAGCACCTCTATCATACTACATTGTATTTCTTTTTAATGATTAGAATAATTATGTTTTAATCTCTTGACAAATTCGATGGTTATAATACCATTGTTGTATTTACTGTCCTGTGCATTAGATCCCTAGAGCTTATTTCCTACTCGTATATCTGTAAGTTCGGTCAGTATTTGTCCTTTCCCTCCATCCCCCAGCCCTGGTACCCTCCATTTTACTGTTTCTGTGAGTTTGGCTTTTTTAGATTCCGCATGTGACTGATGTCATATAGTTTGTTTTTCTCTGAGTTACCTCACATAGAGTAAAGTCCTCAAAGTCCAGTTATATTTTCACAAATGGCAGGATTTTCATTCCTAGGTTAAAGATATCCCTACATATTTTGATGCTCTTGTAAATGGAATTGTGTTTCTTTTTCAGATAGTTTTTTCTTAGTGTATAGAAACAAAACTAAGCTTTTTTTTTTTCTTTTAAGATTTTATTTATTTGGGGGCACCTGGGTGGCTCAGTGGGTTAAAGCCTCTGCCTTCGGCTCAGATTATGATCCCAGGGTCCTGGGATTGAGCCCCATGTTGGGCTCTCTGGTAGGCAGGGAGCCTGCTTCCCTTCCTCTCTTTCTGCCTCTCTCTCTCTGCCTGCTTGTGATCTCTCTCTCTGTCAAGTAAATAAATAAAATCTTAAAAAAATTTTATTTATTTGTCAGAGAGAGAGAGAGAAAGCACAAACAGGAGAGCTGCAGGCAGAGCAGGCCGAGGGAGAAGCAGTCTCCCCACTGAACAGGGAGCCAGATGCAGGACTTGATCCCAGGACCCAGGGATCATGACCTGAGCCGAAGGCAGACACTTCACCCAGGCATCCCCACAATTAATCTTTTTATATTAATTTCATATCCTGCAACTTTAATTTGGTGATTAGTTCTAATAGTTTTTTTAGTAGGGTCTTCAGGGATTTTCTATGTAACATCATATTTTCTACAAACTGAAATAGTTTTACTTCTCCCTTTCCAATCTGGATGCCTTTTATTTCTTTTTTTGCCTAGTTACTCTAGTGGGACTTCCAGTGCTGTGCTGAATTGCTGCTGAGAGTGGGCACCTTGATCTCATTCCTAATCCTAGCAGGAAAGTTTTCAGTTTTATACCACTGAGGTTTTTTATATAGATTTTGCTATGTTGAGATGCATTCCTTTTATACCTAGTTTTTTTTTTTAAGATTTTATTTATTTATTTGACAGAGAGAGAAAAAGTACAAGTAGGCAGAGAGGCAGGAAGATGAGGAGGGGGAGGCAGGCTCTCTGTGGAGCAGAGAGCCTGATGTGGGGCTGGATCCCAGGACCCTGGGACCATGACCTGAGCCGAAGGCAGAGGCTTAGCCCACTGAGCCACCCAGGCACCCCTATACCTAGTTTCTTGAGTCTTCCTAACATGAAAGGATGTTGAATCTTGGCCAGTGCTTTTCCTGCATCTATTGAGATGATTATAAGATTTTCCCATGTGTATTTTTATTTAAATTCAGTTAATTAACATATACTGTATTACTGGTTTCAGAGGTAGAGGTCAGTGAATTATCAGTCTTCTAGAATACCCAGTGCTCATTACATCACATGCCCTCCTTATTGTCCAGCGCCCAGTTACCCCATCCCCTCACCCAACTCCCCTCCAGCAACACTGAGTTTGTTTCCTATGATTAACAGTCTTTTATGGCTTGTCTCCCCCTCCAATTTTGTCTTCATTTTATTAATTTATTACATTTAATTGTTTGTATTTACTGATCTACTTTTGTATCGCAGGGGAAAATCCCACTTGATCATGGTGTATAGCCTTCTCAGTGTCCTCTTGGATTTGGTTTGCTATAATTTTGTTGAGATTTTTTACAAATACATTTATAAGAAAATCACAGGCCAGGAGGGCACCTGGGTGGTACATTTGGTTGAGTGAAAGACTCTTGGTTTCAGCTCAGGTCAAGGTCTCAGGGACATGAGATTGAGTCCAGCATCTAGCTCTGTACTGGGTGGAGCCTGCCTAAGATTCTCTCTCCCTCTCTCTGCCCCTCCTGCTCATGCTTGCTCTCTCTCTCTAAAATAAATAAAATAAAACTTTAAAACAAACAAAACCACAGGCCAATATCCCTATACATAGTTTCCTAATATGACTCCAGTATCAGGATAATACTGGCCTCACAAAATAAAGTTTAGTTTAGGGAGCACCTGTGTGGCACAGTCGGTTAAGCATCTGCATTCGGCTCAGGTCATCATCCCAGAGTCCTGGGATCAAGTCCCGCATCAGTCTCCCTACTCAGCAGGAAGCCAGCCTGCTTCTCCCTCTCCCACTTTCCTTGCTTGTATTCCCTTTCTTTTTTTTTTTTTTTTAATTTATTTTTTTAAGATTGTATTTATTTATTTGACAGAGAGAGATCACAGTAGACAGAGAGGCAGGCAGAGAGAGAGAGAGGGAAGCAGACTCCCTGCTAAGCAGGGAGCCCGATGCGGGACTCGATCCCAGAACCCTGAGATCATGACCTGAGCCGAAGGCAGCGGCTTAACCCACTGAGTCACCCAGGTGCCCTTTCTTGCTATCTCTCTGTCAAATAAATAAATAAAATCTTTTTTTAAAAAGTTTAGGAGTATTCCCTCCTCTTCTGTATTTAAGAAGAGTTTGAGAATTAGTGTTATTTTTTTTAAATGTTTGGTAGAATTCACCAGTGAAATCATCTGGTGTTTCCTATTAGGTATAATGTCTACTCGTTTAGTTCTGAGTCTGCCTTTTTTAGTCTAGCTAAGGATTGTCAAGTTTCTTATATTTAAAAAACTACACATTTTAGTTAAAATATTTCCATTTATTTTTAATCTCCATTTATTTTTAAAAATTTTTTCTCCATTTATTTTTAAAAATTTTTAATCTCCATTTATTTTTAAAATTTTTTTCAGTGTTCCAAAATTCATTGTTTATGCACTACACCCAGTGCTCTATGCAATATGTTCCCTCCTTAATACCCACTACCAGGCTCACCCAACCCCCCACTCAGCTCCCCTCCAAAACCCTCAGTTTGTTTCTCAGGGTCCACAGTCTCTCATGGTTCATTTCCCCCTCCAATTTCCCCCAACTCACTTCTCTCCATCTCCCCATGTCCTCCATGTTATTCCTTATGCTCCACAAGTAAGTGAAACCATAGGATAATTGACTCTCTCTGCTTGACTTATTTCACTCAGCATAATGTCCTCCAGTCCCATTCATGTTGATATAAAAGTTGGGTATTCATCCTTTCTGATGGAGGCATAATACTCCATTGTATTTATGGACCACATCTTCTTTATCCATTCATCTATTGAAAGTCATCTTGGCTCTTTCCACGGTTTGGCAACTACGGTCATTGCTGTTACGAACATTGGAGTACAGACAGCCCTTCTTTTCACTACATCTGTATCTTTTCTCCATTTATTTTTGCTCTGATCTTTGTCATGTTTTTTCTTCTACTAACATTGGGCTTCAGTTCTTCTTTTTCTAGTTCCTTGAGGTGTACCAGTAGAGTGCTTATTCGAGAGCTCTCTTTTAAGTTAGGCATTAACTTCCTTTTAGAACTGTTGCTGCATCACATAAATTTTGGCATATTGTGTTTCCATTTTCATTTGTTTCAAGTTTTTTCAGTTTCTGTTTTAATTTATTTGATGCATTGTCAGTTCGGGAGTATGTTTAATTTCCACACATTTGTAAAACTTTTTCTGTTACTGATTTCACTTTTCATAGCATTGTGATCAGAAAAGATACCTGGTGTAATTTCAGTTCTCTTACATTTGCCACTATGTGTTTTGTGACTTAAGATAAGGCGTATCCTAGAAAAAGGTCTGTGCATGCTTGAAAAGAATGTATATTTTGCCACTGTTGGTTGAAATCATCTGAATATGTGTTTAAGTCCATTTGGTATAGTTCAAGTCCAGTGTTTCCTTATTGATTTTCTGTCTGGGTGGTATATCCATTGTTTAAAGTGGGGTTTTCAAGTCCCTTACTATTATCATATTATGTTTTTCTATAGTGATATATTAATATTTGCCTGGTATACATGTTGCAGGATTGGATGAATATTTATTTATGGTTATTACAGTCTATTGATAAACTGACCTGTTCATTATTCAATGACTTTTTGTTACAATTTTTGACCTAATGTCTATTTTTCTTCCTTATGTAAGTACATCTACCCCTGCTTTCTTTTGGTTTCTATTTGCATAGAATGTCTTCCTTCTGCCTTCACTTTGAGCCCATTTGTGTCCTTAAAGCTGAGTCAAGTCACTTGGAGGCAGCATACAATTGATTTCTTAAAATCCATTTAGCCACTGTGTCTTTTGATTGAAGATGTCCATTTACCTTTCTTTTTTTAAGATTTTATTTATTTATTTGACAGACAGATTACAAGTAGGCAGAGAGGCAGGCAGAGAGAGAGGGGAAGCAGGCTCCCTGCTGAGCAGAGAGCCCGATAGGGGGCTCGATCCCAGAACCCTGAGACCATGACCTGAGCCAAAGGCAGAGGCTTAACTCACTGAGCCACCCAGGCACCCCTCCATTTACCTTCTTAAAAAATACTTATTTGAAGGAGCATTTGTATGAGCATGGAGGAAGGGCAGAGGGAGTGAGACAATACTCAAGCAGACTCCCCACTGAACAGGGAGACCAATGCTCACTTAACCAACTGAGCCTCTCTTGTGCCCCTAGTCCATTTACATTTAAGGTAACTTTTAATAGGTAAAGACTCACTAATGCTATCTTATCTTATTCTTTTTCTGGCTGGAGTCTTGCCCACTTTGGAACCATGGTATGTGCATGGGTCCCCTAAAGCCTACAGGAAGTAATCTAGGATAATGGGCTTAAGCCTGGTGTTGGGACAGGTTGGCTCTGGTATCTGCCCTGAAATCGGACACTGACTTTACCACCCTTTTCCCCAGGGAGAACATCTCTCTCACTCTTTCTGTCTTTGATAGGCTGCCTAGACATGGGGGATATGTAATGGGGGATAGGTGAATCTGTCTGTCCTACTGTTACCCATCCCAGATTTGACAGTACTCAAGAGATGAGGGTTTTTTTTTAAGAATTTTTTATTAACATATAATGTATTATTAGCCCCAGGGGTACAGGTCTGTGAATCACCAGGTTTACACACTTCACAGCACTCACCATAGCACATACCTTCCCCAATGTCCATAACACCACCACCCTCTCCCTACCCCCATCCACCTGGCAACGCTCAGGTGTTTCATTTATTCTTTTCCTATCCCCAAACCCCCCCACATTGCCTCTCCATTTCCTCATATCAGGGAGATCACATGATAGTTGTCTTTCTCCGATAGACTGATTTCTCTAAGCATGATACCCTCTAGTTCCATCCACGTCGTCGCAAATGGCAAGATTTCATTTCTTTTTATGGCTGCATAGTATTCCATTGTATATGTATGTATGTATGTATATATATATATATATATATATATATATATATATATATATCACATCTTCTTTATCCATTCATCTGCTGTTGGATATCTAGGTTCTTTCCATAGTTTGACTACTGTGGACATTGCTGCTATAAACATTTGGGTGCAGATGCCCCTTCGGATCACTACATTTGTATCTTTAGGGTAAATACCCAGTAGTGCAATTGCTGGGTTGTAGGGTAGCTCTATTTTCAACTTTTTGAGGAACTGTCATGCTGTTTTCCGGAGTGGCTGTACCAGCTTGCATTCCTGCCAACAATGTAGAAGGGTTCCCCTTTCTCCACATCCTTGCCAGCATTTGTCATTTGCTGCCTTGTTAATTCTGGCCATTCTGACTGGTGTGAGGTGACACCTCATTGTGGTTTTGATTTGTATTTCCCTGATGCTGAGTGATGTGGAGCACTTTTTCATGTGTCTGTTGGCCATCTGGATGTCTTCTTTGCAGAAATGTCTTCATGTCTTCTGCCCGTTTCTTGATTGGATTATTTTTTCTTTGGGTATTGAATTTGATAAGCTCTTTATAGATTTTGGATACTAGCCCTTTATCTGATATGTCGTTTGTAAATATCTTCTCCCATTCTGTCAGTTGTCTTTTGATTTTGTTAACTGTTTCCTTTGCTCTGCAAAAGCTTTGGATCTTGATGAAGTGCCAATAGTTCATTTTTGCCCTTGCTTCCCTTGCCTTTGGCAATGTACCTAGGAAGAAGTTGCTGCGGCTAAGGTCGAAGAGGTTGTTGCATGTGTTCTCCTCAAGGATTTTGATGGATTCCTGTTTCACATTGAGGTCTTTCATCCATTTTGAGTCTATTTTCATGTGTGGTATAAGGAAATGGTCCAGTTTCATTTTTCTGCATGTGGCTGTCCAATTTTCCCAAAACGATTTGAAGAGACTTTTTTCCATTGGCCATTCTTTCCTGCTTTGTCAAAGATTAGTTGATCATAGAGTTGAAGGTCTATTTCTGGGCTCTCTATTCTGTTCCACTTATCTATGTGTCTGTTTTTGTGCCAGTACCGTACTATCTTGATGATTACAGCTTTGTAATAGAGGTTAAGTCTGGAATTGTGATGCCACCAACTTTGGCTTTCTTTTTCAATATTCCTTTGGCTATTCAAAGTCTTTTCTGGTTCCATATAAATTTTAGGATTATTTGTTCCATTTCTTTGAAAAAAATGGATGGGATTTTGATAGGGATTGCATTAAATGTGTAGATTGCTTTAGGTAGGGTAGCATAGACATTTTCATAATATTTGTTCTTCCAATCCATGAGCATGGAACATTTTTCCATTTCTTTGTGTCTTCCTCAATTTCTTTCATAAGTACTTTATCATTTTCTGAGTATAGATTCTTTGCCTCTTTGGTTAGGTTTATTCCTAGGTATCTTATGGTTTGGGGTGCAATTGTAAATGGGATTGACTCCTTAAGTTCTCTTTCTTCTGTCCTGTTGTTGGTGTAAAGAAATGCAACTCATTTCTGTGCATTGATTTTATATCCTGACACTTTAATGAATTCCTGTACAAGTTCTAGCAGATTTGAAGTGAGTCTTTTGTGTTTTCCACATATAGTATCAAGAGATGAGTTTTGATTGGAAAGAATTTGAGTTTTATTCAGGAGGCTGGCAACTTGGGGAGAAGGTGGACTCTTGTCCAAAAGCCAGCTCTAAGGTTTCTACCTCACCCAAGTGTTTTTAAAGGAGTTTAGGGCAGTAAATCAGAGAAGGGAGAATAGTGGCCTGCAGCATTTCTTGATTATGTGGAGACTTGATGATGCCAGCTCCAAACATTATCTCAGTGGGAGGGGTTGTTGGAAGGGGCTCTGGTTCTTGTGATGTTCAGGGGTACTCTGTTCTTTCTGCAAAGGAGGGCAAGGTTTCCAGATACACAAAGGAAGATTACTAAGATTGTTTATGTGACCTAAACAAAGAAAAACATTTTCCTAAAAACATGCTGGGCTAATTAGAAAGCCAAGGTAGCTTCAAACATACTTGCTGGCCTTTGTGGGTGAGATAAAATCTGATCCTTCACCCCTCAAGGGCAGTAGTCTACAGATAATCAAACAAAGTAAGTTTGTTCTGCTACAGATCAAGGGTCTTAATGCAGCAGGTAAGGAGTGTGTTGTCCTAAAGCAACTCACCTGTTAAGACCAACTGGAGTGCTGTAATACTGTCTTCCTCAGTGCATCTTTTTAAATTTCTGTGTTCTACCTGTATGCTATAATCCCTGATCTGAATCTTCAGTTTTGTGTGCAGAATAGTTGTTCAGATCAATGTGTGTTGTCTAGTGGTTCATTTTAACATAAAGTGTACATGTTCCATAGCCAAATAATCAACTTTAATATCATGTTGGACCATATTAAACAGTATTCATTTGGGGCACCTGGATGGCTTAGTTGGGTTAAGCATCCAACAACACTTGATTTCAGCTCAAGTCATGATCTCAGGGTCCTGAGATTGAGCCTAATGTGGGAGGGGAAGGTTTGATTGGGATTCTCTGTCTCCCTCTCCTCCTGCCTCTCCTCCCACTCTTGCTTTCTCTCTAAAGTCAATAAGTCATTTTAAAAATACTCATTTAAACTTCTTATGGAACTGTATGAATGAGTTATTTAGTAACTAATACTCACATTTAAGTCACTGCTCCATCCATTCATTTATTTAAGTTTATATAGGCTAATTTTTTTTAACTTTCACCATTTTGATTTGCATTTGAGAGAAATTCTGAGAACTGACTCAATTATAAAGAATTATTTTTTTATTCCAAACCATCTGATGAAATATAGTACCTATAATTTGGTTACAATTTCTGAGAATTTGAACAATATGTGTTGTTCAAAATCAACTACTTAAGTAATTGCAAGTACTCAGGGTTTTTTTCATGTATTTAATCACTATAATTTTTTTTTTAATGATTTTATTTATCCGGGGCGCCTGGGTGGCTCAGTGGGTTAAAGCCTCTGCCTTCGGCTCAGGTCATGATCCCGGGATCTTGAGATCGAGCCCTGCACGGGCTCTCTGCTCAGCGGGGAGCCTGCTTCCTCCTTTCTCTGCCTCTCTGCCTACTTGTGATCTCTGTCTGTCAAATAAATAAATGAAATCTTTAAAAAAAAAAAGATTTTATTTATCCATTTGACAGGCAGAGATCACAAGCAGGCAGAGAGGCAGGCAGAGAGAGAGAGGAGGAAGCAGACTCCCCGCCAAGCTAAGAGCCCGATGCGGGGCTCGATCCCAGGACCCTGAGATCATGACCTGAGCTGAAGGCAGAGGCTTAACCCACTGAGCCACCCAGGCACCCCTAATCACTATAATTTGAATTGATAGTTTTCCTAGTTAGTAACAGTGGTAATTAAACCAAAATGTAATTCACTTTGTAGGTGTCCATGAGAGAGGTTGTATGAATGAATTGACTATACATCCATTCTTTAAAGATATTGCTATATACACAAGATGTTGTTCTTCCAGATTTCCAATGAATAAGAAATGTAACTGTATTTATAATGCAAATACAGTAATAGTCAATAAGTGAGTTTGTCTAAATCCAAAACATATTTTAATGGTTTCTAAACATTTTCCATTAAAAGTAACCATGTATCATGGTAGTTCTTAAATACATCTTTAAGCCTGATTGACATTATTAAATTGTGTTTTTGTTATTGCATTTTGTAAACCTTTTGGGGGCATTTTAAGAGAAATTCAGTTATCCAATAGAATAGCTTCAAAACCGTGAGATTATCTTTTTTTAACTGATTGTCAGTAGTATAACAAATACTACTATGGTAGGAATGCAACTTAGACTGAAAACAGAAATACTAATTCTCCCCACACTTAAATCTTCTAATCAAAAGTCATTGAATTGGTACACGTGTTAGAAGACAAACACAGATATAGGTAGATAGCCAGAACTTGAAGGGAACTGAAAGTGTTGGTGAATAGTGGTAAAATCAATGACTGAACACTCAAAACCAACTCAATGAATAGTCTAAATTGTGTAACAAATGACCACATCTAAAATCCTTGTGAATGCATGGATAGTATTTGGGGGAAAAAAATCTATAGAACACTTAGGGATCTCTTCTGTTTTCTTGGACTATGTGTGTGTGTTTTCTGGGTACTCTTATTTTTTAAAACAAATTATAAGACTAACTGACTAAGTTCATATTTGATTAAGTTATTCTGCTACTCTCAATTCAATATGTATTTAAAATGTAACACACATTACATTTATAGATAATTATAGATTTATAGATAATTATAGATTATAACGTATCTGCTATTACATGGTCATAAAGTTTTATCTGTTTCATTGGTTTTTTTAAGATTTTATTTATTTAAGAGCAAGAGAATAGTGGGGTGAGGGAGGTCAGAGGGAGAAGCAGACTCCCTGCTAAGCAGGGAGCCAGATGTGGGGCTATCCTGGGACTCCAGGATCATGACCTGAGCCAAAGGCAGTCACTTAACCAGCTAAACCACAGAGGCACCCCTATTTCATTATATCTATATTATAATTTATGAAAATATAAGGCAAATATTGTATAATATTTTTCATGTAAATGAACTTGGTTCTTAATATTAAAGACTTTCAGTTGTAACTTGGCAATCATTGTATCTTTGTCTTTTATCAACTTCATTTCAGTGACAACAGCCTTTTCCACTCCTAAGTATCCCAATACTGAGTAGAAGAAGGCTTGATTTCCACACCATTATTTGCTTTGCTTTCTCAATATAAGTGACAAATACATCCCTTCAGGTGTTCTCATTTATTGTTTTTTTTTCAATAAACTTTATTTTTAGAGAAGTTCTACACTGACAGCAGAATGGAACTGAAGGTACAGAGATTTTCTGTATACTTGTTGTGCTCACTTTTACAAAGCCTCTGCTATTATCAGAATCCTATGACAATGTGCTCTGATAGAACTGATGAAATACGTGGACACATCATTGTATCCAAGGTCCATAGTTTATCCTAGAATTCAGTCTTAGTGTTAAACCTTCTGTGTATTTGGACAAATGTATAATGACAAGTATTCACCACTATAGCATCTGACAGAGTGGTTTCACTGCCTTAAAACTGCTTCCTGCTTGACCTGGTCATCCTTCCTCCTCCCCAATCCCAGTTAACTATGGATTTTTTTTTTCTGCCTTCAAAGTTTTGCCTTTTACAAAATGTCATATACTGATAACCATATAGTATATAGCATTTTTGGATTGGCCTTTCACTTAGTAATTTCTGTTTCAGTTTCCTCGAGGTTTTTTCATGTCTCTCTAGCTCATTTTTTTTTTTTTAGCACTGAATAATACTCCATTGTCAGGATGTACCACAGTTTACTAATAAGTTGATTTACTGAAAGACATCTAGGTGCTTCCAAGTTTGGGCACTTACAAATAAAGCCACTAAAAACATCCTCTCCAGGTTATTGTGTAGACGTAAATGTTTGATGTCTTCGGAGAAATAGGAAGCAGCATGATTGCCGGATGACATTCTGGTATTTTGTATTGTAGTAAACTACTCAAATTTCTTCGAAAGTGCTTGCATCGTTGTGCATTTTCACCAGCAACAAATAACAGTTCCTGTTGCTTCACAACACCCCTGCACTTGCTGTTGTCAGCGCTCTAGATTTTGGCCACCCTAATAAGTGTGAAGTGGTATCTCACTGTTGTTTTAATTTGCCATGATGATATAAGATGTGGAGCATCTTTTGATGTGCATTTTTTTTTTTTGTATTTTCTTTGGTCAAGCATGAGTTAAGGTCTTTGGCTCATTTTCTGTTGAGGGTTTTTTTTTTTATTCTTGAGTTCTAAGGCTTCTTATATGTTAAATGTTATGACTGAATAACACTCCTATATCAGATGTGTCTTTTGCAAGAATTTTTCTCGTTCTTTGGCATGCCTTGTCATTCTTTTCATACTCTCTTTCATGGAATAGGCATTTTTTAACTTTAATGAAGTCCAGTGAATCCATTATTCTTTCCTGGCTAGAGCCTTTGGTGGTGTCTTCAAAAAAGTCATCACGATACCCGAGGCCATCCAGGTTTTTTTCTTTGTTGCCTTCTAGGAGCTTTACAGTTCTGTGTTTTGTGTCTTCTTCAATTTCGTTCACTACTATCTTCCAGTTTTCAGTGTTCAGTTCTTTCACCTCCTTGGTTAAATTTATTACTAGATCTTTTCTTCTTTTTGCTGCAACTCCAAATGGGATTATTTTCTTAATTTCTCTAATAGTTCATTATGAGCATATAGAAATCTAACAGATTTTTGTATATTAATTCCTTATCCTGCAACTTTATCAAACTCATATATTAGCTCTCCAAGTTTTTTTGCTGGTGCCTTTAGGGTTTCTCATATATGCTCTCTCCAAATAGAAAAGCTTTCTCATCCTTCCTTTCTGAGTTGCTACTTATTCCAGTGAGGGTTGCCAATACTATGTTGAATGAAAGTGAAGAGAGTGGCCGTCCTATCATCTTCCTAAGTTTAGAGGAAATGCTTTCAGCTTTTGACCGTTAGGCACAATATTCACTATGGGTTTGTGATACACTGCCTTTATTATGTTGAGGTACGTTCTGTCTAAATTCACTTTGTTGAGAGTTTTTTATCATAAATGGATGTTGAACTTTTGAAATGATTTTAGTGCATTTACTGACATGAACATAAGATTTTAGCCTTTCATTTTGTTAATGTGACATTTCACATTGATTTTCAGATGTTGAAACATTTTTGCATCCATGGAATAAATCCTTCTTGCTCATACTGTACATCTTCTTTAAAGTATTTTGTTGAGAATCCATGTTCATCTTTGCGTCCAGGTTCATCAGGGTTATTGGCCTCTAAGTTTCTTCTCTTGTACTGTCCTTTCCTTGTCCTAATTGAGCAATTTATGATTCCATGTTCTCTCTTTTTTTTTTAGCATATTGTCAAAAGCATTTGCGTTTAAGTTTTTTAGTGGTTGCTTAGAGTTTGCAATATATGTCTGTGCCTAATCTACATCCACTTTTAAATAATACTGTAATATTTGACAGGTAATAAAAGATCCTTACAATTACAAGTAATCACAATCCCTCCCTATCATTCCTTGTATTATTGTTATCATTCATTTCACTTACGCATAAGCAAACCTAAGAACATGTGAGAATGTGTGTGTGTGTTTGTGTGTGCAAGCGTACAATGTTTTTGAAGAGTTTTTTTTTAATGTTATCCAATGAATAGATGTTTTTCATTTATGAATTATGATTTGGTATAATTAGAAAAGGCTTTCTTCTAGAAGTTTTATAATTTTAATTTTATATATCAGGTATATTATCCATCATAAGTGTATATTTCTATATGATGTGGGGTGTAAGATTTTGGAGGAGATGCAGTAGGGATATAAAATTCCTCGAACACATGTATGTTAATTTCTACAAACTGGCTAAGATTTTCATTGGCATTTTATTGAATCTTTTGATAAATTTTTTTAAAGATTTTATTTATTTATTTGAGAGAGAAAGAGCATGAGAGGAGAGAGGTCAGCAGGAGAAGCAGGCTCCCTGCTCAGCAGGAAGCATGATGTGGGACTCGATCCTGGCACTCCAGGATCATGACCTGAGCTGAAGGCAATTGCTTAACCAACTGAGCCACCCAGGTGCCCTGAATCTTTTGATAAATTTTTTGAGAATGGGTGTCTTAATAAGACTGAGTCTTCTAAATCATAAACAGTTTAACTTTCCACATTTGTTATCTTAATTTCCTTAGCAATTTTGAAGTGCTCAGTGTATAGGTCTTTCACAGTTTTTGTTGGGTATACCCCAGTATATTTCTTAATTTTATACAATTTTAAAAGGTATTTTAAAATTTTAAAATTTCATTTCCAGTGCTTTTAGGAAGAAATAAAATGATTTTCTGTCATAATTTGTAATATGTAGTATTGCTTAAGTTATTAACTTCTAACAGGGATTATATAGATTCATCAGATTTTCTATATAGATCTTCTTATCATCTGTGAAGAAAGACATTTTTATTTCTTCCTTTTCCATGCGGATGCCTTTTAATTCTTACCTTTTACTTCAATGCCTAGACCTTCTAAGTAATGTTGAATAAAAGTAATGACAGAAGACACCTTCTTTTTCCTGATTTTTTTTTTTTTTTTTTAGGGAGAGCATGTATTTCTTTGTCATTAAGAACGTTATTAGCTTAAAAGAATTGTTCTTAGCTATTGGTTTTTGTAGATGCTCTTAGTCATGCTGAGGAAGTTCCCTTGTTTCTAGTTTTAGGAGAAAACTGAATTTTGGATTTTGTCACACATTTGTTATTTGTCAATTGAGGTAACAGGATTTTTTTTTTTTAGTTTATTAATATTGTGAATTTCATTCCTTGATATTAGAAAGTTAAACCAACTTTGCAAACTTGGGATAAACCCCAGGTCATCATGATGTATTATCTTTTTAACATATTGTTGAATTAGCTATGCTAATTTGCATTTAGAAATTTTGCATCTATATTTTTCAAGGATATTGTCCTGATATTTTATATTCTTATGCTGTCATTCTTTAGTCTTGGTATTACTATAATGCTAATCTCATAACATGAATTTGGAAACATTCACTCTTTTTCATTTTTCTGAAGTTTTCATTGATATGGCATTATTTCTTATTTTAATGTTCAGTATAATTGCTCAGTGAAGCCATTTGGTTCCAGGGTTTAATCTGTTGACAATTTTAAAACTACAAATTTATTTTTTTAAGTAGGAGTATGGGTTTTCAAGTTCTTTCTTTCTTTTTTTTTTTTTAAAGAGAAAAAAATTTATTGCAATATAAAATGCACTTATAAAATGTCCACAGAAGGCATGTAATTCTTCACTGCTATATAAATTTACCTGGAATACTTTGATCACCTTCTATTGTTATGATGATGTCACCTAAAACATATTGTAAACAATGAGTTATACTCTATAACAAATGCATCACTGATTTTCAGCAATCTTGGTTTAATAATAATTAATTTTAAGACTATATAATCACATCTATATTCTGGAATGTCCATTTACTTTCATGTAGTGTAGTAGAATTTAGACTATAATTGCACATGAATGGTACAGAAAAACATTCGCCACCAAATTATTTTATACCTTCATGACAGGTTTTACATTCTTTCAGATTGAAAATACAGGCTTCAGCTATTGTCTGCAACACAGCTCTAGGATTCTCATTGCAGTAATTTGTGTGTATGTGTGTCTATGTGGGCACCCATGGAACGGCTTAAAGTGTATCTTTAGTAAACAAGTGCAACATTACTGCCAATTACTTTGCATGTTTAAATATTATAGTCTGATTATTTGTAAACAAACAAAACCCCACACAAATACTCTTAACTCTAGAAAAAAAAATCCTGTCAACCCATTATTCTAATATGCTTTACTTGAACACACATTGAATTTTTGAAAGGTGCATATAGTACCTTAGATAATAAGGTATAAAAATGTGTCTCATATTTTATACTATGAAATGTGCATTTCTAATGTTTTATGCAGCATGAAGTTTTTAGATCAAGAAATTCTAAATCCTGGATCCCCACAGTTCATTTAGAAAACTCTCAAAGTTATGGCTCTTGCAGCAGGTTTATCAGATTTAACATGACCAAGTGTTCTATCTTCTTCCCTATTTCAAGTATCCAAAAAAAAAAAAAAAAGGCTCAATTTATGTAGGTCGTAACTGAAAATGCAAAGCTTTAAACAGTTAAATGTGTTTTGAAATAAGATATAAATTGAAAAAGTTTCTTAAGTATTTAATTTATATTAGGCTTATAAGTATTAGGACTTTCAGACAATTTTATTAAATCTGAGTATTTCCTCAAAAATAATAAAGAACACAATTTGCCTATTAATATATAGTTCTGGGATTCTGCAGAAAAATCAATCTTGATGTTTAAGGCTTTTCAACATTGTTGACCTTAGTTTTGTTTTCTTTTTAATGATGTTAATTTAATATTCAATCTGAACATAAGTATTTAGCCTCAAACTACTTATAATGAAATGACTTACTTCTGAAAAGAAAACTTCAAAGCACTAGAAAGAGAATTTACTAAAGCTGTTTAAATGTCTTTCAGTGTCATCAGAAATCCTGCAGTATAGAAAGTATCTGGTACCTTTAAGGATTCAGAATGAAGTGATCTTCTGAAATTCTAATGCCAGTTAAAAAAAACAAAAAAGTCAAATAGAAAAGACTGCTGCAATAAAGCACTGAATCTAAAAGTTGCAGACATGATCCCATCACCTGAGAGCTAAGAACTTCTTCTCAGAGTCAGCAACTTCTCATCTTTACCTAGGCACATTAAGTTCTCAACTGAGAAAATAATCTAACCTGGTCCTTAACATATTCATTAAGTAGTATGAATATTTTAAGGTCTTTCTCCCTTCAAGAAAAAAACTTGATGTCTCACTCAATAGTAGGAAGGAGTGTATCTTACTTTGAGTCGTTAGACTTTCTGGAATTGGCCCAACTGTATAAAATTTTAAGAAATGTGTAAAGTATGGAATCATTATTACTCTGTGAAAACATTGTGACAAAATTAAACATCACTATGTCGAACTCTTTTCTAGCATTAACTCAAAAATAGAAATCATGAGTCTTCTATAACCTTAATTTTAAAAACACACAGAAGTGAAAAGTGCTATTTTTCAAAAAGTACCATTTTTTCCCTACTATGTATCAACATGGAATGATTTCAGTTCTCCCGTACTAAAAGCCGGACTTTTAAAAAATTAGTGTTGTAATGCTTAATATAATGATTTTAATCAGCAGTGGCTTCACTTTCAGCGGGACCCCTAATAAGTCTTCGAATTCCTCTTTTTCCTGCGGGACCTTTCGGTTTAGCAAAACTCTGCTTATGTGCATGCTGCTTTGGGTGTACTTCTTCATAAAGGAAGTCTGCTGTCAACTCATCCCCATTGTCTATTTCGATCTTTCTAATGACATCCATTTGTAGTTGTCTTTCTACAATTTCTAGCAGAGGGCTCTTGCAGCTAGAATACAGCATCCGTTCTCTTATACTGCATGTGTATCCAGGCATCGAATAAATAAAAACTATGGACTCCAAATAGTCGCCTTCATGGGAATGTTTATACAGGAAGAAATGGTAACGTGCTGAATCCTTGGGAATCCTCTTTGGCAAATCTTTTAGTTCCGTATTTGTTGTGTTGGCCAAAATTATAATCTCATTTTTTATATCTATTTCCAATTGCACATAGTTGAGCTGTCTGTTACTTAATTGTTCCAAAGCCTGAAAAGCTTCTCGAGAAATGGGAAATGCTACTCCTTGTAGTGTCTGATGCTTAGTGTCCACACCCACGTCAGTCTGTACCTCATTAATTTTAATCTGCCGTAATTCTTCCTCAGCTGCAGTCAAGGGGGCAGGAGAAGACTGTGACACCAAGTACTTTTTATAACCATTTAATGATACATCTTCCTTTACTGTTCCAAATACTTCATCTTTAATGTGGCCACCTCCAAACTCCTTTTTCAGAGTTGCTCTTGTTGCTGCATACAACATTTTCTGACGAACATGAGAGTGATCTGGAGACCAGGCAATGAATATCCATTCATATCCCTGGGCATTCTGAGAATCTAACCTGAATAATATATAGCACGGCTGTTTGTCCTCCGGTAGGGGTAAAACAAAGGAATCATAATCCTTATTCCAGGAATCTGAGGGCTGACTACATGATCCAATCACAAGTTTCTCATTTTCAATAGATATTTTTAGAAGTCTGTATTTTCCATTTCTTGCTCTGGCAAAGATATCTTTAACATCTTCACTTGCTTGGATGCCGGTCTGATGGGACATGGCGGCGGCCGCGGGCTCCCGGGTCCGGCGCTAAATGCTGAGCTATTTCTTTCTTTTTGGAGGACTTTGATAGTTTTTATTTTTCGAAGATTTTGTCCCTTTCCGTTTATTAATTTCTTCACAAATATATTTCAATATTCTGTCTCTCATGAATTATGTCTGTGTCAGCTAACTTCTTGACAAATTGGCATAAAGTTGCTCATAATACTCTGATTTTCATTGAACTATAGATTCTGTAGTGTGACATCTCCTCTCTTACTGTGATATTCGTTAATTTGTAACTTCTCTTTTCATCCTGAACAAATGGTCTGGTGTTTTATCAATTTTATTAATCTTCTTAAAGAACTAGGTTTTGCACTGTTAAGCATTTTGCATCAAGTGCAAAAATATATTTAAGATTTTTTTTTAATTAGCCAATGTATAGTTATCAAATCACCTTATTTAGCCCTGCCAGCATGTTTTGCTCTGAAACCTACTTTTTCTGTTACCAGCTTTGGTTTTGACTATTGTAACAGTATTAGTTTTCCCATTTTGTTTATATTTATGGTATGTTTCTTGTTGGCAGTAATAGGATTTTCACTTTTTATCCAATCCAGTCATTTATTCCCTTTAGTGGTGGTGTTTAGACTAATCCCACGTAATGTCATTACTACAAAGGTTAAATGTAACATACAATTTTCTGTGTATTTTCTACTGGAGCCATGTGTTCTTTGCTACCTTTTGCTCTTTTTCCCTTTGTTCAAATCTAGTACATATTTTTTAATGATCTACTTTATCCATTTTGTGGTCATTGACAGCAATATTTTGTGGGTGAAATTTGAGGGTTACTTTAAGGCTAGACTAAAAATATTTAATGGCATAATCTTTTTTAAAACAGTATTTCATTGATTTACTTGAGAGTGAGACAGAGCACCGAGGGAGAGGGAGAAGCAGTCTTCAGTGAGTGGAGAGCCTGCCAAGGGACTCCATCCCAGGACCCTGAGATCATGACCTGAGCAGAAGTTTGGCCCTGGGGCGCCTGGGTGGCTCAGTGGGTTAAAGCCTCTGCCTTCGGCTCAGGTCATGATCTCAGGGTCCTGGGATCGAGTCCCGCATCGGGCTCTCTGCTCAGCAGGGAGCCTGCTTCTTCCCCTCTCTCTCTGCCTGCCTCTCTGCCTGCTTGTGATCTCTCTCTGTCAAATAAATAAATAAAATCTTAAAAAAAAAAAAAAGTTTGGCCCTAAAATAACATGATCTAACTTAAGTGAAATACAATTGATTTACAAATAGTATAAAAATAGTACAAAATATATTTCAGTAACTCCCTTCCCAAATTTTATTTTTGTTATATAATTGCCACATAACCTAAATACCCGATTATATCACTGTTGTTTTTTAAAACTCAATGTTTTAACAAATTTTAAATGGTACCAAAAATATCCTATTAACCTATATTCTTTTTTTTTTTTTTTAAGATTTTATTTATTTATCAGAGAGAGCACAGGCAGACAGAATGGCAGGCAGAGGCAGAGGGAGAAGCAGGCTCCCCGCCGAGCAAAGAGCCCGATGCGGGACTGGATCCCAGGACGCTGGGATCATGACCTGAGCCGAAGGCAGCTGCTCAACCAACCGAGCCACCCAGGCGTCCCTCTATTAACCTATATTCTTACCCTGTCTAGTACTCTTCATTCCTTTGTGTGGATTCATATTTATATCAATTATTTTTCTTCTATCTTAAAAATAACTTTTTGGCGTGCCTGGGTGGCTCAGTGGGTTGAAGTCTCTGCCTTTGGCTCAGGTCATGATTCCAGGGTCCTGGGATCGAGCCCTGCACTGGGCTCTTCCTGCTTCCCCCTCTCTCTCTGCCTGCCTCTCTGCCTACTTATGATCTCTGTCTGTCAAATAAATAAAATCTTAAAAAACAAAAACAAAAAAACTTTTTTGTTGAAATATAGCTAACACACAATTTCACATTAGTTTCAGGTATACAACATGTTTTGACAGTTCTATAACCTACGCTATGTTCTCCTAAGTGCAACTACCATCTAACACTATTCAGTACCATTAAAATACATTAAGTGACTATTTTTCCTATGCTGTACCCTTCATCCCCATGACTTCTTCCTTCCGTAACTGGAAGGCTGCACTTTGCACTCCCCTTCACCTACTTTGCCCATCCCCCAGCCTCACTCCTTTTGGCAAGCATCCATTTGTTCTTTGTATTTTAGGGGACTGTTTCTGCTTTTTAGTTTGTTTATGCATGTATTCCTTTGTTTTCCTTTAGATTTTATGTAAAGGTGAAATCATATGGCATTTGTCTTTGTCAATCTAACTTCCTTAATTTAACATATTACCCTGTAGGTCCATCCATGCAGTCACTAAATTCCAAGACCTCATTCTTTTTTATGGCAGAGTAATATTCCTGGATGTGTGCTACATCTTTCTTCATCTGTTGATGCATACTTGGATTGCTTCCATATCTTGGCTGTTGTAAATAATGCTGTAATAAACACAGGGATAGATTTTCTTTAAAAATTAGTGTTTTCAGGGCACCTGGGTGGCTCAGTGGGTTAAAGCCTCTGCCTTCAGCTCAGGTCATGATCTCAGGGTCCTAGGATCAAGCCCCGAATTTGGCTCTCTGCTCAGCAGGGAGCCTGCTTCCTGCCTGCCTCTCTGCCTATGTGTGATCTCTCTCTCTCTCTCTCTCTCTCTCTCTCTGTCAAATAAATAAATAAAATATTTTTTAAAAAATTAGTGTTTTCATTTTCTTTGAGTAAATACCAGTAGTAGAATTACTGAATCATAAGTTACTTCTGTTTTTAATTTTTTAAGCACTCTCCATACTGTTTCCTATAATGGCTGCTTTGGGTTGCATTCCCGCCAACAGTGCATGTTTCCTTTTTCTCCACATTCTTGCCAACACTAGTTTTTTCTGATCTTTTTAATTCTAGATATTCTGATAGGTGTAAGGTAGTATCTCATTGTGGTTTTGATTTACATTTCCCTGATGACGTGGCCACCCATCTTTTCATGTGTACATTTGCCATCTGTATGTCTTCTTTGGAAAAGTGTCTACTAGGTCTCTGTCCTTTATAAAATTGCATTATTTATCTCTTTTTTTAAGATTTTATTTATTTATTTAACAGAGAGATCACAAGTAGGCAGAGAGGCAGGCAGAGAGAGAGGGAAGCGGGCTCCCCACTGAGCAGAGAGCCCGACGTGGGACTCAATCCCAGGACCCTGAGTTCATGACCTGAGTCGAAGGAAGAGGCTTAACCCACTGAGCCACCTAGGCGCCCCTGGATTATTTCTCTTTTATCAGTGTTTTTTGGTATAAATTCTTTCTGTATTTTGGATATTAACTCCTGATCAGATTATTTGCAGATGTTATTTCCCACTCAAAGGCTTGCCTTTTCATTTGGGTGATGGGTTTTTCACTGCAAGTTTTTATTTTTGGTAGCCCCAGTAGTTGATTTTTACTTTTGTTTCCCTTGTCTAAGGAGACATATCTAGAAAAAGATTGCTAAGATACAGGTGAAATAAATTATGATGATTTCTTCTAGGAGTTTTAAGGTTTCAGGTTTCCCATGCAGGTCTTTAATCCAGTGAGAGTTCCCTTTTTAATGTGGTATGAAGAAGTGATCTGGTTTCATATTACGCATGTAACTGTCCAGGTTTTCCAACACAGTTTTTGAAGAGATTATCTTTTCCTCATTGTCTATTCTTACCTCCTTTGTCATAGACTAATTGACTGTACAACATGTTGGTTTGTTTTTCTGGTTCTCTGTTCTCTTCCATTACTCTGTGTGTCTGTCTTTGTGTCAGTACCATACTGATTTGATCACTACAGCATCCTAGCATATTTTAAAATCTGGGAATGTGATATCCCAGCTTTGTTCTTTCTCAAGATTGCTTTGACTATTGGGTTTTTTTGGTTTTTTTTAGAGTTCCATACAAAATTTTTTACTATTCTACTTCTGTGAAAAATTATGGGTTTTTTTTTTAAGATTTTATTATTTATTTGAGAGAGCAAGGGATAAAAAGAGCATGAGCATGGGGGAGAGATGGAGGGAGTAGCAGATGTCCCACTGAGCAGGCAGCCTGATACGGGACTCGATCCCAACACCCTGGGATCATGACCTGAGCCCCAGACAGACTGAGCCACCCAGCCACGCCTGTTGGTATTGTGATGGGGATTGCATGAATCTGTAGGTTTCCTGAGAATTATGGATATGTTTACAATACTGATTCATCCAGTCCATGAACCTGAAATAATTTTACACTTGTATCCTCTTTAATATTTTATTTTTTTGGTTACAGTTATAAATGGAATTGTTTTCCTAACTTCTCTTTCTGCTACTTTGTGTTAAGAAACTCAATTTCTGGGACGCCTGGGTGGCTCAGTTGGTTAAGCAGCTGCCTTCGGCTCAGGTCATGATCCCAGGGCCCTGGGATCGAGTCCCACATCGGGCTCCTTGCTCAGCAGGGAGCCTGCTTCTCCCTCTGCCTCTGCTTGCCTCTCTGTCTGCTTGTGCTCGCTCGCGCTCTCTCCCTCTGTCTCTGAAAAATAAATAAAATCTTTAAAAAAAAAAAAAAAAAAAGAAACTCAATTTCTGTGTATTTATCTCCTGCAACTTTACTGAATTCATTACTTCTAATAATTTATGATACAGTCTTTAGAGTTTTTATGTATAATACCATGTTATCTGAAAACAGTGACAGTTTCATTCTTTCTTACCAATTTGAATGCCCATTATTCCTTTGTCTAGGTGCTACAGCTAGGAATTACAGTGATATATTAAATGTAATTGCTGAAAGTGATCTGTCTTGTTCCTGATTTTAGAGGAAAAATTCTGTTTTTCACCATTGAGTATGATGTTCACTGTGGATTTTCATCTGTGGCTTTATTGTGTTGAGGTTTATTGCCTGTAAACCTGTTGAGCTGATAGTTTTAATAAATGGATGTTGTACTTCATCAAATGCTTTATCTGCAGCTATTGAAGGTTTCATTTTAGAGCGAGAGAATGCAAGTGGGGGAGGGACAAAGGGAGAGTGATGCAGAGCCGGAGGTGGGGCTTGATCCCATGACCCTGAAATATGACCTGAGCTGGAATCAAGAGATGGATGTTGAATTGCCTGAGCCATCCAGGTGCTCCTGCATCTATTGAAATAATCAAGTAATTTTTTTAAAAGAGTTTATTTCTGTATCTCACAGAGGGAGAGAGAATACAAGCAGGGGGGAGCAGCAGAGGGAGAGGAGAATCCCTGGGGCCTGGGATCCTGACCTGAGCCACCCACGTGCCCAAATAATCAAATTACTTTCATCTTCCCTTTTGTTAATGGGGTTTATCACATGATGGACTTGTAAATTTTGAACCACACTTGCATCCCCAGAATACATCCCACTTGATTATGGTGAAAGGCCTTTTTAAAGTATTGTTGAAATTTTTTTACCAGTATGTTGAGGATTTTTTTTTAAAGATTGTATTTATTTATTTGACAGAGAGAGATCACAAGTAGGCATAGAGGCAGATGGGGCAGTGGGGAGGAAGCAGGCTCCCTGCTGAGCAGAGAGCCCGATGGAGGCTGGATCCCAGGACCCTGAGATCATGATCTGAGCCAAAGGCATCGGCTTAACCCACTTAGCATCCCAGGCACCCCAATAAGTTGAAGATTATTACATTTATATTCATCATGAATATTGACATGTAGTTTCCCTTTTGTAGCATTTTTTATTTTGGTATCAGGTAATGTTGACCTCATGGAATGAATTTGAGAACTTTCCTTCCTCTTAGATTTTTTGGAATGGTTCAAAGAGAGAAAGTATTCACTGTTCTTTAAATGTTTTGTAGAATTTACCTATGACTCCATCTGGTTCTGGACCTTGTAATGATGGGAGTTTTTGATTACTGATTGAATTCTGTACTAGTAATTGTACTAGTAATTAGTATGTTCAGACATTCTACTTCTTTCTGATTTAGTTTTGGAGGATTGTTTATTTCTAGGTGTTTATCCAGTTCTTGGAGGTTGGCATATGATTTTTCACTGTGGTTTCCTAATCCTTTGTCATTCTGTGGTATTGGTTGTTACTTCTCTTTCAGCTCTCATTTTATTCATGTCCTATTGCTCTCTTGATGAGTCTGGCTAAACATTTATAAATTTGTCTTTTCAAAGAACCAACTGTTGGTTTCATAGATCTTTTCCTTTTTCCTCTGAATTTTATTATCTCCTTCTTTCTACTAGGACTTTGTTTTCCATTTCCTAGTTCCTTTATGTGTAACGTTAGATTATTTATTTATTTATGTATTAATTTATTTTGGGATTTCTCTTGTTTCGTGAAGCAGGCCTATATCTCTATAAATTTCCCTCTTAGAACTTCTTTCACTGAGTCCCAGATTTTGGACTGTTGTTTTTTCATTTGTATCCATGCATTTTTTCATTTCCTCTTTGATAAGTAACATGTTTAGGCTCTACATGCTTGTTTCTTTTCCCCCATTTTCTTCTTGTAATTATTTTCTAGTTCTGTGCTATTTTTCTTTTTTTTTTTTTAAAGATTTTATTTATTTATTTGACAGAGAGAGAGAGATCACAAGCAGACAGAGAGGCAGGCAAAGAGAGAGGGGGAAGCAGGCTCCCCACCGAGCAGAGAGCCTGACACGGGGCTCAATCCCAGGACCCTGAGATCATGACCTGAGCTGAAGGCAGAGGCTTTAACCCACTGAGCCACCCAGTCACCCTGTTCTGTGCTATTCTTATTGCAGAAATTAGATGATATAGGGGCACTTATATCATCTAATTGATGATATAGGCAGGAAGGCTGGAGTCAAGGTAGGCACAGGCTAGCAGTTCCTAGGGCACCATATACAGGGGCACTTTGAGAGTTTTGGCTATAGCTGAAGAATATATGAGCCAGAAGGTCACAGAGCTCTCTGTCTACATCTAGAATACCCTACAAGCTGGAGCCAAAGTGACACAGGCCTGGAGTTTTCTGTGGTGCTCAGTTGGTGGTGGTTGGCCCACTCAGTTGGTGGTGGCTGGACCTGTAGTGAGTGCTGCTCAGGAGTGTCCTGGTGAACCCCACAGTGGGGCTGCCTTGATGGGCTGGCTGGGATGGGTATGGTTTAGGGACCCAGGACTCTCCGGCTGCAGGCCAGACCTTGCTCCTGTCTGTACTATAAAGGTAAATAAGGAATGTAGCAGTGGCACTTTCCAGACCTTCAGGCTCAGAGAAAGTTCTAGAAGCCCCCTTGCCATTTGGGGGTCCTAGGGCTAGGTTCTTTATTTTCTAGTTGTTCTTTTTTAAATTACAGCCTTTTATAGCCAGGATATTCACGGAGCCTGCAGGCTGTCTATGGCTTATGGAAGGAAGCCTGTCCCTAGCTACTCTATCAGGATGGACAGAGAACGTAAACAGTGGTTTTCATCAGCCCCTTCAACCCAGAGAACTTTTCAGCACTTGGAAAGTAACTGGATCTTTCATATACTAGTAGCTCTTTGAAATGGCAGCTTCTGGGGCACCTGGATGGCTCAGTCGGTTAAGCATCCTACTTTGTATTTCAGCTTACCTCATGATCTCAGGGTCATGAGATGGGCCCTGCCTCTAGAGGGCTCTGCGTTCAGTGGGGAATCTGCCTAAGATTTTCTTTCTCCCTCTCGCTCCCCACTGTCTAAAAAAGAAAAAGGAAATGGCAGCTTTTTTTTCTCTGCCCCAGGAAAGACAAATCTGCTCCTAGTCCTTTAGTACTATTCTTTCCTTTTGCAATCTGCATTGTCAGGGGTGGGGGTCCCTTCGTTGCCAAGTCTCTCTCTCTCACTGTTTTCTGTGTGGCCTATCTTTTGTTGCACGATGGTGGTTCAGCTCTGCCCTCCGCTTTTCTTCAGGAGGAACCGTTCTATATATAAAAGTATAAATTTCAGATGTCTAGGGAGGTGAATTCAAGGTCTTCCTTCTTTGCTAGATGGGACCAGAATTCTTACCTGCTTTTATAGTATAATCTGGTACATCTCTTCTCTCGGGTTGTTATGGAAAAAAATTCTTTTACCTTCAGTTTTAGAAGCGTTTTCTCTATTCATCAAATTTGTGCTTAACGACTTTTTATTCAGTACTTCCAAGATCTTGATTAACCGTCTTCTCTCTTGCTTTGATGTAACAAAAAAAGTCACTTTCGTCCTTACTGTTGCTTCTCTGTACATACAGTTTTCCTCAGGATGTCTTTAAAAATTTATAACCAATAAACCATTATTTTGAGCCACGTAATTAAATATTATTTGGTATAATTCTCTTGTTTTTAGGGCTTAATGTTCCTTGAACATCCTGAATACCTGAGTTTAGTTTTTATCAAACTAGGAAATTATTTCTACAAATATTTTCAACCCCTCTCTTCAGGGATGCTGATTGTAAGTATAATGACTGCCTGAAGCTGTATTACAAATCACATTGTTTTTTCCCCATTCTTACTATGCTTTCTATTTTAAACAGTTACTATGAAGTATCCATGTTTATGAATTTTTTCTGCAATGTTTTATAGCAGTTACATCCAATGCACTTATTTTATGCTAAACATAATTTTGCTACAAGAAGGTCAAATTGATTCTTTTCCTATCTTCCTCCTTAAAATGTTGAACCTGTCATTTAGCTTGTTGAATATGTAAACTACAGCTTTAATTACTTCTGTGCTATCTTTACCACCTGTGTCACTGCTGTATCAGGTTTGTTTCCTTCCTTTTCCTCATCCTAGTATGTTTTTCACTTTCTTTGCATGCTTGGTAATTTTGAAATTAAAGATACTGCAACTAAAAAGATACTGTAACTTTTATTTCCTGAGGTTAGGAAGCTCAGGGGATAAAAAAATTAGATAATTTTTTTTTAGCTTTATGCTAGGACATATTTAAGTTACTTGAAGACAGTTTAGTTGATCATTTGAATCTGTGTTTTAAGATTTTTTTTTTTAGGCAACAACAGAGTGATGTTTATTCTGAGGCTAATTATACCAACCACTAAGGGAAGATCTTTTCAAGTTCTCTGCCATTGGCTTGTGAATTGTTAGATTTTTCCACTCTGGCTTGCAGGCAGGCAATAGCACAGCCACATGTGAGCACTGGATACTGTTGTTCTAACCCTTTAGTTGGTCCTTTTCCAGCTGTCAGGCAGTTTCTTCCCCTGTGTGTGTGCCTGTTTATATGCCACCATTATACTAGGGCAACCCTGTAGACATCAGTGAGTTATCTTCTCTTTTTGTTCTGCAAACTCTATCTTTTCTTTCATTTTTCTTTTTTTAAATTTAAATTCCAGCATAGTGAACAACTGGTGTTTGTATGACTTTTGGGTGTACAATGTAGTGATTCCACACTCGTGTACATCACTCAGTGCTCTTCATAGTAAGTCCCTTGTCATCCATTTCACCTGTTTTACCTATCCCCCACCCACTTCCCCTTCGGGCATCATCTGTGTATTCTCTACAGTGAAGAATCTACTTTTTTGCTTTGCCTTTTCTTTTTTTACTGTTTTGTTTCTTGATTCCACAGATGAGTGCAATTATATGGTATTTACCTCTCTATGAATAACTTATTTCACTTAGCATTATACTTTTTAGATCCATCCATGTTGTCACACATGGCAAGATTTCACTCTTTTTTATGGCTGGTTAATATTCGTGTGTGTTTGTTTGCACATGCACGCATGTACACACACACACACACACACCTTAACCTATCCGTGGACACCTTGGCAGCTTCCATAATTTGGCTATTGTAATAATGCTACAATAAACATAGTGTACATAAATCTTTTCAAAGTAATGTTCTTGTATTCTTTGGGTAAAGGAAGATATTCCATGCTTATGGATTGGAAAATAAATATTGTTAAAATGTGCCTCCTATCAAAACAATCTATAGATTTAATACAGTCCTTCTCAATACCAGCAGCATTTCTCACTGAACTAGAACAAGCAATCCTAAAATTTGTATGGAGCCAAAAAAGAAACCTGAACAGCCAGAGCAATTTTGAAACAGAAGAACAAAGCTGTAGGAATTACAAATCTGGGCTTAAGGTTAATTTACAAAGCTGCAATAATCAAAAAAGAATGGTACTGGCACCAGAAAAGACAAAGAAACCAAGGGAATAGAATAGAAAGCCCAGAAATCACCCCACAAACTCATGCTCAATTAACTTTTGACAAAGGAGGCAAGAACATACAGTGGGGAAAAAACAAATCTCTTCAATAAATGGTGTTTGGGAAAACTAGATAGCAAGAGATTGAGCCAGGACCATTTAGACCATACACAAAAATAAACTCAAAATGGATTACGAACCTAAATGTGAGACCTGAAACCATAAAAACCTGAGAAGAGAGCACAGGCTTTAACGTCTCTGATTTCATTTGCAGCAACTTTTTTCTAGATATGTCTGCTGGGACAAGGGAAATACAAGCCAAAATAAAATACTGGAGCTACACCAAAATGAAAAGCTTCTCTACCACAAAGGAAACAATCAACAAAATAAAAAGGCAACCTAGGGAATGGGAGAAAGTATTTTCAAATGACTTATCTGTTAAAGGGTCAGCATCCAAAGTCTATGAAGAACTTACACAACTCAACACCCCCCCAAACTAAACCATCCAGTTAAAAAATGGACATAGCTCCAAAGAGAACGTACAGATGGCCAACAGACACATGAAAATGACGCTCCACATCAGGGAGATGCAAATCAAAGGTACGCTGAGCTTCCACCTCACACCTGTCAGCATGGCTAGAATCAAAAATACAAGAAACAAGTGTTGGTGAAGTTGTGAAGACAAACCAACACTCACACACTGTTGGCGGGAATGTCAGCTGATTCAGCCACTGTGGTTCCCCCAAAAATTAAAAGTAGAAGTGCGAGAATATTGAGGAATTTGATTCCAAACTGTCTAGAACTCTGTAGACTTTAACCAACGTCTGCTCCACTCGGAGTCCCCTCTCCCCCTTCTGCCTCGGTTACCCTTTTGGCGTTAAGGCCTGGAAACTCTCATTACAGTAAACTGGGTGATTGTAGGGCTCACTGGTTTGTTTCTCATTTCTCAAGGATTATTTTCCTTTTTTGTAGGATTTCCAATTTCTTGAAAGCCATTTTTTAAAGTAGAAACATAAGTCTATTCCCTGTTACTCCCATTATGAGAAGGAGAAGTCCTTTCTTTTTGTAATCCTTACACATTAACAGAATGTTCCTCACCTTTCTTTTCACTATAGTTGCTGGTGATTGTAAAATTTTTCATTTATTTATTTATTTATTTATTTGACAGAGAGAGACACACAGCGAGAGAGAACACAAGCAGGGGAGTGAGAGAGGGAGAAGCAGGCTTCCTGTGGAGCAGCAAGCCTGATGTAGGGCTCCATCCCAGGACCCTGGAATCATGACCTGAGCTGAAGGCAAATGCTTAACGACTGAGCCACCCAGGCACCCCACAAAAAAGCCTACTTTTAACTAAATAGAAACTTTCTACTGTATTTCAGTACCACTTTCTTACTATTCTAAGACACATTCCTTCATTTAATTCTCCTTCAGCATGGTAAACTTTGCTATCTCCTCCACCTGTTAGTATTTTTAACTTCATTAGCCTTTCTCCCCAGGTCTCCCTTAATTTCCCAACTTATTGTCCAGCAAACTTTCTGAAAGCCTTTTTAAAGTCATATTTTTTTAAAGATTTTATTTATTTATTTATTTGACAGAGATCACAAGTAGGCCAAGAGTTAGGCAGAGAGAGAGGGGGAAGCAGACTCCCCGCTGAGCAGAGAGCCTGATGTGGGGCTCAGTCCCAGAACCCGGAGTCCCTGACCTCAGCGAAAGGCAGAGGCTTAACCCACTGGGCCACCCAGGTGCCCCTAAAGTCCTAATTTTTTGTTCACAGAATTACAACTGCAAATATTTTGATTATATTCTTATATTCTTACATTGGCAAATATCTAATACTTTTGGGTCCTATTTGGATGAAACATCAGTTTTTTATTCCACCCATGCTCATGGATTCAGAGAATCAATGAATTATTGAACATGCAAATCAGGTATTTTAGATCGGTTACTATGCCTCTAGCTCGAAAAATAATGAAGTCCCAGTGCAAGACAGAAATAAAACAAGCCAGGGTAAGTAGGACAAAGGAACTATAATCTTGTTTGTGGGGATAAGAGGGAAAAAATGAGCAATTGTCAGGATTTGGGAATATTGATAACCATGGCTTGTTTTGGAAAAAGTCCACAGTTATCCCTCCAAGACCTGACAGACTTCACTGTGGCTCAAAACCTAAGAATGTATTAGCACTTTCTTAGCTGAAATAGCTTTGCAGGGATCCACTTCGTACCCATAGACCGAGCATAAAGTTTCTGTCAATGTTAATACACACACTCTCCTGAACCTTGCAGAATATTTCACTGACCTGAACTATTTTGACTCATTGTTACTCTCTTCCGTGCATGAACAAATGCTTTTATGTAGACTCCATTTCTAAAACTTCTGTGGACAAGAAATTAAAAATGACAGCCCTGGATACCACTGATAGCAACGATTTCCAGAGTTGTCTTAGGATGCTAAGGAAAGTCTTTTGTAACTAAGTATGTTTAACTGGTCTAAGCACTATCAAAAATGAATTAGACGGCACCTGGGTGGCTCAGTCAGTTAAGCATCTGCCTCTGGCTCAGGTCATGATCTGAGGGTCCTGGAATCGAGTCCCAGGTTGGGCTCCTTGCTCCTCGGGGAGTCTGCTTCTCCTTCTGCCCCTCCTCCCACTCATTCTCTCAATCTCTCTCTCTCTCTTTTTCTCTATCTCAAATAAGTGGAATCTTTGAAAACATGAGTTACTAAAATATGAAGATACATACATTCTTCAATGGGATTTTAAACCATATTATCAAATCGATGAATATAGTTCAGAAGCTGAAATAAGTCTTTTTCCCTAGGACCATGTCCTTTACTTTTTTCTCCTCACCCTTCTCATCATTTCCTTCCATGATGTTTTTTCTCCTTTTTCTCCAATTCCTACAAAATAGTGCTTGAATGGCTTTTAAATTTGATGATTAAAATCAGTTTGTCTAGCTGTTAGTAACTTCCTGAACTCCAAACTCCCTTGATAATTAATGTGACTATCATTAAATTTGGAGTTAACTTTCAGGTGGTTCATTTAAATACATAAGATTTCATTAAAAATGTCTGATGAACTTTTCTGTATTATTTAAAACAGCATTTTCATATTAAGGAAAAAACACATTTAGTACTTTCACAAAGCAAACCTAGCCAGTCACTAACTCATCTTATTAGTTTTCATAGAATGTAGAGAAGAAAAATGCTTATCCCAAGTTACTATATAAAAAAGGGGGGAAATAGATAAATATGTGTATATGTTAACTTCTCCAGAAGAGTGTAGTTTATGGACATTTCTTTCCCACCTCATTTACATTTCTTTATTCGTACAGTGTAATTTTATAAAATGCTCACCTGTTATATGCATTATTTATCTGATTCTAAAGGTAGAGTAGAAATTTAGGGGTTTGTGGAAATCTAGGGGTTTGTGAACTAGTGAGTGAAGGAAGAAAGAATCACATGTCTACTAAAAGATTTAAGAAAAGCACATAGCAGAAACTGAAGCACAGATGGGTTGATAATTACATTAATATATAAATCAAGAAAAATAACAGCCACTATTAAGTGGGAAGTACCCAAGACATTATGTGATTGACAGAGTACAAATACTTGCCTAGGAATCCTACAGAGGTCTGAAACAAGATTTTAGTTTGAGTGCCAAAGAACCCCAAGGAACTCAATATGCCTAAAGAGAATTAAGAATTAAAGAAATATCATATAGCACCTCATAGGATATAGTATGTATCAGTGAAGCTGGGGATGGTAGACAAGTGAAGAATACGACTGGTCCCAAAATAGAAGACAGTGAGGTCCATGGAGTTTCTGTAGGGTAAGAATAAAACAGAAACAGGGCAGAAGAAATAGGATTTTTAGAAATTTGTCATACTCTAATACTACAGTTATATACTGTGTACTCTTCTGAGGAAAATAGTTCATACACTTGAAAATAAATAGTAGGCTATAATAAATTTGCTGTGAGAGTCAGAAGTACAACTGAGATGATCTGTAAACAGAGAAGTTGAAATCCAAATGTTTCGAATCATTTCAAGCATGGATAAAATATTTGGAAATACAGGCTCCTAGAGGTTTAACACTTAAATAACAATAATCTATTCAATGAATTTTATCTTATGCAATATAATGCTGCTTGTCATTAAACAATTGATCCTTGATGTAATTTTAAAGTTAATTTATCTTTAATTTAAAAAACCAGCTAATCTTTTGGTTTCAGGGCCAAGTTGTAAAAGTGTCATAATTTGGCACTCTTTGTCTACAATAAGAAAAGCTGGACCATATGAAAATGAACACCTTTCTTAGAACTATCATAAAACTCAGAGCAGAGGGCAGACAGTTATCCCCAGTTGTGGAGAGGCCAGAGCAGCAGCAGCTGGAAGCCAGGAATGATAGTAAGACTTACTTTATTGGAAAATCAGAAATTGCTGCCACCGGAGTGTGGACTGAAGTAAAAATCTTCTGTGGTTCACAATTCCTTCCAAAGACTGCACTAGACTTTCACAGTAGAGGTCTGAGAAAAACAACCTCATGACTCTAGGAATAAATGAAGAGACACCACTATGATACCCTCCTAAGCCCTCATCATGAAGCCCAGGTCTCAGGGAATCCCTTAGCCAGACCGTATTTCCCATGGTGGAAAGGAATTACATAACACTGTACTTTTCCAGCTTCCTATATGAAAAAGAGAAGGAAAAATTAATTCACAACGGGACAGGTCTTCAAAAAAAGAAAAAGTTTGGGGATGCTGAAAGTAAAACAGATGAGGGGACAAAAAAAAAGATAAAAGTTATATGCCTGGAAAAGAAGGAGAAAAATGAGAAAAGCAAACCCCAGAGAGAGGGGAGAACTATAAAACAGATTTATTCCAAAGAATGTGGCTTGTTTTCCTTCTCTCATATCCAGCCATCATCCCAATAAACCTCAAGTATATTTACAGTGAATTGCAGTAGAAAGAGGTCCCAAGATGTATAGTCTTTCTGAGGAACAGGGCAAAGAATAAACCCTAAATCCAGGAGAGGTAAAAATACAAACAGTAGAGGTATTTGAAACCTATCACTAAAGAAAGCTGAAATCCTAGGCAAATTAGTATAACTTCTCACATGACAACATAGATAACACCTATTGCACATACAATGCCCAAATTTGAACAAAATTACACAACCTAAAAAATCAAAACCATCATCAGAAACAAATTCAGATGTGACACAAATGTAGAAATTATTAGACAAGTGTTTTACAAAACTCTGTCACCAGAGAGATAACAACAATGCAAGAGAATCAAAAGCACAGGCAAGAAATTAAGAAGCAAATAACTGAAATGAAGAATGCCTTTGATCTGCTCACCAAATTGAACACTCCAAGGAAAGAGTCAGTGAACTTCAAGAGAATCAGTGGAACTGAAATGAGAACTTGAAAAGAAAATGAAAAAGACATCAGAACATCTAAGAACAGATGAACAGTACCAAAAACTTTCAATGTAGACATAATTGGAAAAGTGAAAAAAGAGAATGCAGCAGAATATTCAAATAGGAATAGAAAACATTCAAAATTATTTAGAGACAAGTCACAGATTAAGGAATTTCACAGATCAACAACCACTTGACATTAGGTAAAAGAAAATTAAACAAAAAATACTCCATGCCTTTTAGAATCAGTAAAAATTTTGAAAAAAAAAGTCCTAAGAATACCAATTTTGTCAAGGACTTGGAGAATGAGGAAGTAATTTCCATCACTGGAAGGAATGAAAATGGCGTATCCACTCTGGAAGACACATTGACAGTTTCTTAAAAAGCTAAAGAGAGGTTTATCTTTGATCTAAAAATCACATTCTTAGTATTTGTTCACCTCTTTTGAAAACTAATGTCCACATATCCATGGGAAAGTTTACAACAGCACTATTCATAATTGCCCAAAACTGGAAGAACTCAAGATGTCCTTCAATATGTGTGAGGATAAACAGTGAGATATTCCTACTATTTAGTATTAAGGGATAACAGGGCATGAGCTATTAATATGAGTGAATGTTAACTGCATATTGCTAACTGAAAGTTGTCAGCCTGAAGGGGTTACATATTGAATTATTAAATTTACATGACATTCAGAAAAAGTAAAAACTATAGGACAGAAAGCAAGAAAGTAATGACCCTGGATTCTAAGGGAGAGGAAAGTTCAATAGGTGAAACAGGATCTGGGGGGAATAAACCAATTCTGTGTGATAGAGTACTCATGAATACATTAGACCATGAACTTGTCAAAACCATTACAACTTCATAGCACAAAGAGGGAAACTTAATGTTAAAAAAAAAAAAAGTTTTTAAATCCATGAGGAGGTTAGGGGTTCCAAAGATGTAAAGCAAACTAGAAGAAAAGAATCTAATTGTATCAAAATGTAGGACATAACCTCACTAAAAGGGAAAAGTACAAGGTAGTCATCTAAAGACCTTTGGAAATGAATAAAGAGTCTAAGACTATAGATAAGAAAGCTGTATAAAAACACTGCATTAGTTGGTAAAGCTGTTTCTTATCGAGTACTAACAATTATGAAACCAGTATACTATAGACTAAAATTGGACTATTATGTAAATGGATGAAAGATGGTGGCACTCTGGTTCTCCCTGTTGGAATGGGAGATAAGCAAAAAGGGAAAGGGCTGGAATGAAATATGTGCATTAGAGCTGGGGGTTGAGTTTGAACTTGTGCTTAGCTTAGAAAAGATGCCAATGGATGAATAATTACAGGTTTGACATCCTCATAATGGTGGAGTAAGTGTTTTCTACTATCTTTTCCCTGAAGAACACTGATGGAGACAACCACCTACGGACAAGGAAGACTTTCTAGAAATCCAGACATCCATTGGGGAAGTTTCAGCACATTGGTAGAAGCAAAAAAATACAAGGCATGGAAACCAGTAATGGTTCATTTTACCCACATAACCCATTTCCTAAACCAGCACAGCTAAGTGTTAAGAGAAAATTTTCAGTCCATGATTTCTTCCCTGGGAAAAAGTAAGGTGTGTGAATAGTACACAGCTTCTCCATTGAGGCAAAACATTGCCTAAGAGTCTCATTTCTCTTTTGCCCTATCCAGAATACTGAGTACTGAACTTCATGACTTGGAAGCAGTGAGGGGTTAAGAAAAGAACAGCTCGGGCGAGGGGCAGGGGTGGCGCAGCAGGCGGGAAAGGACAGCTAGGGTATGGTGGATGTAGCTGTTTTAAGGAATCTCAATGAGCTACAAGAATTTTTCTTAGATTTTGTAACTAATTTACATAACTACCAATAATTAAAACCTGCATGTTGATTTATGGTAGAAAAATGTGTAAAATCATTGTCAGTATACAAACTTGTTCAGCTTCACAAATGAGGTTTCCCTTTTCCTAGAGCTTTCAACATAGCTAATTCATGTGCAGTGTGATCATGATTGGTTTTGTTTTGTTCTTTTGTCTTTGATTACTGAATATTAGGCAAGCATTCTTTCTGTTTTAAGAAAGCTTTTATTTGAAGTTAAACATATGGCAAATCTTTGTAAAACTCCTCTACCATGGAGCCAAGGAACATTAGCAAAGAACACAGGATCATTAAATTCTCTGTCTTCTAAACTTAGGGAAGAGTCAGAGAATAGGCATATATATACTACAAGATGTTAACAGCTGTATCCATGATATTTTTAGCATATTATTTCAAAAAACTTTGTACAGGTATTTTCCACATGTACCATACAGTGGAATGAAGCAACAAAGAAGAGTCTCTTGCTTGAAAATGTCAATAAGTTTGAATTTTTGATCTCCCAAAATAATAAGGATAACACAATGAAATCAAGAAAAAAATACACCAACAAAATGCAAAGTTGAACAGAAATAATTTTAGAAGAACCAAATAAATTCTGGAGCTAAAGAACACAGTGAATGAAATGAAAAATGTAATAAAAAGCATCAAAAGCATGCTTCTCAAGCAGAAAAAAGATTCTGTGAAGTAGCAGACAAGATCTTTGTAATTCTTCAATGGAGAACAAACAAAAAAGATTGAAGAAAGCCAACATAAAGCATGGAATTCATGAAAAATAAGTTGGAATCTCAGAAGGAAAATGGAGAAATAAAACTTTGAAGATCTAATGGCTGAGGACTTCTCAAATATGGGGAGGTGTCTGGACATCCAAATTCATTAATATGTCATCCCCAAATTTCAAACTAAACTGATTGTCTCCAAAAAACATTATTGTACATTTTGTCTGAAATCAAAGACAAAGAGAACATTTAAAGCAGCAAGAGCAATAAGAGGAAATTCTCTCATAGAAGGGAATCCCCTTAAGGCTACTACTAGATTTCTTGAAACAAACTTTGCAGGTTAAGAATGGAATGATATAGTCAATGGACTGGGGCTGAGGGTAGGAGGAAGTCAGGGAGGGGACCTTGCCACCAAAATACTTTACCCTGCAAAGGTGTCCTTCAGAAGTGCGGTAAAGACATTCCAAAACAAAACCTGAGGGAGATAATCACCATGTTACCTGCCTCACGAAAAAGGCTGAAAGGAATTTGCCAAGCTAAAATGAAAGAACATGAATTAGAAATATGAAAATATATGAGGGGTGCCTGGGTGGCTGAGTGGGTTAAGCCTCTGCTTTTAGCTCAGGTCATGATCTCAGGGTCCTGGGATCGAGCCCCACATCGGGCTCTCTGCTCAGCAGGGAGCCTGCTTCCTCCTCTCTCTCTGCCTGCCTCTCTGCCTACTTGCGATCTCTCTGTCAAATAAATAAATAAAATCTTCATAAAAAAATATGAAAATATGTGAAAGTATAAAAACACACTGGTAAAGTTAAGTATACTATCAATTCAGAATACTCTAATAATGCAGTGTGTTAATTTGTGGTGTGTCAGTTAACCCTAGTATAAGGGTTAAAGGAAAAAATAGTACAAACATCTAAACTACAGTAATTTTAATTATTATACAATAAAAATATTAAGTTGCAAAGTTGCAACTTTAAAAACATAGAGGTGGGGCGCCTGGGTGGCTCAGTGGGTTAAAGCCTCTGCCTTCGGCTCAGGTCATGATCCCAGGGTCCTGGGATCGAGCCCCGCATCGGGCTCTCTGCTCAGTGGGGAGCCTGCTTCCCCCTCTCTCTCTGCCTGCCTCTCTGCCTACTTGTGATCTCTGTCTGTCAAATAAATAAATAAAATCTTAAAAATAAATAAATAAATAAATAAATAAAAACATAGAGGAAGAGTAAATGATTTGAGTCTTTAAATGTAACTGAAGTTGCTAGCTTAACATAGGCCTTTATAACTATGGTTTATGTTTACCACAAAACTAAAGCTTGGAGTAGGTTTAAAAAAAAAAAAAAAAGATTAAGAGAAGTGAATCAAAGCATACCACTACAGAAAATCATAAATTCACAGAGGAGGACAAGAACTAAAGAAAGGAACAGCAGAATCACACCTTACCTACAAGCCTTTACCTTAAGTATAAAAGGATTAAATTCTCCAGTCAGAAGAGGAGAAAACTATGGGCTGCCTAAAAGAAACTCATTTCAACTTCAGGAGACATAAAGGCTCAAAGTGAAGTTAGGGAAACCTAAAGAAAGCAGGAATTTCTATACTTACTTAAGGGGGAAAAAATAGACTTTAAGTCAAAACCTGTAACAAGAAAAAAAACTAATGAGATAAGTTAGAGCATATTATAGATAAATGGGTCACTCATCAAGGATATCTACCAATCCTAAATATACATGAATGCAACATCAGAGAACCTAAATATATTAAGAAAATACTAATAGATACTAAAAGAGAAATAGACAACAATAAAAACAGGACAGAGGACTTGATTAGTCCACTTTCAACAATGGATAGATTATCCTAAAAAATTCATAAGGAAATTTGTCAGCACTTTGGTTTTGAATAAACGGCCCTAGCAGATACAGAGAGGACATTTCTACCAACAGCAGCAGAATACAGATTCTCAGGTGAACAGGGAACATTATTCAAGTTAATGGATACAAATTAGGTTTTCTGACCACAATGACATGAGACTAGAAATCCACAGCTGGAGGAAAGCTGAAAAATTTACAACTGTGTAGGAATGAAACACACTCCCGAAGATCCAGTGTGTCAAGGGAAAAAAATGAAAACACTAGTTTAAAAACTATCTTGAGACAAAAGAAAATAGAAACGTAACAAACCATACTTATGGGAGGTAAAAAAGCAATTCTATGGGGGAAGTTCATAAAGATCTCAAATAAACAACCTAACGACATTTCAAGGAGCTAGAAAAAGAACAAGGTAAGCCCGAAGTTAGTAAAAGGAAAATAACGAGATCAGAGCAGAAGTAGATAAGAACCAGAACAACAACATAGAACTGGTTTTATGAAAGATGAAATTGACACAGATTTAGGTAGACTTTAAAAAAAAGAAGGAAAAATCAAATTGAGAAATAAAAGTGGTGATATTACAGTTGATAGAAAAGATCCTAAGAGATGACCATAGGGAATTATAGGCTAACAAATACAGAACCTATTAAGAGTCAGTCATTAAGAAACAATCTGAAAGGACTTAAAAGGATGAAGAAGACTAAAGCAGTAATCACAAACCTCTCAACAAATGAACGCCCAGGACCAGATGGTTTCCTCGGTGAATTCTTGCAACAGTTTCAGAATTATCACAACCATAAAATGGGTTTGGAATGTTCGTACTCCTCAATTTTTTGGGACCAGCATTACCCTGATACCAAAGCCAAATAAGCTAAAAGAAACTATAGACCAATACTCCTGCTAAATAAAAATGCAAAAACATTAGCAAAATGCTATCAAATAAAATTTAACAGCATATTAAAAGGATTATACTCCACAATAGAGTAGGATTTATCCCTGGGATTAAAAAAATGATTCAGCCTATACAAACCAATAAATGGGGTAAACCATTTGACAAAAATTCAACATCCATTCACAATAAAAATGCTAGACAAATTGGGTATAGAAGGAACATATCATAATAAACACTGTAACAGACAAGTCCACAGCTAACATATACTCATTTAAAAATGGGAAATCCAGTCTTCTAAAATCATGAATGAGACACAGAGACCCATTCTCATCACTCCTATTCTAACATAGTCCTGAAAGTCCTAGCAAGAACATTCAGGCAAGAAAAAGAAATTCGAAAGGGAGAAGTAAAATTGCTTAATTATAAATGACATGATCTTATGTGTGGGAAATTCTAAACACGCCACTGAAAATTGTTAGAATTAATGTATTTTCAATGAAGTCAAAGAAGGGGCGCCTGGGTGGCTCAGTGGTTTGGGCTGCTGCCTTCGGCTTGGGTCATGATCTCAGGGTCCTGGGATCGAGCCCCGCGTCGGGCTCCCTGCTCCGCAGGAAGCCTGCTTCCCTCTCTCTCTCTCTGCCTGCCTCTCTGCCTACTTGTGATCTCTGTCTATCAAATAAATAAATAAAATCTTAAAAAAATTTTTTTTAAAAATGAAGTCAAAGAATACAAAACAGAGAAATCAGCTTCATTTCTATACACTTACAACAAAATATTTGAAAAAGAAAACAGTCTCATTCACAACAGCATTTAAAGGGGAAAAAAATTACATAGTGATGTATTTCACTAAGGGGATGAAAAGGCCATACACTGAGAAAAAAACTTTGATGAAAAACACAAGGTGTCATTTGACAAAGACACAAATGAATGGAAGTATAGCCTGTGTTCTGGGATGGAAAGAACTAATGTTAAGATATCCAAACTCCCCAAAGCCATTTATAGATCTCATAAAATTCCTACTGATTTCTAATGGCATTGTTTTTCACAGAAATATCTTTTAAAGTTCCAAAATTTGTATGGAATGATAAATGACCTTGAATAACCAAAGAAATTCTAAGAAAAAACAGGGCTGAAGGCATCACACTTCCTGTTTTCAAACCCTATTACAAATACAGCCATCTAAACAAACACAGAGACCAATGGAATAGAGTTCTCTCAATAAATAAAAAATAGACCCTGTAGGGGCGCCTGGGTGGCTCAGTGGGTTAATTAAGCCTCTGCCTTAGGCTCGGGTCATGGTCTCAGGGTTCTGGAATCAAGCCCCACATTGGGCTTTCTGCTCGACAGGGAGCCTGCTTCACCACCACCACCACCACCCCCTCCCGCCTCTCTGCCTACTTGTGATCTATCTCTCTCTATCAAGTAGATAAATAAAATCTTTTAAAAAATAAAATAAAATAAGCCCTGTATATACAGTCATCTCATATTTGAAAAGGGACCCAAGAATACTCACTGGGGCAAGAATAGTCTCTTCCATAAGTGGTGTTTGAAAAATTAAATAATCTTATATAAAAGAATGAAATTGGACCCCCCACTTACACCACTTACAAAAATAAACTCAAAATGGAGTCAAGATTTAAGATCTGAAACTGTTAAACTCTTAGAAGAAAGCAAAAGAAAAACTCCTTGACCTTGATCTTGGTAATGATTTTTTTTTTGGGAGGTGATACCATCAGCACAAGTACCAGAAGCAAAAACAAGTGGATTATATCAATCTAAAATCTTTTACACAGGAAAAAACAAAAACCAATGGATGGATATTTGCAATCAGCTACTGGATAGGAGGCTAATATCATCCAAAATATATGGAACTCCTACAAATGAATGGGGAAAAAAATCTATTTTAGAAATGAGAAGACCTGAACAGAAATTTTTCTAGAGAAGACACATAGATGGCCAACAGGTACATGAGAATTTGCCCAACATCAATCATCATCAGGAAAAGGCGAATCAAAACCACCATAAAAAATTACATCACACCTGTTACAAGGAGCAAGATGACAGAGGAGTAGGAGACCTAAATATCATCAGGTCGCAGGAGTTCAGCTAGATACTAATCAGACAGTTCAGTTCTGAACATCTACAAACTCAACAGGAGATCAAAGAAAAGAATAGCAGCAATTCTACAAACAGAAAAGTGACCACTTTCTGGAAGGTAAGACATGCAGAGAAGGGAATTTGGAAAGATGGACCAAAGGAGGAGGGAACCTCTGTCAGCTGGCTCCTGGCAAGTGAGAGAGCAATGGAGCACAAAATTGGAACTTTTAGAAGTCTGCTCCAGTGAGGGATGTTGCTTGAATGGCTAAGCAGGGGATGGAGCCCTCACTGGGACATTGTGGTCTCAGGACCCTTGGGGTCACAGAAAGACCAGGGCCTGAGTGCGGCAGAGCTCCCAAATATTAGAGCAGGGAGCCAAGGAATGGGCTGTCAGCTCAGCGTTGCCATAAACCATGATCTTGGTGGGCCACTGCTCTTCAAGCAGGGACCCCACAAGTGGCAGATCCAGGGAGACTACCTTTCTTCCCCAAGGAAGAGTGGCCCAGGAGCCTGCCACAGCAATCTGCTGGGTTTGGAGACTCCAAATGGGGTTGTGTGCCAGAGACGGGATGTTTGGTCACAGGCCATGTAAGCATGGAGCACCGCTTAGAGACCAGGGAGAGTGAATGAGCGCTTTTTTCTGAGGGCGCACTGAGGAGTGGGGCCGCAAGCTCTCAGCTCCTCTGGGTGGCAGATTGGGAGGCCGCCATCTTTTTTTTTTTTTTTTTTTATAAACATATGTTTTTATCCCCAGGGGTACAGGTCTGTGAATCACCAGGTTTACACACTTCACAGCACTCACCAAAGCACATACCCGCCCCAATGTCCATAATCCCACCCTCTTCTCCCAAACCCCCTCCCCCCAGCAACCCTCAGTTTGTTTTGTGAGATTAAGAGTCACTTATGGTTTGTCTCCCTCCCAATCCCATCTTGTTTCATTGATTCTTCTCCTACCCACTTAAGCCCCCATGTTGCATCACCACTTCCTCCTATCAGGGAGATCATATGATAGTTGTCTTTCTCTGCTTGACTTATTTCGCTAAGCATGATATGCTCTAGTTCCATCCATGTTGTCGCAAATGGCAAGATTTCATTTCTTTTGATGGCTGCATAGTATTCCATTGTGTATATATACCACATCTTCTTGATCCATTCATCTGTTGATGGACATCTAGGGTCTTTCCATAGTTTGGCTATTGTGGACATTGCTGCTATAAACATTCGGGTGCACGTGCCCCTTTGGATCACTACGTTTGTATCTTTAGGGTAAATACCCAATAGTGCAATTGCTGGGTCATAGGGCAGTTCTATTTTCAACGTTTTGAGGAACCTCCATGCTGTTTTCCAGAGTGGCTGCACCAGCTTGCATTCCCACCAACAGTGTAGGAGGGTTCCCCTTTCTCCGCATCCTCGCCAGCATCTGTCATTTCCGGACTTGTTGATTTTAGCCATTCTGACTGGTGTGAGGTGATATCTCATTGTGGTTTTGATTTGTATTTCCCTGATGCCAAGTGATATGGAGCACTTTTTCATGTGTCTGTTGGCCATCTGGATGTCTTCTTTGCAGAAATGTCTGTTCATGTCCTCTGCCCATTTCTTGATTGGATTATTTGTTCTTTGGGTGTTGAGTTTGCTAAGTTCTTTATAGATTCTGGACACTAGTCCTTTATCTGATATGTCGTTTGCAAATATCTTCTCCCATTCTGTCAGTTGTCTTTTGATTTTGTTAACTGTTTCCTTTGCTGTGCAAAAGCTTTTGATCTTGATGAAATCCCAATAGTTCATTTTTGCCCTTGCTTCCCTTGCCTTTGGCGTTGTTCCTAGGAAGATGTTGCTGCGGCTGAGGTCGAAAAGGTTGCTGCCTGTGTTCTCCTCAAGGATTTTGATGGATTCCTTTCGCACATTGAGGTCCTTTATCCATTTTGAGTCTATTTTTGTGTGTGGTGTAAGGAAATGGTCCAATTTCATTTTTCTGCATGTGCTGTCCAATTTTCCCAGCACCACTTATTGAAGAGGCTGTCTTTTTTCCATTGGACATTCTTTCCTGCTTTGTCGAAGATTAGTTGACTGTAGAGTTGAGGGTCTATTTCTGGGCTCTCTATTCTGTTCCATTGATCTATGGTTCTGTTTTTGTGCCAGTACCATGCTGTCTTGATGATGACAGCTTTGTAATAGAGCTGGAAGTCCGGAATTGTGATGCCACCAACGTTGGCTTTCTTTTTCAATATCCCTTTGGCTATTCGAGGTCTTTTCTGATTCCATATAAATTTTAGAATTATTTGTTCCATTTCTTTGAAAAAGATGGATGGTACTTTGATAGGAATTGCATTAAATGTGTAGATTGCTTTAGGTAGCATAGACATTTTCACAATATTTATTCTTCCAATCCAGGAGCATGGAACATTTTTCCATTTCTTTGTGTCTTCCTCAATTTCTTTCATGAGTACTTTATAGTTTTCTGAGTATAGATTCTGTGCCTCTTTGGTTAGGTTTATTCCTAGGTATCTTATGGTTTTGGGTGCAATTGTAAATGGGATTGACTCCTTAATTTCTCTTTCTTCTGTCTTGCTGTTGGTGTAGAGAAATGCAACTGATTTCTGTGCATTGATTTTATATCCTGACACTTTACTGAATTCCTGTATAAGTTCTAGCAGTTTTGGAGTGGAGTCTTTTGGGTTTTCCACATATAGTATCATATCATCTGCGAAGAGTGATAATTTGACTTCTTCTTTGCCGATTTGGATGCCTTTAATTTCCTTTTGTTGTCTGATTGCTGAGGCTAGGGCCTCTAGTACTATGTTGAATAGCAGTGGTGATAATGGACATCCTTGCCGTGTTCCTGACCTTAGCGGAAAAGCTTTCAGTTTTTCTCCATTGAGAATGATATTTGCGGTGGGCTTTTCATAGATGGCTTTGATGATATTGAGGTATGTGCCCTCTATCCCTACACTTTGAAGAGTTTTGATCAGGAAGGGATGCTGTACTTTGTCAAATGCTTTTTCAGCATCTATTGAGAGTATCATATGGTTCTTGTTCTTTCTTTTATTGATGTGTTGTATCACATTGACTGATTTGCGGATGTTGAACCAACCTTGCAGCCCTGGAATAAATCCCACTTGGTCGTGATGAATAATCCTTTTAAAATACTGTTGAATCCTATTGGCTAGTATTTTGTTGAGTATTTTCGCATCTGTGTTCATCAAGGATATTGGTCTATAGCTCTCTTTTTTTATGGGATCCTTGTCTGGTTTTGGGATCAAGGTGATGCTGGCCTCATAAAATGAGTTTGGAAGTTTTCCTTCCATTTCTATTTTTTGGAACAGTTTCAGGAGAATAGGAATTAGTTCTTCTTTAAATGTTTGGTAGAATTCCCCCGGGAAGCCGTCTGGCCCTGGGCTTTTGTTTGTTTGGAGATTTTTAATGACTGTTTCAATCTCCTTACGGGTTATGGGTCTGTTCAGGCTTTCTATTTCTTCCTGGTTCAGTTGTGGTAGTTTATATGTTTCTAGGAATGCATCCATTTGTTCCAGATTGTCAAATTTATTGGTGTAGAGTTGCTCATAGTATGTTCTTATAATAGTTTGTATTTCTTTGGTGTTAGTTGTGATCTCTCCTCTTTCATTCATGATTTTATTTATTTGGGTCCTTTCTCTTTTCTTTTTGATAAGTCGGGCCAGGGGTTTATCAATTTTATTAATTCTTTCAAAGAACCAGCTCCTAGTTTCATTGATTTGTTCTATTGTTTTTTTTGGTTTCTATTTCATTGATTTCTGCTCTGATCTTTATGATTTCTCTTCTCCTGCTGGGCTTAGGGTTTCTTTCTTGTTCTTTCTCCAGCTCCTTTAGGTGTAGGGTTAGGTTGTGTACCCGCCATCTTTTTTTTTTTTAAGATTTTATTTATTTATTTGACAGAGATCACAAGTAGGCAGAGAGGCAGGCAGAGAGAGAGGAAGAAGCAGGCTCGCTGCTGAGCAGAGAGCCCGATGTGGGGCTCAATCCCAGGACCCTGAGATCATGACCTGAGCCAAAGGCAGAGGCTTTAACCCACTGAGCCACCCAGGTGCCCCTGGAGGTCGCCGTCTTCATTCTCATCCTCCACAGCTGTACAGAAAGCTTTCAGGGAACAAAAGCTACTGAGCATAAACCAGAGCAGTTTACATAACCTGGCCCATGGCAAGGGCGGTGCAACTCCGCCTTGGCTAAGGACATCACTACAACAGGCCCCTCCCCGAGAAGATCAGCAAGAACATCCAGCCAAGACCATGATTACGAGTCACTGAGAAGTGCAAATCTCCAGCGCTAGGGGAATATAGCATATAGAATTCATTGCTTTTTTCCCATGATTCTTTATTTTTTGGGGAGTTAGTCGGGGTTTTTTCTTCTTTCCCTTTTCAACCAACATCTTATCAATTCCTTCATTTTTAACATCATATTCTATCCCTTCATTGTATTTAACCTTATTGTTGGTATACATATATGTTTTTCTTTCTTTAAAATGTTGGGATACAATTTCTTCTATCAGACCATAATATACCCTAAATCTAGTGTACAGCTTGTTCTAGTCTCCTGCCTAATCACATTCTTTTTTTTCCCCTCTTTTTTCAACAGACTTATCAACTCCTTTAAAATCTTTAATTTTCATCTTTACAGTCCTATTCCATTTGTTCACAATATGACTGTAAAGGTAAGTTTTTCTTTCCTTAAAATTTTGGGAGGCAGTTTCTTCTAACAGACCAAAATGCACCCAAAACCTAGGGTGTGGCTCTGTTCTATTCACCACCCTGACCCTATTATTTATTTTCCTTTTTTTTCTTTTTTCTTTTTCCCTTCCTATTGCCCCAAGTTTCAGGTCTTTTCTGATTTGTTTAGTGTGCATTTTTCTGTGGTAGTTATTACCTTTCAGCATTTTATTCTCTCATTTGTCTATTCTCAGGGCAAATGACAAAATGGAAAAACTCACCTCAAAAAAAAAAAAAGAGGCAGTACCAACTGCCAGGGACCTAATCAATACAGACACAGTAAGATGTCAGAATGAAAGTTCATGACAATAGAGGGAGGCACCTGGGTGGCTCAGTGGGGTAAGTCTCTGCCTTCAGCTCAGGTCATGATCTCAGGGTCTTGGGATCAAGCCCCACATCAGTCTCTCTGCTCAGCAGGGAGGCTGCTTCCCCCTCTCTCTGCCTGCCTCTCCGCCTACTTGTGATCTCTGTCAAATAAATAAATAAATAATCTTTTAAAAAGAATAAAACAAATTTCATGACAATAGAGTATATGATGATTATAAAGATACTAGCTGGACTTGAAGAAAGCATAGAAGATACAAGAGAATCCCTTTCTGGAGAAATAAAAGAACTAAAATCTAAGCTAAAGTCAAAAAGACTATTAATAAGGTGCAAAATAGAAATGGAAGGAAAATTTCCAAAGTCTTTTTCTGGCCTTTATGAGGCCAGCATTACCTTGATCCCCAAACCAGACAAAGACCCCGTCAAGAAGGGGAATTACAGAATATCCCTGATTAACATGGATACAAAAATTCTCACCAAAATTCTAGCCAGTAGGATCCAACAGTACATTAAAAGGATTATTCGCCACAACCAAGTGGGATTTATTCCTGGGTTGCAAGGTTAGTTCAACATCCGCAAATCAATCAAGGTGATATACATTAATAAGACAAAGAACAAGAACCATATTATCCTCTCAGCAGATGCAGAAAAAGCAGTTGACAAAATAAAGCATCCTTTCTTTTTTTTTTTTTTTTTTTTTTTTTTTTTAAAGCATCCTTTCTTGATCAAAACTTTTCACAGTGTAGGGATAGACTGTACACACCACAATATCATAAAAGCTGTCTATGAAAAGCCCACAGCAAGTATCATTTTTTTTAGATTTTATTTGTTTGTTTTATTGGACAGAGTGAGACACTATAAGAGAGGGAGCACAAGTGGGGGAGTGGGAGAGGGAGAAGAAGGGTTCCTGTGGAGCAGGAAGCCTGATGCAGGGCTCTATCCCAGGACCCTGGGATCATGACCTGAGCCAAAGGCAGATGCTTAATGACTGAGGGAACCAGGTGCCCCACCAATATCATTCTTAATGGGGAAAAACTGAGCTTTTTCCTTAAGGTCAAGAACAGAGCAGGGATGTCCACTATGACCACTTCTATTCAATATAGTACTAGAAGTCCTAGCCTAAGCAATCAGATAATAGAAAGAAATAAAAGCATCTGAATCAGCAAAGAAAAAGTCAAACTCTCACTCTTTGCAGATGATATGATAGGATTCTTTACATGGAAAACTCAAAAGACTCCATGCCAAAACTGTTAGAACTCATACAGGAATTCACGAAAGTGTCAGGATTTAAAAATCAATGCATAGAAATCAGTTGCATTTCTATACACAAAAAAGACAGGAGAAAGAAAAATAAGGAGTAGATTCCATTTACAGTTCCACCCAGAGCCATAAGACACCTTGGAATAAATCTAAACAAAGAGGCAAAGAATCTATACTCAGAAAACTATAGAATACTCATGAAAGAAATTGAGGAAGACAAAAAGAAATGGAAAAACATTCCATGCTCAGGGATTGGAAGAACAAATATTGTGAAAATGTCTATACTATCTAGAGCAATCTACATATTTAATGCAATCCCTATCAAAATACCATCAACTTTTCTCAAGGAAACAGAACCAATAATCCTAAAGAAGAGACCCCAAATAGCCAGAAGAATGTTGAAAAAGAAAAGCAAAGCTGGTGGCATCACAATTCCAAACTTCAAGCTCTATTACAAAGCTGTTATCATCAAGACAGTACGTTACTGGCACAAAAACAGATACATAGATCAGGGGAACAGAATAGAGAGCCCAGAAATAGACCCTCAACTCTATGGTCAACTAATCTTTAACAAAGCAGGAAAGAATTTCCAATAGAAAAAAGACAGTCTCTTCAACAAATGGTGTTGGGAAAATTGGACAGCCACATGCAGAAGAGTGAAATTGGACCATTTCCTTATACCACACACAAGAATAGACTGAAAATGGATGAAAGACTTCAATTTAAGACAGGAATTCATCAAAATCCTTGAGGAGAACAAAGGCAGCAACATCTTTGACCTCAGCCACAGCAACTTCTTAGACATGTCACCAAAGGCAAGAGAAGCAAGGACAAAAATGAACTCTTGGGACTTCATCAAGGTCAAAACCTTTTGCACAGCAAAGGAAACAGTCAACAGAGCCAAGAGACTACTGAAAGAATGGGAGAAGATATTTTCAAATGACATATCAGATAAAAGGCTAATATCCAAGATCTACACAGAACTGCTCAAATTCAACACCCAAAGAACAAATAATCCAATCAAGAAACAGGCAGAGGACATGAACAGAGATGTCGGCAAAGACGACATCCAGATGGCCAACAGACACATGAAAAAGTGCTCAGCATCACTCAGAAACAGGGAAATACAAATCCCAACCTCAGTGAGATACCACCTCACACCAGTCAGAATGGCTAAAATTAACAAGTCAGGAAATTACAGGTGTTGGTGAGGATGCAGAGAAAGGGAAACCCTCCTATACTGTCGGTGGGAATGCAAGCTGGTGTAGCCACTCTGGAAAACAGTACAGAGGTTCCTCAAAAAGTTGAAAATAGAGCTATCCTACAACCCAGGTATTGCACTGCTGAGCATTCACCCTGAAGATACAAATGTGGTGCTCCAAAGGGCCACATGTACTTAAATGTTTGTAGCAGCAATGTCCATAATAGCCAAACTATGGAAAGAGCCTAGATGTCCATCAACAGATAAATGGATAAAGAAGATGATGTATATATATACAATGGAATATTATGCAGCCGCCACCCCCCCCCCACTGAAATCTTGCCACTTGTAATGGCATGGATGCAACTAGAGGGTATTATGCAGAGAAAAACAATTATCATGTGATCTAACTGATACAGGGAATTTGAGAAACAAGACAGGATCATAGGGGAGGGAGGAAAAAAATGAAACAAGGCAAAACCAGAAAGGGAGAGAAACCATAAAAGACTCCTAATCTCAGGAAACAAACTGAGGGTTGCTGGAGTGGAGGGGGCGGAGAGGAATAGGGTGGCTAGGTGATGGACATTGAGCTCTGTGAATTGTGTAAGACCAAAGAATCACAAACTTGTGCCCCAAAAACAAATAATACATTATATGTTAGTAAAAAAAAAAAGTATGGAGGTTCATCAAAAATATTAAAATACAACTACTATATAATCTAGCAATCCCACTTAGGGCTATATATGATAAGGAAATGAAATCAGTATCTTAAAAATATGATCAATATCCCACATTCATGAAAACATTATTCACAAGAGTCAAGACATGGAAAAGACCTAAGTGTCCACTAATGGATATCCATTGATGAATAAAGAAAATATATAGATGTATACATACACATACTATATCTCTATCTTATCTGTGTATATATCTATGTAATGCAGTATTATTTAGCAATAGGAATTCTGCCATTTGTGACAACATGGACAGAATATGCAGACATATGCTAAGTTAAGTAAGTCAGAGAAAGACCCACAATATATGATCTATCTTAAATGTGGAATTTTAAATATCCAAAATCCTAGTAACAGAGATTGGAATTGTGGCTGCCGGGGCTGGAAGTTGGGGAAAGTGAGGACAAGCTCGTCAAAGGTATAAACTTCCATTATGAATAAATTTCTTGGATTGAATGTATAATGTGGAATCTATAGTGAACAACAATTTATAATGTGTTTGAATGTTGGTAGGAGAATAGAGCTTAAATACTGTCACCACAAAAAAGAAAAGGTAATTATGTGAGATAATAAGTGTTAATGAACCCTATTGTGGTAATCATTTTGCAATATATACATGTATCAAATCATCACACTGTACAACTTAACAGAATTTTTTTAAAAGATTTTATTTATTTATTTGCCAGAGAGATAGAGAGAGTACAGGCAGGCAGAGTGGCAGGTAGAGGCCGAGAAAGAAGCAGGCTCCCCGAGGAGCAAGGAGCCTGATGTGGGACTCGATCCCAGGACCCCAGGATCATGACCTGAGCTGAAAGCATCCGCTTAACTGACAAGCCAGCCAGGCATCCCCAACTTAACACAATTTTATGTGCAAATTATGTATTAATAAATTTGGAAAAAAGAATGTTGTTTCATACACTTTTTATTATACACACATATTTCTTGACTCTGTAAACTACTAGTCTCTAGAAGCAACAGTACCCCTTAATAAGCATGCACTGTGTTCTAATTTAGATTTTTAATACCATTTATAACAAAAGGAATTAGGCTCTTTAGAAAAATGACTACTCTAGGGGTGCCTGGGTGGCTCAGTGGGTTAAAGCCTCTGCCTTCGGCTCAGGTCATGATCCCAGGCTCCTGGGATTGAGCCCTGCGTCAGGCTCTCTGCTCAGCAGGGAGCATGCTTCCTCCTCTCTCTCTCTCTGCCTGTCTCTCAGCCTACTTGTTATCTCTGTCAAATAAATGAATAAAATCTTTAAAAAAAATACTACTATAGAGCTAATGCAGGGACTATTCAAGACGATCTCATGTCAGAAACTGCTTAAAAACAAAACCAACTGAATTATGTCAAAGGGGCATAAGAGCCAGCTGATAAAACTTTCAGTGGTCAAAAATGAAAGTTTTGTAATACAAAATATTTGATTACAGTTCAAGTTAGAAAATGAATGTCCCTTAGTCTGTACCGAATTTAAGAGAATAGATTATAAATTGGTAAAAACAGACAAGTATCCTGAGCAAGAGAATTCCAATTAATGCATGTAGATTCTGCTACCTCAAGCAACTGTAGCATAATTCCCAAGCCCTTAAAACTGCTCCATACATAATGACCTTTTCGGAATAGTACAGTATGGAAGGGGGGGAATAACTTTCCTATGTCAAAACCTGAAAAACACTCCTTCAACTATGACCAAACTTAATACCCGTAATGACCTATTGTGTTGATAACACATATCCTTCCATAGGATATGATGAGAACTGCATTTTACTATGCTCTTCCCCCCAAAAGCCTTTCATCCCAGTCTAAGCATGTAGTACTAGTACTACAGAGTCAAAAAAAAAAAAAAAAAATTCCCAGTTGAGGAGAAACTGTGAAATACCTGACCAAGAATCCTGCAGAATATGTCCATAATAGCCAAACTATGGACTAGTTCAGTAGGTCCAAACTAAGGAAATCAGACTAGCTCAGTAGGTCCAAACTAAGGAAATCAACACGAGCAATGGAGTCAGTTACTGAGGATCGTGTTCATGCAGGTGTTGATTAGGTGTATCAAGTGTACTTAGCAGGGGAAACTAGTTATGGAGTACATAGAAATAATTATTTTTGCAACCTGTTTATTTGAAACTCTTTTTTTTTTTGAAAAGTTTATTGTTATGCAATGAAAAAACTAGTACTATGAATAAAAGTCTAGAAGAATGTTATCAAAATTCTCTTTGGATTTTTCCATTCAAAAATATACTCTGTGTTGAGAACATTATTTTCTGTTATAAAGACATCTGTATCTAAGTATATATATTTATCATCCAATAAATATATGTTTATCATTCACTCTTATAGGTCTAGTAATAAAGAGTGACACATAATCACACACTGATAATCATTTTATGGAAATTGTAATTATAAAAATACGCACAGTGTACTATGGATACCTACATGAGAAGGTAACCTATGAATTTCATTTGAACTGATAAATCAGAATTAACCACATATAGAAAAGAGAAGGAGGTTATGTATTTTATTTTTAAAGATTTTATTTCTTCATTAGAGAGAGCACAAGCAGAGGGAGAGGCAGAAGGAGAGGGAGAGACTCCCTGATAAGCTGGGAGCACCCAGAGCCACTCAGCCTCATCCATGCCCTCAACTCAGCACCCCCCCAACCCCCAACCGTTCTCCATGGGGTCTTCAGATCAGTCCTGCCATGCCCCTAGTCCCTAACGCTAACCCTTGGGTGGGTTCTGAGAGGGCCTTCCCCCAAGGGCCTTGCTTCATATCCCCAGGGATCAGGGAAGCTGGTGCAATACCAGATGACACAGCCTATCAGCCAGAAGGACACCATGACATTTGGATCTTCAGAAAGGTTTCAGAGCACCTCAGGCCATGACATATTTAGTGGACCTCTGGATACAAACCCAGAGACAGCGTTCACCTGGACCAATGCTCTCAACTCAGCCCTGGGAACACTCCCAAAAGCACCTTTAGATCAGTCCTTCCATGTCTCTAGGTCCTAACCCTAACCCTTGGTTGGGTTCTGAGGGGTCCATCCCTAGTGACCATGCTCCTTAGGACAGGAGTTTGGGACACTTAGGCAATAGCAGAGGACTCAGCCAGCCTCCTTGAAGGAAATTTTGCCCTTTGGAGCTCTGGAAAAGATTCAGTATTGGAGAAATCTGCATGCCCATCTGAGGCCACCCCCATGTTCAGTGGACACAAAGCTAGAGCCTTATATCCTTACATTCTCTATCAGCTCACCACCAGTAGAGATTGAAACACCCTGGGCAGTTCATGCCTGACATGCCTCTAGGCCCTAACTTTAACCCTGGGCTAAGACTTTAGGGTTCTGTCCTGAGTCCTGGCCTGCATGCCCTATGTGTTGGGGACACCTGAACAATACCAGAGAACTCCGCCTGCCACACAGAAGGAACCCATGCCAATTGGAAATCTGATACGGATTCAGAGTAGGAGAAATCTGCATGTCTACCTGAGGCCACGCCCACATTTACCGGACCACTGGACACAAATCCGGATCCTGACAGTCATCCTGACCCATGCCTTCATCTCAGCCCTACCCTAGGAAATTCGCTGATGCACCTTCACTTGGGTTTTGCCATGTCCTAGCCCCTAACAGGTCCGACCCCAAGGGTCTGCCTTTAATGTCCTGGGGAGTGCAGATAGCTGAGCAATACCTGAGGACTAAGCCTGCAACACATAAGAACACTGCCATGTGGAACACCAGGAAGGTTTCAGGGCAGGAGAAATCTGAAGGTGAAGCTGGGCCCATCCCAGCAATCCCCCACTTTCATCAATCCCCTGAACATGAACTCCAAGCCTGACCCTCCTCTTATCCCTAAACTAACCCAACTCCTGAATCCTAAACTATACCCTTATTTCCTAACCTCTAACGCCTAACCCTCACCCTAAGCAGAAGGAGAAACCTGGAGAATGGCAGAAGACATTTCAGACATCGGGCAGGTGGACTACAGTTGAAGTGGATCTGTGGTCTTTTTTATAAGGTGGAACCTGTAGTGATCTCCTCATTTCAGGTTATGTGGTGGTTCTGCAGAACTTTGTCCCTGTTTTGGGTCAAACACGCTGAAGCATCCCATCTGAGGTGGTAAATGTGGTTAAGAAACAACAGCTAGGGGGCACCTGGGTGGCTCAGTGGGTTAAAGCCTCTGCCTTCAGCTCAGGCCATGGTCTCAGGGGCCTGGGATCAAGCCCCGCATCCGGCTTTCTGCTCAGCGGGGAGCCTGCTTCCTCCTCTCTCCCTACTTGCTTCTCTGACTACTTGTAATCTCTATCAAATAAATAAAATCTTTAAAAAAGGGGGGGGGGGCACCTGGGTGGCTCAGTGGGTTGGGCCTCTGCCTTCGGCTCAGGTCATGGTCCCAGGGTCTTGGGATCGAGCCCCGCATCGGGCTCTCTGCTCTGCAGGGAGCCTGCTTCCTCCTCTCTCTCTGCTTGCCTCTCTGCCTACTTGTGATCTCTGTCAGATAAATTAAAAAAAAAAAAAATCTTTAAAAAAAAATAAAATAAAAAAATAAAATAAAATTTAAAAAACGAAAGAAAGAAACGACAGCTAGGGAACCTGGGTGTGGAGACAAAGCACATTTGTGCTGCTGTAACAAGTTGACTGCACATTGAAATTATTGCAGAAGAAATGACTCTTCCAAGCATCCACTTTGGCACAGAAGCAGAGAGGACATCAGACTTTGGGATGGAGGCCAAGTCCTGACAGATTCAGTTCACCTACCATGGAGAGGCCTGTCGCCCTTGCAGAAGGCCACATGTTAGCAAGAGACTTGTAAGAGGATTAAATCGGGCGCCCCTGTGTGTTAGGTATAGTAGAAGCAGTAGGATTCGGATTTCCAATTCTTCACAACACTCCACCACAACCTGGTTAGAACGGTGAAAAGCATGAAGGGAAGCCTCGTAAAGTGGACTGGGGACGCCAGAAGGGGAGGCTGGAAGGGGGTGCCTGGCGCTCAGTGCCCATTACAGATTCCACGTTATAATCCCCCATGGGTGAGACTCATCCATTCCAGGCCCCGCAGGGGAAGCTGGAGGGTTCATCTCCTACCAGAAATCCACCATCCCCACAGTTTGGCCAGTGAGAATCCTCCATCACCCTGAAGCCCTGCCTTTCACCAGTGGACTTTCCTTCCAAGCAACCCTCCCAACTTCTTCCTCCTTCTCCATGAAATAACATTCCTCTCCTTTGTTTCTTGCACTTGCCTGTGATGTGCCCATAGCTTGCTCACCCGAGATTGCCATTCTCTGCTCTTCCCAAATAAGCCCATTTTGCTGGTCAAATAACTGGCAGTTTGAGTTTAAGGCAAACAAAACTAATAAATTCAAGAAACTTGCAAGGAACAAAATCAATATACACAAATCCATTGCATTTCTACGTGCTCCAAAGGAACCATCAGAAAGAGACTACAGGGAACAATCTCATTTCCTACTGCCTCCAAAAGAACAAGATACCTAAGAGTCCCCTGAACCAAGGGGGTGACAGACCTGTCCTCTGACAGCCATGGGACACTGAAGACAGACAGACGGAGACACACAGAGATGGGAAGACACTCTGTCCTCAGGGAAGAACTGACACTGGGAAAATGCCTCCTTTCCCCCAAAGCCATCTACAGAGTCCACGCTGTCACTCCTGAACTTCTCAACTCCAGATGAACCCTGAAGCGGCTGTGGGTACAGGAAGGATCCTACAGGGCCGAGGCACGGGGAGCATGAGCAGCGAGGCAGGTGGCTGCTCCCTGACTGCAGACTCTCTCAGGAGCCCCAGGAACCAAATCTTCATGTGCACAAACAAAGACGCAGGACCCAGGGTGCACATCCAAGGCCAGAAAGGGGAGACCCCACAGCCCCACAACACCATGGGAGGCCACATCACCACAAACAAAACCAAGGAAGCCCCAGTGTCTACACAGCACGCCCTTCCTCCATGGGATCCTGAGACCATGCAACACCTCGCCAGTCCCCACTGAGGCAGCTTCTCCTCACCTTCTCTTCCAGGGGCGGGTTCTGAGGGGGCTAGACTGCTATCAGTGTGGATGCAGCCCCACGTCTTCCACAGTGGTTCCTGTCAGTGTGGATGTGGACCCACATCCTTCCCAGCTTGTCCTATCAGCATGGGAGCAGCCCCATGTCCTCCAGAAGTCTCCACAGCAGGTCCTGAGGAGGTCAGGCTCCTGTCCCAGCTGGAGATGCACAGGCCAGGCTCAGGGCAGGAGTTGGGAGTCCTGCGCCCTCTGCAGGCGGTGGAGGGCAGTGCAGGACTAGGGGAGCTCACCCTTCCATGGAAGCACCTGCTCCCTCCCGGGGTCCAGCTGAAGCCATTTCATTCTGGAAATTCAAGCTGCATGGAGCCCAATATCCCCCAACTTCTCCAAACATAGCTAAGGAACAGTGAATTGGAAACAATATGGAATGACAACAGTCCCTGACCCAAATGGTGGCACCAAACATGACCCTGGCCCTGATGCAGAACCACACTCTGACCTCAACTTGCTCTCAAGCCTGACCCTGACCCCAATCCAAGACCCTAATCCTAGCCCCCAACCCAAACAGTGTTCACAAGAATCAAAACGTAGAAACTGCAAATATCCACCAGTGGTGAACGCATAAACATAGTGTGGTGAAGGGACTGACTTTGGGTTCAGGTTTCAGTCAGAGTTCTAGATAAGGCTTTGGGTATAGGGACAGGGTGAGGATTTAGAGTAAGGGGCAAGGAAACAGAGTTGGATTTTAGGGTTTTTAGGTTTATGATTTAGGGTTTAAAACACAGGGCTTCTGGGATAAAGTTCAAGATCAAATTTGGGGTTTGGGTTCATGGCTCAGACTTCTGGTTTAGGGTTTGGGTTCACAGTCAAGGCTTGGAACCAGGGCTCAGATTCACAGTCCAGGCTTCCAGTTCAATTTCAGATTTGGGATTCAGGGTTCTAGTTGGGACCTTAAGGTCAGGTTAGGTTTCAGTGTTAAGGTTAGGATTAGGGATGACACAATTTCTTCAGTTGTCATGGACACAAAATTTCTATCTGAACTTTCTAAATCTGAAATGCATTTTGTCTGGGTGTCAAGAGCTGGTTTGTAATTTAGGATCCCAGTAACTCCCTACTGACAGCATTGTTGTCCTAGAGCCTCCCAGTGATCCAGAAGCAGCATTTATCTTGGCTCAAACATACACTTGGCAGAGAAGGCCAAGCTGGTGCCAAAGTTGGGTTGACTTTACAATGGTAGAGGTGTGAAAACAAATATCAGGGAAATGTTCATGGAAAATGAAACAGGAGACAAATAACTGGTGGACTCTGATTCTTCCACAATAACAAAGACCAAGTCTCCAATAGAATCTAATAATATTCCCTAGGAAGGCCTATGGTACTCATTACCAGTACTGAAAGAGGGCCCCTGCCCCTGCTTTAAACTAAGAATCACAACAGGACACTTCCTACTTTGTGTCAACAATAAAATTTTATTAGTTGGCTGTTCCAATGTACAATTTGTGGAAGCACTGACAACATTTTCCTTTCCCAAATCCTCATCAACACACAGGTAAAATGCAGGCAACATTGTAATGCACTGCTCATTGGAATTCCAAGTGCAAGGAGGGCTCTGAGAAGCAATAAAAAGGTATCAAAACTCAGAAAATGCACCCTTGATGGGCACTCAGTGAGGATCCCTATCCATAAGATCTAACATCTCATCCTATGGAATTCACCCATATAACTCATCAATAACAACAGCCTGCTGACCACCATAACCACCTCACCATTGACCTCTAGGCTTGTAAATACACATTCCAACCGCTAGAGACACACTTCTCAGCAGCAGAACGGGTCTTGCCCACTCTGGTGGACCAACTTTTAGAGTGAAGCCAAAAACTCCCAGTCCTTGGAAATACCAGCCATTAGGACACAGTCACAGAAACCACACCCTTAACTCAATAAAGGACAGACATTTCATGAAGCGGAGGATAGAGATCAACTCCACTCCCATGAAGTAACTCTACAGTTCACTCCAGATCTGTCCCCTTCCCAGGATCACATGGGACACTGCATTCTTCCATTACTCCATCCTCAGAACAAAACCATGAACTGTCCTCATCAGTCCTGTGTGCAGGCTCGCAGTGAGTCCTGCAAAAGCCAGACACCTTATTGAGAGCACTCAGCCTCTCACGCCTCTCCTAGCAGATGACTTGACTTCCATACCAACTGGAGAATACTTGGAACAAGTCTTGCCATACTCCATGCAAAAGGCATATTCTCTGTCTGCAAAATGATGGATGATAAAATGCCATGGATTCCCCACACCTTCTTGAACGTAGATAATGTGGAGATAGAGCTTGGCCAGAGCTATCATCCCCAAACCCCACCCACCCCACCCCTCCCCCGCCACCACACACACACAAACCCTTCCCTTGTGCACTCCAGACCAGTTTCCATCCACTTTGTTCATTCTCAGGCATTGTCTCTGCACTGCAGTACATCAGAACTGAGGTGCTGGGGCTGAGGTGCTAGGTGCTAAGCCAGCACCTTGGACACACTTACTATTAGAAATTAATATTCGTTTTATTAACAGATGCATCCCAGAAGAAATTGCCACCATGGCCATTAGAAAAATCATTACCACAGAGATCCTAACAACCAGGGCCAATTTCCACAGCTCCACTCCCTGGCTCCAGGGATTGGCTCATCCATGAGCATGTGACCTGGTCCCAGCAAATAAGGTGGGAGGAACCTTGGGTCTCAGCCTTCAGGGTCAAGTGTGGTGGTAGCCCCACCAGGCCAGGGGCTTTCCCATCAAGTGTGGGTGGTAGCCCCACCCAGGCCAGGGGCTTTCCCATCACAACTGCAGAAGTGGCCTAGGCCAGGCCCATGCCAGTGCCACAGAGGGCCCAGGAAGCCAGGTGCTCCATAACATTGCTGAGGGCTCAATCAGACTTGTCCTGAAGCCCACACATGCTAGATCCTCCACAAACTCAGGAGAACCCCAAATGTGCTCATGGTCTTGGCCTGAACAAAATGAGCATCGGTGTGGTATAGAACCCACATTATACCCGCCAGGCAATGGGAACTAACTCAGCCAAACATGGAAGTCAACCACAGACAAACGTGTTGTGGGAAGCTCAATACCTACAGAGAAATGGAGAGGAATTCCTGAGGTCTTAATAATTGGCCAATCTCACTATCATCTTTTTTTCCTTTCATGTGCAGGGGCCGTGGTCAGGCAGGATAGATCCCGGTGTCTTCCTACTCTGCCACTGGAAAAGAAGAACCCTCTACCCTTCATCCATCGTGTTGCAGATCTGGGGTGTGGGAAGTTACCACCCATCGGCCAAATGGGCCTCCCCTGTATTCTGTCAATCAAGTGTGTCTGGAACATTAGTTATGGATGGTCTATGGCTGCTTTCAAACCACAATGCAAGAGTGGAATCATTGTCAGAGACACCACGTGGACTGCAACATCTAACAGAAATCTTTACAGAAGACTTCCCAGAAAACTCTGTGACGATCCCTGTTCTCAAAGATCCTAGGCTCATGTCCCTTCTTTGAGGAGAACATAGCGCCTTCTGGGTCTAATCTAATTTCTTCACCCCCACAGGCAAGGACTTCCATCCTCTTAGCCAGAACTCCATCTCCATCCTCCTCTACTGACACGTTGAATGGCACATCTACAGGTCTGCAGCCCAATGGGAATTCACTGTTGTTTCTATGGCAGTGATGCTCCAAAATGGAGGTGTGTGAACTTGTGAAGGTGATCCTCTTCGGTAGCCAGAGTGTGCAAGGAGGATACAATACAATAGCGTGCTTTCTGTCCCAAAGCAGTGGCCACACAATGTGGTTCCATCATGATCTCAGACGGAAGCCACCTTCATAGAATAAACTTCATCTGAGAGAACTTCCAAGTCCCTTGCCCTGGACAGTAGGTTCCACTGAGACTGGGGGCACACAGAGGGACAGAGACCCCCCCCCCTGCCCACCAGGGTTTTGAAGGACACTTGCTTTTCCAGAACAAAAGATCCTGAAACCATTCATTGGCCTGTCATCCAGTCAGACATCTCTGAGAGAGATCTACTCCAAGCAAAAAAGACAGACAATGAATGACAGCCTTGTGTGACAAGTGCCATGACAGGAGACACTCAGGAGGACTGGGAGTGTGCACGGTTTTCCAGACCTGGGGGTAGGGGGGACAGGAATTCTCCAGGATCACCCCTGAACGCCGGCCACGCTGCTCTCTACTCCCATCCAGGGAGCCTGCGGCAGCGTGTACCACGCGCCTAGGCCCTAACCCTAGGTTGGGTTCTCAGACTTTCGTCCCCAGAGGCCTGGCCCCCAAGTCATCCAGACTGGTGACCCCTGAGCCACAACCCAGGAGTCCGCCTGCTACCCAAGAGGAAACCGTGGCCCTTGGAGCTGCACAGAACCGTCAGAGTGGGAGCCACCTGCATGCACCCCTGAGGCCACATCCACACTCTGCAGTCCCTCAGGCCACAAACCCGAGCCCAATGCCCCTTCTGATGCCCAGTATCACTCAGCCCCCCTGGCAATCTCAACTCAGTGCCAGCAGATTGAACCTGTCATGCCCCTAGGCCTACCCTAGCATTAGGTTGGATTTTCGGACTTCCAGTCCCAGAGGTCTGGCCACTGAAGCCCTACAGATTGGGGACTGCTAAGCCATACCAAAGGACTCAGCGTGCCACCCAGGAGGAAACTGCGCCTTTGGGAGCTGCCTGAAACACTCAGAATGGGAGAAACCTGCATGCCCCCCTTAAGCCAACCCTATCTTTGGCGCCCACTTGGCCATAATAACATCATCTGATGTGCCACGTAACTGCCATCCTCAACTCAGCCATGCTGTGAGCCCGATTTAGTGCCGGTAGATCCCGTGCCCCTAGGCTCTAACACTAAAGCTAGATTGGGTGTCAGGATTCCAAGCCCAGAGGCCTGGCCATCAAGCCCTCCCAACTGGGGACCCTCATGAAACACCCCAGGACTCCAATGGCAACCCAGGAGGAAACCGTGCCTTTGGAGCTGCACAGATCCCTAAGGGCTGGAGAACCATACATACTCACCTGAGGCCACCCCCAGGATTGGTGGACCCCCTGACCACAAACCCGGAATCTGACATGACCACTGACAACTACCCTCAACTCAGGGCTGCGGGAGTCCACCTTAGCGCCCGCAGATCGGGCCTCTGATGCCCCTTAGCCCTAACGCTAACCTTAGGCTGGGTATTTAGGCTTCTGTTCCCAGAGGCCTGGCCCCAAAGCCCTCCAGATTGGGGACCCCTGAGCCACAACCCAGGACTCTGTCACCCAGAAGGAAATCATGCCATTTGGACCTGTGTAGAACCCTCAGAGCAGCAGAAACCTGCATGCTACCTAGAGTCCACCCCCAATTTCAGTGACCCCCTCTGGCCACAAACTGAGAGCCTGATGTGCCGCCTGACACATGCCCTCAACTTGGCCTGCCGGGGAGTCCACGTCAGCGCTGGTAATTCAAGCCCACCATGCCCTTAGGCCCTAGCCCTAATCCTAGTTTGAATTTTCAGGCTACGGTCCACAGAGTCCTGGCCTAAAAGCCCTGCAGATTTGGGATGCCTGAGCCACACCGCAGGACTCGGCCTGCCACCCAGGAGGAAACCGTGCTATTTGGAGATGCGCAAAACCCTAAGGCCTGGAACAACTTGCATGCCCACCTGAGGCCACCTCTAGGATCTGCGCCCCTGCCCCCCACCCCGGGCACAAACCTGGAATCTGACTTGCCTCCTGACAACTGCCCTCAACTCAGGGACTGCGGGAGCCCACCTTAGAGCAGGCAGATCGGGCCTGTGATACCCTTGGACCTAACCGTAACCCTAGGTTGGGTTTTCGGGCTTCTGTTCCCAGAGGCCTGAAATCAAGTCCTCCAGACTGGGGACCACTGAGCCACAATCCAGAACTCAGTCTGCCACCCAGGAGGAAATCATGTCATTTGGAGATGTGCAGAACCCTCCGAGCTGCATGACCTCCTTGGGCCATCCCCATTTTTGGCAGACCCCACTGGCCACAAACCCAAAAACTGATGTACTGCCTAACACACACCCTCAACCCTCATGGGGAACCCACCTCAGTGCAGACAGATCCAGTCTGCCATGCCGCTAGACCCTAACCCTAACCCTAGGGTGTTTTCTGGCTTCTATCCCCAGAGTCCTGGCCCCACGCCCTCCATATTGGGGACCCCTGAGCCACACCACAGAACTCCACCTGCCCCCCAGAAGGAAACTGTGTAAAACCCACAGGTCAGGAGAAACCTGCATGCTCACCTGAGGCCACCCCACATTTGGCAGACCCCTGGATACAAACGCACAGCCAGGTGCATCCTGACTCCCGCCCTCAACTTAACTACCTGGGAAACTCACTTCAGCTCTTGGCAGAAGGGACCACCATGATCCTTGGCCCTAATTGTAACCCAAAGTCCTGGTCTCCAAGCCCTCCATTTGGGTACCCCAAGCCACTCCGCAGGACTCCACCTGCCCCCCAGAAAGAAACCATGGCATTTGGAGCAGCACAAAACCCTCAGAGCTGGAATAACCTGCATGCCCCCTTAGGGCCTCTACATCAGCGGTGCCCTTATTTTATGGATGATAAGTGGAATTTAGGAAATAAGACAGAGGATCATGGGGGAAGAGAGGGAAAAAGGAAGCAAGATAAAACCAGAGAGGGATACAAAGCATAAGAGACACTTAAACTCAGGAACCCACAGGGAATCTGAAGGGGGACAGGGGTGAGGGAATGGGGTGGCTGGGGGATGGGCTCAGGGAGGGTATGTGCTGTGGTGAGCACTGTGTGCTGTATAAAATGGAAGGAACACAAACATGTACCTTTGAAACAAATAACACATGATATGATCATAATTTAAAAAGAAGTGAAGGGGCCCCTGGGTGGCTCAGTGGGTTAAGCCTCTGCCTTCGGCTCAGGTCATGATCCCAAGGTCCTGGGATTGAGCCCCACATCGGGCTCTCTGCAAGGCAGGGAGCCTGCTTCCCTTCCTCTCTCTCCTACTTGTGATCTCTCTGTCAAATAAATAAATAAAATCTTAAAAAAAAAAGGAAGTGGAAGATAAACTTTTAGAATACAAATGTAAACTACATAAAAATAAATAAATAATCTCATTGATAGAAAGCAAGCAAATGACTAAGCCACCTGGAGTCACCACACTCCAATTTTCAGCTAGATTACAAAGCTGTTGTCATCAAACAGTGTGGTACTGGCATAAAAACAGACACACAGGACAATGGAACAGAACAGAAAGCTCAGAAACTGACAATCATAGTACTTCTGGCAAAGTTCATTCATTTGTATATTAAAGGTATATTTAAACTTAGCTCTGATAGAATGATTAACTCTGAATGGGAATTTATAATATTGCTGTCCTGTTCCAACATTTGCTTTCAATAAATGCATTTTTTAAAGATTTTATTTATTATTTGTTTGACAGACAGAGATCACATGTAGGCAGAGAGGCAGGGGGGTGGGGGAAGCAGGCTCCCTGCTGAGCAGAGAGGCTAATGCGGGGCTTGATCCCAATACCCTGAGATCATAACCTGAGCTGAAGGCAGAGGCTTTAACCCACTGAGCCACCCAGGCGCCCCATTTTTTAAATATGCTGTTTTATATACATACATATTATAAAATAAGGATGATTTAAAATCCACACTTTTGGGCGCCTGGGTGGCTCAGTGGGTTAAGCCGCTGCCTTCAGCTCAGGTAATGATCTCAGGGTCATGGGATTGAGTCCCGCATCAGGCTCTCTGCTCAGCAGGGAACCTGATTCCCTCTCCCTCTCTCTGCCTACCTCTCTGTCGACTTGTGATCTCTGTCTGTCAAATAAACAAATAAAATCTTTTAAAAATAAATAAATAAAATCCACACTTCTAGGAAAAGTTAAATTCACTTTAATAAACCTACCACAGAAAAGGAAATATAGATATCCATTATCACAAGTGAGAACATCACAAAAGAGGACAATCAGACACAATCTGGTGTCTGACGGAAGAACAGACGGAAGAACAGAACACTACTTAAGTAGTCTGCCCAAATGTTCAACCTGGTGAAAGCTATAGATCCTGCTAGTCATTTTCAAAAACACAAATGCCAGAGAGAAATCCTACCAAAGAGTATGACAACATCATCAATGAAGACCACACTGCATATATTCCAACAGGAAAAATATTTTCCCAACAAATAAACTGTAAGACCAGAAAGAAAAAAGAAAAGAAAGGAAAGGAAAAGGAGAAACATCAGAAACTAACCCACACATGTACGGTCTTAACTTATGACACAGCAGAAAATATACAATGGGAAAAGGACTGTCTCCTCAGTGACCGGTACTGGCAAATCTGGACACTAAGTGAGGGAGAATGTGACTGGATCACTTTCTTACACCGCACATACACATTATGAATGGATGAATGATTTGACCATAAGAACTGAATCTATAATCCAGGTAGTAAGTTTCTCCATATTGATTTGGGGGAAGAGCCTCTTAACATCAGACACCGAAAGCAAAGGCAACAAAAGCAATAATAAACAAGTGGGAGAACATCAGACTGAAATATCTGCATGACAAAAGAACACATCAAATCCTTAAAGGCAACCTCCCCAAGGAGAAAAAATATCTGCACATCCTATGTGTGAGAAGAGGCTAATATCCAAAATACACAAAACACTCCAAATCCAAAAACTGGGGAGAATGTGTGAATACTTTCCAAAGATAGCATACAGGTGGCCAACAGACACAGAGAAAGTTGTTCAACGTCACTAACCGTCATCAGGGAAATGAGTCAAACCGCAATCAGCTGTCACCTCACAACCGTGGGAACGGCAGTCATCCCAGAGACAGACACCAGTGTGGTCAAGGGTGTGTAGACAAGGGGACCCTGTGCACTGTTGGTGGGAATGGAAATGGGTGCAGCCACTGTGACAAAATCTATGGAGTTTCTGGAAAAAATTAGTACAACTACCACATGACTTGGTAATTGCTCTACTGAGTATTTCTTTGGAGAACACAAAAACACTCCCTCCAAAAGAGAGATGCACTCCCATCTTCACGGCAGCATTATTCACAATAACCAGGCATGGAAACATTGACCTTGGGAGCATTATGCTAAGTAATTCAGACACAGCAAGACAAATACCAGAGACTCTCATGGACATTCCACATGGAAAAAAATACTGACTGCATAGATAATGAGAACAGATGAGTGGTTCCAGATTCAGGGATGGTGGGGGGAAATGAGTGAAGGTAGTCAAAGGTGCCACATTTGAGTGATAAAATCCGCAAGTCATGGAATGTTCTCTGCAGCATGGAGATGAAAGCTAACACTGGAGGATGGGGTAAAGGCTCCACCACTACTTGAAAGTACAGTGTTCCTAGGAAACCTTTCACCGCAGAATGGTGTAAATGGAAAAAGGAATGAACATTTATTTCTACAGAAAAATGAGTGACTATGCCCAGACACCAAAAGTTCCTTCTCTTTGGCTCTTCTTAGGCTTCAGGACACAACATCCTAACAGATGCCCAAAATAAATGAAGATAAAGCAGAGCAGATGCTCACAGACATAATTCAAAGTGCTGGTGGCTGGACATGGAGAGCAGTGCCCAGGAAGGAGCTGGTTGGGGTGCACACTGCCTCTGTCTGTAGTGGTTCCCCATAAAACAAATCTTGAACATGATGCCCACTTCCTTACTTTTTCCATAAGAGAGAAATCCTCTTCAGGTTTCTTCCTGCTATTGGAGCTGCGTAATAATATAGATCTTTCAAAAAAGCCAAGTGTCTTACCATGAACTTTGAGAAAAGTCGGGTAGACTTGTACTTGTACTTGAAAGGGGTAGAAGTTCAGAGTTCTCCCAGATACAAACATCAGCAGATCCACTGTGAAAGGCACCTTCATCAGCAGATGGAACACAGGATACCTCCTTCCCCCAGAAACCTCCTCCTTCACCTAGCTCGGGACAACCCACAAGAGCCCAGACTTACCTCAATTACTCCTTTCCTCTATTCCCAATATCAAACCCATCAGCAAATCCTGTGAGCTCCATCTTCACTAGGTACCCAGAATGACACTAACCCCTCCTTCCATGGCTGCCTGTCTGGTCCACACTGGAGCCCATTTATTGCCTGACTTCCCGAAAAAGCTTCATCAGTGACCTCCCTTGCCCATCCTCAACCCTGTCTCATCTGTTCTCAACAGAGTAGCCAGGATGGCCCAGTGAAACAGGGTCCCATGTCACCTTCCTGAAGTCATATCCTAAGATGTCTCCTGTGGCCACAGGGCTTGCTACTCCTGGACATGCCTGGTATGCTCCTGCCCCAAGGACTTTGCATATGCTTTCCCTTCCATTTAGAAGACTCTTCATCTGATACTACCTATCTTTTTCTGAACTGATTCAAGAATCAACTTCCTATTGAAGACCTACCTCACTAGGTAGGCCTAGTGAGGTCTAGTGGCGGTGGCAAGGACCACCGCCAACTCCCCCCCACCTTCAGCACCCCAGCCCTGTCTCCTGCTTTCTCTTTCCATACCAGTTATCACAGTCACCAGGCCATCTCAGCAAGGGGGAAATGGATCCCTACTCAGATGGTTTCACCACGGACTCCCTCCAATTTCCTAGTCCAGAGCCCTGGGGGAAAAGGTGACCAGAGCTCTTGCACAGCCAGGGTGCCCGGGACAATGAGTCACACTGTGGCATCCTGAAGACCATCAGGAAAATGAGCCATAAGAGGAATCCACTTGCACATGAAACCTGAAACCAGGCAATTTCCTCGATTCCAGGTGAGCACACACACATTCTCCCACAGCCGGATGTGCTCATCTGAGAAAGCTGAGCAGAGAAGCATCCTAGGGTCCAAATCTCCCTCTGGCCAACGTCCTGGGAAACAAGGTCCTGGGAGGAGGGAGGTCCCTCCTCCCTGCACCAGCCACCTGTGATTGACGTCCGGCATTCTCCTGTGCTGGAGCAGAATGGTGCACCTGTTCCTCTTTCCTGGGATGTCATCACAAACCAGGCTTTGATGAACACTTTTCAGGAAGGAACTTACAGAAGCAGCAGCAGACTGAACTGCCCACATTCAGTCTCAGTCTCGCACGTCAGGCCCCATGTGGAACTAGAGCTTCAAGAAGACTGGTGTGCCCTGTGGCCTTGGAACCTCATGGCAGGAGCTGAGATTTCAGTTCCAAATTAAAACTGGCCTCTTGCACATAGCACAGGAATGTGGAGGATTTCTCAGGGGTGTGGCTCCGGAAGAAGCACTTCTGCTGGTGGAATTCACAGGCACCAGGCAGAGGACACCTGCGGTGCCTCATCTGAGGAAGCAAGGGGCACACTGGGCAAGAACCCATAATGCTTCCTGTGGGCTGCCTCCCACCAAGCCGCCTGCTGAGACGAGGGCTGGAGAACCAAACAGGAAGCAAGTTTCCTATCCCATCAGCAGCAGGAGGGCTGGCTGGGGAGCAGAGCCCTGTCCCTGGGGCAAGCTGGCCTGTGTTTCAAGAGGGAAGGACTACCACAGCCTCACAATGTCCCAGCCATCTGATCTGACTCCTCTGCCAGGATCACACCTGCTGACACAGTGACTCCTAAGACCAAGAGACTGCTTTCCTCCCTGGCTCAATGCTGCTCACAGAGAAGCAAACTCCAACCTCAGAAACGTGTTCATCGTTAGCTCTGGAATTCTCTGGGTTTGTCTACACTGGCCCACTGAGGTGTTCCTTCCAGATCATTCCTCCAGTGCCCTATGGTTTCGAGCCACCTTCAAGCTGTCCTTCAAAAGGCAGGAATGGGTCCATTTAGGCAGACCAGCCGAGCAACTCTGTTTGAGGGAAACTCAGACAACATCCTCCCTGAACACCAAGGCTTCCAAGTCCAGGCTTCAAACCCTCACTCACCAGGCACAGAGCACCATGTCAGCATGAACACTGCTCTTTAAAGTCTCTTGTCTCCCATTCCTTCAAGTCAGAAAGCAAGCACCAGTCACCACTCTATTTTCCCTTCAGAGAAGTAAGGAAAAGGATAGAATCAGACACTATGTGGGCACAGCACACTTCTTTCCAAATAGAATTCCGTGTTCTTTCTCATACAGGCATCCTGACATCACCCATACTAATGAGAGGCACCACAAGTTCAGTCCTCATATATATAGTTGACCTTGTGTTTTTCCTTTTGCTATTTGGATCTCAAATTCAGTATTTATGTTGCTTTCTTAAAATAACAAGAATAATAATGATGTGGTCATGTAAAGGTCTGGGTCTCCATAACCAGACAACACAGCTCTGATTCAGATAAGGATAAAAACACAACCTCTTCCCAGGAAGCAAAGGTCACACCCTTAGGGATCCTGACAGGCCTCCTGGCTGATGAGTTCCTTTGCTCCATGGAGTTGTCCGAGTGCAAAGATGCAGGCGCCCCAGGGTTCATTCTGTTTTCTTCATCAGTTCCCCAGTTCAAGTCACAAGGGACTCACTGGGTCAGGTTTCAGGGTCCAGGATGGGCCACCAAGAGAGCAGCAACCCCCTCCCCTGCCCAGGGTAGGGTAGATGTTCTCTGGGAGCGCAATGAGCCCCTCCCTGAGCTACCCAACAGTCCTCTTCCATGTGTCCTCCTCACAAAGGCAACTGCACCCTGTTAGACCACCCCTCCGCCGTGTTTTACTTTAAAAGACATTTTCTAACATTGAACTGTGTTTCACGGAAGAGAAAAACATGAACTCCCACAAGAATTCCTCTAGTATTTCAGATTTGTTTCCCAGTAATTAATTAAACAGGAAATAAAAATGCACAGATCGCCCCTTCCACCAGCAGGTATGAGTCACTGCGGGGACTTAGAGGAAAGCAGAAAATACCAGAGGAACAGATGTTCTGATGCCCCATCATTTCATCATAAAGGTTGTGAAACTCCACACACACTCAGAGAAAGAAACGTCTCCAACCCAACGTCTCGGCCTGGCAATTGTGGAGCATCTGAACTGGAGGGACAGGGACAGATGAAGAGCTCGTGTGTGCTGGCTGAGGCCGGTGGCACACAAGGACATGCCCTGCCAGCTCTCCACCTGGGCCTCCCCTGTCCTCAGCCGGGACCCTGCTCACAGCCCTGACCTGTCACAACTATCACACGGGGGACACACAGCCACCCCTGGAGCCGGCCCTGCCCACACCCTCCTGCAGAACGTACTCCACTCTCTTCCAGGACCCCTGGCAGCTCTCCCCAGACCTGGAACTCCCCTGTCTGCTGCAATACTCCAGGAATCCCCCCTCTTGTCACAATGACACTGGCTCAAGGCTTTCATAAATGTGTCGTATTTCTCTCAACTCACTTTCATACCTGGGCAAACAGTAAGTCACGTATCAATGGAACATGAACATGTTTGGAGATCTGAGTCTTTCACTGCAGCCTTCTGAGGACTCCTTGTGCAGTAAATACCACAGCCTATGACAGGGGTTATGAAACTATTATTTAGAGAATAATACAGCCCAAATCATCTCATTGTTAGTTGCTCTTCATTAGCCCAAAAGTTTCTGTGTAAAAGCCTTTCCACAGACGTTACCTTCCAGCAATTTCATGAGGAGAAACAAATTCTGTGGAATAAGCTGACTCACCCAGCATCAGGCAAGCTGTTCCAGAAGTCACCCCAGGGGTCCTGGAGTCCGCCAAGCCCCTTGAGGCCAGCAGCGTGCCTCTATCCAGGAGAATTCACAGACTCTCCTTCTGACCCCACCACCAAAGAAACTACAGCGAAAGTACGGCATGTCAAAATATCTAGATGGTACACTGAGTCAAACTAGAAAGCCAAACTTCACTTTTAAACAGTAAAGGCCTACTTCGAATCATTTTGAATTTTCTCTCTACCTTAATTGGAATCTTGTGATGAAAACACTGATCAGCTATGAAACATCACCTTTGACAAATGACAAGACATCATCCATGTCTCTATCTGGCCACAAAAAGCCTCCTAAATCTAGATGCTGGCCATTCGCAAGTGAATAAGCACTGTTAGATGAAGGACCAAATTATATGTTAAAACCACACAAAAAGCAAATCTCATCTTCCTTCTCTTAGACAAGTGATTTCCTAGGAAACAGGTGTTCAGATTACATTTTGTAAGCAGGAAATGAACAGAGAAAATGGGATTCCCAGGGATGTTCTACCTGCAGGGAAACTAAGTAACTCTCACACCAAATGCAGAATGCGGACAGATACTTCAGTTTGACTTCATGGCTCAACTAGAAAAAAGACAAAAGTCCAGGAGATTTTGGTTAAAAAGAAGTCTTACCTCCAGTTCTGACACGTAAGTGACATTGCACCCAATGTAAGTTGCGGATCTAGCCCTGCATCTGGCTCTCTGCTCAGCAGGAAGCCTGCTTCTCCCTCTACCCCACTCCCTCCCCGCTTGTGTTCCCTCTCTGTATGCCTCCCTCTGTCAAATAATAAATAAAATCTTGGGGGAGGGGAGGGAGGAAATGCAGTGGTTGCCCACATTTCCAAGGCAATTTTAAGACCCAAAAAGTAATGCTCTAAGCGGAAGGAGCTTCACCTTCTGGTCTCACCCATGAAGTGGATAGTGCTTCTCAGACCCTCCAAAAATCCTTCTAGGATGAGCCCATTTGTGCTGGAATATATATTCACATGCTTAGTTCTGCAGGGAAGCTCCAGGATGAACCAGAACCACCGCCCTTCTGGGCTGCTGCAGTGGTGAACCAGGAACATCAATTTTTCACCTAAAAAGAAAACATATTGTTATTGTCAACACTAAAGAAACAAACACTTTTAAACATTTTAGAGAGAAAAGAAGAGGGTTTTATTCAAACCCAAGTCAGGTCAGCAGTCTGGGAGACACAATCTTCACAAGAAAGGGAGTGGTTCGGGGGAGGAACATTTGGGGCACGTTTCTATATTCCTTCTGTTTTGTTTTATATACAGTTACACGTCATCATGAGGAAGAACAATTCCTAAAGTTACAGACTTTTTCATGTTTTCAGTATGTGCAAGTCAGTATGACTTTAATCTTATAGGATCAGGAGAGGGGTTTTTTTGTTTGTTTTGTTTTTTAATCTTTATGTTTGCAATGGTCTTTTTCTTCTCAAAGGAGATATACAACATGTGCTTGGAGCAGAGATAGGGCCCATGTTCTGAGGTTTTGTCCAGTCATTTTGAGCTTGGTAAAATGTTAAAGGATGGCTTTCCTGGGAGCCCAGGATCTGGGCCCATGGATGGTAAAAGAAATATTTCCATTATCATTCTAATTACTACTAAAAAGAGGAACTTGAGAAAAATTCACCTTTAACAATCCCACTAAGAAATCAAAATGATGGGGCACCTGGATGGTTCAGTGGGTTAAAGCCTCTGCCCTTCAGCTCAGGTCAGAATTTGAGACCCTCCCAACACCTTAGAGATGTCTGGCACCATTTCCTTGGACTACAGAATAAAACAGAGTAGCTCACTGTCACAACACTAATTGAAACATGAAGTCCCCCTAAAGCTTGGACACACAGTATTAGTTCTTACCCTGCAGATTTTGGCTAATGTAAGTCATAGTTATACCATATAAACACTACAATGGTTGGGAAGTAAGTAATCATGGGTAAGGGATCAGTTTAGTAATGTTTAAAAGCATTGTCTCACTTTGTAGAAGAGGCTGAACTGAGTGTTTTTAAATACTATTTCAGACCTGTCTTGCAGCACTCTCTGAACATACCAGAACCTGAATCAATTTTTAAAAGATAGTTCTTTCAGTAACTTTAATATCAGAAAAATATTATAATGTCTCTATTCCTAGGGATCTTTGCATATCTTACTCAGAGGCCCTCCACACTTCACGATCATGATGGGCAGAGGTAAAAAGGCCAGCTGAATTCCTTCCAGTTGACCACACAACAAGAAAATCCTGAGACTTGAGATGTTTCCAGATCAAGAAGACCAGAGATAAGAGGAAAATAGTGGCATGTATGGACTAACAAGGGATTTGGAGTCAAGTTTGGGGATCCCACTTAGGTTTCTGACACTCAAATTTTCTGTGACTTGAATCACCTCTGAGCCCCTATCTAGCCATCTAGAAAATGTGACTAATAATATCTACATCATAGTCTGGAAGTTTAAGAGGGAGAATTCCACAAAGAGCCAGAGAGATGGTTCTCAAGAGGAGGTGCTCAGGAAGCCATGATTACTATTACTTTTCCAGAAGAAAGAACACATGTTGAATCCATATTTCTAAGAGGTGACTCACAAGATGATTTTCAAGTCTTAAGGAAGGTCAAGAACCTGTTATTTCACTCAGAAAGCATCTGTTGGACTGGTGAGGACAATACAATAGCACCATCATCACTAGGAGTGGGGAACTTCCCATTTCCATAAGGCCTTCTTGTCCCTCTTAGCTCAGGGCTACCAGAAAGGGCAGCTGTACAGGGACCACAGGCCAAGGCTGCCAGGTGTGGCTGGGATAGACAAAACTCTGACTTAAGACTCAACTCCTGTCTAGCTAATCATACTGCTTTTCACAGAGTGCCATTGTCTGTGAGCTCCAATGTAGGAAAGGTAGAGAATTTCCCTTGTGATTCCCTCTCTGGCCCTTAAAATATGTAGCAAAGTTAACATTTAATTTTTAAACATGGAGGTTTTCTTTTCATTATGCCTATGGCTCAATTCTCCTGTGGCCTAAGAATATAATCTAGTTCATTTCAGGCTTTAAGATGTGTAGACTTGCTTCATGGCCTAACGTTTTACCTACTTGGAGAAATATCTTAGGACCACTTGAAAATAATATATTCTGTACTTAACGTGTAATGTTCCATATATGCAAATTAGGTCACATTTGTTACCAATGTTTCATCTGCTTTTTCTTTCAGATATTGAGAAAGGTATATTAAAGTCTTCAAACAATGCTACTCTAGTCAACACTGCATTGGAGAATCTACCAAGTGTTATAAGGCGAGAGAAACAAAAAGAATAAAAAATGAGGGGATAATTGTGACTATTCACAGATCATATGAGGGTGTACACAGAAAATATAAAATAGTCCAAAAATACACTATCAGAATTAAAAATGGAAAACTTGCAAATCTTAGAACCAAGAAAGAAGCCCAGGAGAAGAGATTTCTTATGGATGGAGGAAGGAACATCAGAATAATGTCAAGCCTGTCTGCAGAGACTGGGCAAGCCAGAAAGGGCCGGCAAGTCATATTCAGGATACTAAATGAGAAGAACATGCAGCCAAGGATCCCTTCTCCATCAAGGCTGTCATTCAAAGAGAAATAATGCCTATTCTTCTGAAGCTGGTTCAAAAAATAGAAACAGAGGGAAAATTTCCAAACTCGTTCTATGAGGCCAGCATCACCTTGATCCCCAAACCAGGCAAAGACCCCACCAAAAAGGAGAATTACAGAGAAATATCCCTGATAAACATGATTGCCAAAATACTCAACAAGATCCCAGCCAACAGAATCCAACAGTATGTTAAAAAGATTATCCATCATGACCAGCTGGAACTTATTCCTGGGATGCAAGTGTATGGATCAGCATTTACAAATCAATCCACGTGATAAAGCACATTAATCAAAGAAAAGACAAGAACCATAGGATCCTCTCAATTAATTCAGGAAAAGCATTTGACAAAATACAGCACCCTTTCTTGATTAAAACTCTTTGGAGTGTAAGGATAGAGGGGACTTTCCTCAGTTTCATAAAACCATCTATGAAAAGCCCACAGGGAATACCATTTTCAATGGGGAAAAGCTGGGGGCCTTTTCCTTAAGATCAGGAACACAACAGAGATGCCCATTCTCACCATTATGGTTCAACATAGTTCTAGAAGTCCTAGCCTCAGTAATCAGACTACAGAAAGAAATAAAACGCATTCAAATTCACAGATCTTATGAGGGTGTACACAGAAAAATCAAATTCAAAGATGTCAAACTCTCTCTTCACAGATGACTTGATACTTTATGGGTAAAACCCAAAAGACTCCACTCCCAAATTACTAGAACTCATACAGCAATTCAGTCATGTGGCAGGATGCAAAATCAATGCACAGAAATCTGTTCCTTTTCTATATACTAACAGTGTAATTGTAGAAAGAGAAATTAGGGAATCACTTCCATTTATAACAGCACCAAAAACTGTAAGATACATGGGAATAAACTGAACCAAAGAGGCAAAGGACATATACTTTAGAAACTACAGAATAGGGCGCCTGGGTGGCTCAGTGGGTTAAGCCGCTGCCTTCGGCTCAGGTCATGATCTCAGGGTCCTGGTATCGAGTCCCGCATCAGGCTCTCTGCTCAGCAGGGAGCCTGCTTCCTCCTCTCTCTCTCTCTCTCTCTCTCTGCCTGCCTCTCTGCCTACTTGTGATCTCTCTCTGTCAAATAAATAAATAAAATCTTTAAAAAAAAAAAAAAGAAAGAAAGAAAGAAACTACAGAATAGGGGCACCTGGGTGGCTCAGTGGGTTGGACCACTGCCTTCGGCTCAGGTCATGATCTCAGGGTCCTGGGATCGAGTCCCGCATCGGGCTCTCTGCTCAGCAGGGAGCCTGCTTCTCTCTCTCTCTCTCTCTGCCTGCCTCTCTGTCTACTTGTGATCTCTCTCTGTCAAATAAATAAATAAAATCTTTAAGAAAAAAAAAAGAAACTACAGAATAGTAGTTTCTAGACTACTTTTTTCATAGTGTAAAATCAATGAAAGAAATGGAGGAAGACACAAAAAGATGGAAAACCATTCTGTGCTCATGGATCAGAAGAATAAACATGGTTTAAATGTCTATGCTGCCCAGAGCAATTTACACTTTCAACACCAGCCCTATTAAAATACATTGGCATTCTTCATCGAGCTGGAACAAACAATCCTAAAACTTGTATGGAACCAGAAAAGACCCCACACAGCCAGGGAAATGTTGTAAAAGAAAACCATAGCTGGGGGCATCACAATGCCTGACCTCAAGCTATATTCCAAAGCTGTGACAGCATGGCATTCACACAAAACAGACACAGGGAGCGCCTGGGTAGCTCAGTCGGTTAAGCCTCTGCCTTAAGCTCTGGTCATGATCTCAGGGTCCTGGGACTGGGCCCTGCATCAGGGTCTCTGCTCAGAGGGGAGCCTGCTTCCCCCCTCTCTCTGCCAGTCTCTCTGCCTATTTGTGATCTCTGTCAAATAAATAAATAAAATCTTTAAAAAACAAAAAACAAAAAACAGACACACAGATCAATGGAACAGAATAAAGACCCCAGAAATTGACCCTCAGCTCTATGGCCTTTGCATCTTTGACAAAGCACAAATGAATATCCCATGGAAAAAAGGGACAGTCTCTCCAATTAATGGTGCTGGGAAAATTGGACAGCCACATGCAGCTGATTGAAACTCAACCATTCTCTTACATCACACGCAAAGATAAACTCAAAATGGATGGAGACCTCAACGTGAGACAGGAATCCATCAAAATCCTAGAGGAGAACACAGGCAGTCACCTCTTCAACATCAGCCACCTCAACTTCTTCCTAGACACATCACCAAAGGCAAGGGAAACAAAAGCAAAAATGAAGTATTGGGACTCTGTCGAGATAAAACGCTTGGTGTCAGGAGTGTGGTTTCCCAGGGGCCTGGCAACTGCATGGAAGGGATGGATTGCTTTTGGGGGGAGGGGTGCTCACTGCTGACACTGTTCATCATCCCTCCACTGCACTCTGCAGTCCAGGCTCTGTGCCCAGCTTAGGTCAATCACCAGCACCCCACTTGCTCCTGCCATGGGAGAGATCACTCAGCATCACCACATTGCACACAGGTGGAGAGCGAGGCCCAGAGAGGGGAGGCAAGCGGCTCCAGTCACAGGACCAGTCAGCAGAGGGGCCGGAAGGCCAGCCCTCCCGAGCCCCTGTTAGCCCAGCCAGGGACTCCGTGAACCCAGAGTGAGCCCTCCCGTGCCTGCCCAGCCACACGCTGGCCCTGAGCTAGATGATGGACTGTGCTTCTTGGCCCTGAGGGTGTTGCTGGCTGACTAGGAGGGGGAGTGCTGCGGGTGGGACAGGCTATAGCTACAGGACAGGGTGGGACAGGCTATAGCTACAGGACAGAGTGACAGGTCTGAGCTAGAAAGAGCCACAATCTGTCTCGCTCCCGGACCCTGCCTAGGAGCTGGAGTCTGGGTGCCCTACGGGCTGGCACACAACAGGATCTGTGCTGACCAGGGAGCCATGGCCTCCGGGGAGAGTCCACTCTGCCCTCTCCCAGCTTCTGCGCTGCATCACCTCTCCTCACTGTGGGGCTCCAGGGCCCAGAACCAGGCCCCATACGGCTGACTCGGCTCCAGCTTGTAATGAGTTTGCAGCCCAGAAGCTGGATTTCCTCGGGCTGTCATGCACGTCCGCATGGGACTGGGTCATGGTACAGGTGCTATGTGCAGGTGACAGTCCTGGACATTAGCAGGAGCTTAGTCTGAACCCAGCTCTGTGTCCCCTATGCACACCGAGCCCTCTCAGAATGGAGGCCTGTGTGCCTGGTGCACATGTCCTCCACCTACCCCTGAAGGAGCGGCCAAGTTAAAACATTTCCATATGCAACCCTCAGGGACAGTTGGGAACCCAGGGTCAAGAGAGGCAGGGACTCACCCAGGACAAATGAGGGTCAGAGAGTCCAGGAAGCAGGCTGATCTCCAGTCCCAGGCCAGCCCCAACCCTCCCATGAGGTTCACTTTGGGGATGAGAGACCCTCAGATCCTCAGGGATAGTGACCCACTCCATCCCATGTGGGGACACGACCTTGGACATCCCCAGAGAAGTAGAGGCATGTGTGCCTGCACACACACACACAAACACTCACACACACACACACCACTCTGACTGCCTAGCTCATGGTCTTCTGGGGCAGACACCCTGAGAGCGAGGTGAGTGGCAAGGGGTAAAGAAGAAGGAGGTCAAAGACAGCTGGGCCATGGAGCAAGGTTTTCAGGACCTCTGGCAAGAACCCTGGCAAGATCCATAGCATGGGGATGGGAGACAGGCCAGGCTGATAGTCAGGGGGTCCCCAAGTTGCCCAGGAGGGTTACCAGGGTACTGGGAGAGGACAGGGTCTGGGGTCTGGGGTCCATCACCATCCTGAGCTACTGGAAGTAGGAAGAGATACCCCCCCAAGTCCAGATGGCACAAAAGGCCTCAGCTTACTCTTATGTCAATTGGGCCATAGTGATAGGGTGTCCCTAGAGTCCTACAGGCTTGTGGATAAGTCTGTTGGCCTTGGATCTTCATCCCTGACCCACTGTGCTCCCTTGAGGTCCTTCTGAGCAGAGGACAGCCTGGCGGTTTGGGGGCCTGATGACCTGGGTTTACAGAACATGGCAGAGCACTGGACCTCTGGTCTAGGGACCAAGGTCAGGACCCTCCTTGTTGCAGCCCCAGGGTCCCAGAGTCAGTGCTCTGGTCTGGGTGAGGAGGCCTTAGGAAGGAACCAAGCACCAGGAAAGGAGGGGGAAACGGGGAGAAGGTAGGCTTCTGAAGTTTCTCACATCACCCCCAGAGCCCCCAGGTCCTGCTCCTGGGAGAGACACAGAGAAGACAGAGATAGAGAATGAACACAAGAGAAAGAACCAGAAGAAGTCACAGACTTTCTTCAATCGGGTTGGAAACGACATCCCATCATTTTGCTCCATTCTATTCCTTAGAGCGCAGTCACACAAGCCATCCACCCTGCAGGGGAGAGAATTCCACAGGGATGTGTGACCAGGATTCGGGAATGCCGGGAACCACTGTGGGGACTGCCCAGCACATGGGCACAGACGAGGCCCCGGGACTGGGCCTAAACCTAATGGGAGCCCCTGGACATCTGTGTTGCGAGAGGACAAGGTCGGAATCAGTTCACTGCAACCTTCCCACAGGGGCTGGGAGACAGGCAGGAGGAGGATGGCTTTGCCTGGACCCCAGAGCAGTCCCAGCACCCCCTGAGCCATGTTCTATGCCCCCACAAGCCCCCCACTCATCCTTGCATTGTCACGTGCATGTCTCGGCCTCCTGTGATAGTAGGAACGTATGTAGAGATCCTATCCCTAATGGTGTCCCTAGAAGTAGAAGCCAGAAGACCCCACTGTGCAGATGGGGAGCCTGGGGAGGCCCTGAGAGGCACAGGGTCTGTCCAGGGGCACAGTCCCAGGCATGAGCAGGAGCCTGGTCAGAACCCAGCTCTGGGTCCTCACAGTAGGGACACTGTCCACGCCCAGACCTCACAGGGGCTGTGGGGAAGCTGTGTGGGTGTCACTGTATGGATGGGGCAGAGGGGGAGCATTGAGCAGAGAGAGAGAGCACTGAGAGAGGGGGCCCTCAGGGGGCTCTGGTGTGAGGAGGAAGTTGGGTAAGAGGTCCCCAGAAAGTGGTGACCTCACTTCCCTGACAACAGAGCCTAACAGAATTTGGAACCCAGGTAACCAGGCACCCACATTCCAGAGACAGCCCCCTGCCCAGCTCATTTCTTTGGAGATCCTCGAAAGAAGAACATGTTCACATGTTGCATCCCAGAGTCCGGAGGCTGCAGGCTGAGGAAAGCACACCCTGCAAACACTTTCCTTCCCTAGGGATGTCATATCAGGGCTCCCCAACATCTCTGATCATTTGGCTGGAAGTACAGAAAGGTGACAGCATGAGGCCCAGAGCCAGCCCCCAGCCCCATATGCTCTGATCCAACCTGTGCAGCCCCCAGTCCCCTCCCCATGCCTGCATGTGTGTGTGTGTCTTTGTGTTTGTAAAGAAGGCTCACATGGGGTGTGCCCACTCCATTCAAGAGCAGGGGTCAGATGCCCAGTGGGCAGGTCATGTTCACACCCCAGGTCAAGGCTGGCTGGGTGGGATGGGGTGTGGGGGGCTGTGAGCTTCTCCCTGGGGTTTATCATGTGTCCTGCAGCTATGGGCCCCTGGCCCAGGTGTAGGGCTGTGCATGCACAGGTCCGTGTCTGATCTGGGAGCAGCAGGGGGACTGGGCAGGAGGACAGTGAGGGTGGCCAGGCAGGGCTGTGATGCATCCAGGACAGCTATCAGTCCCTGTCTTTGCAGAACACCAGGGATGATGAAACAGGGAGGAGGGTGATGGACACCAGCTCCATCCCCCTGAAACAGGGAGTCACCGTAGGGGGCTCTCCAGGAGTAGGGACTGGGGACTGACAGGGAAGGCCTCTGACACTGCTCAGGCCACTGTCCCTGCTGGTACCACACCAGACTGTGGTCCAGCACACGGAGGCTGAGTCCAAGCGTGAGAAGGCGGGGGCTGGTTGTATGTGGGCATCTGGGGATGGGACAGTGCTAGGCTTCACAGGCGGGAGACCCCAGAGGCTGGTGTGGAGCCAGGAGCAAGGACTGGGCTCAGAGCACCCACTGGGTGGATTGCAGTTGGGGAGGTGTCCTGGTGAGGGTTCTGTCCTGGCTGTAGCTACTCTGGGAGGCCCTGGGCTGAGCTCTATCTCTGCAAAGGCATGCAAACATGTTCTTTGTTCCACGATCTCCAGTGAAATGAGCTGGGCAGGGGGCTGTCTCTGGAATGTGGGGGCCTGGATACCTGGGTCTAGCTCTGAAGAGCCAGAGCCGGCCCCAACTTCATCCACAGCTTCAGATGGGGGGATGGTGCCTGGTGAGACTTCAGCAGGAGACCAGGAGCCAGCAGGTGACCAGGCACCTGCCCAGGGAGAGCCTGAAGCTGTCCCGGAAGAGCTGGCACCTGCCCCTGCCCCAGCCCCTGCTCCTGCTCTAGTTCCTGCTCCTGTTCCTGCCCCTGCCCCTGCCAGAGCTGCTCCCCCTTCCCCTGCCCCAGTCTGTGCTCCGGCTCTTGCAACTGTCCGGCTCCTATCCCTGCCCCCACTCCTGCGGAGCTCCCAGAGCCACCCCCAGAGCCCACAGACCTACTCCTCCTATGATTATCCCTCATTCTATCCCCCAACCCTGACGGCCTGCAGGAATGTTTCGTCCCCTACCTGTATATTCTCTCTGGTACATATTATTTTATCTTTCCATGGTCTGCATACTGTTTATTATTTGTTTTAAGTAAAATTACTTGTTTTCACTTGAACACATCACGAGCGTTAAGTATATTCCCAACACCGTACCACTGCACCACAGAACATCACTGCAGGACATCTCCTTCCCCAAAGGAGACCCTGAACCCAAAGCCATTTCTCCTCCAGCCCAGCCTCTCGCAACCCCTAACCTGCTTTCTCTCTCTGTTCCTTTACCTATTCTGGATGTTTCTGTATGTGGAATCACACAATATGTGCCTTTGTGTCTGCCCACCTATTTTCAAAGGGGACTCGTTTTTTTCTGTGTTTATGTTTACAATTTCCTTTATTTGATATTGAGATGCCCGATGGATTACAGATGAGATGTAATCATAGAGGCCCCATTAGGCATTATGAGCACAATCTCGGGGTCAAGACCCCTGTTTCTGCTGGGACACCACAGCCTGACCCCAGACTGGACAAGGCTGGTTCCTCCTGTGGCCCTCACAGAAACCAGGGAAATGCAGAAAGCTGGCAGACACACCAGAGAGGGCAAACACATCGCTCAGAACCCAAGGCCAGAGAAAAGTTCCACCTGATTCTGCTCCAAATAAGGCTTCAAGTCACAGGGTTCCACAGGGACAGAGACCAAATGCATGAGAGTCCAGGGGGGAGGACAGGCACGTGGGGAATATGTGTCAGAGATGTGGGAGCTCTCAGGAAAGGGCTCTTGCAAAAGAAACTCTATGAAGGCAGCGCTGGTCACCCTCAGAGCGGCAGGTGTCTGATCTGGGGGCCGGCACCCTGGGGAGAATGTGAAAAATCAGAGGTCCAATGCAGGTGCCCTGGAGAGAAGGGTGATGGGTACCCCCATCTGGGAGAACAGAGAGCAGCACCTATCCCAGGCCGCAGGTGCACCCATCACCTAGCAGTGCTCGGCCTCAGCCCCAGAAACTCTGGCATGATTTTTCACAGATGTATTGTCCGGCGTGTGCAGCACAGCGGTGGTGGAGAGAGCAGGGAATGGAACAGTGCTAATGCTCAAGGAGATGGATGGGCTCCATGATCCCAGTCCTCATGATAGAATGTCCTGTAGCTACTGTCCCAGGGTCATCTGGGCACAGGGTCTGGGAAGCCCCTCCTGAGACACCCCCCACCTCCTGCCCCCCTGCTCCTGGGAACATTCAGAATTGTTTGAGAAGGTGGAGAGGAGCCAGGGTGACAGCAGGGCCAAGGAGAAGGAAGGTCAGCACTGGGAGGACAGAGGGATGTGCCCTGAGCCACCATCCAGGGCCCAGGCTGTGATGCCCTCGGACCTCACCCCAAATAATGGCTCCGGATGTATGGACGGACTTCTGCTCTTTCACTCCCTTCTTTCCTACCTCATTTATTCACCATTTCATTCATTACCCCGTCACCCCTTCCCCTCCACCCCTCCCTCCCCTCCCCCACTGCATCACCCTCCCTGCCTCCCTCCCCTCCCTCCTCCCTCCTTCCCCCACTCCCTCCCTCTCATCCTTCCTCCCTCTCTTTCCCTCTCCCTCCCTCCCAACCTCCTGCCTTCCCTCCCATCCCACCTCCCCCACGCCCACTCTGCCATCTCCCTTCTCTCTCCTCCCTCCCTCCCTCCTCACATTCCCTCCCTCATACCCTCCTTCATTCAGCAGAAGATCTGGGGTCCCTGCTCCGTACTGAGCACTCGGGCTTCCTCAGTGAGCACTCCCCCAACCCGCGTGGTCCTGTCTACTGTGGGAGGAGACAGGAGGCAGCCCTCAGGACTAGCAGTGGTGATGAGCACCAGAAATCTCCTGAGAACAGAGGACAGTTGCACAAAGAATGGAGACACCCATGTTTAGCACTTCCTCCAGAAAAATCTAGTCCTGAAAAGTGATGAAAAGTAAATATATCCTAGACTTCATGCAATGTGAGTGCTAATGGCCCATACGCCCTGATTCCTAGAAGCAACAAAGAGTAAGTCATCCAGTGTCGACTGGGGATTTGTGACACAAATTTTCTGACCAAATGACAGCATTTCAGCCAATATCTCCAAGGCCTCCGAGTTTTCCCAAGGGTCCCTGTGATCCTCTGACTCTTCCATCGACCTCCTTGTGAAGCTCTGTCCTTTCATCTTCCTTGTCTTCTGCCTTTTCTGCGACCCTTCTGTGGTCTTCCCTGCCCACACCAGGGCCACCCTCACCAGGATTTCCCATGAACCTTGGCTGGGTGCCCACATCCCACACTGGGCTCCATGACCCCTATGTTTTGTGCAAGGCCTATGTGCTCCCTCTGGGGTCACCTGGCTTCTACATTGAAGCGGCCTGCATCTTCCTGCTCTGGGTCTCCTCTGATGAGTCTGTGAGGCCAGCCTGTGCCCATGTCATAGGCATGGAAGCGCGAGTCCAGAAGGTCCAGACAATCTGCTCCCAGTCTTAGCCTGGGCCAAGAGTGGTGCCTGAGCAGAGGAGGAGCTGGGCCCAGGGAGCCCCCAGGATGAGAGTGAGCACTGTGGGGGCCTGGTGCTCAGGCCTGCTGGGAGACCATGTCCCACCTGTACTGGATCCGTCCCCAGGGCTGGAGGTGTTCAGGGTATACACCTTCCCAGGCTGCAGGCTGGGAGTGACTGGCAGGGGAGGAGCACAGCTGGTGCAGGAGAGAGTCCTCAGGTAGAGAAAAGGGGGCAGGCACTCCCCAGCAGCAGGAGAACTGGGGCAGAATGAGGGGGCATCAGCGGACAGCAGTGTCTGCAGCTGGGGTCTCCACACAGACCCCCTCCTGAGACTCAGCACAAGCTTGTCTGGATGGCCTATGTCCCCAAACACAAAGTCTGGCCCAGGACCTCCCCTCAAGCTCCTACTTCCAATCCTTTGTAGTCAGCTCAAGTGCAAGAAATGGCCAATAGTTTAGGTGGTGTTGGGTGCACAGAGACGTGTGATTTTCTGGCCCACATAATACTGCTGGCATTTTAAAGATCTCAGGGCTTTGATTCAAAAATGGTAGAATGCGGGGTGCCCGGGTGGCTCAGCGAACTAAGCCTCTGCCTTCGACTTGGGTCTTGATCTCAGGGTTCTGAGATAGAGCCTCACACTGGGTTCTCTGCTCAGTGGGGAGTCTGCCTGCTCTCTCTGCCTGCTCTTTCTGCCTACTTGTGATCTCTCTCTCTCTCTCTGTCAAAGAAATAAATAAAATCCTTTTTTTTAAATGGTAGAATGCCAGGGACCCCAGAAAGCTTTCTAGAGACCTGCCTCTGTGTCTTGCAGCCCTCCCATTCCCCGAGCTCTGCTCAGAAACCCTCCAGGCCACAGGTCCACGGTCTTGGGTCCTCAGATGCCCAGATGATGTGCCTTCAAAAAGCGATCTAGGTGGGGCAGCAGGACACACTGCGGATTCCAGTAATCACCCTCCCAGAAAGTGAGGTTACTGCTGGATGGGCTGTCCAAAAACAGCCAAGTCAGCATTCCAGGAAGACACCAGAGGCACAGGAGTAACTGAGGAGCATCTGAAGGTCAGGTAGAGACAGTGGGAATCTCGGGTGGTTTTGCCTAGGGGCAGCTCCCGTCCCCCTAAACCCTCAAGGTGATGGCTCCACTGGGGGATGGGGGTGGAACCATGCCTAGAGGACCTGTGGCTCCACTGGTGGCCAACTTGATCTGTGCACAGGTGGGAAAACCCGGCCACACCCTGAAGAATTTCTGGAAGCAGTAGCCATCTCAGGAGCAGCCAACCTGGGAGGTCAACCTTCCAGCTGCCCCAGGCGGGATCGAGCCACAGACCAGCACCCTAGCCAGAAAAGGAAGGAGAACTGCTTCTTCATCCCAATAGTTTCTGAGTTACCAGTTTGTTCTTATGGTTAGTATACTGTGCAAGGCCTTGAAAATGTTCTCCTCATGTTCTCTGCCGGAGAGGATCTTGAAAAATCTCTGGTTTATAGGTAAAATCACCCGGAATTGACCTTGGTTGGCACAACCATGCTGGGAAAAGTATGCAGTTTCCCCCCCAATACTAAAAATAGTAGTCCTGTATGATTCCACTACTGGGTCATTTGCAGGAAATGAAGTCAGTTTCTCGAAGTAAGATCTGCACACTCTCACCCAGTCCTCCCAAGGAGGGGCAGCCACCCTTAGCAACGGGGTACCCATGTGGGAAGTTTCCCCTCGAGGCAGATGCCTCCCTGGACAAGGGGCTGCCCCAGGGCTGGGAGGTCTCCCCAGCAGCACATTCAATGTCCTGGTTACTAGGAGGAGACAAAGTATAGCACCAGGCCAGTGAGGGTCAGGACACACTGCCCCAAATATGGCATGCTGGCAAATTAAATATAGAAACTGAAAGAATTTTCAGAGCAGAAGCAGGAAGGTCCCTCTGATCCCCAGCCGTCAGCCCCCCTTCCCTGAAGCAGGTCAGAATACTCCCATGTGGCACTTTCTCTCCCCAGATGGCAGGGAGGACATGCTTATCACCAGAATCAAGGAATTTAGGGCCACAAAGGCTAGAGGAACAAATCTGGTTAAACTAACCTTTATCGGGCACCTGGGTGGCTCAGTGGGTTAAGCCACTGCCTTCGGCTCGGGTCATGATCTCAGGGTCCAGGGATCAAGTCCCACATTGGGCTCTCTGCTCAGCAGGGAGCCTGTTTCCCTCTCTCTCTCTCTCTCTCTCTCTGCCTGCCTCTCTACCTACTTGTGATCTCTCTGTCAAATAAATAAATAAAATCTTAAAAAAAAAAAACTAACCTTTGTCTTCCTAGTTACTTTTTTTTAATATGATTTTTTTTAGATTTATTTATTTATTTGACAGAGAGAAAGATCACAAGTAGGCAGAGAGGCAGAGAGAGAGGGGGAAGCAGGCTCCCTGCTGCGCAGAGAGCCCGATGTAGGGCTCGATCCCAGGACCCTGAGATCATGACCTGAGCCGAAGGCAGAGGCTTAACCCACTGAACCACCCAAGCGCCCCCCTAGTTACTTTTTTACCATTTACCAGTCCTAGCTCAAACCCCTGTGTCTCTCAGTTCTTCACACATTGATTGCTTCTTTGCCTAAAACGTAGAACTCTCTGCTTCAATTCCCTCTGCTGGTCTCCATATTCTTGTAAGGCTCCCAGCAAAAAAATCAATACACTTTGCCAGTTTTTCTCCTGTTTATCTGTCTTTGTCAATTTCCAGACCCAGCCAGGGACCTTAAGAAGAGTTGAAGAAAACTTTCCTCTCTTGCAGCCCTGGACCAGAGGGGGGAGTGGGATATGTCTGAAAAATCTTCCTGACCTTGGTTAAAACTGCCCTCTGCTGGGAAACAGCACAGGACTGTGCAGGGCTGGGGGAGCCAGGGAGAGGCAGGTGGAACATGTAGGAAGCTACCTAACCCTCAGCCAGGGGACTTGGCCCCACTGACAGAAGGGAGGGGGGTGGGAAGATGGGGTAGTTGGGTGACAGGTATTAAGGAGGGCACACGCTGTGATGAGCACTGGGTGTTACAGGCAACTAATGAACCACTGAATGCTATATTAAAATCTACTGATGTACTATATGTTGGCTAATGGATTTAAATTTTTTTTAAGATTATTTATTTATTTATTTGACAGACGGAGATCACCAGTAGGCAGAGAGGCAGACAGAGAGAGAGGAGGAAGCAGGCTCCCTGCAGAGCAGAGAGCCCAACGCAGGGCTCGATCCCAGGACACTGGAATCATGCCCTGAGCAGAAAGCAGAGGCTTTAACCCTCTGAGCTACCCAGGCGTCCCTAATGGATTTAAATTTTAAAAATTAAATTCAATTAAAAAATAAAACCAAGGCAGAAACCATATATAACTCAGAGGAATCCATGCTCCTGGAGGCTGAGCTGGTGGCCACAGCCCAGACCTCTGGCAGTTAGGGGTCAGGGCACTGAAGGTCTGAGAGATGGCTCAGTGCAGCCCTGCTCCTGAAGCCCCATGGCTGTGGCAACGTGCAGGCACTAGGAGGGAAGACCTGACCAGAAGCCATCCATGGCCACTGCAGGATCACTCCCAGACCCACCAGGCCGTGTCTGTCTAGAACCAGGAAGAAAACATTTTCCCTTGATTGTTTTTTTTTTTTTTTTTTTAAGATGGTTTCTCAGCATTGACACAGAATCATCCAGCAAAACTGGAGCCATTCAAAGCTGCAAATGACCCAGAAGTTATCAAAATGTAAAGACCATAAAGAGAGGACCTTGTGTCCCCTACCTCCTGGGTGAGGGTGCTGTTGGGGGCCCTGGACATGTCCGTGTGGGCAGAGCTAGGCTCCACAGTCTCCCTAGAGGAGACAGAAGTAGGAACCTGCTCTCACAGCTCTGCTCAAGGCAGCACCCCCTGATGGAGTTGGGGACAGCCCCTCATGAGTCCTAATTGTCCTGGTGATTCTTGGGCATAACCTGAATCCTAACTTCTTCATGAAGGGCAGGGAGGGCAGCCCAGCCACCACCAGTCCCACAGATCCTCCGGGTGTAGCATGTTGGTGGGCTTGTGGTCCAGCAGGTACCTGTTCAAGTGGCTCTCATCACGCCACACAACCTTGATCCCATTGGCCAGGTCGATCCCCATCACTGGGTGACAGGCCAAGATCAATGAACCTCCACCACCAACCCCTCAAAAAAGGCCCTCATGTAGTAAACATCACCCTGGTCCCTGGGGATGTGGGCCTGGAACTGTGTCTGGCACTGGTAGCTGAAGTCTTCATGGGACACCCGGTAGAAACTACGGTGCAGGGTGCCAAAGAGGGAGGACAGGATCTCCATGCCCACATGGTCGCAGAACTTCATGTTCACATCCACACATGGCAGGTCGTCCACCTCACGGAGGAAACGCTGCTCACAGATGCAGCTGACCATCGCCACTTGCTGCGTGGAAACATCCTGCCAGTGTGGGGTGCCAGGGACCTCGAGGACACCACCCTCCAGCCTTCCCAGGGGGACATACAGGCCTGGCAGCCCGCAGGTCAGTGATGACCTAGTAGGTGAACTTGTGTCCCACCGTGACGGGCTTCTCTGCCCTCTGCAGGGACAGCTCCAGGAAGATCACCTCTCTACAGGGATGAGGGACAAGGTGGGAGGAGGGTCACTGTCAGAGGCTGGCTGCAGGACTCCAGAGCTGAGGGCCATGGACGTGTACACCTTCTATAAGGGGGCAGGCCCTGGGCTGCTTTAAGCTACACCCACTCTCCCAGTCTGTCCTGAGTAAGTTGGCTTGTGGGCCCTCCCTTCCTTCTGCTCCCAGAGATGGGGGCCATCAGCACCCCATCAAAGGGCAGCCTGAGGCTTCAGAGGCAGGAAACCAACCACACAGTCAGCATTCTGGAGGCAGGAACACTCCCCCTGTGCCAAGCTCCCAGGCAAACCCTGCGGGTGCCCTTCCTTGGCTGACCCCCTGCAGGTCCTGTCCCCACCTGCCAGGAGCAGAGCACCTCTGGGCAGAGCCCTCCTTTCTATGGCCTACATACTGCCTAGAATCAGCATGGCTGGCCTCCTGCCCCACTTTGTTTTGATGGGGGCTGTCGCTGGCCCCCACAGAGCTGTCTCCATATCCATAGGGTCCTCCCTCGAACGCTACTGGGCCTCTTGCTGACAAGGTCCATCAGTCAACCAGTGCTATTCCTAGGAGGGTCACCATCGGACTCCCCCAGATCAGGAATCAGGGCCAGGCTGTGGGCAGGAAAGGGGAAAGAGGAGGGGACTTGCTTAGGCCCCAGCTGTGCATTCAAGACTGGAAGCTTCCAGGTCCAAGTCTACAACTCCTAGGCTCCAAGAAGTTGGAAGTCTTGTCTCTCTGAAGGGACTATTTGTGGGGACAGCAGCTTCCCCCACTGTTAGCAAGGGTGGTGAGCCCCTTTGAGACTGATTTTTGTTAAGGTTTTATTTATTTGACAGAGAGAGAGATGGCTAGAGAGGGAACACAAGCAGTGGGAGAGGGAGGAGCATGCTCCCCACTGAGCAGGGAGCCCAACATGGCAGGGTTCAATCCCAGGACCCCAGGATCATGACCAGAGCTGAAGGCAGATGCTTAATGACTGAGCCACCCAGGCACTAAGGCTACTTCCCAGTGCCTGCCCCATACCTGGAGGCTTAGTAAATGGCTCATACAGGGAAAGTGGGCACTACATTTTAAATAAGGGACAAGGCCACACACAGCTGGCAGACACAAGTCAGCTCAGTGGGAGACAAGTCCAGGTCTAGCCAACAGGGGAACAAGCCAGCCATGAAGCAGGGGGAGAGAAGAGTGCTCCTGGCAGAGGGCAGAGAGAATGTAAAGGCCTGAAGTCAGGCCCGAGGCACATGGGGGATGACCACACACCTGGGACCCCCCCTGGGTGAGAGGGATACCGTAGGAAAGGAAAGATGGGAGGACAGGCAGCTGGGGAGCAGATCACAGAGAGGCTCAAAGGTTACGTTCTGAAAAGATCACTCTGCTGGCTACCGGAGAAGAATGGGCTCTGTACAGTGGGGGCAGGAGACCCTAAACCTAAGCCCTAAACCCCGCCCTAACCCTAATCAAACACTGTGCTCAATTTTAAGGACTGACAGCTCTACTCTGAAATCACAAAAAAGTCTATCATGCTGGCTTTCACTCCTTGCTCAGTATTGCACTGAAAGTTCTACCCAGAACAATAAGGCAAGAAATAAGGAATCCACATGTGAAAGGAAACAGTAGAACTAGGTCTATTCACAGACCAGAGATGGCAGCATCTTATACAGAGAGCTTCCTAAAGAATCAACAAAAATTATCACAGCCAGTTTTCTAATTCCACAAAGTTACAGGACAAAATATTAATACACAAAAATCTCGGGACGCCTGGGTGGCTCAGTTGGTTGGACGACTGCCTTCGGCTCAGGTTGTGATCCTGGAGTCCCGGGATCGAGTCCCGCATTGGGCTCCCAGCTCCATGGGGAGTCTGCTTCTCTCTCTGACCTTCTCCTCATTCATGCTCTCTCTCACTGTCTCTCTCTCAAGTAAATAAATAAAATCTTTAAAAAAAAAAAACTTTAAATACACAAAAATCTCTTATTTGTATACACTAGCAATGAATCATCCAAAAAGGAATTTAAGGGGCACTGGGTGGCTCAGTGGGTTAAGCCGCTGCCTTCGGCTCAGGTCATGATCTCAGAGTCCTGGGATCGAGCCCCGCATCGGGCTCTCTGCTCAGCAGGGAGCCTGCTTCTCCCTCTCTCTCTGCCTGCCTCTCTGCCTGCTTGTGATCTCTCTGTCAGATGAATAGATAAATAAAATCTTTAAAAAAAAAAAAAACAACAAAAAGGAATTTAAGAAAACAATTCCATTTTAGGGAACATCAACATTGACAAAATACTTACAAATAGATGTAATCAAGGTATATGTCTTATACACCAAAAATTACAAAACATTGCTGAAAGAAAGTAAGGGAAACCTAAGTAAATCTGAGAATACCGCATGGTGATGAAAAGACATACTAATGATAAGATGGCAACAGTACACAAAGCAATGTGGAAATTCAGTATTTTCCCGAGAAATTTCACAAAGGCCTTTGGGAAGAAATGCACAAGCTAATCGTAATAGTTATATGGAATTTTAAGGGACCACAAAATAGCCAAAACCACCTTGAAAAAGAAAATCAAAGGTGAAAGGTCATACTTCCAAAGTTCAAATCTTAATACAAAGCAACAGTAAATAAAACATTGTATGCATGTATGGTATGCATATGCCCTGAAACAAATAATATATTATATGTTAATTAAGTGATTCTAAATTCACACACCAAAAAATTTAATAAATAAATAAATAAAAATAATTTTTTTTTAAAAAGTATGCATACAGATCAGTGGCATTTAACTAAGAGCCCAGAAATAAACACCTTCATCTATGGTCCACTAAATTTTGACAGGGGTAGACAATATTACACTGGGGAGGCAGAATAGTCTTTTCAACAAAGGGTCCTAGACAATCGGCTATCCGTGTACAGAAGAATAGAACTGGACCCTTACCTCACACCACATATACACATTAACTCAAAATAAGTTAAAGGCTTAAATGTAAACCCTATAAACCTATAAACCCTAGAAGAAACAAATGGGGATAAATCTTCATAACCTTCATAACCTTGGATTTATCAATACTTTTAGATCTGACACCAAAGCATAAGAAGACTCCAGACCAATTGTGAAGTGGGTGTGGATATGTGAAGGACCCTGCAGGGCCGAGGTGCGAGGATCATGAGCAGCGAGACAGGTGCCTGCTCCCTGACTGCAGACTCTCTCAGGAGCCCCAGGAGCCGAATCTGCGTGTGCACAAAGCCCAGAAAGGGGAGACCCCAGAGCCCTGCTCACAGCACCACAGGAGGCCATGTCACCACACATAAAACCACAGGAGCCCCAGTGTCTACACAGCACGGCCTTCCTCCATGGGGTCCTGAGACCATGCAACACCTCACTAGTCCCTGCTCAGGTGGCATCTCCTCACCTTCTCCTCACTTTCTCCTCCAGGGGCCGGTTCTGAGGGGGCTGGACTGTTGTCAGTGTGGACACAGCCCCACGTCCTCCACAATGGGTCCTGTCAGTGTGGATGTGGACTCACATCCTTCCCAGCTTGTCCTATCAGCATGGGAGCAGCCCCATGTCCTCCAGAGGTCTCCACAGCGGGTCCTGAGGAGGCCAGGCTCCTGTCCCAGTTGGAGATGCACAGGCCAGGCTCAGGGCAGGAGCTGGGGTCCTGCGCCCTCTGCAGGTGGTGGAGGGCAGTGCAGGACTAGGGGAGCTCACCCTTCCATGGAAGCACCTGCTCCCTCCCGGGGTCCAGCTGAAGCCATTTCATTCTGGAAATTCAAGCTGCATGGAGCTCAATATCCCCCAACTTTTCCAAAAAGAGCTAAGGAACAATGAATCGGAAACAATATGGAATGACAACAGTCCCGAACATGACCCTGGCCCTGACGCAGACCCACAAGCCTGACCCTGACCCCAATCCAAGACCTTAACCCTAGCCCCCAACCCAAACAGTGTTCACAAGAATCAAAACGTAGAAACTGCAAATATCCACCAGTGGTGAACGCATAAACAAAGTGTGGTGAAGGGATTGAATTTGGGTTCAGGTTCAGGTTTCAGTCAGAGTTCTAGATCAGGCTTTGGGTTTAGGGACAGGATGAGGATTTAGAGTGAGGGGCAAGGAAACAGAGTTGGAGTTTGCGGCTTTAGGTTTATGATTTAAGGTTTAAGACTCAGGGCTTCTGGGATAAATTTCAAGGTCAAGTTTGGGCTTTGAATTCATGCTGGGATTTGGGTTCAGGATTCATGGCTCAGAGTTCTAGTTTAGGGTTTGGGTTCACGGTTCAGGGCTTGGATCCAGGGCTCAGGTTCAGAGTCTAGGCTTTGGGTTCAACTTCACGTTTGGGATTCAGGGTTCCAGTTGGGGCTTTAAGGTCAGGTTAGGTTTCAGTTTAAAGTTAGGGGTTAAGGTTAGGTTTAGGGATGACACAATTTCTTCAGTTGGCATGGACACAAAATTTCTATCTGAACTTTCTAAATCTGAAATGCATTTGTCTGGGTGTCAAGAGCTGGTTCGTATTTAGGATCTCAGTAACTCCCTACCGACAGCATTCTGATCCCAGGGTCTCCCAGTCACCCAAATTTGCTTTTGTCTTGGCTCAAACATACCCTTGGCAGAGAAGGCCAAGCTGGTGCCAAAGTTGGGATGACTCTACAATGGTAGAAGTGTGAAACCAGATATCAGGGAAATGTTCATGGAAAATGAAACAGGAGACAAATAACTGGTCATCTCCTGATTCTTCCACAATAACAAAGACCAAGTCTCCAACAGAATCTAATAATATTCCCTAGGAAGGCCTATGGTACTCATTACCAGTACTGAAAGAGGGCCCCTGCCCCTGCATCAAACTAAGAATCACAGCAGGACACTAGGATACTTCCTACTTTGTGTCAACAATAAAATTTTATTAGTTGGCTGTTCCAGTGTACAATTTGTGGAATCACTGACAACATTTTCCTTTTTCAAATCCTCATCAACACACAGGTAGAATGCAGGCAACATTGTAATGCACTGCTCATTGGAACACCAAATGCAAGGAGGGCTATCAGAAGCAATAAAAAGGTATCGAATATGAGACTCAGAAAAAGCACCCTTGATGGGCACTCAATGAGGATCCCTATCCATAAGATCTAACATCTCATCCTATGGAATTCACCCATATAACTCATCAATAACAACAGCCTGCTGACCACCATAACCACCTCACCATTGACTTCTAGGCTTGTAATACACACTCCAACCGCTAGAGACACATTTCTCAGCAGCAGAATGGGTCTTGCCCACTCCCAGTGGACCAGCTCTTACAGTGAAGCCAAAAACTCCCAGTCCTTGGAAATCCCAGCCATTAGGACACAGTCACAGAAACCACACCCTTAACTCAATAAAGGACAGACATTTCATGAAGCGGAGGATAGAGATCAACTCCACTCCCATGAAGTAACTCTACAGTTCACTCCAGATCTGTCCCCTTCCCAGGATCACATGGGACACTGCATTCTTCCATTACTCCATCCTCAGAACAAAACCATGACTGTCCTCATCAGTCCTGTGTGCAGGCTCACAGTGAGCCCTGCGAAAGCCAGACACCTTCTTGAGAGCACTCAGCCTCTCACACCTGTCCTAGCAGGTGGAGGGTGCGGTCTCCCCAACTTCTGTACCAACTGGAGAATACTTGGAACAGGCCTTGCCATACTCCATGCAAAAGGCATTTTCTCCATCTGCAAAATCATGGACAGTGAAATGCCACGGATTCCCTGTACCTTCTTGAACCTAGATAAGGTAGAGCTACATCTTGGCCAGAGCTATTATCCCCAACAACCCCCCCCTACACACACACACACACACACACACACACACACACACACACATCCTTCCCTTGTGCACTCGAGACCAGTTTCCATCCACTTTGCTCATTCTCAGGCATTGTCTCTGCATGGTAGTACAGTAGAGCTGAGGTGCTGGGACTGAGGTGCTGGGTGCTAAGCCATCACCTTGAACCCACTTACTATCATAAGTTAATATTCATTTTATTAACAGATGCATCCCAGAAGAAATTACCACCATGACCATTAGAAAAGTCATTACCTAACAGCCTGTCCTGACAGCCTGTGCCAATCTCCACAGCTTCACTCCCTGGCTCCAGGGATTGGCCCATCCATGAGCATGTGACTTGGTCTCTGCCAATGAGCTGGGAAGAAACTTGGGTCTCAGCCTACAGAGCCAAGCAGGGGGTAGACCACCCATGCCAGGGGCTTTTCCATCATGACTGCAGAAGGGGCACAAGCCAGGCCCGAGCCAGTGCCACAGAGGGCCCAGGAAGCCAGGTGCTTCATAACATTGCTGAGAGTGCAATCAGACTCGTCCTGAAGCCCACGCATGCTAGATCCTCCACTAACTCAGGAGAACCCCAATGTGCTCATGGTCTTGGCCTGAACAAGATGAACACTGGTGTGGTATAGAACCCATAAGATATAGAACCTGCAAGATTTTCAGCCAAACAATACCTACATGGAATTCAACCACAGACAAATGTGTTGTGGGAAGCTCAAGGCCTCTGTAGATATGGGGGAGGGGGGTAGGAGAGAATTCCTGAGGCCTTAACTGTTGGCCAATCTCATTCTCATCTTTTTTTCCTTTCAAGTGCAGGGGCCGAGGTCATGCAGGACAGATCCCAGTGTCCTCCCACTCTGCCCCTGGAAAAGAAGAGCCCTCTCCTCCATCATCCATCCTGTTGTAAATCTGGGGTGTGGGAAACTACCACCCATGGACCAAATGGACCTCCCCCTGTATTCTCTCCATCAAGTGTGTCTGGAACATTAGTTATGGATGGTCTCTGGCTCCTGTCAAGCCACAATGTAAGAGTGGAGTCATTGTCAGAGACATCACATGGACTGCAACACCTAACACAAAATCTTTCCAGAACACTTTCCAGAAAATTCTGTGCCAGTCCCTGGCCTCCAAAATCCTAGGATCATGCTACTTCTTTGAGGAGAACATAGCGCCTTCTGGGTCAAATCTTATCTCTTCACCCTCACAGGCAAGGACTTCCATCCTCTTAGCCAGAACTCCATCTCCATCATCCTCTGTTGCACCTTGAATGGAGCGTCTACAGGTCTGCAGCCCAACGGCAATTCACCGTCATTTCCATGGCAGTGGTGCTCAGAAACGGAGGTGTTAAGTGTGAATTTATGAGGGTGAGCATGTGTTTCCTCTTTGGTAGCAAGGAAGATACAATACAGTGGCATGCTTTTCTGTCCCGCAGGAATGGCCACACAATGTGGTTGCATAGTGATCTCAGAAGGAAGCCACCTTCACAGAACAAACTTCATCTGAGAAGACTCCCAAGTTCCTTGTCCTGGACACTAGGTTCCACCGAGGCTGGGGGCACACAGAGGGACAGAGACTCTCCCTACCCATCAGTTTATAGGATGCCTACTGTTCCAGGACAAAAGATTCTGAAACCACTCATCCACCTGTCACCCAGCCAGACATCTGTGAGAGAGATCTACTCCAAGAAAGAAGGACAGACAGAGAGACAATGAATGACAGCCTTAGTGACAAGTGCCATGACAGGGGACACTCAGGAAGACTGGGGGTGTGCAGGTTGGCCAGACCTGGGGGTAGGGGTACGGGAATGCTCCAGGAGGGTGATCACAGCTGTGTCACAACAGTGGATGCTCAGGAGGACTGGGGGTGTGCAGGGTTGGCCAGATTGAGGGGGCAGGGCGACCAGGGGTGTTCCAGGAGGATGTCACAGCTGTGCCCTCGGGTGGCTACATGTGTCAGTGTGACTGGGCATTGGCCAGACCATCAATGACAGTGTGGGAAAGTGGTGATGTCCCTAAACGAGGGAGTCCCCCCTGCACCTGGTCCCTATGCTGCCCTTGAGCAGAGCAGAGGATGGATGGACTGAGCTGTGTGTGGCTGTGGGAGGGAGAAAGCCAGCTAGCCACAGATGCTACCTGCCAAGTAGCTGTAGGACTAGGTCCTGGTCCTCAGCTAAGATGAAACAATCATTATGTGTAGTGACCTATTTCTGGGGACAGGTCGTATGCTCAGTGCTTTGATGACTATATCCTCTCCCATTGTATTTTTTAAAAACACCATAGGCAGGTAAGATAGGCCTACAAAAAGCTGTCCCTAGTTAATGTATGTAACTTGACCCTGGCCCTAACCCTAATATCTAGTTAAGAGATACTCGATTTAGGATACTGCTCATAAATTAGAGGATGGTATTTAGGAGCTAAGGAATTCAGGGACCAACCTTCTTTGGTCTTATTCTCCCTTGAATCTGATAAACGGGAACACATTGGGCCACGTGCTATCTGGAGAGTGGCCACACGGGGGCAACAGTGAGTACAAGTGCCCCAAATCCCACTGCAAAGCCCATTCTTCCTTCATCCTGTCCAACCTTGTTCATTCAATGTTTACAGATCATTGTATAGATGATGAAAAGAGTGGCTTTGTTGAATTTTTTTAAAAAGCAAACTAATTCTTTCAACCTGGTAAGAACAGAAGATTTTTTCTAAAATCTCAGAGTTGGCGAGCACATGAAGGCCCAGGGGCCTGGGAAAGGCTATTACTATGGAATCTCTTCAGGTCTACTTAGGAAACAAGGATGGCTTCTATTCCGCTTCTTTTCAGGAAGAATTTGTGTCAACTATCAGCCCTGAATCCACACAAAATACTGCAGCTCAGAGGAAAACAAAAGGAGAATCAACAGCGTCCAAAAGCAGAGACAGAGCCACACCCAGGAACAAAGAAGACAGACCACACGGAAGGCTCTGCTCAGGCCAGTTTGCATTTCTGTGGATCCTCTGGAGCTAGAATCCCCCCAGTGCCCTCTGGAGCTATACAGAACCCTCAGAGTGGGGGGAACCTGCATGCACCCCTTGAGGTCACCCACACACTCAGCAGCCCCCCAGGCCACAAACCTGGAGCATGAAGCCCCATCTGAACCCCACTCTCCACTCAGCCCCCACCCCAGCGACCCCGCCTCAGCACCAGCAGTTAGGGCTGGCTAGTTTGAGTTGTCAGGTTTCTGTGCCCAGAGGCCTGGCCTCCCCAATCCCCCCAGATTGGGGACCCCTGAGCCATACCCCAGGACTCTGTCTGCCACCCAGGAGGAAACCATGCCATTTGGACCTGTGCAGAACCCTCAGAGGGGCAGAAACCTGCATGCCCCCGAGGACACCCCCACCTTCTGCAGCCCCCTGTGTACAAACCTGCAGTCCTACATGCCGCATGACCCCGCCTTCAACTCAGTGCCCCGAGGAACTCGCCTCAGCACTGGCAGATCAGGCCTGCCATGCCCTTAGTTCAGCTCACCTCAGGGACCCCGCCTGTCAGCTCTAGGCAGACCTGGAACTCCCTCTGCCTCAAAGCTCGGGGATCCCCCCTCCTTCTTCCAAAACTACACTGGCCTAAGGCTTTAATGAAAAAAGGAAAAAACTACCTCCTGAATGCTTAACACCTCCTTTCCTCTTCCATCCTATTTCTCTCCATTGATCTTTGTACCTGGGCAAACCGTAAGGAACATATGAATGGAACATGGACATGCTCTGAGATCTGAATCTTTCACTGGAGCTTTCTGAGGGCTCCTTGTGTAAACAGAAACTAGTGTATCCTACCACAGTGTGTTTGAAAATGAAGAGCGAAAATCACTCCATTTTCACCTCACTCTTCTTGAAGCAGAACAGGGTCGTCTTCTTTTCTTCATTGACTTCAACTCCAATTCGCTTCCATGCAGTGTTCATTCTTCTGCTTCAGGGATAGGATTTCGTGATTCCTCACCTGCATAGAACACCCAGAGCTCATCACAAGTGCCCTCCCTAATAGCCATCGCCCATTTAACCCTTCCCCCCACACCCCTGCCCTCTAGCAACCCTCAGTCTGTGCTTCGGTGGAGTCTTTTTCCTCATTGGCCTATCTGTCTCCCCTCACTCTGTTCATCTGTTTTCTTTTGGAAAATTCCATAGGAGTCAAGTCATGGGGTATTGGTCTTGTCCTACTGACGTTGCTGAGCTTAGTCCAATCTAGATCCATCCACAGACTTGCAGATGGTAAGATTTCATTCTTTTTGAAAAGCTGGGTCCTATTCCATTGTGTGTAGATAGAGATATGGATATAGATATAAATCTCCCCCATCTTCTTTCTCCATCTTTCAGTGAATGGATATTGGGACTCCCTCCATAGCTCAGCTATGGTTCATAACGCTGCCATAAACATCGCGGTGCTTGTACCCCCAATGAATGTGCATTTTTGTGTCCTTTGGGTAAATACCTAGGAGTGCAATTGCTGGATCCTAGGGTTGTTCAGTTTTTAGCCTTTGGAGGAACTACCATACTCTTTTCTAGAATGGCTGCAACAGCCCACATGCCCATCGACAGTGCAGGTGGGTTCTGCTTTAAGCAGAACGTTCCCTGCCAGCAATTTCCTAAGGAGGAAACGGAAAACCTGTGGGATAACCTGACTCAACCAGCATCAGGCAAGAAATTCACTCCAGGGTTCCTTACACCAAGCCCCTTGAAGCCACCAGCATGCCTCTATCCAAGAGAATTCCCAAAGACCCCTTCTGACTTCACCACCCATGAAACTGCAGAGAAAATATGGCATATCCAACTCTCTAAATGGTCCACTGAGTGAAACAAGAAAGTCAAGCTTTCCTTTTAAATCGTCCAAGGCTCCTTGGAATCATTTTGAATTTTCTCTCTGCCCTCATTGAAACTCTTTGGATGAAAAGATAAATCCCTTTGGATACATCACCTTTAACAGAGGAGAAGGCATCATCCATGTCTCTATCTGACCACAAACAGCCACCTCACTCTAGAGGCCAGCCATTCCACCACAGCGTAGGCCCAGTGAAATAAACACTGTTAGATGAAGGATCACATTCTATGTTAAAAACACACGCAGAGTTAATCTCATCTTCCCTTTCTAATCAAAGGGATTACCCTTTGTATTTGTTCCAAATACCTTCGCAAGCCAGAAATGAACAGAGAAAATGGGATCCCCTGCCATGTACCCTCTGCAGGGAAACTCAGGAACCCTGGCACCCACTCTAGATTGCTGACAGCTGCTTCAGTGCTACTTTGTGGCTCTACTGGAGACAAGAAAAGCCCAGGAGGTTTGGGGTTCAAGAGAAGTTTTACCGCCGGTCCTGACATGGATGTGACATTGTGCCCAATGGACCTGCTGTTTTCTCTGAAAGCTGACGTCCTGGGACAAGCTGCATGACTGACCCAGACGCTGATTTCAAAACTTCAGTTCTCGTGGAGCCAGAGTGAAGAAGGGTTGTCAGATCGGCATAAGCAGGCAGCTCCCAGCTAAAACCTACACACCTGCTCCGATTCCTGGGAGAAGGAGAGACACCTGCTTGTTTCTTAAGAAGTAATTAACTTCCTTCTAAGGTTGACCAGTAACATTGTCCCTTTTGGAGAAGCAAATATACTCCTCCAAACAAACTCATCAGTTCCAAATGCGACATGAGTCAGGTTTGGTTCCCCCAGGACCCTGATCCCCACCCCAGGACTCCACCTGCCACCCAGGAGGAAACCAAGCCATTGAGAGCTGCACAGAACCCTCAAAGCAAGAGGAACTGCATGAGCCCCAAATCGACATAGATTTGGGCAGAAAGTTCGTGAGAATTGGCCAGAAATCCCCGGCAAACTCGATTCCAGCAGCAGGGACCTTGAGGGGAGACACCTGGGCCCGGCCTGGGGTCCCGCGTGGTCTCGGCCCGATGCCTGGGAGAAAGCGCTCTAAGTGCCAGGTGCACGCCCAACCCGGGTCACCTCGGAATGCTGGCCAACCTCGCCCTCTACTCATTCCCCCACCCCAGCCCACCTCAGCACCGGCAGGTGGGGCCTGCCAAGTCCCTAGACCCTCACCCTAACTGGAGGTTGGGTTCTCACGCTTCAGTCCCCATGGGCCTGGCCCACAAGCCCTCCAGATTGAGGACCCCTGAGCCATACTCCAGGACTCCGCCTGCCACCCAGGGAGAAACTGTGCCGTTTGGGAGCTGCGTGAAACACTCAGAGCAGGAAAAACCTGCATGCCCCTCTCAGGCCACCCCTACCTTTGGTGCCCCCTTCTGCCAAAAAACCCAGAGCCTGAGGCTCAGTCTCACCCTCTCCCTCAAATCTGCCCCCCGGGGACCTCCCCTCCGTGGGGGCCCCCAGGCAGCCTCGTGGGTCCAGCTCACAGTCCAGCACGGCCCCCACATGCACCTAGTAAGAAAGCACTCCCCTAAATCTCAGTTTTCGAGGGCAGGGTTGAGGCAGAGGAAGAAATTTTATATATATATATATATATATATATATATATATATATATATATATTTTTTTTTTTTTTTTTAACCCCCCTCTGATTCTAACATGTGACCTAAGTTGGTGAGTACTGCTTGTCTGCCAGTATCTGTAAAGACATTCCTACCTGAGGTTTCACGTTCGAATTTCCTTCTCAGGAAAGGAAAAGCGATTCTAGGGAAACCTTGTATGTAATTCGCATCTCTCAATCCCAAAAACCTTATAATTTTTAAATTCTTTTTACTCCCAATACCTCTCAAACTGAGAAGACAGAATCAGTATGATGTTGAGAGCATCACATACTAAAGCTCTGACATATTATAAACTCAGTCAGTAGGTCTCAACTGGGGCCACTCCCCTCCTCCCCCCAATTTGGCAATGTTTGGAGGCACTTTATTGGGTGTCACAACTGGGGGAGTGCTACTGACATCTAGTGGGCAAAGGGAGTAAAGGCCGCTGATGCTGGCATCTGCCACACAGAGGATAGCCCCCTAATGCAAAGAATTATCTGATATGAAATGTCAACAGTGTTGGGGCGCCTGGGTGGCTCAGTTGGGTAAGTGTCTGCCCTCGGCTCAGGTCATGATCCCAGGATCCTGGGATTGAGACCCGCTTCTCCCTCTCCCTGCAGCTCCCCCTACTTTTGTGCTTTCTCTATGTGTCAAATAAATAAATAAAAATCTTTTTTTATTTATTTATTTGACAGAGAGAAAGATCACAAGTAGGCAGAGAGGCAGACAGAGAGAGAGGGAGGAAGCAGACAGCCCCATGCTCAGCTAGATACCAGGACCCTGAGATCCTGAGCTGAGCTGAAGGCAGAGGCTCACTGAGCCATCCCACTGAGCCATCCAGGTGCCCCAATAAAAATCTTTTTTTAAAAAGTCAATAGTGTTGATCATATTTTCCAGTGTCCTGAAGTCCAGAATTTTTTATTTTATTTACAGTTCTTTTTTAAAATTTATTTGTCAGAGAGGGAGAGAGGGCACAAGCAGGGGGCGCAGTAGGCAAAGGGAGAAGCAGAGTCCCGAGTGAGTAAAGAGCCTATTGTGGGGCTCCATCCCAGGACCCTGAGATCATGAACCAGTGGAAGGCAGATGTTTAACCAACTGAGCCAACCAGGTGTCGCAAGTCCAGAATTTTTTAATCCTTCATGTTCCCTGAAGAAATGAAGCCTAACATTCCCACTACTCTCTTTTTATTCATTGAATACTATGATTACAAAGTGCATAAAGAGAATCACTGAGGATCAAATTTAAGAGAGATAAGGACAAAAATAAAGCATTTTATGTTGAGGGAGGAAGGGATTTATGGTAGCAGAGAAAAATCTCCTAAATAGCAGAGGAATAGGAATGATCACACTTATGTCCTGATTAATTCAATTATTTGGAGAAAACAAAGAACATGATTCGAGAAAGTTTATAAAAGAAAAAAAAAGAAAGAAAGAAAAGAAACCACCCCAAAACCTAAGAGTGATGGAACCCAGCCCTGGGAAAGGCCTGGCATGGGAGTGGACCCTTCCACCCAAGTCACAGAAGGAAGACGAGGTGATACGATTGCTCTTCATTTCAATCAGTGGCACATTTCTGTGAGATGATTTCGAGTGGGGCGGCTGGGTTACCCAGTGGGATACGGTGATCTGGAACCAAGCCCTGATAAACGACGAGTATATAAAGAGCTTGGGTGGCCCAGCCACTCTCTCTCCTACATGGAGTTCTGAGTCTGGTGTCTCTAAATCCTGGGCCATAGGTGATAGTTTGGGGAAATCAAGCTTTGTCTACCTGCTCAACCCTAAGGACAGAGAGGCAGAGACCTTGGAGCCAAAGCGGAGTTTTGTGTGTGTGTGTGTTTTTAAGAATTTATTTATTTGACAGAGAGAGATCACAAGTAGACAGAGAGAGAGGAGGAAGCAGGCTCCCCGCTGAGCAGAGAGCCCAATGCGGGACTCGATCCCAGGATCCTGGGATCATGACCTGAGCCAAAGGCAGTGGCTTAACCCATTGAGCCACCCAGGCGCCCCCAAAGCAGAGTTCTAATCTAACTTTGATGGATGAGTTCCTCCGCACTCCCATTCGGAAACCTCTACCGCAGGATTTAGGTGAGCCAAACACCGGCCTTCAAGGCTCTCCAGCAGCGCTTATCAAGTATTACCGTGCTCACAAATCCCCTGAGAATCCTCCCAGCACACGGATTCTAATTCAACAGGCCTGACATTGGGTCTGCTCTCCCGCCATAGTGATGCTGCTGATTGGCGGACCCCATTTTGGTGGCCTAGAGAAAAAGGTTAGAGCCGGAAGGGGTCCTGCTGAGTCACGGTCTTGACAATAATTCAAAATGTCTGAAGAACTCATTAAAGGGTGTGGTCTTTGCTGAGACCACTCTGCACTAGAGTATAGGGCCCTCCTATAGTATAGGGACTACACGGTGGGGCAAAGGGAGAGAGACCCGCAGGGGAGAACTGGGCGTGATGCCCCCTACTGGTCAGAATACTCCATTACCCCAGAACGGAATTGCAAGGAGTGATCTTTCTCTCCTTACATTGGTGTCCAGGCCAATACACAGCTTCATCAAACTTTTTTTTTACCAGCACTAAGTCTAGGACGATGGAAATGTACACAACTCAAGATATGCAGGATTCTAACTAACTGGAAGTCTTATTTAAGTTTATACCTGTGGGCGCCTGGGTGGCTCAGTCCTTAAGCATCTGCCTTTGATTGAGGTCATGATCCCAGGGTCCTGGGGTGGCCTGCAGCTTCCTGCTCAGCAGGGACCTGTTTCTCCCTTTCTCTCTCCCTCTGCCTCTCCCCCTACTTGTGCTTGCTCTCTGTCTCTCATAGAAATTTAAAAAAAAAAAAAAAAGTTACTCAGTATTTGGACTATTTCAGCACCATTGAAGTCTGTCCTGCTTTGCTACTCACTGTCCACCTCAAGTCAAGTAAGCGGTTGCCGCAGACAGTCACTCAGAGTGAACATGTGTTCTCTAGAGTTTGGCAGACAGGTGCCTGTCTAATTTTATTTAAAAACAAACATCTAGGGGTGCTTGGGTGGCTCGGTCAGTTAAGCCTCTGACTCTTGATTTCAACTCAGGTCATGATCTAAGGGTGGTGAGATGGAGCCCCGCATCGGGCATGCTGGCCATGGAGCTGCTTAAGGTTCTCTCTCTCCCCTCCCTCTACGACTCCCCCTGCTCTTTTTCTCTCTCTCAAAATAAGTAAATAAATAATAAAACCAAAAATCTAAAGGTGAGTGGTCCGATTATTTTCCCATTTGTTCTCTGCTCCATTTCATTCTCCCCTGGAATGGAAATGGAGGGCCTATCCTTGTGCTCTGCTCTGTTTTGCAGAGGACCAGACCTCTACAAATCGGATTTCCTGGAATCTCTGGGCAGCTGGCTTCTAGTTGTGTTTGACCAAACAGGGGAAGCCCTGGGGGAGATTGGAACACAGGAAAAGGGGAGAAGGCATTGTTCTATCTCTGTTTCTGGATAGCAATGCAGGGCTGCAGGCTACAGCCTTGGGCAGTTTCGGCAGCAGAAAGTCCGGGTTCTGGCAATAACTTGGCAGGGAGTGTATTCTGTGCTCAGGATCTCCCGGCCCTGGGTGTGGATCAGCTGCCTGCAAACACTGAACTTTGGGTTACCTACCCTCCCTTCTCATTTTGCTCCATGAGCTCTTCAGATATTTTTATAACAAATCCTCTTCATAGATTTGGTATGTTTGAACTACCTAGTATCATTTCAGCCTTCCTGTCTGCACCCTGACTGATAGCATGTTTGAAATGGGTTAGTGTAGGGATGCCTGGGTAGCTCAGGTCGTGATCCCAGGGTCCTGGAATCAAGTCCTGCATGGGGTTCCCTGCTCTACGGGGAGGCTGCTTCTCCTCTTTCTGCCTGCCGCTCCCCTGATTGCGTTCTTTTCCTCTGTCAAATACAATCTTAAAAAAAGAAAAGAAAAGAAACAAGAATGGGCTAGCGTGGCTGAACAGAGACAGAGGGCTCTGTTGACAACTGTCAAGGCACTGATCCAGAATTAATCTGCTCAATACCAATCTAGCAAGTGTGTCAGGTTAGTGGGTAGACACAGAGGTTTTTATGTTTTTAAAGGGGGAAAGTAAGGATCATTTATTGATTTATTTATGAGAGAGAGAAGGAGAGCACAAGGGGCAGGGGGCAGGCAGAGGAGGAGGGAGAAGCAGACTCCCCACTGAGCAGGGAGCCCGATGCGGGACTCGATCCCAGTTCGCCAAGACCATGACCCAAGCTGAAGGCAGACACTTAACCAATAGAGCCACCCAGGCACCCTGACATAGAGATTTTTGAGTGTGTTTCCCTTCTTTTGTCTTTTATTAGAGAAGACAGTATAATATGGAATAGACTTACTAGCATGCCTTCTGGTAATACATATGCTTTCCGAGCCTGCTCCTCCACATTATATCCCAGTAGGCGTTATAGAAATGATCAAGCTGACTAGTCAGGGAAAGTGAGTCATGCTCGGTTTAGAATGACCTTCAGCTCCTGACAAGGAGCCCCAAGGAATGTATCTGCTCCTTGAAAACCACAGAATTATAACCGCAGGAGCAACAATGATTGAGAAAGTGGAATGCACTGATAGCTGAGACGATGCTTATGTGAATTTTTCCTTTAAAAAAAAAAGATTTTATTTATTTATTACACAGAGAGAGGGAGAGAGCGCACAAGCAGGGGGAGTAGGAGAGGGAGAAGCAGGCTTCCCACCGAACATAGAGCCCAATACGGAACTCCATCCCAGGACTCTGAGACCATGACCTGAGCCAAAGGGAGACACTTAACAACCAAGCCACCCAGGCACCCCTGAATTTTTACCCTTTATAAAATTTAGGTTTTTTTTTTTTTAATATTTTATTTATTTATTTGTCAGAGAGAAAGGGAGAGAGAGCGAGCACAGGCAGACAGAATGGCAGACAGAGGCAGAGGGAGAAGCAGGCTCCCTGCCAAGCAAGGAGCCCGATGTGGGACTTGATCCCAGGACACTGGGATCATGACCTGAGCCGAAGGCAGCAGCTTAACCCACTGAGCCACCCAGGCGTCCCTAAAATTTAGGTTTTAATTATTTACTTAACAGGTATGTATAGAGTACCTACCACATGCCAGGCATTGTTCTAGCAAGTTATAACACAAGCAGGAAACAAGTGCCCCACGTCCCCACATTCTGGTGAACATAGAGCTAATTTTGAAAGTTCTGAAAAAAACAGCACTTTGCTATATTTAGACAAATCCAGGGGCTCCTGGCTTCCTCAGTCGGAAAAGCATGCAACTCTTGATCTCAGGGCTGTAATTTCAAGCCCCACATTGGGCATGGAAATTACTTAAAGTCTTCAAAAGAGAGAAAAAAAATCCAATGCAAGATTTTAAAGGTGTGTCATGGTGTGATCTTTTCTTAAACATTCTGGTCAGCTCCTCAAATTCTGGCAAGAATTGTTTGGTTTCAATCCTCCCTGCCCACAAAAGCAGAAACACTGATGATGTGTTTTCACATAGGCTGGTGAAAAGTACTTGTGGTTACAGATGCTGGAAGCTTTTCTTTTTTTTTTTTTTTCTTTAAGATTTTATTTATTTATTTGACAGAGAGAGAAATTACAAGTAGGCAGTGGGGGAGGGGGAACAGGTTCTCCACTGAGCAGAGAGTCGAACACGAGGCTCAATCCCAGGACCCTGAGATTGTAACCTGAGCCGAAGGCAAAGGCTTAACCCACTGAGCCACCCAGGCAGCCCAATTCTAGAAGCTTCTGTTTGAGGAATTACTACAACATGAATTCCCTGAGATTTTTTTTAAGTAATTTCTATGCCCAGTACGGGGCTCAAACTCACAACCCTGAAGTCGAGAGTCTCATGCTGTACTGACTGAGCCAGCCAGGTGTTTCCCCACACCCCCACCCGCAGAGACCATCTTATAGAGACTACCCCGGGGGTTTGATGATCATGTGGAGAAGGAAAACTTTGTAATAACTTCAATCCAAAATCTGAATGAGGAAAAGAGGAAAAATCCTTCAAAAACTCATTCACAGCTGAATGTCCTCATCTCATTTCCTGAGAAAGTTCCCTCCTTTAGTCATGGGGGAGGTCCTGGGTTAGTAGACTGATCACAACATGGACGGCTCTTCTAACCCATGAGGACAGCTGCTTAATTATCCTTGACCCTGGAACACATCCGTTCTGGTTAGAATTGGACTGTGCTGGGCACCTGGGTGGCTCAGTGGGTTGAGCCGCTGCCTTTGGCTCAGGTCATGATCTCGTGGTCCCGGGATCTCTGCTCGGCAGGGAGCCTGCTTCCTCCTCTCTCTCTCTCTGCCTGCCTCTCTGCCTACTTGTGATTTCTCTCTGTCAAATAAATAAATAAAATCTTAAAAAAAAAAAAAAGAATTGGACTGTGCTGCCCAGTGGTTCTGAAAGGGGTCCCTGGGCCAGCAGCATCAGTTCCCTGGGAACAAGTCAGACTTGCCCCTTCTCGAGCCTCACCCCAGGGTTAGTATCTATGGTGGGGGAGGGTAGAACACAACAATATGTATTTTAGCAAGCTCTCCAAGTGATTCCAATGCCCCCCAAAGTTGGGAGCTGCTGGTACGAAGCCCATGTCTCAAGTGCACTTGACAGAGTCTCCACTGTTTTCCTAAAGCTCCGTAATGCCCCCAAAATGTATGCGGCCGTGCAGACATCATTTACATATATTAAGAGAAAATGATTGTTCTTTTTTAATAGAAACTTTTTTTTTTTAACTTGTATCAGTTCAAGAATTTCACCCCTAGTGGCGCATTACGAATGTCCCCAGCCATCCCTCTTCATCATGGTCTCCGTTCCAAAAGCCAACACAAGAGCATTAGAGTTCTGCTCCACCATTTCTAGCTGTGGTATCCAGGTGGCTCTGGTTTGCTTTGAATACTCTTTTTCAAAGTCAATGCTTTGACTCCCACCCCCACCCCCAGACACTCCACTAAGAGCATGGAGGGGGCACCAAGAGGCGGGCGGGTAGTGGCTCCCCTCTGCCTTGCCACAGCAGCCCATCAGCTCCTGAGAGCTGGGTGTGAGTGTTTTATCTGCCGCAACTTTAATATCCTCTCTTACAGCTAAAATTACTGCGGCTGCTGGCACCAGACCTGACCTCCAATAGATCCTCATTAAAAGACTTAAAGTGGATGCACTCCAATTACAAGACCTTGAAAGGGTCTTGTATTGCTACTTTTCGCCATTACCACCTCCTGGTGAGGAGGGGGTAATGTGCACCCTTGCTTGAGTTCTTTGGACAAGGTAGCTGTCTGTCCGACTCCCTCTCCTGAAAGGAGCTCTGATTCCCCATCACTTGTGGTCCCACGGTAGGGGAGACACAAGGGGGCGTGTGCATGTGGGTGGCTCAGTCAGCGGGGCATCTGCCTTTGGCTCCAGCCATGATCTAGAGGTCCTGGGACTGAGCCTTTCTCCCTCTCCCCTCTGCTCGTGCTCTCTCTCAAATTAATAAATAAAAATCTGTAAAAAAACAAAAAACGACATCCACAGAAATTCATTTCATGTGTTTGGATTTTTTGTTTCTTATTTATTTGTCATTATTTCCCTCTTTATTCTTTTTATATGTTTTAAAATCTTCTACAATTAAATGAAATATATTTACTTAAAGGGGAATGCAAACTTTATGTTAAAGGTATTTGTTACATGTTGATAGATTTAGATGCTACCACTTGTAGGAAATACTGAGTTTACAAAAGGACAGGTGTTTTGCTCCTTGGTGAGAGTATATTTAAAAGCAAGGGAGGGGTACCTGGGCGGCTCAGTGGGTTAAGCATCTGCTTAGGTCATGATCTCAGGGTCCTGGGATAGAGCCCTGCATCAGGCTCTCTGCTCAGCAGGGAGACTGTGCCCCACACCCCGGCCTGCCTCATCTGCCTAGTTGTGATCTTTGTCAAATAAATAAATAAAGTCTTTTTAAAAAATAAAGTAAGGGAGTTGTTACCACAATAAAATTAAATAAATACCCATTAAATTCCCGGCAAATACCCATCGGGCTCCTGGTTCAGCAGGAGTCTGCTTCTCCCTCTCCCCCTCATCTTGTTTGTGCTCTCTCAAGTAAATAAATAAAAACCTAAAAAACAACAAAACAAAACAAAAAAACCCACGAAAAAAAACTGAGTCAAAAATTGGTTCTTTATGGGATGCCTGGGTGGCTCAGTTGGTTGGACAGCGGCCTTCGGCTCAGGTCATGATCCCAGCATCCTGGGATCGAGTCCCACATCGGGCTCCTTGCTCAGCAGGGAGCCTGCTTCTACCTCTGTCTCTGCCTGCCATTCTGTCTGCCTGTGCTCGCTCTCTTCCCCCTCTCTCTCTCTGATAAATAAATAAAATTTAAAAAAAAAATTGGTTCTTTAAGGGACGCCTGGGTGGCTCAGTTGGTTGGACGACTGCCTTCGGCTCAGGTCATGATCCCGGAGTCCCGGGATCGAGTCCCGCATCAGGCTCCCAGCTCCATGGGGAGTCTGCTTCGCTCTCTGACCTTCTCCTCGCTCATGCTCTCTCTCACTGTTTCTCTCTCAAATAAATAAATAAAATCTTTTAAAAAAAAATTGGTTCTTGGGACGCCTGGGTGGCTCAGTTGGTTAAGCAGCTGCCTTCGGCTCAGGTCATGATCCCAGGGTCCTGGGATCGAGTCCCACATCGGGCTCCTTGCTCGGCAGGGAGCCTGCTTCTCCCTCTGCCTCTGCCTGCCTCTCTGTCTGCCTGTGCTCGCTCGCGCTCTCTCCCTCTGTCTCTGAAAAATAAATAAAATCTTTAAAAAAAAAAAAAAAAAAATTGGTTCTTTAAAAGGACTAATAAAATTGATAAAATTCTGAGGGCACCTGTCAGGGTCAGTTGGATCATGTCGGGAGCCAGTACAGGAGGCCTACTCTAAGAGCCGTAAGGGACTGAATATGATTGGCTGTTCATTTAGGTCCACTCTCGGGGGAGGTGCATGAGCACTGCATTTTGATTGGTTAACACTGCCTGTATAAAGACGCATGCGCCGAGGGTAAAGGGGGAGAAGAAGAAAAAAAGCGATTAAAGAAGAAGGTTCGCCGCTGCGTGAGTCTCCGAGTCGTTCTTGCGGGCCAAGAGCGACAGGATCATGTGACTCTTTTTTTTTTTTTTTTTTTAAGATTTTATTTATTCATTTGACAGAGAAAGATCACAAGTAAGCAGAGAGGCAGGTAGAGAGAGAGGAAGGGAAGCAGGCTCCCTGCTGAGCAGAGAGCCCGATGCAGGACTCAATCCCAGGACCCTGAGATCATGACCTGAGCCGAAGGCAGCGGCTTAACCCACTGAGCCACCCAGGCACCCCGGATCATGTGACTCTTAATCTTAGAGTGTTTTGGGTTTTTTTTTTTTTCAAGATTTTATGTATTTTTTTGAAAGATTGAAAAAGAGACAGCACAAGCTTGGGGGGGAGGGGTGGGGAAGGGCAGAGGGAGTGAGAGAAGCAGACTCCCAACTCGGGGCTCAATCCCAAGATCCCAGAACCATGACTTGAGCTGAAGGCAGACGCTCAACTAAGTGAGCCACCCAGGTTCCCCTTGATCTTGAGGTTTAAGTTTGGGTGCAGAGATTACTTAAAAAATAAAATGTTTTTTTAAAAATTTGATAAAACTCTAGAAGGACTGTTAATTATTTTAAAAAGATAAGGCACGCATTCTAACTTTAGGAATGAAAACACATGATGTTCTTATTTATTGAAAACGCTCTAAAAATATAATAAGAGAGGCTCCTGGGTGGCTCAGTGGGTTTAACCTCTGCCTTTGGGTCCTTCCCAGGGTCCTGGGATCGAGCCCCACGTCAGGCTTTCTGCTCAACGGGGAGCCTGCTTCCCCCTCTCTCTATGCCTGCCTTTTTACCTACTTGTGATCTCTCTCTCTCTCTGTCAAATAAATAAATAAAATCTTCTAAAAAAAACTTACTAAAAAAATAAAAATGTAATAAGAGAACCTCATACTTGTTAGAATGAAAACTGTCAAAAAGACAAGACATAACAAATGTTGGCAAGAATGTGGGGAAAAGGGAACCCTCACGCTCTATTGGTGGGAATGTAAATTGATACAGCCACTGTGGAAAACAGTATGAAGGTTCCTCAAAAATTTGCAAATAGAACTACCATATGTTGCAGCAATTCCACTTCTAGGTATATATCCAAAGGAAACAAAATCACTGTCTCCAAGAAATATCTGCATCCTTATGTTCATTGCAGCATTATTCATGATAGCCAAGACATGGAAACAACCTAAGTGTCACAGATGGATGAATGGATAAAGAACATGGGATACGTATATATGTATAAAATGGAATGATATTCAGCCATAAAAAAGGAAAGAAATCCTGTCATTTGCAATAACAAAGATGGACCTTAAGGGCATTTTGCTAAGTGAAATAAGTCAGAGAAAGTCAAATACTGTATGATCTTACACGTGTAATCTAGAAAAGTCAAACAAGAGAAACAGAGTAGAATAATGTTTGCCAGGGGCTGGAGGCAGGGAGAGAAATGGGGAGATGTTGGTCAAAGGATACAAACTTTCAGTCCTAAGAGGAGTAAGGTCCAGGGATCTAATGTGCAACGTGGTGCATAGTTAACAATACCGTGTTGTATCCTTGAAAGTTGCTCTAAGAGAGGAACTTCAGGGGCACCTGGGAGGCTCAGTCCATTAAGCAGCTGCCTGTGGCTTAGGTTATGATCCTAGGATGCTGGGACCGCGTCTTGCCTCTGGAGCTCCCTGCTCGGTGGGGAGTCTGCTTTTCCTTCTCCCTCTACCCCTCCCCCATACTCATACTCTCTCTCTCAAATAAATAAAATCTAAAAAAAAAAAAAGTAGAACTTTAATGTTTCCACCATACCACCCTCACCACCAACAAAAAGGTAATTATGTGAGGTGAAGGATGTACCTAACCTCATTGTCATAAGCATTTTGCAATATATATATATATGTAATATATATATATGTCATATATATGTATATGATACATGTATATGATACATATATATGTATCAAATCATCACATTGTACACCTTAACTTACATGATGTTTTATGTCAATTATAAAGCTGAAATTAAAAGAGATGATGTAAATCCTTACCCTGATAAATTTGAAATTTATATAAAAATGAAAAATTTCCTACAAAATCACAACATACCAATAGTATCTGAGGATGGAAACAATTTGAAGAGTTACATACATATTTTTAATCAACTCTAGGTAACACCTCGTCACCAAGGAAAAAACCTAGGGTGGAGTACTATTAATATAACAGCAGCTGCAGGCTTAAAATGTAAACAAACACTGAGCCATAATGCTACTCACTTAGTCCTTAGTCTGGGAGGATTCTGACAGAACAGTATGAAAGGAGGGGTACCTGGGTGGCTCAATGGTTTAAGCCGCTGCCTTCAGCGGGGGTCCTGATCTCAGGGTCATGGGATCGAGCCCCGCATTGGGCTCTCTGTTCCTCTCTCAGCAGGGAGCCTGCTTCCCCCTCTGTCTCTGCCTGCCTCTCTGCCTACTTGTGATCTCTCTCTGTCAAAAATAAAATAAATAAAAATCTTTAAAAAAAAAAAAAAAAAAAAACAGCAGAAAGAGGCCCAAGATTCCCAATGGCCACTGACTTTGCTTAGTCCCAAAATCTAAAATGTGAAGGATGAAATCATGCTCCTCTTTCTTTCTTTCTTTCTTTCTTTCTTTCTTTCTTTCTTTCTTTCTTTCTTTCTTTCTTTTTCTTTCTTTTTTAAGATTTTATTTATTTATTTGACACACAGGCTTCCTGATGAGCGGGGAGCCTGATGTGGAGCTCTATCCCAGGACCCTGGGATCATGACCAGAGCCACCCAGGCGCCCCATGTTCCTCTTTCTGACAGCAGATAGAGCCATTTGAGACACATACAATGGGCCTGCCGCAAAAACCTAAAGGCATCTTGGACCTATGATCATTTAACAGTAGAATTTAAGGGGTTCTGGGTGATTGAAACTGGCAAAGTTCTTGGCTCTAATGTGCCAGACCTGGTAAGAATTTTCAATCCTGGTAGGTCCACCTCTCAGGAACCAAGAGCTGGGATACATTGTACATCCTGCGGAGAAGCAAGGGTTTTGTTTGTTTCAAGATCTGCACACCAAGAGAACTTAAAAGTGAAGCCACCACAGAGCATGTGTCGCTCCTATCAGGAGAGACACAAACATGATGTTCATCCGAAGCCTGTCCACAGGCAGGAAAGGAGTCAGCAGAGAGGCTCAAACGGCCAGGTGAAAATACTTTTTTTTTTTTTTTTTTGAGAGATAGAGAGAGAAAGAGAGCACAAGGGTGAAGGGACCAGAAGCAGAGGGAGAAGCAGGTTCCCCACTGAGCAGGGAACCCAACACAGGGCTCAGGACTCGATCCCAGAACCCTGAGATCATGACCTGAGCAGAAGTCAGACTAAGCCACCAAGGCACTCTTTTTATTACAAAGAAATGTTCCCACCACACCACTCCCACCCCCAGTGGTGCTGCAAACCATCCCTGTGATGAGGGCAAAATTATACAGAAGAGAGTGAATTATCTGCTTTAAGAGAAGAAAAATCATCTTCTGGTCAAAACACCTGTGTTTGGGTCCACCTGGGTGGCTCAGTCATAGACCATGACCTTCGGATCAGGTCATGATCCCAGGGTCCTGGAATGGACCCCACATCAGGCTCCCTGTTCAGTGGGAGGCCTGCTACTCCCTCTCTCTCCCCCTGCTTGTGTTCCTCTCTCTCTGTGTCTCTGTCAAATAAATAAAATCTTAGGAAAAACAACAACAACAAAACACCTGTTTTGCTGGTTAGAATTCAAGATCTATGTATCTAAAGGACACTTTTAGGTGTTTGGGGTTTTTTTAAGATTTTATTTTTTGACAGAGAGAGAGACAGCAAGAGAGGGAACACAAGCAGGGGGAGTGGGAGAGGGAGAATCAGGCTTCCCTCTGAGGAGGGAGCCCCAGTTGGGGCTCGATCCCAGGACCCTGGGATCATGACCTGGGACCATGACCTGAGCTGAAGACAGATGCTTAACAACTGAGCCACCCAGGCGCTCCTTATTTTGGTTCATTTTTATAATGCATTTTGTCACTTCATTCTTTATTAACAGAATGGTGGGATGCAATCTGCTTTTAGGAACATCCTTACCCGACACACACGCAGTACTGGTAAAAGTTAAACATTACTTTCCGACCATGGAGGGGGTGGGAGGAATCATAGTTCTGTGGTACTAGCTAGAAACACAAAATCCATGGTATTTTTTTTTAAGCAGTAGAGTTATTTGATACTGAACACTTTCTAGTGGTGAGTCTAGAAAATTTTTGAAAAATTACACCATCTTTTCACTTGTAACACTCTGTGCAGTGACTATCATGACCCCCATTATACAGACTGGTATCCATAAGAAGAAATCTTAGAAAACCTGAACGTTTGACTTAAGTCACAAGCTACGAAGTAGAGAAACTGAAGCCAGATCTGACTGTTAAAAATTATGCTGTACAAATTCATTCTCTGAGACGACCTCTAAAATGTGTGTTTGGAAGTCAGGAAATGGGTGGTGTGGGCACTATCTTGTCTAGATTAGGGACACAATACTGCAAGATCTCCTCGCAACTGCCTCTGCGATTAGTACACTCTGCCGGGAATTCACTTTCTTAGAAATGAAAAGGGCTTATCCATTCTTCCAGTGCCATCTTCCAGCAGCTGAAAATGTATTCCCTTTTCTAATCCTGGGACCAAAGAGAGAAGACACCCCGAAAACTAAGTTTTAAAAATTTAGAATCAGAGGCTCCTGAGTGGCTCAGTCAGTTATGCATCTGCCTTCAGCTCTGGTCAAGATCCCAGGGGTCCTGGGATCCAGCCCCACATCAGGCTCCCTGCTTAGTCAGGAGTCTGCTTCTCCCTCTCCTTCTGCCGCATTTTCTCAAATAAATAAATAAAATCTTTAAAAAAAAAAAAAACCCTATGAATAAAAAAAGTAAAAACTTACAACCACAATAAACTGAATATTGATTTAAATATAAGGAAATGTAAAACAGTTAAAAGCCTCATTCAGGGGGCACCTGGGTGGCTCAGTGGGTTAACCCTCTGTCTTCGGCTCAGGTCATGATCCCAGGGTTCTGGGATCGAGCCCCACATCGGGCTCTCTGCTCAGCAGGGAGCCTGCTTCCTCCTCTCTCCCTGCCCGCCTCTCTGCCTACTTGTGATCTCTGTCTGTCAAATAAATAAATAAAATCTAAAAAAAAAAAAAAAGCCTCACTCAGCTGCTAACTTCAAGTTCAGGTTTGAAGAATCCGCCTGCTGAAGAATCCTGGTCCATGTAGCTATCAAGCGTCCCAGGGCACCAGCTCCTCGAAGATGGTGGAAAGAGCCGTGTGAGCTGCAGACCATTTTCTGGGCACACCCTTCAGCTCTTCACGTTGGCTCTTCAGCAAGATGAATGGCCAGTTCTTAACCAGGTCATTGTAACTGCAGTTGAAGGTGATGGGTTACCGGCTGGTCCTTATAATGCTCTGACACGGGGGCACAGCCTACACGGAACTCCCTTTCCTCGACCCTGCCAGTTCAGGAATTCTATTCCTGTTGAAGATAGGTCGAATTCAGTAGGGGGAAAAAGGAAAAAAAGGCAAAATTAAAGCCATGTAGAAAAAAAGCAACAGCTCAAAAGTGAGATATCAACACAATTCAGCTTGTGAGTTTGGGGATAATTTATTGGCCAACGACAGTTTCCCTGACCTGAATCATTTGACTCAGCTAAAAATCATTTGTCTCTGAGAGGCACTGGAAGCATGAGCCTTCACAACTGAATGATGATTAATAACCTTAAATAACCCAGGATAGCTTCAGCTGGGTATCTGAAAAATATAAAATGTAAGAACATTTTTTTAAGTTTATTTACTTATTTGACAGAGATTACAATCAGGCAGAGAGGCAGGCAGAGAGAGAGAAAGGGAAACAGGCTCCCTGCTGAGCAGAGAGCGAGATGCGAGGCTCAATCCCAGGACCCTGAGATCATGACCTGAGCTGAAGGCAGAGGCTTTAACCCACTGAGCCACCCAGGTGTCCCTGTAAGACTCTGTCTTTTCTCTCTCTTTTTTTTTTTTTTTTTTTTTATGAGAGAGAAAGAGTGCAAGTGGGGAGGGGCAAAGGGAAAAGGAGACTGAGAATCCCAATGTGGGGCTCCATCCCTCGACCTTGAGATCATGACCCGAGCAGAAATCCAGAGTCAGATACTTAACTGACTGAGCCACCCAGGCACCCTAAATGTAAAAATCTTGATATGAAAATAGGAATGAAGGATTAATGTTGTTCTGAATACAGAAGAGAGTGGGAAACAGAGCTGACAAAGATCTAGACTTTACTGGCCCTAATTCTCATTCTAGGGGGGAACAACACAGAGAAAAAAATGTTCCAGTTTTTCAGAATCAATAAGGAAATGAAAGGCAGTCTCAAAACTGAGAAGCAGAACCTTCCAGCTCGGATTGTGACTGACTAGCTTGTATCAGGTGAACCCTCAGGTGAGAGCTGGGGAAGCAGGATAAACATAAGAACAACTACTTGAAAGCATTCAGTGCCGTAAGGAATTGAAGAAGTCAAGGTGTTAGAGAGAAGGAAAGTGTGGACATGGCATTTGCCAACTCTGAGCAGTGCCGGAAAGACTGGGTATCCTCACAGAAAGTGGCAATTCGGAGGCTGGTTGGTAAGCTGACTAGTTTTGGGAACCCCACAGGTTATGAGGGGGAAACAATATAGGACCCACCCCGAACTGCCCTGGAGGGCTAAAAATAGACTCTGACCTCAAAAAGACTGGCAGGTGCAAAAGTAAAATTTTCTCTGGGAAAAGGGAAGACAAGTAAGCACATTTCTATAACTTTTTAAATTTCTTATTTTTTTAAGATTTTATGTATTTATTTGACAGTGGGAGAGAGAGCACAAGCAGGAGGAGTGGCAGGCAGAGGGAGAGGGAGAAGCAGGCTCCCCCCTGCGCAGGGAGCCTAACTCGGGACTTGATCCCAGGACCCTGAGATCATTACCTGAGCTGAAGGCAGACACTCAACCAACTGAGCCACCCAGGTGTCCTACACCTTTTTAAAAATAAACTTAATCTTTAGAAGAGTTGCGTATTTCAATTGAGAACATAGTGCAGAGAGTTCCTGCAACATACCCAGTTTCCCTACTACTAACATGGTACAAATATCAGTATGGTACCTTTGTCACAACTAATGACCTGACAATAATACATTATTATTGACGAAAGCCTATACTCAATTCAAATTTCCTTATTTTATAACCTAATGTTCTTTTTCTGTCCCAGATTTACCCAGGATACCACATTACATTTAGTCATCAGGTCTCCTTGAACTTCCTCAAGCTGCGACAGTTTCTCAGACTTCCCTTGTTCTTGATGTCCTTGAAGGAAGAATATTGGTCATGTATTTTGTAGAAGGTCCCTGTAGTGAATGTGATGTATTTCTCATGATAAGTTAGTTTGCAGGTTTTTCAGGGCAAAACCAGGAGTAAAGGGCCATCAAGGGTACATACTATCAACATGCTCATCGTTCTTGATGTTGACCTTGAGCCCCGGGCTGAGGTAGTGTTTGTTGGTTTCTCCACTATAAAGTTACTCTTTTATCCTCCTTTGTATTGTACTCTTTGGAAAGAACTCACTATTCCCAGTCGCATTTAAGGAATGGGGATCTATGCTCCAACTTAAGTTTGTATACATAATATCGAGTATTCAACTGACAATATTAGACATACAAAAAGACAAGAGCTTACCTAAAACAGAAAATAAGATAAAACCCAGGTCCAGAGGCTAGAGTTATTAAAATCAGACTTAAAATACCTATGATTGGGGCACCTGGGTGGCTCAATGGATTAAAGCCTCTGCTTTCGGCTCAGGTCATGATCCCAGGGTCCTGGGATCCAGCCCCGCATCAGGCTCTCTGCTCCGAGGAGAGCCTGCTTCCTCCTCTCTCCGCCTGCCTCTCTTGCCTACTTGTAATCTCTGTCTGTCAAATAAATAAATAAAATCTTTAAAAAAATTTTTTTTAAATATCTATGATTAAGATGCTTAATAATATAAGTAATAAGATGAAAATTTTCAGCAGAGCACTAGAAACTAAAAAAAAAAAATAGAATTGAAAAATAAAGTAACAAATTAAGAACTTTTTTAAAACTGTGCTCAATGTGAGGCTCAAACTCACAACTGCACACCAAGAGTTGCATTCTCTATAGACTGATCCAGCCAGGTGCCCCACAAATTAAGAATTTATTTAATTTCTTTTTTATAAAGATTTAATTTATTTATTTGACAGAGAGAGAGGACACAAGAGCAGAGAGAATGAGAAGCAGAAGCAGTCTCCCCACTGAGCAAAGAGCCCAATGAGGGACTCGATTCCAGGACCCTGGGATCATGACCTGAATCAAAAGTAGATGCTTGGGGTGCCTGGGTGGCTCAGTGGGTTAAAGCCTCTGCCTTCAGTTCGGGTTATGATCCCAGGGTCCTGGGATCGAGCCCCGAGTCGGGCTTTCTGCTCAGCGGGGAACCTACCTCTCTTCCTCTCTCTCTGCCTGTCTCTCTGCCTATTTGTGATCTCTGTCAAATAAATAAATAAAATCTTTAAAAAAAAGAAAAGCAGATGCTTAACCAACTGAGCCACCCAGGCGCCCCACAAATTAAGAATTCAATAGGTGGGGGCGCCTGGGTTAAGTGGGTTAAGTGGGTTAAGCCTCTGCCTTCGGCTTGGGTCATGGTCTCAGGGTCCTGGGATTGAGCACTGCGTCGGGGTTCTCTGCTCAGCAGGGAGCCTGCTTCCTCCTCCCTCTCTGCCTGCCTCTCTGCCTTCTTGTGATCTCTTTCTGTCAAATAAATAAATAAAATCTTAAAAAAAAAAAAAGAATTCAATAGGTGATTTTCACAACAGATTACACACAGCTGAATAAGAAATTAGTTAGGACACCTGGCTGTCTCAGTGGGTAGAACATCCGAATTGATCTGGGGGTTGTGAGTTCAAGCCCCATGTTGGGCATAGATACTATCTTAAAAAAAAAAAAAAAGAAAGAAAGAAAGAAAGAAAAGAAATAAGTCAACTGAAAGATCAGTAAGAAGAAAATATCTGTACAGAAGAACAGAAGGACAAAGATAGGAAATGCAGCAAAGGGCATAAGTGGCATATGCGGGTCACTACAAGAAGGTCCAACATAGGTAACTGAGTCCCAGAGGGAGAATTTAAAAAGAAGGAAGTAGAAGACATTTTTGAAGATATAATGGCCAAGATTTTCCAAAACTGAGGAATGACATCAAGACACAGAATCACACCCATGGGATTACAAAACAAACAAAAACGAAACAAAATGATGAGAATATCTTGAACCAACCAGAGAACAGAAAAATAGGAAGCAAAAGTACAGAACATGAAGGGCAAAGATTATGTAGAGAATGGTAGCTTTTAACAATTTTTTTTAAAGATTTTATTTATTTATTTGACAGACAGAGATCACAAGTAGGCAGAGGCAGGCAGAGAGAGAGAAGAAAGCAGGCTCTCTGATCAATGCTGGGCTCGATCCCAGGACCCTGAGATCATGACCTGAGCCTAAGGTAGAGGCTTTAAGACACTGAGCCACCAGGCGCCCCAACAATTTAATATAATAATTTGGGAAACTGATATTTTATGCTTTTTATTGAATATTATTTTTCAGTGAGTAGCAGTGGAAGAAGACTCCTAATGCTGCTGTAATTATCAGTACCAAATAGGTGTATAAAAATAAAATATAGGGCGCCTGAGTGGCTCAGTTGGTTGGGCAATTGCGCTCGGCTCAGGTCATGATCCCAGAGTCTGGGATCGAGTCCCGTGGACTCCCAGCTCCATGGAGAGTCTGCTTCTCTCTCTGACCTTCTCCCCTCTCATTCTCTCTCTCTTTCAAATAAATAAAAAAAATTTTTTTTAATTTTTTATAAATATGGGGCACCTGTGTGGCTCAGTGGGTTGAAGCCTCTACCTTAGGCTCAGGTCATGATCTCAGGATCCTCAGATCGAGCCCCGCATCAGGCTCTCTGCTCAGCAGGGAGTCTGCTTCCCCCCCCCCTCTACCTGCCTCTCTGCCTACTTGACATCTCTGTCTGTTAAATAAATAAATAAATATTTAATAAATTTTTTTTAAATAAAATAAAATATTAAAATTAAACATCAGGGGCACCTGGGTGGCTCAGTGGGTTAAAGCCTCTGCCTTCGGCTCAGGTCATGATCCCAGAGTCCTGGGATTGAGCCCCACATTGGGCTCTCTGCTCTGCAAGGAGCCTGCTTCCTCCTCTCTCTCTGCCTGCCTCTCTGCCTACTTGTGATCTCTGTCAAATAAATAAATAAAATCTTTAAAAAGATAAAAAATAAAATTAAACATCAGAAACTAATATAACTATTAAGTTGACTGAAATTAAAATTAAAACCTTTAAAAAATGAAACATCAGATACATTTAATAATTTCTTTCTTTCTTCCTTCCTTCCTTTCTTTCTTTCTTTCTGAGAGAGAGAGCATGTGCATGCGTGAGAGGGGAGGGGGTAGTCAGAGGGAGAGAGAGAATCCCAAGCAGGCTCCATGTCCAGCATAGAGCCTGATACAGGGCTTGATCTCACGACACTGAGATCATGATCCAAGCCAAAATCAAAAGTTAGATGCTGAACTGACTGAGCCACCCAAGTGTCCCCCGCTTTGAGAGATCTCTGTGTCCCTCTCACTGCCGGCCCCCTCCTCCCTCCACACATGCACTGCTGTTGGGCAGAGAGAGACTTTAAAAACCTGAGTATGATTAAAAGAAAGAGACATACCGGTAATATCAAAGAATCAGTCCAAAGAAAAAATAATTATTACTTCTGTCAATGTTCTAACTAGATTGCAATCACTCTGAGCATACATTAAGTTTTAGCCTATATAGGGCATTTCAAATTTTGACTCCCATACTGAATAGACATATCAAGAATGGAGACAGTTGAAAAGGATCATGATTAGAGAGACTCAGGGGAAGATGTTGATGGAAGGAAAAGTGTACGACCACATGGGAGGGCCTTGCAACAGGGTCCAGAAGTGCTATACCACAACTATTAAGTATGTCTTCATTACCCAGCACCAACTGCTTTTATGTGGGATAATAAGTATCCTAATATGAGATCTTTGCCCTCAATAGCCTTTCATTATTATTCAAAAGCTTTTAGCAATATGTTGAGATTGACTCTGTTTTTGATAGAATGTGGATATTTCCCAGAAGTGGAAGAGAAAAAAAAGTGTCTGGGTAGTTGGGCCATAAGGTCACAAACTGGCAGACAATGTTTTACTCAGTAAGGTCTGAGAGTTTTTCGATACATTAGGACCCCCCTTGATCCTCCTTGATGATGAGTTTGATGGTAAGGCAGACAACTATTATAGAGGCTTGGGCTGAAAGCTTTGTTGGTGGGATGTACGACTGAATAGATATAAAGGAAAAAAACCATGACAGGCTACTCATAGGAAACCACTTGGATGTCCAATGCAAACAGAAATACCAAAGGACAAAGACAGAGAAACATTAGAAAGGAACTCCAAAGCAACTACACACCAAATCTTAATATGGGAAAGTTGTCTTGAGCCGTCATTGTTTGACACCCACCAATGACCCATCACTCATTCTACAGTTAAGCTTACTTTAGCATCAACCTTGACACCAACCCTAACACCCCCAACCCAACCTCATCAACACCAAATGGCCATCCACCCAGTGAGTGCTGATTATTCTTCAAATATAACTATTTTGAAGGATAACTGTACCTCTCAAAATGTAAAACACACATGCTGTATCAGCAAGCAGTGTCACTTCCAGAAGACTATGTTAAACACATGCAAAAGGATTTATGGTTCAAGTATTTTCATTTCAGCATACTTTGTCACAGAAATATTATAGAGTGAATATGTTTTTAACAAATTAAAGTATTTCTATATTATAAAATTGCCTTCTGACCTTGTAGAAATGAGTTAGACTTTCCAGGACTGACTGGGGATATTCATATTTATATTTCTGGGAGGTTTTTTTTTTTTTTTAAGCTATACATAAATGTTTTTAAGAAGTGAATCAGGGGCACCCAGCTGGCTGTGTCGGTGGAGCACGTGACTCTTGATCTTGGGGTTGTAGATTCCAGCCCCACGTTGGGTGTAGAGATCACTTAAAAATAAAATCTTAAAAAAAAAGGAGAAATGTAATCGAAAAAAATATTGCCTCTAACTTATCACTTGCACCCACATGCTCTGCCTTTTCTCCTGCTACAACAGACAACTTCTCTCTGCTCCTAACTAATGCCAAACTCAGCACTGGTACACAAAACCCCATCCCTTGGATGTAGCCCACGGTTTTCTTCTGGCCAGTTCTCCCCTCTCTCCTTCTTCATCAAGTTTTTTTCCCCTCCGTGGATTACATCCATCAGCACCAAAATTGTTCCCATTTCTCTCATTTCAAATACACCTTCTCTTGAAGCTACTTTCACCACCAGCCACTGCCCCATGTCTATAATTCCCTTACAGTGAATGCCTCAGAAGAGGACAGTATTTCCATCCCTCCAGATCACACCATAATTTCTCCAATCCAGCAGTCTCTCTTAGCCACACTGACTGGGGGAAACTGGAACTTATATTTGTCCCGGTGTGAAGCTATATAAAATAGGCATCGATTATTTTACGTTGTTGAGGCACCTGGGTGGCTCAGTTGTTTAAAGCGTCTGACTCTTGGTTCTGGGTCAGGTGATGATCTCAGTCCCGCACTGGGCTCCCTGCTCAGCCTGCTTGTCCCTCTCCTTCTGCTCTTCTCCCTGTTCACTCTTTCTCTTTCTCAAATAAATTAATTAAATCTTTTTTTAAAATATTTTATATTGTTGGCAGTAATACTACTTTATATGATGACCAAGATTATTTAACTTCCAGTTTATAGAAAATTTAGGGCATAAAAGGAAAAGTTAGGTGACCCCGGGAGAAAATAAGCAGAAAAATCCAAAATATGAGACATTCTAGAGAATCCAGTGTCTTCAGCATTTCACAATGTCACAAAAGAAAGACTGTTCTAGATTTAAAAAGAGATGTAAGGGGTGTTACAGACAAATGCAACACATGGTTTTAGACTGGATTGGGTGACGGAGCCGCAGGACCAGATTCTGAGCAAGACCAAGCCCTTAGAAGACAGCAATCTTCAAGATTGAAGAGTAGTCTGATTTCTTATTTTTTCCTGACTCATGAGTTAGAAAAGTTACTGAGAAATCACTGAATTCCTGGTGCTTCCATGAAGCACTCCATGTCTTGGGCAACCGAAACAGACACAAGCAGAACAGTCATCTACTAACTCTCCCAATCTGCCCTAGGAGATACGCCCTTATTCCCCCACACAGCTGGCCACCATCTACCCTGAGATTTTTTTTTTTTTTCTTTTTCCTCATCTGGTCATCTGTTCCCTGAATATATTTCCTTTATTGTTATATACTTGGGTTTTATGATAGCACATAGCAATTCATTTTATTTAGTTTTTCAGCTTCTCTTTTTTAAAAAAAGATTTTATTTATTGTGGTGCCTGGGTGGCTCAGTGGGTTAAGCCTCTGTCTTTGGCTCAGGTCATGATCTCAGGGTCCTGGGATCAAGCCCCACATCAGGCTCTCTGGCGGGGAGCCTGTTTCTTCCTCTCTTTCTGCCTGCCTTTCTGCCTACTTGAGATCTCTCTCTCTTTCTCTCTCTCTCTCTCAAATAAATAAATAAATAAATAATCTTTTTAAAAATCCTTAAAAATAAAAATAGATGAAGGATTTTTTTTTAAGATTTTATTTATTTATTTGACAGAGGGAGAGAGATCACAAGTAGGCAGAGAGAGAGGAGGAAGCAGGCTCCCTGCCGAACAGAGAGCCCCAAAACGGGGATCGATCCCAGGACCTTGGGACCATGACCTGAGCCGAAGGCAGAGGCTTAACCCACTGAGCCACCCAGGCGCCCCAGATGAAGGATTTTTAATGGCCTACCATCAGATATCCCCAGATGGCTCCAGAATTCTGCATTAGTAGTATGTTTGTACACTGACGGGAAACATCTAATACTGGAGGAAATAGGTGATGACGCAATAGACAACCGCAAGAGTTCCCGGAGTCCAAGCCGGGAGCAATCAGAGAGGATGAGCTCAGGCACAACGCAGGCCACACCGGCCTTAGAAAGGAGCAGAGATATATCATGTGAGGACGGTTTTATGATGAAGGACTGGAACGGCTTTGCTTGTAGTTTTCGGGGAGGAAGGATATTTTCTTCCATTTCCAAGATTCTTTTTACTAACAACTTTTTGTTAGAAGGGCTACATCCTCCTCTCTCTCTCTCTCTCTGCCTGCCTCTCTGCCTACTTGTGATCTCTCTCTGTCAAATAAACAAATAAAATCTTTAAAAAAAAAAAAAGAAGAAGAAGAAGAAGAAGGGCTACATTCTCAAAGCTGAACACAGAAAAAGAAGCAATTTTGAGAACCTGGTATTGACAATGGAGGAAAAAAATTAAACTCAGAGAGCTTTTGAACAACTGGAATTGAGAAAGAAAATGCGAGTCCTTCAACTGAGAAAGGAGCAAAGGGTGGTTCTCCACTTTTTTTATTACTTTTTAAAAATTAACACATAATGTGTCATTTGTTTCAGGGGTACAGGTCTGTGGTTCATCATTCCTACATAATTCACAGCACTCACCATAGCACATACCTGTGTCCCATCACCCAGAGTCCATCACCCAGCCACCCCAGCCCTTTCACCCCCTGCCCCTCCAGCAGGGTCGTTCTGCATTTTATACTGAATGCTGAGAATACAGACAATTGTTTGAGAAAAAAGGATGATTCTGCACCTCTTGGAGAAGAATTCTCCTTGACACTGTTGGTGCCTCTCTGTGAAAACAAAGGGTTCAAGCATTGTTGCTTGGAACTCACAAAAATCCACAGGTCTATTTGCTTACGGTTCACAACTCAGATACATTACGTATTATTTCTGCTAATGGCATTGCTGGGAAGACAGCTCCAACTTGTGTCCTAAATTTAATTCATGTTGAGTAATAAAGACATGACATTTTTATGACTATAAAAGATAAAACAGCAGCAGTCAATAATAATCTGTACTTAGTGGGGAAGCTTGCTTAACGAACCTAAACCTTATTTCCCAAGTCATCATGAATGGGCACAACCCATTATCGCCATGTGAGAGTCTTCATAAAGGAGTAAACAAATTTTGATAGGTGCACAAGTGCAATATGTCTGAGAAATTTTGCATTAAAAAGAACATAAACCATTAAGTAGTCGGCTTTTACATGTTTTACCTGATCAGATAAAACAAACAAAACTGTAAACTTTTGTGTATAAGCAAAAAATGTATACCTTTTTTGAGCAAATGTGTATGTCTGTAAAAAGTCATAACTATAGAGGTACCTGGGTGATTTGTTCGGTTAAGTGTCTGACTTCGGCTCAGGTGGCGACCTCAGGGTCCTGGGATGGAACCCCACATCGTCCCTCTCCCTTTGCCCCTCCCTCTGTTCGTTCTCTCCCTCGCTCTCTCTCAAATAAATAAAATCTTTTTAAAAAGTCATAACTAGGGGCACCTGGGTGGCTCAGTGGGTTAAGCCGCTGCCTTCGGCTCAGGTCATGATCTCGCGTCCCCGGATCGAGTCCCGCATCGGGCTCTCTGCTCGGCAGGGAGCCTGCTTCCTCCTCTCTCTCTCTCTCTGCCTGCCTCTCTGCCTACTTGTGATCTCTCTCTGTCAAATAAATAAATAAAATCTTTTAAAAATAAATAAATAAATAAATAAATAAAAAGTCATAACTATAGGTTTTAACATTTTTATACTAAATAAAAAATATATTCTAAATCCTAACTATATCAAAGGCAATAAATAAAAATAGCATTAAAATAAGGTAACTAATGTGTTTAATAAGAAGCTCCTTCACTTTAAAGATTTATTTACTTATTTGAGAGAGAAAGAAAAAGAGGGGAAGAGTGTGACGGGGGAGGGGCAAAAGGAAATGAGGGAGAGAGGAAGCCAACTTCCTGCTGAGCCTGGAGCCTGACATGGGGCTCGATCCCACATCCCTGAGATCATGAACTGAGCCCAAACCAAGAGTCAGATGCTCGACCAAATGAACCACTCAGGCACCCCAGCAGCTCTTTTACTTTGCTCCAATATTGTTTAAGTAAGGCTGGCCTTCATAGATGTGATTGAAAGAATATGGTCTTATATTTGGCTTATCTACAGCCAAAACAGCAATGTTTTTTTTACTCTTTAATGCCTTTCTTGCAACTGAGTGTGTTTTCTCATTAAAAGAAAAACATTGGGATGCATGGGTGACTCAGTCGGTTCAGTCACTGCCTTCAGCTCAGGTCATGATCCCAGGATCCCACATCAGGCTCCTTGCTCAGCAGGGAGCCTGCTTCTCTCTCTGCGTCTGCCTACCACTCTGCCTGCTTCTGCTCTCTCTCTCTGACAAGTAAATAAATAAATAAAATCTTAAAAAAAAAAAAAAAGTAGAGACATGAAATTATTTGCCCCATGATTTTCATAAAATTATACTATGAGTAACCAGTGAGAGTAGCTCATGTTTTCAAGCTCTTATCTGCCATTTTTAACTTTCACAGAACAAGTCCTCCTTCCTGTGGAGCTCTCACAATTGTGTCCCCGGCACCAGCTTACCAGGACCAGTCAAGGCTTTCCTGTAAATGAAACGCAGGCCCCTCACTGCCTGGGCAAGCACTCACTATCTTTCACACTGCCCAAAGTACCAGGAATGAAAGTCTATACCACAAAAACACTGCAAAAAAAAGTTCTAGTACCAGCACGCTTGGTGGCTCAGCTGGTTGAGCCTGACTTTGGCTCAGTTCATGATCTCTGGGTCCTGGGGTCAGCCCCACAGTGAGCCCTGACTAAGGCCTGAAATGAGCCTCACACTGAGCCCAGCTTAGCTCCTGCTTTGGCTTCTGGCTCCACGTTCAGCAGGGAGTCTGCTTCACCCTCTCCTTCTGACCCTCCCCCCTACCACCCATGCTGTCTCTTAACGAAATAACATCTTAAAAAAAAACAAATAAAATCTTTATAAAAATGAATTATAAATTCACATAATAGGGTGCCTGGGTGACTCAGTGGGTTAAGCCGCTGCCTTCGGCTCAGATCATGATCTCAGGGTCCTGGGATCGAGTCCCGCATCGGGCTCTCTGCTCAGCAGGGAGCCTGCTTCCTCCTCTCTCTCTCTGCCTGCCTCTCTGCCTACTTGTGATCTCCCTCTGTCAAATAAATAAATAAAATCTTTAAAATAAATAAATAAATAAATAAATAAATTCACATAATATAGATAGCAATGTATGTGATAGATAATTATAGTATTTATAAAAACAAAACATTGTAGATAACACAAATGTGATCATAAGAACTAATGGATGATGCTGAAGATATACAGACTAAATTATTATACACCCAATAAAACTCATATATTTTGAAAAATGTTTAATAGAAGGAAACATACTTGATATAATATGTGAAAAAAAGTCAGAGGACATTGCCAGAGGGTTTAAGAAGATAAAGAAGTAAGCACTGGGATTCCCAAAAAATGAATTTAAGTTTTCCCAAAAAGATTATAAATCGGCATGTATATGGTTTTCACAACTTTCTTTAGACGGTGCATACAAACAAGTGTATATATATTAAAAATAATGAAAACAAAGGAACATCTAAATTATTATTTTTGTATTGGACTGTTAGGGTAAAGGTGATTACATAATTTTCTTTTCTTTTGTTCTTCCCATTTCCAAACCCAATTTCCTTTGATACTCACTTAATCTGAGATGCCTGGGTGGCTGAGTTGGTTAAGCCGCTGCCTTCAGGTCAGGTTGTGATCCCAGGGTCCCAGGATCAAGTACCACATTGGGTTCCCTGCTCAGCCGGGAGCCTGCTTCTCTCTCTTCCTCTGCCTGCCTCTCTGCCTGCTTATGCACTCTCTCTCTGACAAATAAATAAAATCTTGAAAGAAAAAAATTACTCACTTATTCTTTTATTAGCCAGAAATATGTTACTCCCTTTTTTTACAGCCCATGTCTGAGCTAGACCTGGCCTCTACCCAAAATAATTCCATAGCTGAACACATACCACTCTCCAACCATAACCTACCTGGTCATATCAATGCTCAGGCAGTTATTTCTTTTAGTAATTTTTCTAATGAATCAAGATGTGCAAAATAAAGGGCACCTGGGTGGCTCAGTCATTAAGCATCTTCCTTCGGCTCAGGTCATGATCCCAGGGTCCTGGGATGGAGCCCTGCATCCAGCTCCCTGTTCCGTGTGAAGCCTGCTTTTCCCTCTCCCACTCCCCCTGCTTGTGTCCCCTCTCTCGCTATGTCTCTCTCTGCCAAAAAAGTAATAAATAAAATCTTTTTAAAAACTTTTGTGCAAAATAAATAAATAATTTAAATAATTTTATGGGGTGCCTGGATGGCTCAGTGGGTTAAAGCCTCTGCCTTACGCTCAGGTCATGATCCCAGGGTCCTGGGATGGAGCCCTGCATCCAGCTCTCTGCTCAGCAGGGAGCCTGCTTCCTCCTCTCTCTCTCTGCCTGTCTCTCTGCCCACTTGTGAACTCTGTCAAAAAAAATAAATAAAATCTTTAAACAATAATAAAATATTTTATTAAATAAATAAATAAATAAGTTTTAAGGAGATGTGCAGTGTGGGGTACCCGGCTGTCTCCGTTGACAGAGCATGAGACTCTTGATCTCAGGCTCATGAATTCAAGCCCCGTATTCGGAGCGGAGCCTACTTAAAAAAATAAAATAAAAACAAAAATGAAAATGTACAGTGCTTTTCACCTCCCACGTCCTTCATTCTTGACTAATTTGTCAAACCCTTCTACTTCTTGGTCTCAGTAAAGCCTCAGTATTACCCTCTAACTGATCTTATTCAAATTAAGAGTTTCTTGACTTATTATTATTTTTAAAGACTTTATTTATTTACTTGATAGAGAGAGCACAAGCAGGGGGAGCAGAAGAAGGAGAAGCAGGCTCCCTCCCTATTATAGCAGGCACTCCTATTATTATCTTTAAAGTAGGCTCCACACCCAACATGGGGCTTGAACTCGAGATCGAGGATCACATGCTGACTCTTGACTGAGCTCCAGGTGCTCCAAGAGGGTCTTGGCCTTTAACCCAAATCCCTAACTCACCTTTCTGACTTGAACAGTATCTCCTGATTCTAATAATATCTGTACCTGTTTCTCTACTTGGCCTTGATATTCTAACTGAACTGACATTTGTCTTTTAGAGATGTTTTAACTATTGCTTTTACCTTTATATTTTACTCTTTGCTTGTATTTATTGAACAAACTGATTGAGAACAAGTGATGGAGGATGAAAAAGGGGGACTAAATGTAACCCACACTTTGAAGAACTTTGTAGATTACAGGACAAGATGGTAGGTGCTTAGAGTGAGATGTAGGTTTAAGAGAGAATTGCTCTTTTCAAATAAGAGAATTTTGAGCACGATTAAGTGCTTAAGGCAATAACCCAACATTGTTGCAAGTTGCCTAAATTCAGTGTACAGTGAACTAAATTTTGATATGTTGCATTTCCTTAGTAGTTCCATAGATTATCACAACCCCAACCCAACCCTAATAGCTACAGCAGAACAGAGGAGGGACACCTGGCTGGTTCAGTCGGTAGAGCATGCAAATCTTGATCTGTGGACATGAGTTCCAGCCCCATGTTGCACGTAGAGATTATTTTTTAAAAAAGAAGAAGAAGAAGAAGAAGAAGAGAGGGAAAAAAAGAAAAAACACAAGAAAAAAAGGAAGGAGAAAAGAAGAACAAATTTCAGAAGTACTTGAGCACTGGAGCAGCTAAAATCAAAACACCAATTTCTTGAAAATAGCACTTCCCAAACAAAATTCTTCCCATGGCTCATCAAGTCTTAAAACAAATCCACGACTAGAGCGTATCATGCTTAGCGAAATAAGTCAAGCAGAGAAAGACAACTATCATATGATCTCCCTGATAGGAGGAAGTGGTGATGCAACATGGGGGCTTAAGTGAGTAGGAGAAGAATCAATGAAACAAGATGGGATTGGGAGGGAGACAAACCATAAGTGACTCTTAATCTCACAAAACAAACTGAGGGTTGCTGGGGGGAGGGGGGTTGGGATAAGGGGGTGGGATTATGGACATTGGGGAGGGTATGTGCTTTGGTGAGTGCTGTGAAGTGTGTAAACCTGGTGATTCACAGACCTGTACCCCTGGGGATAAAAATATATGTTTATAATTAAAAATTAAAACAAACAAAAAAAAAATCCACGATTCTGTTACTCACACGCAATCACAGTGAAGACTTGTGAGGTCTATACACAAGAAGCAGGCAGGAAAAACAAAGAGAGAGAAATGTTCTCATGGCTTCACACTCAAAATGGTGACACTTTTCTAGGAAAAAAATCCCACATATTAGTTTAAAAATTACTTAGAAAGCTTGGGGTGCCTGGGTGGCTCAGTGGGTTAAGGTCTTCAGCTCAGGTCATGATCCCAGGGTCATGGGATTGAGCCTCCCATCGGGCTCTCTGCTCAGCAGGGAGCTTGCTTCTCCTCTCTCTCTGCCTGCCTCTCTGCCTCCTTGTGATCTCTGTCTGTCAAATAAATACATAAAATCTTAAAAAACAAATTCTCACCAGTTTCTTTTTTTTTTTTTTAAGATTGTATTTATTTATTTATTTGACAGAGCGAGAGCTCACAAGCAGGCAGAGAGGCAGGCACAGAGAGAAGGGGAAGCAGGCTCCCCGCCAAGCAGAGAACCTGACATGGGGCTCGATCCCAGAACCCCAAGACCATGACCTGGGCCAAAGACAGAGGCCCAACCCACTGAGCCACCCAGGCGCCCTCTCACCAATTTCTAAAGGTTAACTTGCTCCTCTGCTTCTCATTTCCCAGAGGAAATCTTCTAGCCTTGCAAACACCTCCCTTTTCTCACTACAATGTAAGCTTTGTTCATTGATGTATCCCAAAGACCTAGAAGACCACTGAGCACATAACAGGCCCTCCATTTGGACTAGATGAATGAATTCATCAATGATGACCTCTATTGCACTCTTGTCTTCTTGCTAGATTTAGAAATTTACAAAAGTGGCACCATCAACTACTAAGTTTTTCCTGGGACTTTCCTTTAATTTTTCGTGTCAACATCATGGACGTAAAAGCTGTCTTTTTCTTTTACTTCTCCTTTTCACCCCTAGTTCCCCCAAGGCTGAACTGTGCTTGGACTAGCAGTAGACTGTGTTGAAAAATCGGCGAGCTTCCCAGCAAAGTTCTCCATGTGTGCTACTCAGAGGCCCAATGCCCCCTCCACACACATGTTCATTCCTCTGCTCAGTTTCTGCTGTGTCCCTCGCCTACTGTGTGATTTCTTAGGACAGGGAACCCTACCACTCAGAGACACTCCCGTACCCCACATTACCAAATGTACTCTAATAGAAAATCCCCCCAACCCCAATTTCAGAATGGTAGCTTGAATTCTTGGTGCTTTCCCAGCCTGCACCTCCAGGGGGGACGATGAGGTCTAATACAGAGTCCTTCACGAGGGGTCCTTTCTCAGCTTCTGAAAGAACTTCACTCCCCTAATGGGATCCTATTACTTCCTGATCTGCCATACTTTGGTCCTCTCCAATAGTCTATTTTCCTCAGAAGTTCACCTACCCCTTTCATTTGTTTCCATTGAATTTTTCACACTACAACTTGCTTCCTGCCCACCCCCTCTCATTAGGTTACAGGAAAATAACTGTCACCTTACACAGACTCCATTACACTAAAAAGGTGAACTAGCAGCAGTACCAACTCATGAGAGCTCGAGAGACATGCAAATTCTTGGGTCCCACCCAACACCTCTTGAAACGCCATCTACATTTTATTTTATTTTATTCTTTTTCTTTTTTTAAGATTTTATTTATTTATTTGACAGAGAGAGAAAGACCATGAGAGAGGAAACACAAGCTCCCTCCAAACAGGGAGCCAGATTCGAGGGCTTGATTCTAGGACCCTGGGATCATGATCTGAGCCCAAGGCAGATGCTTAACGACTGAGCCACCCAGGTGCCCCTCCAAAGAATATTTCTGAAGATTGGACGAGGAGTGGACAGTACAGTGGAATGGTTAGATCAAGGTTCAGTTCTTCCACTGGCTGTGACCTCAGCCAACAGTTTCCCCATCTGTACAACAGTGATCAAAGTATGAACCATCACAAGTTTTTTATCTTGAGTGGTCATCTGATTCCTATCTCTCCAGATTAGAACTCAGTATCATAAGCCCATCAGATTTTCTTCACTAAAAAGGCTATGAAAATCACAAAGATCAGGGCAGAAATAAATGAAATAGAAAGCAGAAAACCAAAAATGATTAACAAAACTAATAGCTTTTAAAAAAAGATTTAAAAAATTAACAGACCTTTAGCTAGACTAAGAAAAAAAGGAAGGGGCACCTGGCTGGCTTAGTCTGTGAAGGCTGCGGCTCTTGATCTCTGATCTTAGGGTTGTGGGTTCAAGCCCCTTGCTGAGTGTAGAGATTACTTAAAACCAAATCTTTAAAAAAAGTTTCTACTTTTTCAGTGAGTGGATAAAAAGCAGCCCATAGTCATGCTGGTTAGGAAACAGTAGGCTTCCTTGCTTTCTTTCTCTCTGGGCCCCACTTTTTTTTTTTTTTTTTAAGATTTTATTTTTAAGTAATCTCTACGACCAATGAGGTGGCTTGAACTTAGAGCCCCGAGATCAAAAGTCTCATGTTCTACTGACAGCGGGCTCACGACCCTGGGCCCGGTTTTCTGATAGACTTCTAGTTCATGTGTACAGAGCAAGTACACAGGAGTGAGAAGTCCCATCGGGTCACATATCTCAGTAGTTTTAATCTGTCCTGGAAAATCTCTAATGGGCCTGGGTGGAGGCAGCATTGCTTTCTATCCTGGCCAGTTCTTCCTGTCTCAGTTGCCCCTGCTGCGGGGGAGGGGGGTTAGCTCGACTGCAAGTCGCTCCGGATGCAGAAAGAAACTCAGCAATCACTCAAAAGTACCTGCCCCACTAGGCTGCGGTTCAACGGGAAGCCCTCGAATTGTATAAATGTTATTTGTGGTCAAGAGTTTGCAGTTTGTTTGCTTGTCTGCTGATGCTTTAACATTTCTCAGGCTATTTTTAGTACTGAAGTCTGGATGGTTCTGAGTTCAGAGCAATCATGGCAGCAGTGCCCACTGAGACAGCGGACTCGGTACATGGACGTGCGTATGTACGCGCGCGTGCGCCCATATAGGGTGGGATGATTTAACAATTAACTGACAGTGGGCTTTTTTATTGCACTGAGATGTGCCAAGGATGTGCCAATGTTTATATTTGGCCCAAAAGGCCCTTCCAAATTGCAATAAATATTTATCAGACTCCGCAGCACTAATATCAATCAATAAGCCATAGCCTTAAAATAAAACAACAACCACCACAGTATTTTCTCTTAACTTTGAAAGTATTAGATTTTCATCATGGAGAAAATAAATAATGTAGAAAGTGAAAAGAAAAAAGAAAAATCACCTGCAATTGAATGAGCCAGACTGAACATTTTTGTTGTGTTTCTTCCCAGTCTTATTATCCATAAATATACGATGTAATGTTTGTATCATCACGTCCTTCTTGGAGATTTCAAGGGAGGCATCAGTTAGAAATGAGCCTGCCCCAGGCACAGCTGTAGGGCTAGAGCCCAGACCGGACAATCCATTCGTCCCTGAGACAGAAACAGAGAGAAGTCTCTCCAGCAGGCAGGTCCCAGCATGGAAAAGAACATTATGTTTGACCTTAGGGATTTGAAAAGAACAGTGTATTTGGCATTCAGATGATAGGCCAGTGCCTTTCACCTAACTACAGAGAATTTTTCTCAAGGAACAAGTTGACAACATTCTATCCCATCCACACACCTCCCTCTTTTTTTTTTTTTTTTTTTTTTGGTTAATCTCAGATATTGGATTACCCTCTATGGCAAATTTTACACCTCCACTAAAAAACAATATTATAGATCTTTCCCTCACTGTCCTCAAAAAAAGCCAATCTTTCCAACTCCTTGATTGTATTCTCCTAGCCTCCAGAACTGTGAGTCATAAATGTTGTCTACACCACCCACTTGGGATACTTTGTTACAACATCCCTAAGTTTAACTTTACTGAGAAGAGGTGAAAAATATGTCTCAGGTCTTAACCTATTGTTGTTATTTAAATTCTTCTCCAGGTGGATGTCAGAATTGCTATTTTCTTTTCTTTTTAAGATTTTACTTATTTGACAGAGAGACACAGTGAGAGAAGGAACACAAGCTGGGGAGTGGGAGAGGGAGAAGCAGGCTTCCCCCCGCCTTCCCACCAGCAGGGAGTCCAATGTGAGACTCCATCCCAGGACCCTGGAATCATGACCTAAGCCAGAAGCAGCTGCTCAAAGACTGACCCACCCAGGTGCCCACCTATTATTTTGAAAATATACAACCTATACTTTGAAAATAAATAATACTATTGCCCCTCTTAAAAAATGTTTTAAAAGTCTGATATAAAGATACTATGAGTGCCTCTCTACAAATGATGTCTGGGAGTTTACACTTCACATTTTAAAACTGCCAGCATTGAGAACACCAGGACATTTTTCAAGTCTAGATAAAATATATTATCACTGTTATTTGACTTTTAAAAAAGTACTTATACCAGAATTGGAGTTGCTAACAGAATACTGGGAAAAGTTTTCTATCACACAGGATGCCTGGTTGGCTCAGCCAGCTAAGCATCTGACTTCAGCTCAGGTCATGATCCCAGGGTCCTGGGATCAAGTCCCACATCAGATTCCTTGCTCAGTGGGGAACCTGCTTCTCCCTCTGCCTGCCACTCTCCCTGCTTGTGCTCACTCTCTCTCTCTCTGATCTAAAAATAAATAAAATATTTTTTTTTTAAAGAAAAGAAAAGAATTGCCATCAGAAGCATCAGAGGCAGACCACTGAAGTATTCTCTGATGGTCCTATGGCATAAAGCACCAAGTTTTCCTAAAACCTGTTTTGTAAAGAAAACCTACACAGCAGGTCTTTATGATTCTTCAAGACATTATTGCCTTGATTCTAGAGACTACTGTAGTAAACACCTGCTGCTTTCAGCTGGTGACGGTTTAAATGAGATCCATTCTCAGCTCTCTGTGTCATCCCTATTATGGTTCAGCTACTGCTACTCCGGAAGTTAACAAATCTTTGCTTTTCATCCTCTGGAAAAACTATAGATAGTCCCTTGTAGTGGGCAGAAGGGTCCGCTCTCCTTCAGGCATTCGCTTGCCAGCACTTCCAGTCTCACCCAAGGGCCTACCCTTCGTAATACTCCAGATAAGCATGTGATATGAAGCAAGCCAGAGCGGTGATTCTCAAAGTGTGCTCCCTGGGTGAGCAGCTTGGCACCACCGGGGAGCTTGTGAAACATGCCCGTTTTTGAGTCTCACCTTTGAGCTACGGGATCAGGAACTCTGGGGGTGAATCCCAGGAGCCTCTGCTTTAACAAGGCCTCCTGGAGATTATTATGCCTGCAAAAGTTTGAGAAGCACTTGCTGGGTAGAGAAGGGGCGATGGGGGGTTAGGGAATGTTGCCAAAGGGGTTTTGCTAACCTCCTTTCATAAGCCCGTTCTTCAGTAGAACAGCTATGAGGAGCATTTGTAAGAAGGAAAAGGTACTATACTAGAGCCTCTGTACAAAACCTCTGCACCACACCAGCCTCTAGCCAGATCGCTGTGAAGCAGATGTGTCCTTTGGACAAATGTACCCTACAGAGATTTCAGATTTGCTGATCTGGAAAGGTTCTGACACATTTCCTTTCATCACTTATCGGTACTGCTGTTCTTTTTCACTCTGGAAACGCAAGCCTTCTGTTCATGTTTTAAGTACAGGTGGTTATTATTTCAACCAGCTAAGTAGGTCAGAACAGAAATACCTCACAGTGTGATTCTCAGATCCCCCAGGGATGATCCCTTTAGCCTTCCTGGACAGCAGCCTGACTTGGACGGTTTGGAATCAGACAGCCCTTTCTCTCCGTCACTGCTAAACTGTGACTTAACCCAGCTGCTGATCTGCTCTAAGCAGCAGCTTCCTCATTCATGAAATGATTATAGTAGTTTCTATCTCCTAGGGCTATTTTAAGTGTTAAATAAAATTATTTAATATTCTTATTTTTTTAAAAAGATTTTATTTATGTATTTGACAGAGAGATCACAAGCAGGCAGAGAGGCAGGGTGGAGGAGTGGGAAAGGGAGAAGCAGGCTCCCCGCTGAGCAGAGAGCCCATGCGGGGCTCGATCCCAGGACCTCGAGATCATGACCCGAGCAGAAGGCAGAGGCTTAACCCACGGAGCCACCCAGACGCCCCTATTTAATATTCCTATATTAATAACATATTATTGGGGCTCCTGGGAGGCTCAATGGTTAAGCTTCTGCCTTCAGCTCAGGTCATGATCTCAGGGTCCTAGGATCGAGCCCTGCATCAGGCTCCCTGCTCAGCGGGAAGCCTGCTTCTCCCTCTCTCACTCCCCCTGCTTGCATTCCCTCTCTCACTGTTTCTCTCCCTGTCAAATAAATCAACAAAAAAAATTTTTTAAATAACATATTATTGAATAGAAAGCATTCAATAAACAGTTTGTATCATTGTTATTCATTGTTCTTCATCTCACCCATGGAACCCTGCCTCTCTACAAGAAGATACCCTCTCTCCTAACTCACTGACAAACACTAAGGCCATTAAGTGTGATTTTCTTCAATCTCCTCTCAGCCCTCCCAACCATTCTCCCCCAAAAGCATCTCACAAAGCTACCTGAAACCTGTCACTGTCACTTCTGAGGTCTAACAATAAAGGCTGAGGGACTCCTCCTTTTCTTCCTTCTGTTCAAAGCCAACCACTCACTGAGCCTTAACTCTTACCATTTTGTCTGGTCCAGAGACATTTTCTGCTTTTTCCTCTGTCCTTTGAATTTGGTCTCACAATAGCTTCACCCATCTCTCTCCTTTTTCCATTCAAACTTCTGCAAGGGTTATCCATATTTCCTTGTCCATTTTCCCCCAATGCCAGGGAAAATATTTACATTAAGACTGTCAGAAGGGCACCCGGCTACCTCAGGTGGAAGAGCATGTGACTTGATCTCAGGGTTGTGAGTCAGAGCCCCACATTGGATCGAGAGATTATTTAAAAAACAAAAAACAAGAAACAAAAACAAGTTGTCAGTGATTATCATTGTGCGGCTGATTGATTTTTCCCCTTTAATTTTGTTGTTCCCAAAATATTCGTCTTCTGAACAATTGGGTTTTCACAGGGGGTTGGGGGGACAAAGTTTGGTCTTGAAAATATGATTTTAGGGGCGCCTGGGTGGCTCAGTGGTTTAAGCCGCTGCCTTCGGCTCAGGTCATGATCTCAGGGTCCTGGGATCGGGTCCCGCATCGGGCTCTCTGCTCGGCAGACAGCCTGCTTCCCTCTCTCTCTCTCTGCCTGCCTCTCCATCTACTTGTGATTTCTCTCTGTCAAATAAATAAATAAAATCTTTAAAAAAAAAAAAAAAAGAAAATATGATTTTAAAAGAACAGCTGCCTAGATAGAAAAAAAAGGGAAGTCTTTGACTAGTTAAGATAGAGATGGTGGTGATTCACCACATTTTTCCACCCTGAAGTAACTTCTGAAAAGCCATTTGCTGTGTTAAGCAATCTCTGGCTGCATCTCATCCAATTTAATCATTTCGGTACCATGCTGATGGCTCGCAAGTTCACTGTCTAACTCTGGCCTTTCCTTTAAAGTCGTATCTTCAGCTAGGGGCATGTGTCTTCATTTGTATCTGCAAACTAATTCACACACCCACTTATTTCTCTCCAAAATGTTCTGTTTCTGCTGTTAAACCATCATTCATTGAGCTAGAAACGAAAGAATTCCATCCTTTATTCCACCGCAGTAGGATAATTCCCTTCTCTGGTGGATTTCTTCAGCACCAATTCATTTGCTTATACTCAAGTGTGGCAAAATGAGATGATGGAAGTGTCCAAATTCTTGGCTTCAAGTCCACAATGTGCAGTTCTGTGTACGATACAAAAGATTTTAAAGAAAAAAAAAAAAAAACTAACGGGAACTAGCTTTGCTCCCCTCTCCTTCTTTACTATGTGTGGATCAAAGATCCTTTCACGTATTGGAAGAAGTTTGCAATCTAAGTTATAGGGGATAGGGAAGGGAAAAGTTTTCCTTAACTCAGTTAGGGTCCCTTGGCTGGGTCTGAAAATTAAGGTAACAAAGACAGATTAATGGGGGAAAAAAGGATACAGATATATTAATACAAGTTTGACGTGACCCTGGAGACTAAGAAAATGAAGACCCAAAGAAATGGTTAAATCTAAGTATTTTTATGCCAGGTGTGATGGAGAGCAGACGGCTGAGAAGAAATACAGGATGTCAGAGAGTCTGAGATAATTGTAGGGAACTAGGAGAATTCCAGCCAGGCCTGTTTGTTAGGATTCTTCTTGGCAAATTTTTGTCTTCAGAGATAAGGAAGGTATTTTCCTCTGGGTATAAGGAGAGCACCTTTCACATGAGGGTTTTATGGCCCATTTCTGGGAACAGGAGGAGTGGGGGAGGTCAGAGCAACATTCCTACTCCTTCTGTTTTCTCAGACTCCTTCAGCTGAGAACATTCAATGTAGCAAAATGCTGTATTTCGGAGCAGCCTCTCCTGAACCACATCAAGAGTGTAATAATGTCAGTGAAGGAGATGTTGCATCTAGACGCTGCCTTAAACAAAGTCCAAGACTTGGTAATATGAGACGATACTCCTTTTTAAGAGATCTGGGAGTAGAAACAACTTCATATACCGCTTTCTAAATATGTTCTTGATATGGCAAACCATTAAGTAGAATCTGGTTTATTCAGTGTCTGTTCCTGAGAGGGCCAATATAATCCCCAGTTTCCCTAGAAGGTAACAATAGATATTTTAAATCAAATGCAAAATAAAGAACTCGCATGATACTGCTCCGCATTGCCCCATGCTCCCCCTCAACACAAGTCAGGACAAAACAGACATTAATTCTGTGATTTAACTATGCCTCTGGGATGCCTAGGAGTTCCGAGGGTCTCTGGCCAAATTTCATACTTCAATCCCAACTGTTCAGTTTCTACCAGGTTTTTTGTCAGGGCTTGGAGGGACAAGTTTTTGGCTTGAAAATATATATTTTTTAAATTGCCTTGGAAATGTGAGAAACCCAATGCATTTCCTTTTTTTTTAAAGATTTTTATTTATTTATTGGACAGACTGAGACACAGCAAGAAAGAGAACACAAGCAGGGGGAGTGGGAGAGGGAGAAGCAGGCATTCTGCTGAGCAGGGAGCCCAGTGCAGGGCTCCATCCCAGGACCCTGGGATCATGACCTGAGCTAAAGGCAGATAGACGCTTATCGACTGAGCCACCCAGACACCGCTCAAATTATATTTTCAAGACGTGCCTGGGTGGCTCAGTTGTTAGGCCTGCCTTCCACTCAGGTCATGATCCCAGGGTCGTGGGATCAAGCCCCACATCGGACTCCCTGCTCGGTAGGGAGCCTGCTTCTCTCTCTTCCACTCCCCCTGCTTGTGTTTCCTCTCTTACTTTCAAGTAAATAAATAAAATCTTTAAAAAGAAAGAAAGAAAGAAAGAAAGAAAGAAAGAAAGAAAGGAAGGAAGGAAGGAAGGAAGGAAGGAAGGAAGGAAGGAAGGAAGAAAGAAAGAAAGAAAGGAAGAAAGAAAGAAAGAAAGAAGAGAAAATATAATTTGAAAAAGAAATAACTGCCTAGGAACGCCTGGGTGACTTAGTCAGTTAAGCGTCTGCATTGGGCTCGGGTCATGATCCCCAGGTCCTGGGATCAAGTCCTTCATCAGGCTCTCAGTTCAGCAGGAAGCCTGCTTCTCCCTCCTTGCCCTCCCTTCTCCACTGGTGCTCTTTCTCTCTCTCTCCCTAATAAATAAATAAAATCTTAAAAAAAAAAAAAAAACCCTGCCTAGATAGGAAAAACAAGAAAAAGCCATTGGCTAATTGAGATAGAGATGGTAATGATTCATTACTTTCTCCCCACCTGAAGTAACTCCTGAAAATCCAGATTTCCTAATGACTTTTTATAGGTTTGTCAGTACACAATTAAGTTTCAGCTTAATGAACAAAGGGTAAAATATGTGAAGTCAGTTGATTCATTAATCTCACCATGCAACATAGATGGCTGTTGGAAGATCACAAGCATATGGACAGGACTAGAGACGGAAACAGTGCTGAATATGTTGTCCAGTTGTGTTCCCAAAGATTCTGGACCTCAAAGTTCAGACTTTTAAGGAACTGACATTTAAATCAGTGGCTTAAGATTGTCAAAAGAGGGGTGCCTGGGTGGCTCAGTCAGTTAAGCCGCTGCCTTCGGCTCAGGTCATGATCCTAGGGTCCTGGGATCAAGTCCCACATCAGGCTCTCTGCTCAGCAGAGAGCCTGTTTCTCCCCCTCCTTCTGCCTCTGCCTGCCTCTCTGCCTACTTGTGTTCTGTCTGTCAAGTAAATAAATAAAATCTTAAAAAAAAAAAAAAAAGATTGTCACAAGAGTTTTCTGTCTAGGATTTAACATGTTCTTCAAATAATAGACTGATCAGTCATAGGATGAAATGCCTTTTCTAATCAAAAACAATTTATTTTTGTTTTTTAAGACTTTATTTATTTGAGAGAGAGAGAGAGCATGAGCAGGGAGAAGAGGCAGAGGGAGAGGGAGAAGCAGACTTCCCACTGAGCAGGGAGCCAGATGCAGGGCTCTATTCCAGGACCCTGAGATCATGACTTGAGCTGAAGGCAGATGCTTAACTGAGTGAACTATCCAGGCACCCCCCAAAACAATTTCAAATATATCACTGGAAATGCTTTAAAAATTACAAGAGATCTTGCACCTCCTCAGCCTAACAGGGTCTGACTCAGCTAGATGATAGGCAGATTAAAGAAAAAGAACAAAGTCTTACATTGTCGGTGTGATTGTAACTCTGCCAAGTGTGTCCTTCAGGCACGGCAGAGATCATGCTTCTAGATTGTATACCCAAGGCACTTTCTGTTGTCTTGGTATGTCTGCTCTTGGTGCCTTTTTCATGAATTTTCTCTATGAGGGCTGTACCTCTTACACCTGTCCTGTGGTACTCCCTCCTCAGCACCAGTCTTCTGGTAGTCCTTGTCCCTTTCAAGAGGGACTGTTAGGGGGCACCTGGGTGGTTAAAGTGGGTTAAAGCCTCTGCCTTCGGCTCAGGTCATGATCCTTGGGTCCTCAGATTGAGACCTGCATCAGGCTCTCTGCTCAACAGGGAGCCAACTTCCCCCTCTCTCTCTGCCTGCTTCTCTGCCTAATTGTGATCTCTGTGTGTGTGTGTGTGTCAATAAATAAATAAAATCTTAAAAAAAAAAAAAGAGGTACTTATAGGACAGATGATCTGGGGAGCCATAGAAAGCACCCCTGTTATGACAGGCCAAATCCAAACCCTGTCAAATGGTGATATGTATGGCCTGCCTACTCCTCATCAGCTTGTTAGTGAAGCCACTACCCGCAAGTCCTTCTCACCACCATGGACAGCTCCCAATGGAGCCTCTCATACTTCTCAAGCTTTCCAAGTTTGTCTCACAGAACTCAGAAACAATAAAGTCATTTAATTGCTACAGACTTTATAGTGGGAGATTTGGTGGACTCTGGAGGATTGTTTCTTCAAGCCAATGACCTGTGTGAACTCAATCCTATCGCTATAACCAATTCCTTCTGGAGAGATCCAATTCTCGATGCCTATTCTTCATAGAATCAATACTCTTTTCTTTTTTTTTTTCTTTTATTGTATCTTGAGTTTCAAATTTTCTCGGGATATAGACCTAAGAATATCTTCTTAATTATTTAAACACTGCATCTTGTGTGAGATACTTTCTCTTGATGTTTAAGATTTGCTTTGTTGGGGCGCCTGGGTGGCTCAGTGGGTTAAGCCGCTGCATTCGGCTCAGATCATGATCTCAGGGTCCTGGGATCAAGTCCCGCACCGGGCTCTCTGCTCAGCAGGGAGCCTGCTTCCTCCTCTCTCTCTCTCTCTGCCTGCCTCTCTGCCTACTTGTGATCTCTCTCTGTCAAATAAATAAATAAAATCTTAAAAAAAAAAAAAAAGATTTGCTTTGTTGTAGGGAGGTTTAAAAATACAGAATTCCGGGGTGCCTGGATGGCTCAGGTCATGATCTCAGGGTCCTGGGATCGAGCCCCGAGTTGGGCTCTCTGCTCAGCAGGGAGCCTGCTTCCTCCTCCCTGCCTGCTTCTCCGACTACTTGTGATCTCTGTCAAATAAATAAATAAAATCTTTTAAAAAAAATACAGAATTCCAGTCCTTACCCCTGATTTACTGAATAAGAATATCTAAATTTAGGCACTCAGCACCAGTGTCTTTATCTTTCGACATTAATTCATGCTGTGGAGAAGTCTGGAATTACCATGAATTTAATGCCCTTTTAAAATAACTTTAAGGGGCGCCTGGGTGGCTCAGTGGGTTAAGCCTCGGGCTTTGGCTCAGGTCATGATCTCAGGGTCCTGGGATCAAGCCCCACATCGGGCTCTCTGCTCAGCAGGGAGCCTGCTTCCCTCTCTCTCTCTCTCTGCCTGCCTCTCCATCTACTTGTGATCTCTCTCTGTCAAATAAATAAATAAAATATTTTTAATAAATAAATAAATAAAAATAACTTTAAATTTAAATTTAATTTATACCTTTTTTCCCATCAAAGATGTATAACTAATTCTGCCCATTTTCTTGAATTTTAAGAATTCACCAGAATAGGGGTGTCCAGCAGACACAGTCAGCAGAATATGTGACACCTGCTCTCAGGGTCATGAGTAATCTCTACATTCAATCCTCAGGTTGAATGTAGAGATTACTTAAAAATAAATTAATTAATTGATCAATTAATTAAAAAAGAATTCACCAGAATATGTATCATATACATATATAGATTATGCACCATTTTTTTAAAAATTGCACTCTAGAGGTAAATAATAGAAACAAGAGCAAAAAGTGTCTCAGGATCTCACATGAGCTTTATCATCCAATTTTCCAAAGTGTAAAACTTCCGGCTGTCTTTCCACTGTCAAATGATCTACACATCAGGGGTGTCTGGGTGGCTCAGCCGGTTGAATGTCTGCCTTCAGCTCAGGATATGACCCCAGGGTCCTGAATTGAGCCCCAAATTGGGCTCCCTGCTCAGTGGGAAGCCTGCTTCTCCCCCTCCCACTCCCCGTGCTTGTGTTCCCTCTCTCCCTGTGTCTCTCTCGGTCAAATAAGTAAAATCTTAATAAATATATAAATAGTCTGTACATCAGACACTCGCTATCCTGCCTCGTCTGAAACTTCTTCCATAAGTACTACACTCCCAACACTATTTTTTTCTTTTCATTTGCTCAAGAAAAGACAGAATAACACTAACTTCCAATGTTTACTTCACCTGGGCACAGCACACAAAACAGTTCACACTGACTATTTTTTAAATCTATCAGACTGGCATAGTTCCTTTATGAGAACCAGATTTATAACTACCAAGAACTGGTGTGCTGATATCATCATCATTCTTGACATCTGTCTGTGATTTAATTAAAAGAAGATGGATGAGTGGAAGGCTGTGGCCTCATTCCTGATGGCATATTGGGATCACCGGAGGGACTGTATAAACTACTAATGCCTGACCTCTCCCCTGCCCTGCGGAGGTTCTGATTCAGTTGCTCAAAGGTGTAGCCCAGGCTCTCCCAGGTGATTCTAATGTGCATCAAGGGCTGGGAACGACTGCCATAAAGATGGTTTCTTGCTCTAGGAGGTGTGTCTAGGGTGGATATAAGGGAGTGTCTGTTGCCTGCATGACCTAGAAAGTCACCAGATAATTTGCACTAATGTTCACTGAATAATTTGTACAGTGGTTGCATCTCCGATAATACACTTAAAAAGCATCTGAGATAGAGATCAAATCATAAAGATAATTTCCATACTACACAAAACAACTTAACTATACCCTTTGTTTGCTGGGAAACTACTTAGCTGAAGAAAAATCTAATCCTAGATATTATTTTCATTCCTTCCCTTAAAATTCTCCAGGAATTGGATAAGTGGGTATGCTGGATGGCCTAAATGTGTAGTCTATTCTTTCTGTTTACTTTTATTATACCAGTGGTCCTGCCCATTACAGAAATGCTAACAACTAGAAGCAAGCAAAACGTTAAAAAATTTTAAAAATCACTTCCAGGGACATGGGGGTGCCTCAGTTCATTATGCATCTGACTTTTAGCTTTGGCCAACAGTCTCAGTCCTGGGATTGAGCCTCAATTGGACTCTGAGCTCAGCAGGGAGTCTGTTTGAAAATTCTCTCCCTCTGCCCCTCCCCCTGCTCTCTCTCTCAGGTTCTCTCTAAAATAAATAAATCTTTTTAAAAAATGACTTCCATTCACATCTGCGAGAAGAAAACCCTTTTAACATTTTGGCACATATTCTAGATTGCCCATGCACATATTTGCCATCTATATGGCCAGTGGTCAATAAATTTGTATTAATATAAATTTTTTATAAAAATTGCATCATACTGCAAATAATATTTTGCATATCTATATACATACATCCCATTATTTAAGATTTAGTTTCTTTGCATCTTGATTAAATTGAACATTTTTCACACACCTACTGGAAATGCATTCATTTTTTTAACTTTATATATATACTTTACCCACACTATCACTGGCTGATCATTTTTGTGGCCCACTGACAACCAAGATACAGATAACACCCACCTTAATTCTGGTCACCATTATCACTGTAATCACTCCTACAGTCACCTACAACCCTTCAATGGTGTTCAGTAGTCTCAAATATTTAGCACAAACTCCTTAGCCTAAGTTAGAAAAGCCCTCAGTCGCCTGACTGGCATCCAGATTAGAACACCTCTAATCAATTTTCCAATTTAAGTTTTACCTGATCACAACCCAGATTAAAACTCCCCATAGGGGGGCGCCTGGGTGGCTCAGTGGATTAAGCCGCTGCCTTCGGCTCAGGTCATGATCTCAGGGTCCTGGGATCGAGTCCCGCATCGGGCTCTCTGCTCGGCACGGAGCCTGCTTCCCTCTCTCTCTCTCTCTCTCTGCCTGCCTCTCCATCTACTTGTGATTTCTCTCTGTCAAATAAATAAATAAAATTTAAAAAAAAAAAAAAACTCCCCATAGGGGCACCTGGGTGACAGTGGGTTAAAGCCTCTGTCTTCGGCTCAGGTCGTGATCCCAGGGTCCTGGGATGGAGCCCCACGTCGGGCTTTCTGCTCAGCGGGGAGCCTGTTTCCCTCTTCTCTCTGCCTCTCTCTCTGCCTCTCTCTCTCTCTGCCTGTCTTTCTGCCTACTTGTGATCTGTCTGTCAAATAAATAAATAAAATCTTAAAAAAAAGAAAAGAAAACTCTAGATAGTTTCCATTTACCCTCAGATCCTAATCCAGAAACCCTAATTTCATCAAATACTGACTCAAATCCCATTTCTGGTCGCTGCCTCACCAATAAATGTACTTGGAGACTTGGAAAGTAAACGGAAGGTAAGAGAACAGGTCATGTTTTTATTTTGAGAAATAACTTTCTAGGCAGAGGAAATAGCACAGCAAAGTCCGTAAACTGGGACTGTGCTTGGCTTGTTTACTAAAAACTCTGACAACCAAATAAATAAATAAAATCTTTAAAAGAAAAATAAATTAAAAAAAAATAAAAATTTAAAAACTCTGGCAACCAGAGGGAATGGAGCAAAGAGAGTGAAGGGAAGTGTTAGCAGGTAGGGCGCCTGGGTGGCTCAGTGGGTTAGTGCGCTCTCGCTGCCTTCAGCTCAGGTCACGATCTCAGGGTCCTGGGATCGAGTCCCACATCGGGCTTCTTGCTCAGCGGGGAGCCTGCTTCTCCCTCTGCCTCTGCCTGCCATTGTGTCTGCCTGTGCTCGCTCTCTCCCCTTCTCTCTCTGATAAATAAATAAAATCTTTAAAAAAAAAAAAATTTTAAATTTTATTGACGGTTGTTGGGAAGGGGACATCTAGGTGGCTCAGTGGGTCAAGCATCTGCCTTCGGCTCAGGTCATGATCCCAGGGTCCTGGGATCAAGCCCCACATCGGGCTCTCTGCTCAGCAGGGAGCCGCCTTCCCCCCCTCTCTCTCTCTGCCTGCCTCTCTGCCTACTTGTGATCTCTGTCAAATAAATAAATAAGACCTTAAAATTAATAATAATAATAATTAATAAAATAATAATAATAATAATAATAATGTCCATTTTGGGGCATATGCCAGAACTATCCTGGGAAAACTGAAACATATGAACAAATTTCTATAAAAGTATATATCTTACCAAAATTCTCTCAAGAGGAAATAAAAGCCTGAATAGTCCTTTAAGTCCTTTAAGTCACTCATAACTTAATTTTTTTTAAGCTAACTTTTTTTTTTTTTAAGATTTTATTTGACAGGCAGAGATCACACGTAGGCAGAAAGGCAGGCGGGGAGAGAGGAGGAAGCAGGTTTCCCACTGAGCAGAGAGCTGGATGCAGGGCTGGATCCCAGGAGCCTGGGATCATGACCTGAGCCAAAGGCAGAGGCTTTAACCCACTGAGCCACCCAGGTGCCCCAAGCTAACTTTTTAAAAAAGATTTTATTTATTTATTTAGAACACAAGCAGGGGGAGAGAAGGAGAGAAAGAACCTCAAGCAGATTCTATGCAGAGCACGGAACCCAGTGTGGTCTCATCATGGGGCTTGATCTCACAACCCTGTGATCATGACCTAAGCCAAAATCAAGAGGCAGGCACTTAACTGATTGAGCCACCCAGGTACCCCAAGGTAATTTATTTTTGACTAACATCACAATGAAACATTAATTTCAATTTACAGCCCCTTTCTTTACTTGGTAAATATTTAAATCCAAAAATAAATTATTTTTAAACTGATCTTTTGGGGCACCTGGGTGGCTCAGTGGGTTGGGAATCTGCCTTCCTCCTAGCATGATCTGGGGGTCCTGGGATCAAGCCCCGCATCAGGTTCCGTCCTCCCTCTCTCACTCGTTTTCTGTTTCTCTCTCTCTCTCACTCATTTTCTCAAGTAAATAAATAAAATCTTTAAAAATAAATAAATAAACTGATCTTCTTACGAAAATCTTCATTGATTTTGATAACCTTAATTTTTCTTTCTTCCCTTATTTCCAACAATGTACAACACTGCTGCTTTATGAAAATCAAAGAGTCTCACACTGTAGAATGTGGACTATGATCTACATGTCAAATTTAGCTGCAGTTTGAGTTTATTCCACAGATTTTGCTATACAGAAAGAACCAACTATGCTTTGCGATCAAAATCCAGGGCAAGCAAAGAGGAATCGTAGTGAAGATGAAAGAAAGGGAAAGAAAAAATGGAAAGAAAGAGAAAGAGAAGAAAAAGAAGTGGAAATAGAAGATGGACTGGAAGAGGAACAGGAAAAAGAAGAGAAAAATGAAGAACAATATCCCCAGAAAAGAATAGTCAGCAAACCCCTCATGGACACTCTCTGGGCAAACTTTAAGTTAAACAAATGCCCCACAATAGGAGATATCCAATCACTTGCATTTGAATTTAACATGACAGTAAAACAGGTATGAAACCTATTTATCAACAGAGTCACCTTGTAGTACTATCACTCATGTAAACCAATATCCTTATTCCTTCACTCATCATCTCCCCACCTCATTTTTTTACAGATAAAGCAATGGTTTCGTAAGAGGAGGAAGAAATACAATAAAGATATGTACAAGCAGAAACCTAAAAAAAGACCCAAAAGGTAAGAATGTTTTATACATAGAACACTAAGTAGTAAGGAAATAAAAAAGGAACATATTGACTTCCAGAGAAAGACTGTCCCATAGTTCTTGGATATACCATCAGCTTTCTACAGTCCACCATTGCCATTTGGCTCTGGCTGGAGGGTTGAGTACTGAGTGTTGTGAGAGCTCAGATTGCTATCAGACAAGGCCCGTGGACATGGAGGTGAACTTGGTTACATTAAACCAGAACTTCCAGATTATAAACTGTGGAAGATAAATGGAAAACCATTAGACACTGCCCAGAAGCTGGCTACACAAGGCCTAAGGGATCCATGGCGCCTCCATGAAGCTTGGAGATACACGGATGGTTTTGCAAACAGTGTTGGCTTTGGTGCATTATTAAAACAATTCAAATAGGGATTTGCTGCATTTTTGGTAGCTGTAGGGGCTGATAGTAAGATTTAATAAAGTGAGAATACATGTTTTTTTTTTTTTTTTAAAGATTTTATTTATTTATTTGACAGAGAGAGATCACAAGTAGGCAGAGAGGCAGGCAGAGAGAGAGGAGGAAGCAGGCTCCCCGCTGAGCAGAGAGCCCGATGTGGGACTCGATCCCAGGACCCTGAGATCATGACCTGAGCCGAAGGCAGCGGCTTAACCCACTGAGCCACCCAGGCGCCCGAGAATACATGTTTTTAAAAAAAAAAAACAAAAACTTTTCATGTTCCAGCCAGTGACACAAAGAACCGCTGACTGCCCTATTTGTTATTCTGCTCAACGTACAAAGAGGCATGTGCGTACACAGACATGACACCATTACCATGTAGTCATATTCCCAAATATACTACTAAAGCCCTTAAATGTTTATTTACTGCAATATGGAATTAATAATTTCATCTTTTTTTTTCCTTAGATGCTGAGTATTTGTGATGCTTGTCTTCTCTGTGTTACCTACTGGCAGAATCTCATGTGACTGGAAAAAGTGAAGATAAGAACAACATCAACATTTTTTAAAGTACTAGACTGTACACAGAATTTTTATATATTACTTATGTATATTTATATACAATTTTTTTGTGTATTACCTCACTTGATCATCACTCTAAACCATAAGCGAGGAAATTGAACTGTTGGGAAATAATGCGGTTTTGGGGACATCTGTGTGGCTCAGTCAGATAAGCATCTGCGTTCAGTTCAGGTCATGATCTCAGGTTCCTGGGATCAAGTCCTGCATCAGGCTCCCTGCTCAGCAGGAAGCCTACTTCTCCCTCTCCCTCAGCGGCAACTCCTGCTTGTGTTCCCTCTCTCTCTCTCTGTCAAATAAGTAAATAAAATCTTTAAAAAAAAAAAAAGGTATATCAAGGTTATAAATATATTATACTTCTATCCCTTGTTTTTTAAATCTCATCTTGCCTCCTTTTATGAACTCACCCCCTTCAACTCAGGTTTCATCAAAATGCACATTTCATTCACCACAAGATGAATGGATCTCAGTGGGGGGAGTCAAGATGGCAGAGGAGTAGCAGACTGAGATGACATCATGTCGCAAGAGTTCAGCTAGATAGTTATCAAACCATTCCAAACACCTACAAACCCAACAGGAAATTGAAGAGAAGAAGAGTAGCAACTCTAGAAACAGAAAACCGACCATTTTCTGAAAGGTAGGACATGGAAGTGACAGGAAGATAGGCCACAGGGGGAGGGGCCAGCTCCCAGCAAGTGGCGGAGCAACAGAGTACAAAATCCAAACTTTTAGAATTCTGCTCCACTCAGGGACATTGCTCCAGAGGCTAAGCAGGGGTGGAGCACTCATGGGAACAGGGCGATCTCGGGTCCCATGGGGTCACAGAAGGATTGGGGTGTCTGAGTGTAGCATAGCTCCCTGGTATCAGAGCAGGGAAGCCAGCTACAGAGAAAGAGCCAAGGAGTGAGCTCTCAGCTTGGGATTACCATAAACTGTGATCCATGGCACAGTCGGACCACTGCTCTTTGAGCAGGGACCCCACAAGTGGCAGATCCAGGGAGACCCACCTTCCTCCACTTGAAGAGCAGCACAACAGCAATCTTCTGGGTTTAGAGACTCCAAATGGGGCCGTGTGCCAGAGACAGAGATGCTCGGTCACAGGTTGGGTGGGCTCAGAGCACGGCCAGAGACCAGGGAGACGGGAGTGATTGAGCGCTTTTCACTGAGGGTGCACTGAGGAGTGGGACCCCGAGCTCTTGGCTCCTCTGGGCCAGACACTGGGAAGCTGCCATTTTCATTCCCGTGGGAACAAAAGCTCCTGAGAGCAAACCTAAGCAGATTACTTAGCCCAGCCCCTGGCAAGGGGGTTACAATTCTGCCTCAGGCAAAGACACTTGAGAAACACTGCAACAAGCAGTGATTAGCAAGAACATCCAGCCAAGGGGCGCCTGGGTGGCTCAGTGGGTTGAGCCGCTGCCTTTGGCTCAGGTCATGATCTCAGGGTCCTGGGATCGAGTCCCGCATCGGGCTCTCTGCTCAGCAGGGAACCTGCTTCCTCCTCTCTCTCTCTCTGCCTGCCTCTCTGCCTACTTGTGATCTCTGTCTGTCAAATAAAATAAATAAAATCTTTAAAAAAAAAAAAAAAAAGAACACCCAGCCAAGACCAAGTTCACTGATCAATGAGAACTGCAGAACTCCAAAAGAGAAGAGTAAAGCATGGAATTCATGGCTTTCTCCCCATGATCCTTTAGTCTTACAAAGTTGATTAAATTTATTTTATTTTATTTTTTCTTATTCTAATTTAACTTTTCTTCTTTCCTCTTTTAATGATTTTTAACTAGTTTATCTTAACAATACCTTAAAAAAATATTTTAGGGCACCTGGGTGGCTCAGTGGGTTAAGCCGCTGCCTTCGGCTCAGGTCATGATCTCGGGGTCCTGGGATCGAGTCCCACATCGGGCTCTCTGCTCAGCAGGGAGCCTGCTTCCTCCTCTCTCTCTCTGCCTACTTGTGATCTCTCTCTCTGTCGAATAAATAAATAAAATTTTAAAAAAAAATATTTTAAACTTCATTATTATACTCATATTTTATCCTTCATTGTATGTAACATTATTTTTTGTATACATATAGGGTTTTTTCTTCTAAAAAATTTTGGGATACAGTTTCTTTTAATAGATCAAAATATACCCTAAATCTAGCACAGGGCTTTGTTCTGGTGTCCAGCCTGAGCAAATTCTCTCCACTTTCTTTTTCTTTCTTTTTCCAACCAACTTATCTTATCAATTCCTTTTTTAGAAATTTTTTAGAATTTTCATCTTTATATAAACATATATATGTTTAAATTATATATATATATTTATTTATATTCTTATTTATTTATTTATTTAATTTTTTAGATTTCTTTTTACCCCCTTTCTTCTCCCCCCCACCCCGTTTCAGGTCTCTTATGATTTGGTTAGCATACATTTTTCTGTGGTCTTTGTCACCCTTTTAGTATTTTATTCTTATCTGGATATATATATATATATATATATATACATATATATATGAATATATATATTCTTATATAAGAATATATTTATATATTCTTATCTGGATAAAATTACAGGGCAGAAAAGCTCACCACAAAGAAAAAGAACAAGAGGCAGTACTGAAGGCTAGGGACCTAATCAATACAGACATTGGTAATATGTCAGATCTAAAGTTCAGAATGACAATTCTCAAGGTGCTAGGTGGGCTCGAAAAAGGCATGGAAGATATTAGAGAAACCCTGTCTGGAGAAATAAAAGCCCTTTCTGGAGAGATAAAAGAACTAAAATCTAACCAAGCTGAAATCAAAAAAAGCTAATAACGAGGTACATAAAAAATGGAGGCTCAATGCTAGCTAGGATAAATGAGGGGGAAGAGAGAATTGGTGATATGGAAGACAAAATAATGTAAAATAAAGAATCTTAGCAGAAGAGAGACAAACAACTATTGGATGACGGGGGAGAATTCAATAGATAAGTGCTATCATAAGATGAAACAATATTAGATTATTTGGGATTCCAGAAGAAGGGGGGGCAGAAGGTATATTAGAGCAAATTATAGTAGAGAATTTCCTTAATATGGCAAAGGGAACAAGCATCAAAATCCAGGAGGCACAGAGAAGCCCCCTCAAAATCAATAAAAATGGGTCCACAACCCATCATCTAAAAGTGAAACTTACAAGTCTTAGTGACAAAGAGAAAATCCTGAAAGCAGCTTGGGACAAGAAGTCTGTAACATACAATGGTAAAAATATTAGATTGACAGCAGACTTATCCACAGAGACCTGGCAGGCCAGAAAAAACTGGCATGATATATTCAGAGCACTAAATGAGAAAAATATGCAGCCAAGAATACTATTATCCAGCTAGGCTATCATTGAAAATAGAAGGAGAAATCAAAAGTTTCCAGGACAAACAAAAACTAAAAGAATTTGCAAACACCAAACCAGCCCTATAGGAAATATTGAAAGGGGTCCTCTAAGCAAAGAGAGACCCTAAAAGTATTAGACCAGAAAGGAACAGAGACAATATACAGTAACCGTCACCTTACAGGCAATACAACGGCATTAAATTCATATCTTTCAATAGTTACCATGAATGCAAATGGTCTAAATATCCCAATCAAAAGACACAGGGTATCAGGATGGATAAAAAAATAAAACCCATCAATATGTTGTCTACAAGAAACCCATTTTAAACCCAAAAACACCTCCAGATTTAAAGTGAGGGGGTGGAAAACAATTTACCATGCTAATGGTTATCAAAAGAAAGCTGGGGTGGCAATTCTTATAAGAGATAAATTAAATTTTAAGCCAAAGACTATAATAAGAGATGAAGAAGGACACTATATCATACTCAAAGGTTCTGTCCAACAAGGAGATCTAACAATTTTAAATATCTATGCCCCTAACATGGGAGCAGCCAACTATATATACCAATTAATAACAAAATCAAAGAAACACATCAACAATGATACAAATAATAGTAGGGGACTTTAACACTCCCCTCATTGAAATGGACAGATCATCCAAGCAAAAGATCAACAAGGAAATAAAGGCCTTAAATGACTTACTGGACCAGATGGTCATCACAGATATATTCATAACATTCCATTCCAAAGCAACTGAATACATATTCTTCTCTAGTGCACATGGAACATTCTCCAGAATAGATCACATCCTGGGTCACAAATCAGGTCTCAACTGGTACTGAAAGATTGGGATCATTCCCTGCATATTTTCAGACTGCAATGCTCTGAAGCTAGAACTCACTCACATGAGGAAAGTTGGAAAGAACTCAAACACATGGAAGCTAAAGAGCATCCTACTAAAGAATGAATGAGTAAACCAGGAAATTAAAGAAGAATTGAAAATATTCATGGAAACAAATGAAAATGAAAACACAACTGTTCAAAAAAAATCTGTGGGACATAGCAAAGGCAGTCCTGAGAGGAAAGTATATAGCGATACAAGCCTTTCTCAAGAAACAAGAAAGGTCTCAAATACTACAACCTAACCCTACATCTAAAGGAGCTAGAGAAGGAACAGCAAAGAACGCCTAAACCCAGCAGAAGAGAAATAAGAAAAATCAGAGCAGAAATCAAAGAAATAGAAACCAAAAGAACAGTAGAACAAATCAACGAAACTAGGAACTGGTTCTTGGAAAGAATTAATAAGATTGATAAACCCCTGGCCAGACTTATCAAAAAGAAAAGAGAAAGGACCCAAATAAATAAAATCATGAATGAAAGAGGAGAGATCACAACCAACACCAAATACATACAATTATAAGAACATACTATGAGCAACTATACGCCAGCAAATTTGACAATCTGGAAGAAATGGATGCATTCCTAGAGATATATAAAATACCAAATCTGAACCAGGAAGAAATAGAAAACCTGAGCAGACCCATAACCATTAAGGAGATTGAAGCAGTCATCAAAAATCTCCCAAAAAACAAGAGCCCAGGGCCAGATGGCTTCCCAGGGGAATTCTACCAAACATTTTTTTTTTAAGATTTTATTTATTTATTTGACACAGAGAGAGAGAGAGAGAGAGATCACAAGTAGTCAGAGCTGCAGGCAGAGAGAGAAGGAGAAACAGGCTCCCTGCCGAGCAGAGAGCCCGATGTGGGGCTCAATCCCAGGAGCCTGGGATCATGACCCATGCCGAAGGCAGAGGCTTAACCCACTGAGCCACCCATGTGCCCCTCTACTAAACATTTAAAGAATTAATACCTATTCTCCTGAAACTGTTCCAAAAAATAGAAATGGAAAGAAAACTTCCAAACTAATTTTATGAGGCCAGCATTAGCTTAACATTACCAAACCAGACAAAGACCTCATCAAAAAAGAGAATTACAGGGACGCTTGGGTGGCTCAGTTGGTTGGACGACTGTCTTTGGCTCAGGTCATGATCCTGGAGTCCCGGGATCGAGTCCCGCATCGGGCTCCCAGCTCCATGGGGAGTCTGCTTCTCTCTCTGACCTTCTCCTTGCTCATGTTCTCTCTCACTGTCTCTCTCTCAAGTAAATAAATAAAATCTTTAAAAAAAAAAAAAAGAGAATTACAGACCAATATCCTTGATGAACACAGATGTGAAAATTCTCACCAAAATACTAGCCAATAGGATCTGACAGTACATTAAAAGGATTATCCACCACAACCAAGTGGGATTTTTTTTCCAGTGCTGCAAGGTTGGTTCAACATCCACAAGTCAATGTGATACAATGCATTAATAAAAGAAAGAATAAGAACGACATGATATTCTTAATAGATGCAGAAAAACATTTGACAAAGTATTGCATCCTTTCTTGATCAAAACTCTTCAAAGTGTAGGAATATAGGGTACATATCTCAATAACATCAATGCCATCTATGAAAAACCCACAGCAAATATCGTTCTCAATGGAGAGAAACTGAGAGCTTTTCTACCAAGGTCAGGAACATGGCAGGGATATCCATTATCACCACTGCTATTTAACATAATACTAGAAGTCCTAGCCTCACCATCAGACAACAAAAAGAAATTAAAGGCATCCAAATTGGCAAAGAAGTCAAACTATCATCTTTGCAGATGATAGGATACTTTCTGTGGAAAACCCAAAAGACTCCATGCCAAATCTGCTAGAACTTGTACAGGAATTCAGTCAAGCATCAAGATATAAAATCAATGCACAGAAATCATCTGCATTTCTATATACCAACAACAAGACAGAAGAAAGAAAAATTAAGGGGCACCTGGGTGGCTCAGTGGGTTAAGCCTCTGCCTTTGGCTCATGATCCCAGGGTCCTAGGATCAAGCCCCGCATCAGGCTCTCTGCTCAGTGGGGAACCTGCTTCCTCCCCTCTCATCTGCCGGCCTCTCTGCCTACTTGTGATCTCTCTCTCTCTGTCAGATAAATAAATAAAATTTTTAAAAAAAGAAAGAAAAATTAAGGAGTCAATCCCATTTACAATTGTACCCGAAACCATAAGATACCTAGGAATAAATCTAACCAAAGAGACAAAAAATCTGTACTCAGAAAACTATAAAGTATTCATGAAAGAAATTGAGGAAGACACAAAGAAATGGAAAAATGTTCCATGCTCATGGATTAGAAGAACAAATATTGTGAAAACATCTATGCTACCTAAAGCAATCTACATGTTGCAATCCCTATCAAAATACCATCCTTTTTTTTTTCAAAGCAATGGAACAAATAATCCTAAAATTTATATGGAACCATAAAAGACCTCAAATAGCCAAAGGAATGTTGAAAAAGAAAGCCAAAGTTGGTGGCATCACAATTCCAGACTTCAAGCTCTATTACAAGGTTGTCATCATCAAGACAGTATGGTAATGGCACAAAAACAGACACACAGATCAATAGAGCAGAAGAGAGAGCCCAGAAATAGACCCTCAACTCTATGGTCAACTAATCTTTGACAAAGCAGGAAAGAATGTCCAATGTAAAAAAGACAGTTTCTTCAACAAATGGTGTTGGGAAAATTGGGCAGCCACGTGCAGAAGAATGCAACTGGACCATTTCCTTACACCACACACAAAAATAGACTCAAAATGGATAAAATACCTCAATGTGAGACAGGAATCCATCAAAATCTTTGAGGAGAACACAGGCAGCAACCTCTTCTACATTAGCCACAGCAACTTCTTCCTAGAAACATCACCAAAAGCAAGGGAAGCAAGAGCAAAAGTGAACTATTAGGACTTCATCAAGATCAAAAGCTTTTACACAGCAAAGGAAACAGTTAATACAACCAAAAGATAACTGACAGAATGGGAGAAGATATTTGCAAATGACATATCAGATAAAGAGCTAGTATCCAAAATCTATAAAGAACTTATCAAACTCAACACCCAAATAACAAATAATCCAATCAAGAAATGGGCAAAGGACATGAACAGACACTTCTGCAAAGAAGACATCCAAATGGCCAACAGAGACATGAAGAAGTGCTCCACATCACTCAGCATCAGGGAAATACAAACCAAAACCACAATGAGATACCACCTCACACCAGTCAGAATGACTTAAATTAATAAGTCAGGAAATGACAGATGCTATGGAGGATGCGGAGAAAGGGGAACCCTCCTACACTGTTGGTGGGAATGCAAGCTGGTGCAGCCACTCTGGGAAACAGCATGAAGGTTCCTCAAAAAGTTGAAAATAGAGCTACCCTATGACCCAGCAATTGCACTACTGGGTATTTACCCTAAAGATACAAATGTAGTGATCCAAAGGGGCATCTGCACCTAAATGCTTATAGCAGCAATGTCCACAATAGCCAAACTATGGAAAGAGCCTAGATGGCCATCAACAAATGAATGGATAAAGAAGATGTGCTATATACATACAATGGAATACTATTCAGCCATCAAAAGAAATGAAGTCTTGCCATTTGCAACGACGTGGTTGGAACTAGAGGGTATTATGTTGAGCGAAATAAGTCAATCATAGAAAGACAATTATCATATTCTCTCCCTGATATGAGAAATTTGAGAGGCAAAGTGGAAGGTTTGGGGAGTAGGGAAGGAAAAAATGAAACAAGATGGGATCAAGAGGGAGACAAACCATAAGAGACTCTTAATCTCACAAACAAACTGAGGGTTGCAGTGGGGGTTGGGGGGTAGGGAGAGGGTGGTTGGGTTATGGACATTGGGGAGGGTATGTGCTATGGTGAGTGCTGTGAAGTGTGTAATCCTGACGATTCACAGACCTGTACCCCAGGGCAAATAATACATTATATGTTAATTTTTAAAAAAAAGAATATAAAACAATAGGATAGATATTACAAAAAAAAAAAAAAAAGTCTGGATCTCTGCATCTGTCTTCCAGGATCTTCAAAGTTATATGGAGGCCTTAAGTGGATTCAGTAACGTATGCCATCCAGATGGTCCTGATGAAATCTCACTCTCTCAAGGCTGTGTGTCCTTGAAAATGGTTCATGAAGTAACAGTATGCCCTTTGTGTTCAGAACAACATCCAAGGAAATTGCCAAAGAATTGTGGGAAAGAACTGTGGGAACAGTGGACAGGATATACATTCCAAGGATATGGGAGGGGATGAGGAGCCTCCAGTTGCCCAGACCTGGGTCACAAGTCAACCAGCAATCACACCCTCTTCCGTTAATTCCTCCAACACTCTGCTTCTTGTGTGACAGTTCTTAAAAAAATTTTTTTTAAGATTTTTATTTATTTGACAATCAGAGAGAGAGAAAAAGAGCATATGCAGAGGGAGCAGCAGGCTGAGGAAGAGAGAGAAGCAGGCTCAAGCTGAGCAGGGAGCCCAGACGTGGGGCTCAATCCCAGGACCCTGGGATCATGACCTGAGCTGAAGGCAGATGCTTAACTAACTGAGCCACCCAGGGGCCCCCTCATATGACTTAATAAAGATAATATATTAGCAGACTCATCAGGCATGACCACACAACATTCTCCTTGGATAACCCTTGCAAGGCAGTAATGATGTCCAAGTCCATCCTATTGTGGAGGACAGTTCTTCTCACGAGAGACATTTCAGTAGTCAGTAAAGACAGGCTTTGCCAGCTATCATTTAAGGCTTTTGGGTAAATATTATAAGGACTTCTATGAGTGCCACATTTTTCTCCGGGCCCAAAGAGAGGGACTGTCGGGGACTGCCTCCGGCCGGGGAAGTCCCCGCCATTACAAGAAGGTGCTTGGCTCACTGCTAGCAAAGTACGCTGCAAGTATACAATGAACTTTCTGGTGAAGCCCACCTAAAGGAGGACATAGTTATTGGCTGTATCAAATTTAATCAGCATAGTAACAGGACTCTCATTGGCTCTCCCCATTGCTTGACCCCTTATTGGTCACCCTGCTGTATATAAGCTAAGGAAGTTGATTAAATAAACGGAAATGAAGCATTAACACCATACCAGGCTCATTGTCGTCCTTGCGGGCCAAGGGCGACAAATGGTGCTGAGACCCGGGAAATATTAAGAAAAATAGAAAAACCTTGCAAGGGAGAAGTCCGCAGGTAAGCGGGGAAGGGACCACGATCAAAGTGGTGGGAATCTTGTACAAGACCGCAATAAGAAGCGGGGCGGCCTTAGAGCCGGGATTTAACAAGTCCACAATAAGAAGCGGGGCGGCCTTAGAGCCGGGATTTAGTGAGTCCGCAATAAGAAGCGGGGCGGCCTTAGAGCCGGGATTAAGCAGCGAGTATACACGGAACAGACATTAGGTTGGGATTCTAATTATGGGTTCTGGACTGTCAAAGTCGAGGTTAGAGGGTTCCCTAAAGGACCTTCTAAAGGCCAATGGCACGCCATTAAAAACGAAAACTGCTAGGACATTCTTAAATACAGTTGAGACAATGGCGCCTTGGTTTCTGGACGAGGGCTTGCTAAATATCCCCCAATGGGACCAGTTAGGTGAGGATTTTTAAGAAGAGGGATAAAAACAAACCATTGCCGCCGGGAACGTTAGTTATATGGACTCTAGTCAGAGGGTGCCTGGGAGGATATAAGCCGAAATGTGATTCAGTTATTCAGGAGGGCGCTGAGGCACTCGAGGAAGTGAAAGAAGAACGCTCATCTCGTGCTTCGGAAAGGAGTAGTTCTAGCGAAGGGGAAGAAGAAATGTCGGGGGAGGAGCTAGAGTGGAAGTTCAAATTAAAACCAGACCCTCCCTGTTCAGCAGTGACCCCTAGTGCTCCGCCTCCTTACAATCCCCTGGCGGGGGAGATAACATGTAAATGTCACCCCTCTGCTAATGAGGACTGGAAGACCGCATGGAGGGGGGCCAATAGCAGCTCGATTTTCCCAGTTCTAGAGGACCAAAATAATCAACGGTATCACCAGCCCTTGGAATTTAAATTAGTTAAACAATTAAAGGAAGCGGTCATGCAGTATGGCCCTCAGGCAGCATTTACTATTTCTCTAGTGGAGTCCATAGCAGGCATGAATTTAATCCCCAAAGACTGGGGGAATTTAGCAAGGGCAGCCCTCTCTGGAGGGCAATATTTGGTCTGGAAGACAGCATGGCAAGAGCATTCCCAGGATGTTGCACGGCGTAATGCCGCAGCAGGCAATCCACAATGGAATCTGGATATGCTTATGGGCATGGGGCCATACACTGGTAAACATGACCAACTGCAATACAACCCTGCCGTATACATGCAGATTGTGGCTTCCGCTACCAAAGCATGGAAAACCCTCCAGGGCAGTGGGGACTTGCAGGGTCAGCTATCTAAGGTGATACAAGGACCAAATGAAGCATATGCTGATTTTGTTGCAAGATTGATGCAAACAGCTGGGAGAGTATTTGGGGATGTTGACACAGCCATGCCTCTAATTAAACAACTGGCCTAGGAGCAAGCCAATAAATGGTGTAAAGAGGCCCTTAGGCCATGGAAGGCTAAAGATTTAAGCACCTACATTAAGGTATGCAGGGATATTAATGACAGTGTTATTCAAGGACAAGTACTTGCTTCAGCCATTACTCAAGGCCTTCAGGGCATTCAGCTATCCCAACGTAAGGGCGCTGCTACAAATGTGGAGCTCAGGGGCACTTTAAGCGAGAATGTCCTGACAGCAAGGGTCCCCCAACAGTAAAGCAACCTGGCATATGTCCTAGGTGTGGCAAGGGTACACACTGGGCGAATGAATGTCGCTCAGTAAAAGATATTCAAGGTAATCCACTACCCCCAAGGAATTCAAAAAACGGGAAATGGGGCCCATCACCCCAGGGCCCTCAAATGTATGGGGTGCTTCAACAGGTAGCCCGCACGCATTACCCGCCGACAAGCCAAGGCGGGCTACAAAAGGAAGCGCCGGATTGGACATCTGCGCCACCACCAGACTTGTACTAACCCCCGAGATGGGAACCCAGGTGGTGGAATCGGATTTTAAGGGCCCACTGCCTGTGAATACTGTAGGCCTATTATTAGGGCGTAGCTCCACAGCCCTTGCTGGATTAATAGTACACCCCGGAGTAATTGATGCTGATTATACAGGAATAGTCAAAATATTAGTGTCTTCCCCTCGTGGCATTACAGTTATCAGTCCAGGTGATAAAATAGCACAAATTATAGTGTTACCAAGCTGTCATAAACTATTCCCCAACACAGAAAAATCCCGTGGACAGAGGGGTTTTGGCTCCACTGGCCCGCCCCTCGCATGTCTAACACTTGGAATGGAGGACAGACCTCTTTATTCTCTGTGGATCAGAAATAAAAAATTTATGGGCCTTCTGGATACCGGGGCTGATCGTAGTATCATTAATGAAGTTGATTGGCCAAAAGATTGGCCCCTACAAAGGGCTGATCAAACCCTTAGAGGCCTAGGGGTTGCCCAAAGTCCTATGTGTAGTGCTGCTACATTACCATGGAAGGATGATGAAGGTCATAGCGGCCTGGTTCAGCCATATGTACTTAAGATCCCTATATCTCTCTGGGGAAGAGACATTCTTACTCAAATGGACCTAAAATTGACTACTGAAGCCTTTTACAGTGAGAAAGCTCGAAACCTCATGACTAAAGCTGGATATTCAGGTGTTGGAGGATTAGGGAGGAAAAATCAGGGTATTACAAATTCAGTACCCCTAAGTAATTATACCCCTGGGATTGGTGGACCGGGGTTGGGTTTTTCATAGGGGCCACTGAGCCTTTGAAAATTCAATGGCACAATGACAAGCCTGTGTGGGTTTCTCAGTGGCCCCTGCCCAAAGAAAAATACGAAGCAGCCCACACACTAGTGTATGAACAACTTGTTGCAGGACATATAAAGCCTTCCACTTCACCATGGAATACTCCTATCTTTGTCATTAAGAAAAAATCAGGTAAATGGCGGTTATTGCATGATTTGAGAGCAATCAATGCCCAAATGGTTATCATGGGACCAGTCCAATTAGGGTTACCCTTGGTATCTGCCCTCCCCTCGAGTTGGCCTTCAATTGTTGTAGATATCAAAGATTGCTTTTTTTCTATACCATTACACTCCAGTGATACCCCCCGATTTGCATTTACCATACCCACTATTAATCATTCTGGTCCTGATCAGCGATTTGAATGGACAGTTCTTCCTCAGGGTATGGCTAACAGCCCCACAATGTGTCAGCTTTATGTTGATCAGGCCTTGCAAAAGGTCAAGGAGCTCTATCCTTCCGTTTTGGTATACCACTATATGGATGATGTACTACTTTGCCATAAACAGGAAGAACAGCTTGAAAAGGCCCTTGTTTCCCTTTTCGAATGTTTCAAACAGTTTGACTTGAATATAGCCCCAGAAAAAATCCAAAAAAACATCTATCAAGGACTATCTGGGCACTAGACTTGATGATACTAAAGTTAAACCTTTAAAAGTAACCCTACGAACAGATAAATTAAAAACATTAAATGATTTTCAAAAACTCCTGGGAGATATTAACTGGATCAGGCCATACCTAAAACTCACTAATCAGGAACTACAGCCCCTGTTCGAGACATTGAAAGGAAACTCTGACTTGAACTCCCCCCGTATTTTATCTGAACAAGCTCGAGAAGCTGTTAAATTGATTCAAAATAGACTTGAGACTGCCCAAGTTGATAGAATTAATTACTCTGAAACCCTATATTATTGTGTTCTTGCAGTAGAGCACACGCCCACTGCTGTTTTTTGGCAGGAAGGTCCCATCTCCTGGGTCAATTTAGCTTACTCTCCAGGAAAAGTTCTGCCATGGTATCCCAATGCCATAGCTAAAATTATATTGAAAGGACTAAAACTTAGCATCACTGCATTTGGCAAACAACCTGACGTCATCCTAACTCCCTATACACAAGAGCAGTTAACTTGCTTAGCAGCATGTGACGATGATTGGGCCATTACTATGACTATCTCAACTGCAAAATTTGACAATCATTATCCGGCAAACCCATGGCTGCAATTTAGTCTTACTCACCCATTAATATATCCAAGGGTTACACGTCAATCACCTTTGGATAATGCAAAACTCGTTTTTACTGATGGTTCTAAAAATGGGGTGGGTGCTGTGGTTACCCAAGATAACACTTGGACCTTTTTATTTCAAAGCTCCTCCCCTCAAATTACAGAGCTATTTGCAGTCATTAAAGCCTTTCAGTTGTTTCATGATACACCTTTTAACTTGTTATCAGACAGCAAATATGTTGTCCAAGCTGTCTCCATCCTGGAAAACGTAGGTCACATCAGCACCAAATCCACCATTACAGAAACTTTAAAGAATCTCCAACACATTATATGGGACAGAAAGGTACCCTTTTACATAGGGCATATCAGGGCACATACAGCTCTCCCCGGCCCCTTGACGGAAGGCAATCGCACTGCAGATATGTTAACCAAAGAGCAATTTATCTTCACTTTAATGGAAAATATTCAACAAGCAAAACAATTTCACAAGCTATTTCATGTTAATGCTCTTACTCTCAGACTTAAATTCAACATAACAAAAGCTCAAGCCAGGGACATTGTAGTCTCTTGTAAAAACTGTGTTACCCTCTTGCCATCCCCCTCCTTAGGAGTTAACCCACGAGGCCTGTTACCCAACCATATATGGCAAATGGATGTTACTCACATCCCTGAATTTGGTAAACTAAAATATGTGCATGTTTCCGTGGACACATGTTCTGGTGTCATATTTGCCTCTATCCATGCTGGGGAAAAATCCAAAGATGTTATTTCCCACTGCCTTCAAGCCTTCGCCGCTTGGGGTAAACCTCGACAAATAAAAACAGACAATGGACCTGCATACACCTCACAAGTATTTCACAGTTTCCTTACTCAACTAAACATTACCCTAAATCATGGTATTCCCTACAATCCTCAAGGACAGGCCATCGTGGAACGTGCCCACTTAACCATCAAACAAACTCTTTTAAAACAAAAAGGGGGAATAGGGGACACGTTCCGGTCCCCTAAAGACAAACTAAATACAATTCTATTTATTTTAAATTTTTTGACGCTCGATAAAAACGGTCAAGCAGCAGCTGAAAGACATTCAGCCCGTATGGATTCTTCCCCCAAGCCCTTAGTTCTTTGGAAGGATATCCTTACAGGACAATGGAAAGGCCCGGATCCTGTATTAATCTGGAGCAGAGGCTCCGTTTGTGTTTTCCCACAGGACAAAGAAGTGCCGATTTGGATTCCAGAGAGATTGGTCCGGAAGGCCCCTGAGAACGAGGATGAGGACAGAGGAAGCCGTGATCCTCCTACTGTCGTGGGGGACTCTGATATTCCTAATTCCCCCGACGGCGACACGTGAATTATGGGCTATTCTGAAGGCTTGGCCCTATCCTTTACCTTTAACTAATTCTTCCTTTATCTTGCCCCCATTCTTCACTAGCTGATATACTGAGTGTTGGTTCTATTGTTCCTTTTTCTGTGCTTTGTGTTACCCCTGTAAAATTCTCTCAATTTAATAAGGCCAGCAATTCCTCCCAACAGCTCTCTTAGTATTTGCAGGGTACTTGGTCTGACGATTTTCAAAATTTCACATGAATCCTTCTGGCTGAGATAACTTGAGTAAATAGTATGCGTGTGCAACCAGCTTCCCTTCCAGAGCTATTTCAAACATTCAGCAATATGTTCCAGTTCACCAAAAATGGGCTGATACAATTGGTCATCTTGTCCTCCTCCTTACTGGCATTCTGCTTCTATTCAGAAACGTTCACCAATGGAGAACACAGCAGCGAGAGCAGAGGCAAGCTATAGCATAAGCCCCTATGTCAATAGAGGCTGGGACATCTCCCCAGATATGGCTAAGCATGCTAGATCGGTAGTCAAAGACGGGTAAGATCAGTAGAGAAACATACCAACCTAAGACAGGACAGAGATCATCGATATCTTGTGTCTGATGACGGGTAAGGATGTTTTCTGCTACTGACGACCTAAGACAGGCACGATCTCTGCCATAAAACAAAAAAGGGGGAGATGTCGGGGACTGCCTCCGGCCGGGGAAGTCCCCGCCATTACAAGAAGGTGCTTGGCTCACTGCTAGCAAAGTACGCTGCAAGTATACAATGAACTTTCTGGTGAAGCCCACCTAAAGGAGGACATAGTTATTGGCTGTATCAAATTTAATCAGCATAGCAACAGGACTCTCATTGGCTCTCCCCATTGCTTGACCCCTTATTGGTCACCCTGCTGTATATAAGCTAAGGAAGTTGATTAAATAAACGGAAATGAAGCATTAACACCATACCAGGCTCATTGTCGTCCTTGCGGGCCGAGGGCGACAAGGGACAAAGGTGGCAGTCAAATAACTGTACAAATGAAAACAGAATGTGCCCACCTGAACTTGAGGAAAAGAAAGTTGGCAGCTTTAGGAACTTGACCTGGTTGTTCATACATGTTACCTGGGGGCAGACAGCGATGTCAGGTGTGAGGAGATGGACTAGGAGTGAGATATGCCCGATGAGGACCCCCATCCTCACCCCTCCCCTCTTCATCCCTTGGGTGTTCCAATCCAGGTAGGGTGCATTTCAATAGGTGCAGCTTGTAGCAAGACAACAGGATCCCAGTGAGATCAAGCAGTACCCCCCTCAGCCAGGGGCAAAAAGTAACTCACCCACCCTGATGGGACTTCCCACTGCAAATTCTAGTAGATCATTCCTTTTTCAGGCACCACTGGGGCTTGGTGTTCTCAGCAGCATATCACGTGGATCCACAGTAAGACTTGGGGCATTGGTTGTTTCCCATGATTTTTACACTTTTATGACACCAAGTGTCTCAGCAGTAGTCCCCAGTCGGGCACACAGAGCAATAGGCTCTACTGGCTGATCATTCAAATGTATTAAAGGCTGGGGCAGTACTTCAGTCCACCCAGCCCAAGTGGTTTTACTTGTTAATAATACAACCTGCTGGTGCCTGGATGGCTCAGTTGGTTAAGCAACTGCCGTTGGCTCAGGTCATGATCCTAGAGTCCCAGGGAAGGGATCAAGTCCCACATCAGGCTCCCTGCTCAGCAGGGAGTCTGCTTCTCCCACTGACTTCTCTCCTCTCATGCTCTCATTCTCACATTCTCTCTCTCTCTCTCAAATAAATAAATAAAATCTTTAAAAAAAAAATGCAACCTGCTACTTAAATATTCTATTTTTCCTTTCTACCAGTCCTGCTGCTTACAGGGTATAGGGGAGATGAAACCTCCATTCAATGCCATGCTCTTTTGCCCAGTCTTGCATATCATGACCTTGGAACATGACCTCCCAACTCTATTGAGTGGGAGTACTTGGTACTCAACTTCTCTAATTCCCTAACGGTGGCAGCCTGGTTTTGCACGGTGACAGGGAAAACCTTGGTTTCAACCTGATGCAGCGTCTACACAAACCAGGACTCATTTAGAACCTTCCTTCAGGGGGCCCCTGGGTGGCTCAGTTGATTCAGCATCCGCCTTCAGTTTTGGGTCTCAATCCTGGATCTAGCCCTGAATCGGGTTCCCTGATCAATAGGAAGCCTGTTTCTCTCTCTCCCTCTGCTGCTCTCTGCCGCCTTGTGCTTTCTCTTGCTCTTTCTTCCACTGTCTGTCAAATAAATAAATGAAATCTTAAAAAAAAAAAAAAAAAAAGAACGCTCATTCAGAGGGAGGGGCCACTATAATCAATTTGCCAACCACTTAGTGGTTGGGTACTATGGCAAATAGATCCACACTTCTTTGGTAGTTGCCTTAGGTGTTGTTCCAAACACAAGGGGCATGCTGTTACTTCATGAACCAAGTCACTGTATCTCCAGAGCAAGCCACCATCCTTGGCAAAATGCCATCGCACCCAAGCACCTCAGTGGCCACTCTTCCTATGCACCCAATTTGCTGGGTCTACAGTGGGGCAGTAGCTTCCCGACTGCCGGGGGTGTCAGTCCCTTACACAGGGAAAGACAGTAACAACTACTTCAGGCTCTTGCAAGAGAACCCAAAAGTCTTTCCATATATATATTCTTTTAATTTTTAAAGTCATCTCCACTACACCCAACATGGGCCTCAAAGTCTCCCACCCGAGTACAAGAGTCTCAGGTTCCACCAACTGAGTCAGCCAAGCACCTGTCTTTCCACATATTCTGACCCTACAAGGGTTTATTGCTAAATATCCACCCCTTGGCTTCTCACTGGCGGAGCCATAGGGTAAGATCCCTTTAGAGCAGGCCAGCTGTCAGCACAAAGTGTTAATGGCCAGGCTTTCTGAGTGATCACCCACCAAACTGCTCTAAGTCCAACCCAAGGGCGGCTATAGTTCATTCCTCTTCAATCCAGATGGTGTCAGTGTTGGGCTGAAGAGCCCCTGCGGTCCCCAGAAGCAGATGGTCCCACTAGATCTGTAAACAAAGCATTAGCGGGAATTCCTCCCCTCCCCCTCCCTCTCTACCGGCCACAGGAGTCACCACAGGAATAGGGGTGGGGTATTTGGAGGATTTTCATGGATTTACAGGGCCTACTTGCGCTGCATTTCTGGACCAAGTGGGCTGGGGACAGAGTGTTCTTCTGTTACAAACAGGCATGACTCTTAATCAAAGTGTAAGTTTGAGCCATGGCAAATAACATATGTAATGGTAAAACGTTCAAAGCTTTCCCTGTTAGACTGAGAGAATAATCTGTAGCTGCCCATGATTCCTACATCTGTTTGGTATTGTACTGGAAATCCTGATAAGTACAATAATGACACACACACACAAATTACAAGGTATAAGAATTTTAAAAACGAAAAAATATGATTATTTACATGATAATTATGTATGGGAAAAAGTTTTAGGTCTACAGATAAATTATTAGGATTAAAAAATTAAGAAGACCGGGGCGCCTGAGTTAAGCCTCTGCCTCCAGCTCAGGTCATGATCTTGGGGTCCTGGGATCCAAGCCCAGCATCAGGCTCTCTGCTCAGCGGGGAGCCTGCTTCCCGCCTCTCTCTGCCTGCCTCCCTGCCTACTTGTGATCTGTCTGTCAAATACATAAATAAAATCTTTTTAAAAAATTAGGAAGATTGCTAGATCAAAAATCAATATATAAAATTCTAACATATTTCAACTTACTAGTAAGAGAAGAAAATAAAATTTAGGAAAAGAATGTGATGTACAATAGCATCAAAATTCTCCAGGACCTAGAATTAGATGTAACAAAAGATAAGTAACATGTCTACATAGAAAACTATATTTTAATTAAAGAAATTAGGGGCGCCTGGGTGGCTCAGTCATTAAGTGTCTGCCTTCCACTCAGGTTATGATCCCAGGGTCCTGGGATCCAATCCTGCATCTGGCTCCCAGCTCAGCGGGAAGCCTGCTTCTTCCTCTCCCACTCCCCGTTTGTGTTCCCTCTCTCACGATCTCTCTCTCTCTCTCTAATAAATAAATAAATAATCTTTTAAAAAACTAAGATGATAAGAGCGAGGTAAATCTTTGCTGTACTACAAAATTCAATATTTTTTCAAAATTCAATATTTTAAATGTGTAAATATCTTCCAAATTTCTATGTATTCACTGTAATTGCAAACAAATCCTTAAAATATTTTTTTAAAAATTTGACAAATTGACTCCAAATTTATGTGATGGCCTTTGAGTCAATAACACGGGCCAAAAAAATAGCCTAGACACTGGGTTAAAAGAGTAAAATACGTGAACTTATTCTGTTCAATATCATTATTTATTATAGTTATAACAACTAAGACAGTGTAATCCTGCACATAGGTAGGCAAGTAGACCAGTGAAATTGAATAAATTGCACACATATGGAGACTCAATAAAGTTAGCACTGAAGAAAAATGGGAAAATAATCTCATTAGCTAGTACTAGGACATTTGTTTATCCATATAATCATCCATATGAAAAATAATAAAATTAGACTTCTACCTAACACCATACACAAAAATCAATTCCAGGCATTTCATAGATCTAAATGGGAAAAGCAAAACAATAAAACTTTTAAAAAGCAATATAATTGAATGAAGTTGGATGTATACCTAATGCCATATAAGAAAACTACTTGAAAATGGATCAAAGACCTAAATTTAAGACCTAAAATCATAAAACTCCTAGAAGAAAACAAAGCCAAGGTTTCATGAAATTGGAATTGCATAGTAATTTCTTGGCTATGACACCAAAGCCACAGACAACAACAAAATGTACACATATTGGACTTCAATTCAAAGTTCTGAAACTGAAAGGCACTTGGGTGGCTCAGTCGGTTAAGTGCCTGCCTTCAGCTCACCTCATGATCCCAGGGTCCTGGGATCAAGTCCCACATTGGGCTCATAAGGGAGTCTGCTTCTCCCTCTCCCTACCCTTTCCCCCCACCCCTGGTCATGCTCTCTCTCTTTTGCGCTCCCTCTCAAATAAATAAATAAAACCTTTTTTAAAAATTCTAAAATTGTAAAAATTTAAAAATTTCTGCACCAGAAGACAGTATCAACAGAGTACAAAAGCAAACCACAGAATGAGAAAAAATACTTACAAATCATATATAAGGATTCAGAAAATATAGGGAACTCCTAAAACTCAACCACACACACACAGAAAAAAAAAAAAAAAATCCAACTCAGTTCAAAAATAGACAAAGGAGGGGCACCTGGCTGGCTCACTCAGTGGAATGCATGATTCTTGATCACAGGGTTGTAAGTTCGAGCCCCATGCTGTGAGTAGCGATTACTTTAAAAAAAAAAAAAATTTTAATATAGACAAAGGATTAATATTGTGTGTCAACTATATGTCAATTAAAAAAAATTTTTTAATAGAAAAATGAAACTGTGAGGGGGTATCCTAAGGAGAAAAGGAGCAAAAGACTAGAATAAACATTTCTCGAAGAAAGATATATGAGTGGCCAATAAGCACATGAAAAGATGTTCAATATCACTAATTATTAGGGAAATGTAATCAAAACAATAATGAGATATCACCTCATACCCATTAAAATGATTATGTATCAAAATTTTAAAAAAAAACAAACAAACCCAAGTGTTGGCAAGCTTGTAAAGAAACCGGAATCCTTGTGCATTGTTGGTTGGAATGTAAAATGGTACAACCTTTATGGAAAACAGTATGACAGCTCCTTAAAATATTAAAAGTAGAATTGCTATTCTTCTAGCAATTCCACTTCTATACTCCAAAAATTCTCAAACAGATATCTGTACACTCATGCTCATAGCAGCATTATTCAAAATATCTAGGACATGAAATCAACTCAAATGTCCATTGACAAATGAATGGATAAGCAAAACATGATACATATGTCCAATGGAACATTAGTCAGCCTTAAATAGTAAGGAAATTCTGACATATGCTACAACATGGGTGAACCCTGAGGAATTTATGTTATGGGAAAAACCAAATTACAAAAAGACAAACATTGGGGCACCTGGGTAGCTCAGTCAGTGAAGCGTCTTCCTTCAGTTCAGGTCATGATCCCAGGGTCCTGGGATCAAGCTCTGTGTCCCTGCTCAGCAGGGTGACTGCTTCTCCCTCTGCCTGCAGCTCCCCCTGCTTGTGTGTGTTCTTTCTTTCTCTGTCAAATAAATAAACTAAACTTAAAAAAAAAAAAAGACAAATAATGTCTGAGTTCAGTTATATGAGATAGAGTAATCAAATCAGAGACAGGAAGTAGACTGGTGGTTGCCTGGGGCTGGACTAAGGGCAGAATGCAGAGTTCATTGGGTATAATCTTTCAGTTTTCCAAGAGGTATGGAGGTCAGTGGTGATGGCTGCACAACCTTATGAATGTGTTTATTGCCACTGAACTCTACACTGAAAAATTATTAAATAGTAAATTTTGTGTTATGTGTATTTTACCACAATAAAAAAAATTGGGTAGGGGCACCTGGGTGGCTCAGTGGGTTAAAGCCTCTGCCTTCGGCTCAGGTCATGATCTCAGGATCCTGGGATCAAGCCCCGCATCGGGCTCTCTGCTCAGCAGGTTAGCCTTCTTCCCTCCCTCTCTCTCTCTCTGCCTGCCTCTCTGCCTACTTATGATCTCTCTCTCTGTGTCAGATAAATAAATAAAATCTTTAAAAAAAATTTGGGGGTAAAAAAACAATATGGAAAAATATAATGACTTCAGGACACAGAAAGATTTCTCAAACAAGACACAAAAAGCATTAAGAAAAAGATCGATAAGTTAGACTGCACTAAGATCGTCTGGTCACTAAAAAATATAAAGAACTAATACAAATCAATAAGAAGTCAAACAATCCAATAGAAGAATGGACAAATGAGCTCAGCAGACATTTCACAAAAGAAATGCAAATGCCCAATTTTTACCAACAAAGAAATGCCAGTTGCAAACACTATGAAACATAATTATATACTCACAAGGAATAGCTAAATTTAAAAAATTGATAGTGCCAAGTATAGACAAGGATGCAGTAACTACCTCATATCAACTGTTAATAGGAATATATACTGGCAAAACCATTTTGAAACTAAATGTTTTACAGCGTCTTTTGAAGCTAAAAATATTCCTAACCTATAAATCAGCAATTCCACTACTCGGTATATGTCCTTAGAAATGCTTGTATGTAAGTCAGGAAGGATGGCGAGGATGCGGAGAAAGGGGAACCCTCCTACACTGTTGGTGGGAACGCAAGCTGGTACAACCACTCTGGAAAATGGCATGGAGGTTCCTCAAAAAGTTGAAAATAGAGCTACCTTACGACCCAGCAATTGCACTACTGGGTATTTACCCTAAAGATACGAACATAGTGACCCGAAGGGGCACGTGCACCCGAATGTTAATAGCAGTTAATGTCCACAATAGTCAAACTATGGAAAGAACCTAGATGGCCATCAACAGATGAATGGATAAAGAAGAGGTGGTATATATACACAATGGAATACTATGCAGCCATCAAAAGAAATGAAATCTTGCCATTTGCAATGACGTGGATGGAACTAGAGGATATTACGCTTAGCGAAATAAGTCAATTGGAGAAAGACAACTATCATATGATCGCCCTGATATGAGGAAGTGGAGATGCAATGTGGGCGGTTTGGGGGTAGGAAAAGAATAAATGAAACAAGATGGGATCGGGAGGGAGACAAACCATAAGAGACTCTTAAACTGAGGGTGGCCGGGGGGTAGAGAGAGGGTTGTGGGGTTATGGACATTGGGGAGGGTATGTGATATGGTGAGTGCTGTGAAGTGTGTAAACCTGGCGATTCACAGACCTGTACCCCTGGGGCTAATAATACATTATATGTTTATTAAAAAAAATTTTTTTTAGATTTAAAAAAAAAGAAATACTTGTATATAACCAGGAAAAATATATAAGAATGTCACAACATTGTTAGCAATACTTCTAAACTGGAAACAATCCTATTACCTTGGCACCCAAATACATCTTAAACCACATTTAATCTCCAAATAAGGCAAACAGCAAAGTCATACTTCTGCCTAACATAGTACAACTATCCTGCATACAACCAAAAGCATGCTCTCTCCTGATAAGATGATAACAAAGTCTTTCAGTGATATTCATTCTTCTCTTTGATACCCTATAACTTAAATACTTTGCTATAAAGTTAACAATTACTGGGCGCCTGGGTGGCTCAGTGGGTCAAGCATCTGCCTTCAGCTTCAGGTCATGATTGCAGGGTCCTGGGATCGAGTCCCATATCAGGATCTCTGCTCAGCAAGGAGTCTGTTTCTCCCTCTCACTCTCTCTCCAATAAATACATAAAATCATTTTAAAAAGTTAAAGATTACTAATATATCCTATGTTAGATGATACAGGGATAAGAGAAGGAAGTAAATTGGAGCACCTGGATGGCTCAGGTGGCTAAGCCTCTGACTCTTGGGTTTTTTGTTTTGTTTTGTTTTGTTTTGTTTTTAAAGATTTTATTTATTTATTTGACAGACAGAGATCACAAGTAGGCAGAGAGGCAGGCAGAGAGAGGGGGAAGCAGGCTCCCCGCCGAGCAGAGAGCCCGATGTGGGGCTTAATCCCAGGACCCTGGGATCATGACCTGAGCCAAAGGCAGAGCCTTTAACCCACTGAGCCACCCAGGCGCCCCCAACTCTTGGTTTTGACTCAGGTCATGATCTCATGGTTCATGGGCTCAAGTCCTGTATCAGGCTGCCCGTTCAGTGAGGAATCTGCTTGAAGATTCTCTCCCTTTGCCCCTCGCCCCCCGACCCCCACCCCACAACTCTCTCTCTCTCAAATAAATAAATCTTGGGAAAAAAAGGGAAGTGAATTCAAATACTTGCTACACATACACACACAAGCACATACACACATATTTATAACTGTTAAGGACTGAACTATGCCCTCCCAAATTAATGTGTTGAGGCCATAACTCCCAACATGACTATATTTGCAGAAAAGACCTTTCAGGGGGTAATTAAGGTTAAATGAGATTAAAAGGGTAGGACCCTAATCCAACAGGGTTGATGTCCTTGTAAGAAGAGTAAGAGACAGAAGGCACCTGGGTGACTCAGTTGGTTAAGGGACAAACTTGATTTTGGCTCAGATCATGCTCTCAGGGTCATAGGATCAAGACCCACTGTGGGCTCTGTTCTCAGTGCAGAGTTGGCTTGGGATTCCTTTTCTCTCCTCTTCTCCCCTTCCCTCAAATAAAATCTTTTTTAAAAAGAGAGAAGGGGAGGAGGAAGACACACCAGGAGTACACACCCACAGACACAGAGGAAAGGCCATGTGGGGACACACCAATAAGGCCGCCATCTGCAAGCCCAGAAGAGAATTCTGGCCAGAACCCAGCTGTAGGGGCCAGAGGCAGACTGTCCCCAAATGTGCCACTTTGGCATATTGATTATTTTGAACAAAAGTTACTGAAGAGACACCTATGCAATAAGGACACTTCTCCTTATGCAATAAAGACTCCTATGCAATAAAGACACTTCCTCCTCTGTCCCCTGAAAGCAGGAAATAAATCTCCCATGTGAAAGGTAGCCTTCCTGTACCAGGAGGGAAAGAGATATCCTTCACCTGAAATAGGAAATGTAAAGCCCAGAAGGCTGTAGAAACAACCTTTGTTACTTTGTACTAATTCGCCACCCCAGCCCAAATTCTGCTTAGAAATCCTTACTGATAGAAACTCTCAACGTTGAGTTTTCTTTGTCCTGTCATTTCCTCACAGATTTATTGTCTCTTTGTCTAAAAAGTATAAAAACCACCTGTCTGGGGTGCCTGGGTGGCTCAGTGGGTTAAGCCTCTGCCTTTGGCTCATGTCTTGATCTCAGGGTCCTGGGATTGAGCCCCACAATTAGCTCTCTGCTCCGCGGGGAGCCTGCTTCCCCCTCTCTCTGCCTATTTGTGATTTCTGTCTGTCAGATAAATAAATAAAGCCTTAAAAATAAAAAAGAACCACCTGTCTTGATTACTTCTTTAGGTCTCAATCCTGGCATTGGGCCTCTGTGTGCCCCCAAAAAAATCTTTAAGTTTTTCTCCTGTTAATTTGTCTCATGTAAACTTAATTCTTAGTCCTGCTAGATGAAATGTGGACTAAGGCAATTTCTTCTTCCTTGTCACACCCATACAAGCAGTGTGTAGTCTAGGACTTTCCACCTCTAAGAGTGTAAGAAAATGAGTATCTGTTGTTTAAGTGACCATGTCTGGGCTAGTCTGTTATGGCAGCCTGAGGAGACTCACACAGCAACAAAAAGCTCAGAAACACCTAGAACAATCACAGTTTTTGTTTCTGTAACTGGTCACTGGTCATAGGTGGTATTTGTATCTACTTATTTCACAACTCATTCCATACTCCCTTTGAATCCAATGAGTTGCAAATAAACGCTAGAGGTCTAAAGCTAGTGAATAAGGACAACAATACTGTATTACAATCATCAAACTTGTTAGATTAGCACATATTCCCTTTGTTCTCAGCAAGCACTTCAGCAGATAGCAATTTTTTTTTTCCTGGTAGTGACTTAAACTTACCTATATTCTTCAAGGACCATTAATGGTCCTTCCTAGATTGGGTTATTGTCATTTTCTATTGACCCTAAGGATAGAGCATGATCTCCAGGCCAGCAGAACATAACATCATTGGGACTGGAAGCCAAAATTTCCCTAGTGGATCACTAGACATAATAGTACAGATACACTCCTATTTCTACACCTTGGGTTCCTGGACTTGTAAATTCTGGCTATGGGAAGGCAATGCCACGGATTGGATGATGACTTAAGAGCACACGCAGCCTACTGGAGGACACTGCCCCAGACTGGAAAGGTATTGCTACCTAGCTGAGCACAGCAACTGAGTCTTCCGAAGTCTGTTCCTTCATTTTATCGACCCCCAACTACTTTTTTTTTCCTAAGATTTTATTTATTTATTTGAGAGAGAGAGCAAGTGTGAGAACACAAGTAGGAGGAACAGCAGAGGAAAAGGGAGAAGCAGGCTCCCTGACTTGGGGCTTGATCCCAGGACTCCAGGATCATGACCTGAGCTTAAGACAGATGCTTAATCAACTGAACTACCCAGGTGCCCCAACTCAGCTACTTTGGAATGAAGGGAAATACCGTGAGACCAGTGAATTCCCCAAGCATGAGCTCAGTGCAGCACTCCCTTTGCAATAGCTGTGAGCTCCTCCATTCGAAGCAATTCTGTGTGGATAATGCGCTCTGTAGGTCCACAGATGGTAGTTTTGGCAGAAGCACTGCATTCAGGAAAGACAAATTCATGTACACACATTATGTGTTGATTTCAATAAGAACAAAGTCTTATTATCTTTCCAAGATGGAAGTGATCCAATGTAATCCACCTGTCACTAGGTAGATGGCTGAGGACCCACCCTGGGGAGTGGTGCCATGTTGGGGATGCAGTCTTGGTCTTCACTGCTGGCAGATGGGGCACTCAGTGGTGGCTGTAGCCAGGTGAGTCTCAGTGAGTGAAAGTCCCTGTTGCTGAGTCTATACATAAACTCCATCCCTGTCATCACTTTAGTTCCCACCATGCCCCATTGTCTACTGGACTCCCTGCCTGACCCTAACCTGAGATCTGCCAGATATCTTTCCTACTGAAATATAAAAATTAAGGGGAAAGTGAGGGGCACCTGGGTGGCTCAGGTCATGGTCTCAAGGTCGTAGGATCAAGCCCCCCATCGGGCTCTCTGCTCAGCAGGGAGCCTGCTTCCCCCTCTCTCTCTGCCTGCCTCTCTGCCTACTTGTGATCTCTGTCAAATAAATAAATAAAGTCTTTAAAAAAAAATTAAGGGGAAAGTGAGTCACTTTTTACAACCATGTCTATCCATTTTTTTCTTACACTCTGTCTACCTGGTCCCTAAAATGTTTAAGTTTGCAGCCTTGCTCTGCCTTTCCACTCTGGTTGCCTTTACAGCTTCCATGACCAGCTATAGACCATGAATGCACAAATCTGTGTAAGACGAGATCTCTCTCAAGAGATCTTATTCCAGCAATATCTGGATGTATCTCAGATACATCAGTCTAAAAACACCTGAACTCAAATTAAATCTATTTCTCCACTTATAATTAAAAATTGAGTGATTGATGGGCGCCTGGGTGGCTCAGTGGGTTAAGCCGCTGCCTTCGGCTCAGGTCATGATCTCGGGGTCCTGGGATCGAGTCCCGCATCGGGCTCTCTGCTCGGCGGGGAGCCTGCTTCCCTCTCTCACTCTCTGCCTGCCTCTCTGCCTACTTGTGATCTCTGTCTGTCAAATAAATAAATAAAATCTTTAAAAAAAAAAAAAAATTGAGTGATTGAAAAAGTAAGATGAAATAAAATTGAGTGACTGGCAACTATGTCTACTAAGACACTCGAGCCAGAAAAAGTGTCTTGAAGATCCCCATTTGTCTTGCCACCTACATCAAATCAGTGGCCAACCCTGATCCAGTTCTACCTATTTTTCTTCTAAGATTTTATTTATTTGACAAAGAGAGTACAATCAGAGGGAGTAGAAGATAAAGGGAGAAGGAGAAGCAGGCTCCTGGCTGAGCAGGAAGCCCCACATGGGACCCAAGCCAAAGGCAGACACTTAACTGACTGAGCCTCCCAGGTGCCCCTCAGTTCTACCTATTAATGTAATTTGTATAAATGTAGTTCAAACACATTCACTCCCACTTTTCTCTGTATGGCTCCCACTTTCCCAGAGACTCTGATCACTTTTGCCCACATCCAGAGTCGGCAAACTTTGTCTGCAGAGGGTCAAGTAGTACATATTTTAGGATTTGCAAACTGTATGGTCTCTGTTACAGCTACTCAGTTCTGCTGCTGTAGCAAGAAAGCAGCCATGAACAGTATGCAAATAAATGAGCGTGGCTGTGTTCCAATACAATTTTATTTAAGGACACTGAAATTTGAATTTCAGATACTATTCACAAGTCACAAAGTATTAATCATTTGACTTTATCCCCCAACCATCTAAAAATGTATAAAATGGGGTACCTGGGGATGCATGGGTGCCTCAGTTGGCTAAACATCTGCCTTCAGGGGCACCTGGGTGGCTCACTGGGTTAAAGCCTCTGCCTTCAGCTCAGGTCATAATCCCAGGGTCCTGGGATTGAGCCCCACATCGGGCTCTCTGCTCTGCGGGGAGCCGGCTTCTTCCTCTCTCTCTGGCTGTCTCTGCCTACTTGTGATCTCCGTCTGTGAAATAAATAAATAAAATCTTTAAAAAAAAAATCTGCCTTCAGCTCAGGTCATGATCTCAGGATGCTGGGATCTGAGTCCCCTATCAGGCTCTTGCTCAGCAGGGAACCTGCTTCTCCCTCTGCCTGCCACTCCCCCTGCTTGTGTGTGCTCTCTCCCTCTCTCTCTCTCTCTCTGACAAATAAACAAAACCTTTAAAAAAAAAAAGAGAGAGAGAGAGAGAAGAAGAAGAAGAAAAGAAAATGGGGTGCCTGGCTGGATCAGTTGGTACAGCATGTGACTCTTGATCTCAGGGTCATGCGTTTGAGTCCCAGGTTGGGTGTAGAGATTATAAATAAACTTTTAAAAATTAATAATTTAATTAAAATGTAGGAATTATTCTTGTATTCATCGACTGCATAAACAGGATCCTGCTCCATCCTCTTGCACAAATTCTCTCTAGATGTTCTTATAAGACTGATTATATCGGGGCGCCTGGGTGGCTCAGCATGTTAAAGCCTCTGCCTCCGGCTCAGGTCCTGATCCCAGGATCCTGGGATCCAGCTGGGCTCTCTGCTCAGCAGGGAGCCTGCTTCCCCACCTCACCCCACCCCCACTCTCTTTGCCTGCCTCTCTGCCTACTTATGATCTCTGTCTGTCAAATAATTAAATAAAATCTTTAAAAAAAATTTTTTTAAAAGACTGATTATATAATTCCCCACTTTTTAAATTTAAATTCAATTAATTAAAATGTACTGTATTATTGGTTTCAGAGGTACAGACCTGTGATTCATCAGCCTTATATAACACCCAGTGCTCATTCCATCACATGGTGCCCTCCTTAATGTCCATCACCCAGTTACCCCATCTCTCTACCCTCCTCCACTCCAGCAACCCTCAGTTTGCCTCCTATGATTGGGAGTCTCTTATGGGTTGTCTGCCTCTCTGGTTTCCTCCTGTTTTGGTTTTTTTCTCTCTTCCCCTCTGATCCTGTCTTGTTTCTTAACTTCTGCATACCAGTGAGATCATATAATACTTGTCTTTCTCTGATTGACTTATTTCACCTAGTATAATACCTTCTAGTTCCATCCACATTGTTGCAAGATTTTTTTTTTTTTGATGGTTAAGTAATATCCCATTGTGTATATATATACCACATCTTCTTTATCCACTCATCTGTCAATGGACATCGGGACTTTCTCCATAGATTGGTTATTGTGGACACTGCTGCCGTAACCATTGGGGTGCAGGTCCTCCTTTGGTTCATAATATTTGTATCATTGGAGTAAATACCCAGTAGCACGATTGTCGGGTTGTAGGATTTCAACTTTTGAGGAATCTCCATACTGTTTTCCAGAGTGGCTGCACCAGCTTGCATTCCCACCAACAGTGTAGGAGTGTTCCCCTTTCTCCACATCCTCACCAACACCTGTCGTTTCCTGACTGGTTAATTTTAGCCATTCTGACTGGTGTGAGGTAGTATTTCATTGTGGTTTTGATTTGTATTTCCCCGATGCCGAGGGATGTTGAGCACTTTTTCATGTATCTGTTCGTCATTTGAATGTCTTCTGCCCATTTCTTTTTTTTTTTTTTCCCAAAGATTTTATTTGTTTATTTGTCAGAGAGAGAGAGAATGCGAGTGCACAAGCAGGCAGAGCAGCAGGCAGAGGCAGAGAGAGAAGCAGGCTCCCTGCCAAGCAAGGAGCCCAATGTGGGACTCGATCCCAGCATCCTGGGATCATGGCCTGAGCTAAAGGCAGAGGCTTAACCCACTGAGCCACCCAGGCACCCCTCTTACCTTTTTATAGAAAATGGCCAGTCACGTGATAAAGACTAAAACACTTCTAGGAATTTTTATGAGTTCGTTTATCAAACATATTTTGTAAGAACTCACTACATAAAAAGTTCCTTTGGAATTTGGTCCACAAATTTACTTAACAGGCCAGAAATTTAAAACCTTTAAGTAAACGAGAAAGTGGAAAATCCCTAATCCTATTACGTGTAATTACTAAAGGGATATACACACATATCAAAAAGTTTGGGTATACACACATATCAAAAAGTTTTGCTGGGGAGCCTGGGTGGCTCAGGGAGTTAAGCCTCTGCCTTCAGCTCAGGTCCTGATCTCAGGGTCCTGGGATTGAGCCCTGCATCGGGGCTCTCTGCTCAGCAGGGAGCCTGCTTCCCCCTCTCTCTCTGCCTGCCTCTCTGACTACTTGAGATCTCTCTGTCAAATAAATAAATAAAATCTTAAAAAAAAAAAAAGTTTTGCTTACACAAGGTACAAACTATAAATGGGAGGTGCTTTTTGAGTAAAAACAAAGAACTAGCTGATATCCTTGGTTTTGTCACTATAGCTCAGATGAAGAGACCCGAATTTGCTGTCAACTCCCGTGACCAAAAAAAGTGAAGATAAAAAGCTTAGTTTTATTACATATTTTTCCAGCCATTAATGGAGATGTAACTATGAAAGATTAAAATTGCCTTAAAAGGGGGTAGAAATAGCAGCTATGAAGGCAAAATTCAAGCATGATTCCAAGGATGCTTTCAGCGTTAGAGAGTTAGCTTCCTTTGTCAAACAAAAATCTTCACAACTTCATCAAAAACTTCATCAACAGGAGTGCCTAGCCAGCTCATAGGTGGAGCAGGCAACTTTTTTTTTTTTTTTAAAGATTTATTTGTCAGAGAGAGAGAGTCCACCAGAGGGAGAAGCAGGCTCCCTGCCGAACAAGGAGCCCAATGCAGAGCTCTGATCCTGGGAACCCCGGGATCCTGATCTGAACCAACTGAGCCAGCCAGGTGTCCCAGAGCCTGAAATTCTTGATCTCTAGGCTGTAAGTTCGAGTTCCACCTTAAAATCTTAAAAAAAAAAAAAAAAATAGGGTTGCCTGGGTGGCTCAGTGGGTTAAGCCTCTGCCTTTGGTTCTGGTCATGATCCCAGGGTCCTGGGATCAAGCCCTGCATCGGCCTCTCTGCTCAGCAGAGAGCCTGCTTCCCTCTCTCTCTCTGCCTGCCTCTCTGCCTACTTGTGATCTCTCTAGTTGTCAAATAAATAAAATCTTTAAAAAAAAAAAAAAAAAAAGGTAGGGGGCACCTGGGTGGCTCAGTTAGTTGAGCACCTGCCCAGGCCATGATCCCAGAGTCCTGGGATCGAGTCTCGCATCACCTCCCTGCTCATCAGAAAGTCCGCTTCTCCCTCTGCCAGCTGCTCCCCCTGCCTGTGCTCTGCCTCTCTCTTAAATAAATAAATACAAATCTTAAAAACAAAAACAAACAAACAAAAAAACCCACAGAAAAAAGACACTCTTACGAGGCACCTGACTGGCTCCGTGGGAAGATCATGGGACTCTTGATCCAGACCTCGAGCCCCACGCTGGATGTAGAGATTACTTAAATAAATAAATATTAAAACACCACCAGCAGCAACTTCATCAACAGACTTAGAGGCATCTATTTGCTTGACTTTCTCCATTCCTTCACATAAGTCAGTAACTGGCTTGGTAAGCTAACTATAGGTCTGAATTCTCCTTTCCAAGCTCCTTTCTACCACTTCTCTTTCTCTTTCCAAGACATCGGTCCATACAGATCTCCTTATCACAGTCAAAACACAGACAGATATATATATATATAGCTATATATATATATAGCCTGTCCCAACCTTGTCCCAACCTTGAAGGTTGTCTTTGATTTCTTGGAAACCCCCCAATCAGGAATCTATTCTGCGCAAGGGCAGCCAGCATCGGATCCCTTTCCCTCTTGAACAGACGGATGGTTATTTCAACTGTCATAATCTTTCCATCTTTAATGGGCTCAAATGAGCCTCAGAGTCTCACATGAGCTCAGAGACCTGTGAATCTGGGTTCTTCCTTTTCATCCTGAAGTTCTTCCGCAGAAGGCTGTGTGTAGCCCTATTTCTCGCGGACACGGGCGCACTGGGTCCCCAGGCCGGAGTGGGGACCCCGGAGGATAAACGCCAAGGTCCGCAGAGCGCGGTTCCAGCACACGACGTGCAGCGGCCCGCAGCCATAGCGGTTCAGCTTCAGCATACACCGCTTCTCTCCCTGAGGGAGCTGACAGTCGCAGGGTATGGTGATACTCCGATCTCTTAACTGATTTCCCTCCGAGACAGAAGACCCTCCTGCGTACTCTTGCTGTGTTGTGCACACGCACCACAGTTCCGTCACACCTTATCGCACTGCTCTGTTCGCGTGGCTTCTCTTCTATACCACACTATAAAATGCTTTGGTGCAGGAAGCATGCATAATCCGTTTCCTTTTCCTAGCACTTGATATCTCAGACATGCTTAATACATACGTGTTGAGCGAGCGAATTAAAGCATTCCCTAAAACATAGCCTGCATAGAGAAAATACAGCGGCAAACATGGACGGAGCATTTCCTGCATGCCATGCCCACATTGATCAGTTTGTATATATGTATCCTCACTTGTTACAAATATGAAGGAAACAGGCATAGAAATGGGAAACCACTTGTCACTTGAGAGTGGGTAGAATGGGGATTCAAATTCAGGCTTGGGGAAGGGGGATGGCTGGCTGGCTCAGTTCCTACAGCCTACAACTCTTGATGTCAGGGTCCTGAGTTCAAGCCCCATGTTGGGCAAGGAACCTACTTAAAAAAAAAAAAAAAAATCATGTTGGAAACACTTTTGTGTTTTCTTTTGAAACTGACAAAGGTCTAAGGGACATTGGATTTTGAGATTCTGAGCATTTAACAAAACTGCAAACTAGCCTACTTAGGTGCTGGAACTGCTTTGTCTCTTCAATGGATTTGTATACATAAGTAAAAAGTTCAGCAAGCTGTACAACTTGAGATTTGCTCCTTATATACAAATTATTTCTCAATTTTAATTAAAAAAAAAAAAAAGCTTTGCCTCATTTTCTCACCCTCACTCTTAATAGTACATTCAACAAACGCTTCCTTAAACTTGAATTCCTAGGGTGCCTGGCTGGCTCAGTCAGAAGGGCATGTGACTCTGGGGGTTGTGGATGTAGACATTAATTTTTTTTAATTTTATTTATTTATTTATTTAAGATTTTACTTGTTTATTTGACAGAGAGACCAGAAGTAGGTAGAGAGGCAGGCAGAGAGAGGGGATGCGGGAAGCAGGCTCGATCCCAGGACCCAGAGACCATGACCTGACCTGAAGGCAGAGGCTAAACCCACTGAGCCACCCAGGCGCCCTACTTAAAAAAAATAAAATCTTTTTTTTTTTTTAAAGATTTTGTTTATTTATTTGTCAGAGATAGAGGGAGAGAGAGCGAGTGAGCACAGGCAGACAGAGAGGCAGGCAGAGGCAGAGGGAGAACCAGGCTCCCTGCTGAGCAAGGAGCTCTATATGGGACTCGATCCCAGGGCGCTGGGATCATGACCTGAGCCGAAGGCAGCTGCTTAACCAACTGAGCCACCTAGGCGTCCCTAAAAAAAATAAAATCTTAAAAAAAGTTCCTTTTTCAACATCACACTATTTGCCTTAGCTTTGAACTCTTTTATACGATTAAACTTATTTACTCTTGGAAGGCAGGACCCTCTTGTTCCCTCTTCCTCTATTCCTTTTACAATATTAGAATACTCAGATTTCCTGAGGTATTATAATATTTAGGTGTGATATTTTGAGGGTTAACAGCTTTATTTCATCCCACTACCAGCCAATTATAGCAACAACTAAGGTGCTAGATTTTTCCCTTATTCTCCCCCCACCCCCACCAGCTACCATCAAACCCCGCATCCCTCAGCCCCTCCCACCGCCTACTTTTTCCAAGTTCTTTATCCTGTTCTCCCACCTACTGAGAAGCCAGGAGCCTGTTCTCTTTGGGGCCACTTATATCACATTGTTCCAGAGCAGTTTTATACTTTGTTAAATTTTGGTAGATATTCCTAGGTGTTCCTCCGCTTCCTGAGAGTTTACCAAAATAGGGAGCAAAATAGGAATCCCTTTTTCCATGGGGTCAAAGATCCCCTGAGGGTAAGGTGGGAAAGAGGGAGTACCGCCTTGCTATCAACAGCGTTGCTCAGGGTCAGGGTCTTTGACAATTCAGTTTACCCTTTGAACTCTCGGCAGGGAGACCTTAGAATTTGCTACACATAATAATTTAGTTCTTAAATATTAAAAGCCTTTAGTTAAACTTTGACAAATACAAAACAAAATCACTGGGAGGTTGTTCTTTGGGGATTTTTTTTCTTTTTGAGAATTCTTGTAATTCCCCATTTATCTGAATATCAGTGTTTTAAACACAAGAGCTGTGTCATTAATTCAAAAAATACGTATTGAGTTTTTTTTTGTTGTTTGTTTTTTAAAGATTTTATTTATTTGACAGAGATCACAAGTAGGCAGAGAGGCAGGCAGGGTGGGCGGGGGAAGGAAAGCAGGCTCCCTGCTGAGCAGAGAGCCCGATATGGGGCAATGGGGGACTGGATCACACCACCCTGAGATCATGACCCCAGCCGAAGGCAGAGGCTCAACCCACTGAGCCTCCCAGGCACCCCTGGTTTGTTTGTTTGTTTGTTTGGTTGGTTGGTTGGTTTTTGCTATGGCTAAGCACTGTATTCTCTCTAGGGCAATAGTTCTCAAACTTCATAACGTACAAGAATTATAGATTCCTAAAAGGCGGATACTTGAGTCCCACTCCCAAAGACTGCGATTCACTAGGTCTGGGGTTAACACGGAGCCCACGATTTCAGTTTCTAACAAGCTCTCCTGCGATGTTGATATTTCCAGAAAGGACGACACTTTGAATAACATGGCACTGGGTCAGAGTAACAAACCAGGCCCTTAAGGAGTTATTACTCCAGCCAGCTACTATTCTAAACACAAAAACGTAACTAAAAATACACAGTGACCACTGCCATAGGAAGATTTAGATACATAAGAGAGACACTTAATTCACTGGGAGAAGGGGACTGTGGAAGGTGACGTCTGACCCAAATCTTAAAAGATAACTAAGAGGGGGTAATACTTTAAAAAAAAAAAAAAAAAGATAGTTGAAAATGAACCAAACAAAGGCGGCAGGTAAGCATTCAGGGAAAAGGGGATTGCTTGGGTACAGCAGTTTACCAAAGCTCAGAACAGACTGGAGAAGCGGGCAGAGAGTGACAGTAGCTTCCTTAGACAACACTTAAGCAGAGGGATGTTGGGGCATCACTCCAGAGGCACCTGCGTGGCGCAGTAGGTTATGTGTCTACCTTCCATTCAGGTCATGATCCTGGAGCCTGAAGTCAGGCTCGCATCAGGCTCCCAGGACTCCCTGATCAGCGGGGAGTCTGCGTTTGCTTCTCCCTCCGCCCCTCTGCCAGCTTGTGCACTCTCTCTAATAAATAAAATCTTTTTTTTTTCTTTCTTCTTTTTTTTTAAAGATTCTATTTATTTGACAGAGAGGGAGCACAAGGAGGGGGAGCAAGAGGCAGATAGAGAGGGAGAAGCAGGCTCTCTGCTGAGCAGGGAGCAGGATGTGGGGCTTGATCCCAGGAGTGTAAGATCATGATCTGAGCCAAAGGCAGATGCTTAATAACTGAGCCACCCAGGTACTCCATCTAATAAATAAGATCTAAAAAGAAGAAAGAAAGAAAGAAAGAAAGAAAGAAAGAAAGAAAGAAAGAAAGAAAGAAAGAAAGGAAGAAAAAAGAAGGAAAGAAAGATCACTCTGGTACACAGTTGGCTCCATCTATGGAAGGGTTACTAGAAGTGTGCAGAGGTCTAAGAGATGGTGCCTGGAACCAGGATCAGGAGAGTGGTGTTGAACGTTTAGATGGCAGCCTGGAGAAGTGCTGGGAAGTAACATTATGGTGACACAGAAGTGTGGATAGTGGAAAAGGGGGTCAGTGATGTCTCACATATTTTGTTGGGTGAATTTTTTACTGAACTTCAAACCTTGTGCTCATGGTAAAGTCATCGATAAAACAAGAGTGGTCTTGAATAAATTATTTGAACTGGATGACAAGTTCATTCAGAGGGTTTAAAGTATTGACCATTACATAAGTTTTTATTTATTTATTTATTTTTTAAAAAGATTCTATTTATTTGAATAAATAAATAAATAAATACTTATTTGATGCGGTTCATCTTGATAACACAGGTAAATTCAAAGTAATCTATCTCCCAGAAGGGCCAGAAAGATTAAAGTGGACTCTGTTAGAAGAGCTTCAGGCTCACTGAATTTAGTTCAACGGACTTGAGGCAAAGAGAATTGTTGCTTTTTAAAGATTATTCTGTATATTACATTGAAATGCAATTTAATATTTAAATGTAAGGAAATGGCTCCTACCCTCTATTTGCTTACAAAGGCCAAGGTCTCATTTAAACCCATTCTTTCATCAACAAATAATGATCAAAAATCTATTATCTTCCTAGTGCCTTTCTAGGCTGTAATTCTTAAACAAAGGCATGCTAAAGAATCACCTGGAGACTTTTTTTTTTTTTTTTTTTTTTAGATTTTACTTATTTATTTATTTGAGAGGGAGAAAGTGCACGAGGAGGGGCAGAACCCAAGGGAGAAGGACAAGCAGACTCCATGTTCAGTGCAGAGCCAGACCCAAGATTCAATCCCACAACCCTGAGATCATGACCTAGAGCTGAAGTCAAGAGTTGAACATTCAAGTGAGCCACCCAGGTGCTCCACCTGGAGAACTTTGTCAACAGATCCCCAGTCACCCCCTCCAGAGATTCCTATTCAGTATTTCTGTGGTAAAGCCCACCCATTTGTGTCCCGAACAAGCTCACAGGTGATGCTGATGATGGCGGCCTATGGTCCACACTCTTCTAGGGCTAGGGATACTACACTGAACAAAACTGCCAAAAATGGGGGCGCCTGGGTGGCTCAGTGGGTTAAATAAAGCCCCTGCCTTCAGCTCAGGTCATAATCCTGGGGTCCTGGGATCGAGCCCCGCATCGGGCTCTCTGCTCAGCGGGGAGCCTGCTTCCCTCTCTCTCTCTCTCTGACTGCCTCTCTGCCTGCTTGTGATCTGTCTCTGCCTGCTTGTGATGTCTCTGTCAAATAAATAAATAAAATCTTTAAAAAAAAAAAAAAAACTGCCAAAAATGAAAATAACTGCCCTCACAAAGCTTATCTATGTATTTCATTTTATTTTTAAAGATTTTATTTATTTATTGGACAGAGAGAGAGATCACAAGTAGGCAGAGAGGCAGAAGCAAGCTCTCCGCCGAGCAGAGAGCCCGATGCGGGGATCGATCCCAGGACCCCGAGAACACAACCTAAGCCGAAGGCAGAGGTTCAACCCACCGAGCCAACCAGATGCCCCATCTATGTATTTTAAAGATTTTTATTTTTATTTATTTTTTTTTAAAGATTTTTATTTTTTTAAGTTATTATTTATTTAAGTAATCTCTGCACCCATCATGGGGCTTTAACTCAAAACCCCAAGATCAAGGGTCACAGGCTCCGATGACTGAGCCAGACAGAAGCCCCATCACATTGTTCATATTTTAACAAATTTTTTTAAGTTTATTCATTGATTTTAGCACTCTCTACACCCAACATGGGGCTCAAACCCACGACCCTTAGATCAAGAGTCACACATGCTTCCCGCTGAGCCAGCTAGGCATCCCTTAGTTTATATTTTAGTTGTAGGTAAATAGAAGATGATAGACAGATGACAGAAGATATAGATAGATACATGATAGATAGCCTATATTGTCCAAGAAGGTGACAAGAGTTATGAAGAAAAATCAAGAGGAAAAGGATAGGGAGCAGGAGACATTACTGTGAAGGTAATATTAAAGATGGAAAGGAGGGCGCCTGGGCGGCTCAGTCAGTTGAGCGTCTGCCTTTGGCTCAGGTCATGATCCTGGGGTCCTGGGATTGAGACCCCACATCGTGCTCCTTGCTCAGCAGAGAGCTGCTTCTCCCTTTCGCTCTGCTCTTCCTGCACTCATGCTCTCTTGTACACTCTCTCTGACACACATGCTCTCTCTCTCTCATAATCTCTCTCTCAAATAAATAAATAAAATCTTTTAAAAATTAAAAAAAAAAAAAGATGGAAAGGAGGTGAGAGATCAGCCTGGAAGGTTTTCTGGGGGAGGGACAGATCAGTGAGAGGTAAGAGTGACCGCAAAATCCCTGATTTGGGAGAGCTTCAGGCTTGTTCTAGGATGGGAAGGTCAGTCGCAGGAGGGTGGAGAGGCACAAAGGTGACAGGACAGAGGTGTTCCTCCCAACGTGAGAACACTGAAAGAGGATTTTGAGCAAAGGAATAGCTTGATACCATTTGTCTTTACACAAATTCACTCTGGCCAGTATGTGGAGACTACTTTAGGAAGGCTAGGGTGCAAACAGGGAGACCAGCTGGGAGGCTGTTGGAATCGTCCAAGGGTTGGATGGTGGTGTGGAGAGAGTGGTAATCTTGGAGCGGTCAGAAAAGATCAAATGCAGCTTAGGTCGGCACACTTGCTAGAGGTCACAGGTAACTTCAAGTCCCCAGCTCTCCTGTGACGTGGGCAATAACACAATATATAAATATTCCTTAAAAGAAATAACCAGGGGCACCTGGGTGGCTCAGTGGGTTAAGCCTCTGCCTTTGGCTCAGGTCATGATCCCAGGGTCCTGGGATCGAGCCCTGCATCGGGGTCTCTTCTCAGTGGGGAGCCTGCTTCCTCCTCTCTTGGTCTGCCTCTCAGCCTACTTCTGATCTGTCAAGTAAATAAATAAATAAATAAATCTTAAAAAAAAAAAAAAAAAAAGATAAAAAGAAATAACCAGAGGTGCCTGGGTGGCTCAGTGGGTTAAGCCTCTGCCTTTAGCTCAGGTTGTGGTCTCGGGGTCCTGGGATCGAGCCCCACATTGGGCTCTCTGCTTGGTGGGGAGCCTGCTTCTCCCTTTCTCTCTGCCTACTTGTGATCTCTCTATCAAATGAATAAATAAAATCTTTAAAAATAAATAAATAAAAATAAAAGAAATAACCATTTCTTGCTACTCTGCTGGTTTTCTAAGCCCTAGTTCATGTGATCAAAACTCACTCCAAGAACTGAAAAAAGAAACACTGGAGGACACAAAAGATTAAAAGAAAGAAGTAACTGGATTCAAGATATATTTTGAAGGCACAGTCCACAGAGATGGCATTAAGGTTTTGGCCTGAGCAACTAAAAAGATGGAATTGGCACACACGGAGATGGAGAAGACTATAAGATGAACCCATCTAATATTTCAATATTAGTTTGAAATACTAATTTTGCGATGCTTTTTAGAAATCCAAATGGGGATGTGAGGTCATATGAGATTGTGTTTGGGGAATAGGTCTGGGATAGACGTACATTTAAAGGTCAAAAGTATATAGTTAGGGGGGCACCTATAAGCATCTGACTTAAGCTCAGGTCATGACCTCAGGGTCTAGAGATCCAGCCCGGAGTCAAGTCAGGTCCTCAGGGCAGGCTCCACCCTCAGCAGGGAGTCTGCCTCTCCCTCCGTCCCACCCCTGCCCGGGCTCTGGGCTCGCTCGCTCACTCTGTGCCTCTCACAATAAATAAAATCTTTTTTTTTTTTTTTTAAAGATTTTATTTATTCATTTGACACAGAGAGATCACAAGTAGGCAGAGAGGCAGGCAGAGAGAGAGATAGGAGGAAGCAGGCTCCCCGCGGAGCAGAGAACCCGATGCGGGACTCGATCCCAAGACCCTGAGATCATGACCTGAGCCGAAGGCAGCGGCTTAACCCACTGAGCCACCCAGGCGCCCACAATAAATAAAATCTTAAAAAAAAAAAAAAAAAAGCATATCGATGGTATTGAAAGTCATAAGACAGGAAAATCACCAATATAGTGAGTGTGGATAGAAAAGGGGTTTGAGGGGCGCCTGGGTGGCTTAGTTAGTTAAGGGTCTACCTTCTGCTCAGGTCATGATCTCAGAATCCTGGGATCCAACCCTGCCTCAGGTTCCCTGCTCAGCGGCAGTCTGCTTCTCTGTCTGCCCTCTCTCCACGAATGTGTGTGCACTCTTTCTCAAATAAATAAAATAGAAGGAGGGAGGGAGGAAGGGAGGGACGGAACGGAAGAAGGAAGGAAGGAAGGAGGGAAACAGGAAGGAAGAGAGAGAGAAAGAGGGAAGGAAGAAAGGAAGGGAGAGAGGGAACAGAGGAAGGAAAGAAGGAAGGAAGGAAAGAAAGGAGGGAGTAAAGGGAGGAAGGAAGGGAACAGGAAGGAAGAAAGAAAGGGAGAGAAAAAGAAAAAAGAAGAAAGGAAGAGGGGTCACCTGGGTGGCTCAGTGGGTTAAGCTTCTGCCTTCCACTCAGGTCATCAGGTCATGATCCCAGGGTCCTGGGATTGAGCCCGGCATCAAGATCCCTGCTCAGCAGGGTGCCTGCTTCCTCCTCCCCCGCTGCCTATTTTGTGATCTCTCTGCCAAATAAATAAAATCTTTAAAAAATAAAAAGAAGAAAGGAGAGGGTTGAGAACTAAGCTTTGGTACACTCTTAACTTTTAGATGTCTGGGGATGAGAGGAACCAGAAAGGAGACAGAGAACCATCAGGATAGCAGGTGGAACACCAACAGAGTATAAATTAAGGAAAGGAGGTTTAATTCAAAGCATAACAGTTTTGGGGGCGCCTGGGTGGTTCAGTGGGTTGAAGCCTCTGCCTTCGGCTCAGGTCATGATCCCAGGGTCCTGGGATCAAACCGAACATCAGGCTCTCTGCTCAGCGGGGAGCCTGCTTCCCCCCCTCTCTGCCTGCCTCTCTGCCTCCTTGTGATCTCTGTCTGTCAAATAAATAAATAAAAATCTTTTTTAAAAGTGCAGTTTTTGTTTGTTTGTTGTTGTTTGACTATTTGTGGTCACTTTATCAGGTCTCGTGACCATATTTTCCAATGACCCATTATTTTCTCTAAGACACTGACTTTTGCCTTTGCCGAAAGTGTTCATTTTCCGGAATTCGCTTCCCTACACTTTCAGCTTTTCCATCTCTGCTCAATCAAAAATCCTCCAAGAAGTCTTCTCTGATCGCCCTCCCTGGCCACACCTTCCTTTGTTTGTTCTCCCTCAGCATCTAGTGCACATGGCATTGTTGGTTTTTTATTTTTGGTACTCATCACACGACATTATAATTGTCTTTTGGTCTATTTTGATCTACTCAATAAATTGCTAGCTCCTCAGAGAAGATGTTGTTTAATTATTTCTTTTCTCTCCAGCACAAGATAAGCACTCGTGAACTATTAGTTAAATAAGCAATAAATGGTTCCTAGCCTATAAATGTTAAAAATCACTAAATATATCTATAAACACACATACGTTTGTACTTATAGGGACAAGAAACAGCTACTTATAGACTGGATTTATTACGTAGAGTGAACGTAAAGAAGCAAGAAATAGAGGCAGAAACTTTTACGAGAATTAAATGAAAACAGGTGACCGCCTCCCAGTTTGGATTACACTCAGGTAAACTCAAATGGACAATGGGTGAAGAGTAAAAACAACGATAAGTCGATAATCAATCCGATGATCCCACCAGTGATAAATTAATAATAAGTTTGATAATTCCACATTTGATGAGTACACTATGCCTGAAAATCGAGGGGCAGCGAAGTCTATATTAATACGCATCATGACTGTCGCTTCCTGACAGGTCAGTAATATCTGATGCAAAGCTGGGACACCTGTGTTCTTAAAAGATTCCTAAATGCACTCCTAACGTGCATTTCTTAACTTTAAGTGAGGAATAAATCTTTTCTGAAAAATATTTTTCATTTTTAATATTTAGCGCTTTTTTTCTTCTCCCTTTCGGATTATGCTCCTTGGAAAACAAAATCTAAAATCACTTTTGCATTTGCAGGCCTGGACTCTACTTGTAACACACCCCTCCTCCACCCACACAGCCCACCCAGACAAATCCAAGGTCTCTGACACCTTCCTAAGCATTCTCTCAACCTTATTCAAATTGCTTTCCTGGGCAAAGAATGTAGTAAGTTTGCCTTCTAGCTACCAGCCCCCTTCCCTTTGGTCTTTCACTCCAGAGGCTCTGACCCCAGATACAATGAGACACAGGTGGGGGGATGGGAGGGAATTTGGCCCAGGCTTTAGGCGAAGACCCCCGTCAGCAAAGAACAAAGCTTCTGGGACCTGGGGTTTAGAGAGCTGCGGGCAAACTAAGGAGTTTGGTGGCCTTGACGGCACTCGTTTACCAACTGTGCTAACAAAGCCAGGAAGTCAAGTTTTCTTCTTTTTTGTTTACTTTTACCCCAGTTTTATTGAGACGGAATTGACATATGGCATTGTATTAGTTTAAGGTGCACAACACACCTTAAAGGGACTTAAGGGACTGATACACGTAGATGTTGCAAGTACATCGCCACAATTCGTTCACTCCATCCATCCCTCACATTACCCCTTAAAAAAAAAAATCATACTCTATCTGTAATGAGACAGAGACTCTCTGCCTGAACCCAATGTATTTCCACCCACCTCTTCCTTGAAACTCTATTTTTACTCTTCTCCCTTCCAGAATGATGGTCTGAGAAGACAAAGAAAAGATTACAGAGAATTCGATCTCCGCACTTTGGTCCTGGGACCCCTCCTAGGCTCACAAATTGGCATCCTTGAGTTGAGAACAGAAATTGTTACGACAGCAAAGCCAGCAGGTCTAGGTGGAGACCCAAGGAGCAAAGCACATGCGAGGATTAGTCTGGCTTGCACCTCCGAAAAAGATATAATTAAGTTTGCTAAGGGTTTACTTGGAGAAGGAGACTGAAAAGAGGAAGAAATCTTAGCTTTCTCGAATATTGAATTTGAGAGTGGGGAGGAAAATTGAATGCTGCGAACTGTTATCTTTGTCTATAAATATGTTTGTGCTGAAACCCAACCATAACAACTGGTCCTTTGGAAAACATATGGAAGAAACCAAAACGAAAAACGAAAAAAACAATTTCAGAGTGGGGATGGAGTGGAGTTGCAGGACATGGCAGAAATGCCAGGCCAGGGAAAGAAAAGTGGATTTAAAAAAGAGCCAGAAGGGGAAAGAAAGGCGGGAAGAAGATGTTTGCTTAGGAGAGTCCAACAGAAATTCTAAAAGGAACAGGTCACAAACGCTTTGGCAAGACCATTCAGGAATGGTCATTTCATGATATTCAGGAATATCATTTGCTCAGGGAAATGTTCTTCTTGGCCTCCCTCTTTCCAGGTCAAGAAGTTTCATTATTTTACATCCAGGAATGTCCCAGATAAAATTAGAAAGGGTGCCCTCAATCTATCATGTTGTTTACTGGATTAAAATAATAATCGCAACAAAAAGGTAGTTTCGAACTTGGAGATCATGAGCATAGGATAAGGATAGAATTTCTCTTAAGAGCCCCGATTTGTAGGTGATGGGTGTTGAGAACTATTAGGATTTAGGTATGTATTTTCTTTACTTTTTACAGCAACACAGAAAGAGGCACAGATGACGAAACTGAGCAACAGGTACATGAAAACCACTTATAAATTTCCCATACTGATAGCCTATGTGTAATTACCTGCAGGCACCAAAGTCAGCGGCTACAGCTCCTTTCCTCGGGCTTTTATTAAAAAGGAGACAACAGTCCTGGGGGAAAGACTTGCACAGCTCTGCATCTCTCTGAAAGTTAAAAAAAAAAACAAACCAAACCAAAACAAAAAAAACAATGAGAACACCTTGAAAACAAGTCCTATTTTTAATATCAACTGACACCTTAGCAACACACAATAAGTGTTTTATTGTGACCTTAGGGGGACTCGGAAGAGGAAAACCAAGCTCCCTGGGCGAAGCTTTTGCCAGCAGTAGCTCCATTTGGAGACCCTAAGGGGTCTTAAATCAAGGAATTAATTGTTCTAGTGGAAGATTCGATCACCTTAGGTAGCCTTAGGTGCATCTCTGATTTGAAAAGATGGAAACGTGGCGAACCCAGAAATATTTAATTGTTGGTCTTACTTTTCCTCTTGAGGTCTCGGGGGCCCCGTTTTCCCGTTCCCCACCCAGTCTGGACTACCCTGCCGCCACCTTTTACATGACAATGGCCTTGGTGAGACTGGCAGACAGGATTAACCGAGAATTTCCAAGGGTGTGTGTGGGCGTGGGGCTGCCAGGAGGGGCGGGTCTGAGGATGGCGGAGCCTTCCTTATAAATCTAGAGCCTAGAGAATCTTCACCTTTGACTCCCTTGGGCTGCTTGGCTCTTACCCTTTCCTGGGTGACCTCCTTCATTCTGTCTTTCTCATACTCTTACACCTGGACGTCTTTCTGTTTCTCTCGGCTCTTCCACCTGGATCCAGAAGCCTGGGCCTACCTTACAATCTTGCTCTTTCCCCCCCTCTACCCTCAACTCCCCAACATGAGTGCGGATCCAGCTCCGCCCCAGTGCCCGTCTGGCCCCAGACCGCCCGGGTCTAGGGACTGTTCTCCAATGCCTGAGGTTTGCAGGCCTGAAGAAAATTACGCGTTCCTACAAATGTCATCTGCTGAGACGCCCCACGCGGAGACCGGTAAGGCAAACGCGAATCCTCGGAAAGCTGATCTTGAGGGAACGTGAAAAGCAGGAGGAGGGTCAGGGTCCTTCGTTTCCCTCGTGAGCATTTGTAGGCCATTCATACTAGCAGGTGTCCCCAGTGAATCCTCTCGGCACCTGCCTCGGTTGTAAGTTGGTGACGGGAGCCCTTCCACCTGTCCCAGGTTGTCAGTCGAGAGACGAGGGCCTTGGGGTGCCGGCATCTGGACCGTTCACTGCGTATTTGAGCGATGAGGTGCCTAGGCACTGTGGAAACGCAGATGCGCCGGAATAAATGAGCTGATCGTCTTAATCTCGCGGTGCAGAGCGCACGCAGTAGGGGTGTCACTGCTAGAGCCACAAGTCCTGGCATCGCAGCTGGGGGACGCGGGGAGCTTCTGAACTTTCTTACTAGTATACTAGTATTTTTCAAGGGAGTGCCAGAAGCGGCGTGGTAATTGTGCATCTCGCCTTCTTGAAACGTTTTTGCCTTTGTGCGACACCAGTAATCGCCTCTTCTCCCACTCCTGAGCTCTGCGAGTTACTAACCCGGACAGTTCTGAGTTCCTGGGAGCCTGCTATGCCCACGTCTCCTACATGCCGGGGAGATGTGCATTCCATTTTATGGTAGCTAGTTCTAGGTTTACTCTGCTGACAGAGTGACTAGAGCCCAAATCTGAAACTCTGGTTGGCTTCTAAATGGTGACTACAGGTGGAGCCGGGGGCTGTGCTCAGGACACTGTAAAGGTAGTACTTTTTGTAAACCAGGCAGGAGTTGTTGAAAATGAAAATGTAAATTTTTACCATTTTTTAAAGACTTAGGGTAAAGATAATTAAGACTTTAAAAATTCTTTACATGATGATTGTCCCTAAAATTAAGCTGTGCGGAAGGAGGAAGTAGGCAACTACTTTAATGGAATGTTAGATTTTAATGTTACGCTGTTTTCCTAAACTTCGGGTTGATGTCCTTTCATAATTTCGAACTTTGGAAGTAAAGTGCTGAGTCGTGAGAAACAGCTTGGGTATGAGCAAGTAGACTAAGCAGGTGGGCATGCCCTACTTAGCAAGCCAAGGGCAAGTTTTTAGAGAGAGTTGTTAGGAGATGCCCCACCATAGTCCTTGGTCTAGCCCCACTTTCTTTCCTTCTAGATGTACTTAAAGGAAGCATAAGATTGTGAATTTTTGCCCCATACAGGTTGTCTTTATTCCATGACAACTGAAATTGAGCATGGGGAATAAATACCTCCGTGCAATTAAGAGTTTAAGAGGCTACCAAATATAGGCAATATAGGAAATTCATTTTTACTTTATTATTTTTTTTAAAGACTTCATTTGTGACACAAGCAGGGAGAGTGGAAGGCAGAGGGAGAAGCAGGCTCCCTGCTGAGAAAGGAGCCCGATGCAGGAGATGCAGGACTCGATCTGAGGACATGACCTGAGCCACTCAGACATCCCAAAGAAATTTTTAGATAGTAAGTCGATATACGCAAAGTCCTGGTGCTAAGCAATTTTCTGTCACTTTGCTTTAATCAGTGAAGGAACTCCGTGAAGGACAGAAATACTTTTGGAAATGTGGTCCCAGAGCTAGTAAAGGCAGAGTTTGTACTGAAACTGAAGCCTGTCAGAATTCTCAGTTCCTGCTAGTCCTGGTATTTGGAACTGGGCAGGGTAAACTGTGGATTTTATTTTATTTTTATTTATTATTATTATTTTTAAAGATTTGCTTATTTATTAGACAGCAAGAAAGGGAACACAAGCAGGGGGAGTGGGAGAGGGAGAAGCAGGCTTCCCGCTGATCAGGGAGCCCAATGGCTTGATCCCAGGACCCTGGGATCACGGCCTGAGCCGAAGGCAGATGCTTAACGACTGAGCCGCCCAAGTGCCCCTAAACTGTGGATTTTAGAGAGTCCCCAGAATCTGATGTAAATGATACGACTAATTTTACAGAAGGGAGTCCAGTGATCATTCCCAACTTTCTAAGCAGCCACAGTGTGGGCTCTGGAGCGTTAATTTGCAGTAAAAAGCTTTTGTCAAAGAGGTTCGAGGGGGCTCCTGGCTGGCTCAGTTAGAGGAGCATGTGTGACTCTTGATCTTGTAAGTTCGAGCCCCATGTTGGATGTAGAGATTACTTAAAAATAAAATCGTTAAAAAAAAAAAAAAAAGTTTGAGTCCCACTCTGCTTCCCAGCAGGTGAGCTATTGGCCATGTCCACTGGATGTGAAATGGCCACAACTAGTATACACTTACTGGGTTGGCATCATACAAAGGTGAGCCAAGTGTTCAGGGTCATGGAGGAGTTTTTATTTACTACCTAATTCTGAGGTTGTGAGAACTTCAAAAATACTTCGGAAACAATAAATTTGTGAATATGATTTAATCTTCGGAAAGTTTCAGAGAAAAATGTTTTATTCCCGACAGTGTCTCCTCTTCCTTCCTCTGTGGATCTGCTTGTTCAGGACAGCCCCGATTCCTCCACCAGTCCCAAGGTGAAACTACCGCCCACTTCTGCAGAGGAGAGAACTGGGAGGAGGGAAGACACGGCCCAGGGCAAGAAACAGAAGATCAGGACCGTGTTCTCTCAGACCCAACTCTATGTCCTCAATGATCGATTTCAGAGGCAGAAATACCTCAGCCTCCAGCAGATGCAAGAACTTTCCAACATTCTGAACCTTAGCTATAAGCAGGTAAGGTGTGTTTTGCTGTCCTTGCAGTGACAAATAAAAAGTCTTATTTGAAGGGGAAAAAAAAGGTTTATTTGCAGATGAGCAGTACTAACATCTGTGTGCTGTGTTTGTGTGCCCCCTACAAATAATTTTATTATAAAAGTGGGATCTGATAACATTTCATGACTGACTTTCTTTTTTTAAGATTTTTTTTTATTTAGGGGTTAAAGCCTCTGCCTTTGGCTCGAGTCATAATCCTGGGGTCCTGGGACTGAGCCCTGCATTGAGCTCTCTGCTCAGCAGGGAGCCTGCTTTCCATCCTCTCTGCCTGCCTGCCTTTTGCCCTGCTTATGATCTCTGTCGCATAAATAAATAGTCTTTTTTTTTTTTTTTTAAGATTTTTATTTATTTATTTGACAGAGAGGACAGAACGGGGAGGGAGAGGCAGTCTAGATCCCAGGACTCTGGGATCATGACTGAGCCAGAGGCAGACGTTTAACCAACTGAGCCACCCAGGCACTCCTCATGACCATCTTTAAAGCCAACTAACTTGAGGGGCTTTGACATTCATACACAGAGCATTGTTTCCAGATTGCAGAAAGGACTCTAGAAGTCTCCATTTTAGGTAATTGTGCTTGTTAGGGGGAAAAAACGTTAACAATACTGGTACATGGATACTACCAGTATTTTATATTTTCCTGTCACCTTTTTTTTTTTTTTTTTTTTTGTAGGTGAAGACCTGGTTCCAGAACCAGAGAATGAAATGTAAGAGGTGGCAGAAAAACCATTGGCCAAAGGAGAGCAAGAGTGTGACTCAGGTAAGGGGAAGCTTTTATTCTCTGGTTCCTTTTCACTGACTTCTTAGTTTTGCTTCTTGTTAAACCGGACAACCTCTGCCACAGACAATTCTGATTTCCCTCCGAGCTTTTCAGGTAATCTGCCATTCCCTTTCAGAATAGCACAGCAGCCACGGAATACCCAGCCTTCTACTCCTACCACCAGGGACACCTGATGAACGCTTCTGCAAACCTTCCAGTATGGAGCAGCCAGACCTGGAATAACCCGAATTGGAGCAACCAGACCTGGAACAGCCAATCTTGGAGCAACCACTCCTGGAACGGCCAGTCTTGGAGCAACCACTCCTGGACCAGTCAGACCTGGTGCCCCCAAGCTTGGAACAGCCAGCTCCACAGCTGTGGAGAGGAATCCCTGCAGCCCCAGATCCAGTTCCAGCAAAATTCCATCAGCGATTTGGAGTCCCTCCTAGAAACTTCTGGGGAAAGCTATAGTGTAATACAGCAGTCTGCTAAATATTTCAGTACCCAGCAAATCATGGATTTGTTCCCAAATTACTCTGTGAACATCCAGCCTGAAGATGTGTGACGACGAGTATTACTTGATCTTGGTTTGGGCAATGGCTGTGTCACGTCTCCTAGGTTTTGTCTTTTAGAGTCCTGTGTCTTTGCCCTAAGATTGTATTTCCCATTATTCTTACTATATCTATTGAGGGGGTATGATTGGAGTCAAAGCTCTCAGTAGCATTGGCTGTGCACAACATGGAACAGGTGTTTCTGGCTGTAGCTAACTGGGTACAGTCCTACTGTGGGTATCCTCGGGCTCTAGAATCTAACATCAAGAATAGGAAGTAAAGATACAAAGACATGTGATGAAGGATAATGGTATATTTTGAGATTTTGAGGCTTTCTTGTTAACAACCTTAGTTTTTAATGGTGAAGGGTAAAACTAAAATGTGCTTCATTGATTTCCTCTGCCCCTTGTGAGGTTTTACTAGAACTGTTAATTATAGTATTTGTAGAGAGATGTTTTGTATTTTAACATGATAATAGTACAAGTTTGGCTGGTTGGTGGATAGGTTTAAGTACAAATAAATAAAAATACCCACTTTACCCTTTGTTGTCTCTACCTTGATTTTACCAGTAGTAAAGTGAGTAAAAATTGGACTAAAACAGGGTTTTTTAATTTAGTTCTTAAAGATTTTATTTATTTGGCAGAGGGAAAGGGAGAAGTAGGCTCTCTGCAGAGAAAGGAGCCCAGCCCGCCAGAGTAGATCCTAGAACCCTTGGGATCATGACCTGAGCAGAAAGCAGATGCTTGATGGACTGAGCATCCAGGTGCCCAACATGGGTCTTTTTTTTTTTTTTTAAGATTTTATTTATTTGACAGAGATCACAAGTAGGCAGAGAGAGAGGGGAGAGCAGGCTCCCTTCTGAGCAGAGAGCCCCATGTGGGGCTCCATCCCAGGACCCTGGGATCATGACCTGAGCCGAAGGCAGAGGCTTTAACCCACTGAGCCACCCAGATGTCCCAAGATTTTTATTTTTTAAGACCTATAAATGTCAGCTTTGATTAAATAAAAAAGACCTTATTAAATTTACAGGCCAACTACAAAACACAATGTTTTAAAGTATAAATCAATGTTAACAGATTGTTGCAGAGAATAATCTATAAGTTCTGAGTCAAATACTGTAATAGACATTTTTGTCCAGGTACGTTATGTTCTCAACTTAGGATAGGCTAGGCAAACCTCTATGAATGACACTAATACTTTTTTTTACTATCTTTTTTTCCCATTCTGGCTCACCCCTAAATTGGTCTGGTTGAGTCAGTCCACCTTCCTCAGTGGCCTTCCAGCTCTACAGGAACATTATTTCCCAAAGCAGCAGAGAAACTAACCAGGTGGTTTTCCTGGTCCTTTCCCTCGTGGTTCCCCCAATTGTCCAATGTTGTGAAACCTTATCCAAACTATCTAGACATTTCACAGAAGAAATCCGGGATAATTTCTGCCAAGACCTGAGGACAACACAAAATCTTTAGCTGTCTGTTATTTGAGTTTTGTGCCAAGTACTATATTATGAATGGAGAAGATGATAATAACAGCACTGATCACATGATCTGGGATCATGACCTGAGCCGAAGGCAGAGGCTTTAACCCACTGAACCACCCAGGCGCCCCGTAAATAAATCTTTAAAAAACAAAAAGAGCACTGATCCACCAATTAAAATAGTACATGAAATCACTTCTCAATCCCCACATTTTAGTTTTATAATTCAACCAGATTTGAATATGACTTTTTTTTTTTAAGATTTTATTTATTGGGCAGACAGATCACAAGTAGGCAGAGGGAAAGGAGGAAGCAGGCTCCCTGCTTAGTAGAGAGCGGGATCTCGATCCCAAGACCCTGGGATCATGACCTGAGCCTAAGGCAGAGGCTTTAATCCACTGAGCCACGCAGACACCCCTTAAGTATGACATTTCATAGCATCTCACTGTTCTGCCACTTTTTTTCTCTTAAATTTTTTTTCTTAAATACTGTGACACTGGGATCCTGGCTTGTTCAGCTGGTTGAGCCCTGACTCTTGATCTCAAGAGCCCTGAGTCCAGACCCCACATCATCAGGAATAGCAATTACTTTAAAAAATTAAAAAGGAAAATAATACATCACATTTTTACAAAATTCTTTGCATGTAGTGAATTGCCAGTACATCTGAGGAAATACTAAATGGTGACCCAGACCCTAGAAATGGGAAAATAGTGATTATAAAGTGATAGTCTTAAGGAAACTTCAAAGTTAGCTCTCCAGCACTGAACCTTCCCTGTTTAAGTGATGTTTCAACACCCTTGACTGCTGCTTGTTTTGCTTTGGATTAAGCTCAGCTATAAGACATTGGGAATAGGCAAGGAAATGGCTAAGAATTAAAGATTTAGAGCAGTTGGGGCACCTGGGTGGCTCAGTGGGTTAAAGCCTCTGCCTTTAGCTCAGGTCATGATCCCAGGATCCTCGCAGGGAGCCTGCTTCCTCCTCTCTCTCTGCCTGCCTCTCTGCCTACTTGTGATCTCTGCCTGTCAAATAAATAAATAAAATCTTTATAAAGATTTAGAGCAGTAAAAAGAACACTTTTTTTTTTCTTTTTTAAGATTTTATTTATTTGAGAGAGTAAGCAAGAGAGAACAAGCTAGGGGAGGGGCAGAGAGAGAGGGAGAAGCGGACTCCGGGGACTCGGTCCTGGGACTCCAAAATCATAACCTGAGCCAAAGACAGACGCTTAACTGACAGGCACCCAGGCACCCCTAATTCCTATTTAAAAAATACTAGAGAGGCGCTTGGGTGGCTCAGTGGGTTAAGCCTCTGCCTTCGGCTCAGGTCATGATCTCGGGGTCCTGAGATCGAGCCCCACATCGGGCTGTCTGCTCAGCAGGGAGCCTGTTTTCCCTTCCTCCTCTCTGCCTGCTTCTCTGCCTACTTGTGATCTCTGTCTGTCAAATAAATAAATAAAATCTTTAAAAATAAATAAATAAAAATAAAAAAATAAAAGATACTAGAAGGGAAAAATAAAGATTGAAAGAAGAAAAAAGGAGAAAGATGATTTCTGGTGTTCCACCTTCTCTTTTGGAGATAAGGAATTCTGGAAATACCGTTCACCCACTCTTCTTCCCAACAGGTGAATGTTAGGGTAAAGACAAAACCCAAAGGCAGAAGACAGCGAAACCCAGGATCATCAGGGAACCAGAGAGAGTCTGCATTTATCTTTTCAAAAGATAGGACCTCTTGGGTGCCTGGGTGGCTCTGTGACTTAGACATCTGTCTGGCACTCTGGTAACGATCTCAGTGTCCTGGGATTTAGCCCCCCATCGGGCTTTCTGCTAGGTGGGGAGCCTGCTTCTCCCTCTCACTCTGCCTCTCCCCTCCCCCTTACTTGTGCTCTCTTTCAAATAAATAAATAAAATCTTTAAAAGATATAATAAGTTAGGGGTGCCTGGGTGGCTTAGTCATTAAGTGGCTGCCTTTCGCTCAGGTTACGATCCCAGGGTCCTGGGATCAAGCCCCATGTAAGGCTCCCTACTCAGGGAGGAGACTGCTTCTCCCTTTCCCACTCTCGCTGTTTCTATTCTCTCTCTCGTTGTATCTCTGTCAAATAAGTCAATAAAATCTTTTAAAAAGAAAGATATAATAAGTTGGGACACCTGGGTGGCTCAGTCGGTTAAGCAGCTGCCTTCGGCTAAGGTCATGATCACAGGGTCCTGGCATGGAGCCCCACACTGGGCTTCTTGCTCAGCCGGAAGCCTGCTTCTCCCTAGCCTGCCATTCTCCCTGCTTGTGCTTGCTCTGTGTGTCTCTTGCTCACTCACTCCATGTTAAATAAATAAATAAAAGGGAAATAAATTAATAAAAGATTGGTCCTCTTCCTCCCTCCCCCGCCAAAAAGGGTGTTTTTATGAAAGCACAGGGACAGAGCCCACGGGCAGAAAGAAGATTCCTGGACTTTTTAGATTGCAAAATTAAAACTTGCTATTAAGAACAAATTTAAGGGGCGCCTGGGTGGCTCAGATGGTTGGGTGCCTGCCTTTGGCTCAGGTCATGATCCCGGGGTCCTGGGATCGAGCCCCACATCGGGCTCCCTGCTCAGCGGGGAGCCTGCTTTTCCCCTCTCTCTCCCCACTTGTCCCCCCTTGCATGTGCTCTCTCGCTCTATCAAATATATAAAATCTTAAAAAAAAAGACTTAAAAATAAAAAAGAACAAACTTAAGCAATAGAGAAATGTATAACGTGGTTGGTTTTATGTGAATTTTTACGGATACCATACATTCTCCTCTAGAAGTTTGTTGTGTATCTTTTCCACTTAGCATTATATCTTCAACCTCTTTGCAAGTCAGAATTTAGAGGTATATATCTATTTGGAAGAATCTTAAATACTGATAATTACTTTTTTAAAAATTTATTTATGTATTTATTTAGGGCATCTCTATAACCCAACATGAGGCCAGAACTCACAACCCCAAGATCAAGAGTCACATGCTCTTCCAATGAAGCCAGGCAGGCACCCTGATAATTATGTTTTTAAAAAGGGTTTGGGGCACCTGGGTGGCTCAGTGGGTTTAGCCTCTGCCTTGGCTCAGGTCATGATCTCAGGGTTCTGGGATCCAGCTCTGTATCGGACTTCCTGCTTCTCCCTCTCCCACTCCCCCAGCTTGTGTTCCCTCTCCCGCTGTGGCTCTCTCTGTCAAAAATATTTAAAAAAAAATTTTTTTTAAATCTTAAAAAAAAAAAAAGGATTTATTTTCCTAAATGTATCAGCCAAGGTTGAGATCATTTCTTTCTTGAATATTCTCTATCAAGTGAAGTTGAGGTAGTCGAACTAAGGGAAAGATTAGTTTTGGGGACTCTTCCTAAGATCTCGGTGTGACTTTGTCATTCCCTTAAAAAACAAAACAAAACAAAACCAAAAAACCCTACTCAAACAATATTAATATTGTTATTAATATTAAAACAAGATTATTACAAAAAATTAACTTTTATTTTTTTTTAATTTTTAAAAGATTTTATTTATTTATTTGACAGAGAGAGAGAGAGACAGAGCAGGAACATGGGCAGGGGGAGTGGGAGAGGCAGAAGCAGGCTTCCATGACCCAAGGATCAGGACCTGAGACGAAGACAGAGGCTTATTAACCATCTGAGCCACCCAGGTACCCCTAAAGTTAACTTAAAAATTTTTTTTTAAATTTACTTATTTGAGAGACAGACAGAGATACCGAGAGAGAGCACAAGTGGAGAGGAAAGGGAGAAGCGGGCTCTGGGCTAAGCAGGGAGTCTGACGGGGGATCAGATTCCAGGACCCTGGGATCATGACTTGAGCTGAAGGCAGAGGCTTTAACTCACTGAGCCACCCAGGCGCCCCTAAAGTTAATTTTTTTTTTAAGTTAACTTTTTTTTTTTTTTAAGATTTTATTTGTTTGACAGACAGAGATCACAAGTAGGAAGAAAGGCAGGCAGAGAGGGGAAGGGAAGCAGGTTCCCTGCTGAGCAGAGAGCCCAATTCGATGTAATACGGGGCTTGATCCCAGGACCCCAGGACCCCAGGACCCCAGGACCATGACCTGAGCTGAAGGCAGAGGCTTTAACCCACTGAGCCACCCAGGCACCCCTAAAGTTAACTTTTTTTAACATCATTGTTAACTTTCAAATTATCTTTGCATACATTTCCATGTGTATACATGACACACAACAGAATTATAACACAATTTTCCTATCCAAATACGGAATTCCATCATGCATTTTGTTCTGCAACCTGCTTTTTCTACTTAAGAATATATCAGGGGAAAAAAAAACACTCGTATGTCATCGAGGGGGTACCCAGCTGGCTCAGGAGATCGAGTGACTCCTGATCTCCAGGTTTGTGAGTTCAAGTCCCAGGCAGAGCAGAGAGCTTACTTACAATAAATAAATAAATAAGATCAAATGGATGGTGCATGTGAACACAGAAGCACGAGTGGGTTTTGTTTTTTGTTTTATGGGTTTTTTTGTTTGTTTAGTAATCTTTATACCCAAAGTGGGGCTCAAACTCACTGACCCGGAGATCAAGAATAGCATGCTAACCAACTGAGCCAACCAGGTGTTTTTTTGTTGTTGTTTATGTTTTTTTTTTTTAATTCTTTTAACAGTTTTTAAAAATCTATTTTTTGACAGAGAGGGAACACAAACAGGGGGAATGGGAAACGGAGAAGCAGGCTTCCCACTAAGCGGGGAACTCCAGGACCTGATGAGCATGACCCAAGTGGAAGGCAGACGCTCAATGACTTAGACACCCAGGTGCCCTGTTCTTTGTTTTCAAAGAATGTATCATAGAGATTTTTCCACGTGAGTAAATTAAGATCTGGCTCAACTGTTGTATAATATTACCTATTACAGATGCACTACAACTTATTTAAAATTGCTTCCATTTTGGTTATTTGCCACTATAAACTATGTTCCTATTAACATATATATATTTATTATATATATAAAATATATACATATATATGTAAAAAACAAAAATATATATAACTATATATAGGGATACCTGGATGGCTCAGCCAGTTAAGCAGCTGCCTTTGACTCAGGTCATGATCCCAGGGTCCTGGAATGGAGTCCGGCATGGGGCTCCTTGCTCAGCAAGGAGTCTGCTTCTCCCTCTGCCTGCCTCTCCCCCCTGCTTGTGCTCACTCTCTCTCTGATTAAAAAGGAAAAAAAAAAACAAATAAAATTAAAAATCCGGTTCTTTAAAATATATATATATAAAAACATATATAACATATATAAAATATATATATAACAATATAAACAGAAATATGTATAACATACATATATGTATTATATAATAAATACCTAGGAAGGTAGAAGATTGCTGTTTGAGAATAAAGTTAATAAAAGCAAAAAAAAAAAAATTCACTGTCTTCATAAGTAAGCCACATAAAAGCTTGAAGAAGTTGCCAAGAAGAATTAGGAGAGAGAGGTTGCAAACTCAATTTAAAGCCGTTGAGTTTATCCTTTTGGTCACAGACTCACCCAGAATATATACTAGCAAAATAGAGATAAGGCACAAAGGTGAAATTACTTATACATTCACCTGCCCCCCCCCCCACCTTTTCACTTCCTTTCTTTGGAAAATCTTGCTCTCCCCATCTTCCAAAAAGACATGGTTGTTACTTCCAGTGTCCTATTTTGTTTGCTTTACCATGTTTTAGTTTTTAAAACTTACGTTTTCTTCATGTTCGGCTTGCATTTCCCTCTCAGTTTCTACCTGAAAGGGAAAAGCACCCTTGGGTCGATCTGCCTGGCTCTCCTGAATTTCACAGTCTGGCTTCAAAGCTCTCGAGTGGGAGGATTAGAAGCCTTGCTTACTGAATTTCAAGCACCTGGTTCTCCCGGTAAAGGACATGCTTCATTCTGTTCTGAATAATCCTATTCAGAAAACTTCGTGTCTACAGGGAAATAAACAGGCCAGGACGGCAAACCTGAAGGTAAAGACAGACACCCGCCAGACAGGGGCAGGAAAGTGGGGGAGGAACTTTAGTAAATATTGCTTGCCTCCTGGGGCCCAGTGAGCTTCGCCTCAAGCGGGAGATAAAGGGAATTTGTTAAATAAAGAAGCCAGTTGGGGCAGACAAAAGCTTAAGGCGCAGGAAGTTAGTTCGATTAAAGATGCTGGAAGGTAGGCATTTCAATAGGCGCCTCTGTGTGGGGTTGAAGTGAAACCCCACTGAAAAGCAACAGCAGCAGCTGGTGGCCCGGGCTCTCCTTAAAAGAGTCCTAGTTTCTGGGTGGTTGATGGACCACTCTGTGCTCCTAGAAGAAAGCGTTCTCGGGGATTTTGAAAGGTTAAAGTAAGAAAGGACTGGAATACAGCGGTAGCGCTACCTCCCCGTGCAGGAGTCTGCAAGGCATCAGAGAAGCTCGCGGATCAAATGAAGACGCTAGACTGGTCTTCAATTCATCTCCTCAAATTCTCAGGGCACGGGGTATGCGCCTATGCAATACACGCGCTCAGGACTGGTGCAAGTGATGTTCCCAGGACAGGTCTCTGGTGCATGACTCCGGGCAAGGGCGGAGGATGAGAACTTGATATTGGTGGGCCGGGCTTCTGCTGAAGGAAGATACCTGGACACAATCCCACGAGCTTCCTCTTTCGCAGACACGGCGGCCAGCTCTCCTAGCTCTCCTTAGCTTGATGAACAGCTATGGAACTTATTTTCACTACCTGAGCGGAGTACTTGGGAGGCTGGATTGGGGGGTCAATGATGGGTGGCCATGTTAAGTTCATAGTTAGAGCTGTGTAAGAGTATTCAGGGTTAGGCTAAATAAGAGTATTAGGTGCCTCTTTCCATTTCTTTCTGGGCTCTCTGCACCTGTACTCTGCCTACCTAAATCTAATCTGTCTTACTGGTTACTAATTGATCTATAATTTTTTAAAGATTTTTTTTTAAAGATTTTATTTATTTATTTGACAGAGATCACAGAGGCAGCCAGACAGAGGAGGATGCAGGCTTCCCGCTGAGCAGAGAGCCCGATGTGGGGCTTGATCCCAGGACTCTGGGATCATGACCTGAGCTGAAGGCAGAGGTTTTAACCCACTAAGCCACCCAGGCACCCCTAAAGATTTTTTTTTTTAAGTCATCTCCGCTACCAATGCAGGGTGAACTCACAACGCGAGATCAAGAGTCACATGCTGCACCCACAGAGCCACGGAGGCCCCCTGACTTACCTCTAATTAATGTGCTTCCTGTGTTACATACATTCCAATTGTTTCCCACGGTTGAAGTGAACATTATCAACAATATGGTAAGTGCACATTAAACCAGATTAGCCACACAGTTCCTGTCCTTTTTGCAACCTTAGATCTTCCTTGATTTTCAGCCTTCTCTACATGCCAGATCTCATTTCCTAAATCTCAAACCCTTCCTCAGCCACTTAATCCTACCATCATACTTAACATTCCCCAAACTGTGTAGGTTTTGCTGGTCTCTTGGGTGCTGCCCAAGGAACCCTTAAGCACAAATAAGCTAATTTCCACTGGTTCTTTGATCAATTCTTATTATTTACTACGTCAAGAAAAAGGGTTCTTTTTTTTTTTTTTTTTTTTTTTTAAGATTTTATTTGCCAGAGAGGGAGCAAGAATACAAGCCGGCTCCCCGCTGAGCAAGGAGCCTGATGTGGGACTCAATCCCACAACCCTGGGACCATGACCTGAGTTGAAGGCAGGTGCTTAAGGGACTGAGACACCCAGGAGTGCCAAGGGTTCTTTTTTATCTGTTCAGACTCTGCACTCTGCAGTCTTCATCAGGATAAGAGAGAGATGTTGATTATCAACTTCCATCAGTGGCTCTGCACTGTGTCTTTCCTTATGCCACTGGCATTTTCCAAAAAATAAAAATAAGCCAGTTTGGGGGCATCTGGGTGGCTCAGTCATTTAAGTGTCTGCCTTCGGCTCCGGTCCTGATCCCAGGGTCCTGGGATGAGCCCACACCAGCCTCCCTGCTCAGCAGGAGCCTGCTTGACCCTCTCTTCCCCACTCATGTGCTCTTCTCACTATCTTACTTCTCTCTCTCAAATATATAAATAATAAAATTTTAAAATATTTTATTTATGTCAGAGAGAGGGAGAGAGAGCACAAGCAGGGGGAGTGGCAGGCAGAGGGAGAAGCAGGCTCCCGGCTGAGCAGAAAGCCCGATGCAGCGCTCGATCCCAGGACCTGGAGACCATGACCTGAGCTGAAGGTAAGAGGCTTAAGCTACTGAGCCACCCAGGCACCCTATATATGTTTTTTCTTTTCTTTCTTGAATTAGGCTCCATACCCAACATGGGGCTTGAATTCACCACCCTAAGATCAAGAGTCACATGGCCCATGGACTGAGCCAGCTAGGTGCCCCTCCAATATTTTTTATTGTTTATTTCTCTCTTTAGTTCTGTCCATTTTTATTTTATGTATTCTTAAATAATTTTTTGATCCAAGACTAAGGCATTAGGCCTTCCTGATGTTTTATTTTATTTTATTTTTAATTATTTGACAGAGATCACAGGTAGGCAGAGAGGCAGGCAGAGAGAGAGGGAGAAGCAGGCTCCCTGCTGAGCAGAGAGCTGGACTCAGGGCTTGATCCCAGGACCCTGAGATCACAACCTGAGCCAAAGGCAGAGGCTTTAACCCATTGAGCAACCCAGGTGCCCCAGGCCTTCCTGATATATTGATTTACTTTGTTGTTTCTTAAAAATCATTTATCATCCTGTTATTCTTTTTCTTTTAAAGATTTTATTTATTTATTTGAGAGAGAGAGAAGCAGTGGTTCGGGGCAGAGGGAGGGAGGGAGAGAGAAGCAGACTCCCTGCTGAGCAGGAAACCAGATGCAGGGCTGGATCCCAAGACCCAGGTATCATGACCAAACCAAAGGCAACCAGCCACTCAACCGACTGAGCCATCCAGGTGCCCCTCTATTATTCTTTAATACTCTCTTATCTTGGGGGTGCCTGGGTGGCTCAGTGGGTTAAATCCTCTGCCTTCGGCTCCGGTCATGATTCCAGGGCCCTGGGATCAAGCCCCGCATCGGGCTCTCTGCTGGGCAGGGAGCCTGCTTCCCCCTCTCTCTCTGCCTGCCTCTCTGCCTACTTGTGATCTCTGTCAAATAAATAAATAAAATTAAAAAATCACTTATGATCTCCATATTGCTAAACACAATGGCAATTCTCAGCCCTTGTCTTAACTAGAATATAAGGAGGAAATCAGCCTTTCCCTAATAAAAAATAACCAAGTCACCTATTAAGATAAGCATTCAATTAATAGAAAAGATGGTAAATGTTTAACTCCCTTGGACAAACATCATAGCACATTTAGAGAAATTAAGTATTATATTCTTTTTGTTATTCTAAACAGTGTTATCTTTTTGTTTTCCAAGATACTTAATCAGTATCTCTTTCACGTGTCCGTTATCAGCATGCCTTTTCAGTAACCTTTTTGGAGATTGCTAATTTATAGTCTGGTCCACCTGTTCCTTACCTGCTAAGTGGCAAAAGTTGAATCTTCCATACAGGTGTCATGAAGCCTTTCCTTCTCTACTTAGCCCCAGCAAATCCTGGGAGTGGGTCTTTGGTATATTAACATATAAAAGGAGACCCTACAATTTTCATTTTAAAGCCTGGGGTGCTGGTACTTTGATCCTGTCTTGTGAGCATTTTGCTTACTTTCTACATTATAATTCTCATAAATTACAGTGTTTTCTTTCTAATTTGTTTCTATGGTCTTTTTCTACAGAAAACTGGCATATTACTGGAAGGATCTGGACTGTAAGAACAATATATGAGACTACTATTGGTCCTTCAAAATTGAGGGGCCCTAAAAAACCTGCTTTATTTGTCCTAGTTTGGAAGAATTCAAGAAACTTGACCTCTAGTTACCTGGGGTGATGTTCTTGCAATTAATCAAAATAAATAATGAGAGGGCCTAAGTTATTTGGCCTGACCCCAGTTGGGAACCAAGAGCCATACGCACATGAGTAGGTAAAATAGTCATTGGGTGAAGAAATGACATTTGTAGGATCCTTGACACAGTAGCCCCAGGCTCTGTGGTTCTATAATCTGCTGGTGAAGTCCTAATGGGGGCTACAGTTCACTTGGGAGGATGTAAGAATTCAAGGGATGAGATTAAGGTGAAAATCTGGATAGAAATCAGTATGTTTGAAGAGGCTTTAGGTGAAACGGTGTGTCTCCTTTATCTGAATATATTTATAGGAATAAATATTGTGCCTGACTGGGAAATGCTTCCCCTATTTAGCGTTGTAAAACAGAAGGCATACAAATCCACCCTTCCACCCACATTGATTGGATGCACTAGTAGACCAAAATAGTACTTTTTATTTTTTATTTTATTTATTTATTTTTAAAAAGATTTTATTTATTTATTTGACAGACAGAGATCACAAGTAGGCAGAGAGGCAGGCAGAGAGAGAGAGGAGGAGGAAACAGGCTCCCTGCCAAGCAGAGAGCCTGATGGGGGGCTCGATCCCAGGAACCTGAAATCATGACCTGAGCTGAAGGCAGAGGCTTAACCCACTGAGCCACCCAGGTGCCCCTTTATTTTATTTTTTTAAGAGATTTTATTTTTTTATTTGCGAGACAGAGATCACAAGTAGGCAGAGAGGCAGGCAGAGAGATAGAGAGGAGGAAGCAGGCTCCCCAATGAGTAGAGAGACCGATGCGGGGCTTGATCCCAGGACCCTGGGATCATAACCTGAGCCGAAGGCAGAGGCTTTAACCCACTGAACCACCCAGGAGCCCCTATTTTCTAGGTTCCATTAAACCTATTTTTCTTTTTTTTTTTTTTTAAAGATTTTATTTATTTGTCAGAGAGCGAGCGAGAGAGAGTGAGCACAGGCAGACAGAGTGGAAGGCAGAGTCAGAGGGAGAAGCAGGCTCCCTGCGGAGCAAGGAGCCCGATGTGGGACTCGATCCCAGGCTCCCTGCAGGGCAAGGAGCCCGATTTGGGACTCGATCCCAGGACGCTGGGATCATGACCTGAGCCGAAGGCAGCTGCTTAACCAACTGAGCCACCCAGGCGTCCCATATTAAACCTATTTTTCAATACTAAAGATGCTATTTGCAATAAGCACCTATAAAATAAAATGATATAAAATATCTTCTAAGTATTTTATTTGAGAAGTTCTATGAGTAAAACTATAAAACTCTTCTGAGGGGGCTGCCTGGGTGGCTCAGTCAGTTAAGCAGCCAGCTCCTAATTTCTGCTTAGGTCATTATCTCAAGAGTCCTGGGATGGAGCTCCAAGTCGGGCTCCACACTCCTTGCTCCATGTAGAGTCTGCTTCAGATTCTCTCTCCCTCGCCGCCCCTCCCCTTGCTCACACTCTTTCTCTCAAATACATAAAATCTTAAAAAAAAAAAAAACTTGGGCGCCTGGGTGGCTCAGTGGGTTAAGCCGCTGCCTTCGGCTCAGGTCATGATCTCGGGGTCCTGGGATCGAGTCCCGCATCGGGCTCTCTGCTCAGCAGGGAGCCTGCTTCCCTCTCTCTCTCTCTCTCTCTCTGCCTGCCTCTCCATCTACTTGTGATTTCTCTCTGTCAAATAAATAAATAAAATCTTAAAAAAAAAAAAAAAAAAACTTAATAAAAAAGCAAAACCCAAAACTCTTTTGAGGAATATACAGATCGGAACACTTAATATCATAAAAATGTTAGTGCTTCTCAAATGAATTTCTATTCTATGTCCTCCCAATGAAAATATTAGGACAGGTTTCTTTTTGGAAATTGAAAAAATTAATCTGGCAAATTCCAAAAAAGGAAAGTGAGGAGGGACTAGCCCAGCAGATATTTTTGAAATATGTAAACAATTTGGTTCTACAGAAAAACAGATCAATGGGAAAAAGATGGCTCCAAATAGCCCCAAGTACATATGAAAATTTAATGTACAGCAAAGTTGGTATTTCAAATCAAAGAAGAAAAGATGGATTTTTGAGTCTAGGTATTGAGGAAAAAAACACAAAGATGAATCCTTATTTCACAGCATACCCACAAATAAATCCCATAGAAATCAAGAATTTGAACATAAATGAAAGCTATAAAATTACTAGAAGAAACATTAATGTTTAATATTTAATACTTATACTGGGATGAAAACGTTTTTTTTAAGAAGGAATTAATACACAAAGTTTTATAAAAGAAAAGATTGTTAAATTTGATTAATAAAATTTTTTTTTAAAGATTTTATTTATTTATTTGACAGAGAGAGAGATCACAAATAGGCAGAGAGACAGACAGAGAGAGAGATGAGGAGAAGCAGGCTCCCCGCTGAGCAGAGAGCCCCATGCGGACTCGATCCCAGGGCCCTGGGATCATGACCTGAACCGAAGGCAGAGGCTTAACCCACTGAGCCACCCAGGCGCCCCGATTAATAAAAATTTTTAAGGGGCACCTGGGTGGCTCAGTGGATTAAAGCCTCTGCCTTCGGCTCAGGTCATGATCTCAGGGTCCTGGGATAGAGACCCACATCAGGCTCTTCCTAATGCGGGGAGCCTGCTTCCCCGTCTCTCTACCTGCCTCTCTGCCTACTTGTGATCTCACAGATAAAATCTTTAAAAAAATTTTTTTTAATTCTGTAGGGGAAAAAAACTGCAAAATAAATGGCAAACGAAATGTTAATTTCTTTAATATACAGAGGAGGAGAGTCCACGGGAAAGAATTCGACTATTGCAAGTTTTTAATCTGCTTAGCCTACGGTTAACTGAAATTGATAGGTTGATTTCTCCGTTATGGTTGATTTGGTAATTTTTCAGTATATATATATATATATATACACACACGTATATAAACATAAATATATATTTATAAATAATTTCTATTTATAAATTCATTTATATTTATAAATATATATTTATAAATATATATTTATATATGTATATATAGATATATACGTATATATGTACATATTTATGTATGTGTATATATATAAATATATACATATATATATTTAAAGAGTTTTTTTTTTTTTTTTTAATTTGTCAGAGAGAGAGAGAGCGCGCGCACAGGCAGGGGGAGTGGCAGGCAGATGGAGAGGCAGGCAGCCCTGGACCCAGCCCTATCCCTCCGCTCCAGAACACCCCCCACCAAGGAGGAGCCTGCTTGTTCTTCTCCCTACGTCCCTCTCCCCGCCCATGCGCTCTCTCTCAAATAAATAAATAAAACCTTAAAAAAATTAAACACTTTTATAATATTTAGGTAAATATATGTAGAAACTGGCACCCTTATACCTTATTGGCTACTTACCTTTATTCCCGTCCCTGAGCATTTAGTCAAGAGACAGAGGTACTTTTGCCAATTCATTCATTGCTCTCAATTTCCTCATTAAAAAAAAAAAAATGAGATTTGGATTTAATTTCTGAAATCTAATGTAACTCACGTGATTCAGCCTTATCAATTAAGTCACTAAGCCTAGAGCAATCTAGGAAGGGTAGTTAAATCACTTCATAATAAGACAGGTGAGAAATACCTGCTTTGGAAGGTTTTCTGGGATACGACCTAGACTAGAACCAGAAATGGTTTCAAGGATCTTGAACCGTACGGGATACTGAGTAGAGGTCTGCGGCCGTTCACGCCTGCGCAGTGAAGAGGCGGCTGAAGCCCCGCTTCCCGCAGGGTCTGCGGCTTCCCTGGCGCCAGGCGGGCCTGCTGCCGCGCCGCGGGGTAGGGCGGGGAAAGGGCGGAGGAAGAAGTGGGCGTTGCCCGCCGCAGGGCCACGCCCGGGGCTGGAGAGACTCAAGCCGGAAACCTGCGCGCTCTAGAAGCCGGCTTCCGGCAGCGGTCCCAGAGCGAGCTCGGCGGCGACTCGAGGCAAGGTCGGCGCTTGGCGCGAGGGTGGTTACACCTGTGCCCTCGCAACCAGGGCCCGGATCCAGGACACAGATTTGACACTAGGTGATTCGTTGGGGTCACTTTGGGAATCGACACTCAAGTAGTTCTCCCCGGTGATAGGATGGCATAGGGAAGCCCCGGGAAGGTAGAGCCATAGCTGGAGGACTGGGGCTCACCTGTGGTCTGGTCCCCACCTGTGGCCACTCCCCAGCATCTCACAGCGCCAGGCTCCAGGCCCAGGGGCACGCCTGCCTCTCCCCATCTCCCTTTCTCAACCCTGGGCTGCGGCCACCAGCCCAACTTCCCCTGCAGCCATCCAGTTGGAACCTTGACCAATAGGCTAAAAAAGAAAGAAAAAAAAGGGTGGTACGTTTTAGCTTGAATTTTATCAAAAGCACAGGTAGACTTTGGGAGGTGTGGAAAGAGTCATTCTCTCAGCCCAGGACCACTTCACCCAGCCATCTCACATTTATTCTGCTAGTTACTGATTTTTTGCCTCTCCGCTCCAAATTTATCCTTTCGGTAATGGATGGAAGGCCTTTAGATCATTTCCTCTTGAGAGTGTTAAGCACAGTGAAGTTTTCTCAGTAGATGGTGCTGTTAGGATACTCTAGGAAGAATGGGGCTTTTCCTGCTTTTTCCAGTGGCCATACCATAGATGACAAAATGTTTGGTGGCACCCTGCCCCAGTCATGCACCCAGAATACAAGCTCCATCAGTCACCTCACAGCCCCAGCCCATGTCTGGCAGTCATTTCCCACAAGGCTCCAAGGACCGCCCCCCATCCCCCCATTGGTGCCCTGACCCCCTCTGTACACTCAACATGTCTGGCCACCAGCTGTGGCTCACCTGCAGTTGTCCCCTGCTTCTCAGGCCACACTAGCTCTGGCCTGTGCAATCCAGCAAATTTCTCTATCCAGTAGACCAACTCTGCATTTTCTTTTTCTAAGATTTTATTTAGTTATTTGACAGATCACAAGTAGGCAGAGAGGCAGGCAGAGAGAGGGGGAAGCAGGCTCCCCACTGAGCAGAGAGCCTGATGCGGGGGCATCCCCGTACCCTGAGATCATGACCTGAGCCAAAGGCAGAGGCTTTAACCCACTGAGCCACCCAGGGGCCCCAACTGCATTTTCAAAGAAGATCTGAGCGCCTGGGGTGGCTCAGTCAGTAAAGCGCCTGCCTTTGGCTGGGGTCATGATTCTGGGGTCCTGGGATTGAACCCTGCTTTGGGCTCCCTGCTCAGGGGGAGCCTTCCTCTCCCTTTCCTGCTGCTTCCCGCCCCCCCCCCCATCATACCCTATCTTTCCCTCTCTCAAATAAAATCTTGGGAAAAAAAGAACTGAGCCTCAGCTTTGGGGAGGTGGCCCCTCTTCCAAGGGTGTCTCTCCCTGGATACTCTTCCTCAGCTCTAGAATACCATATTTAGTTCTCCTATTATTTTCCTTTTTTTTTTAATTAAAAAATTTTTTTAAAGTAGGCTCCATGCCCAATGTAGGGCTTGAAATCACAACCCCAAGATCAGGAGTCGCTTGCTCCACTGACAGAGCCAGCCAGGTACCCCTGCTATTTTTTACTTATTACACCTTGACTTGAAGTAATCTCTACATCCAATGTGGGGCTTAAACTCACAACGATGAGATCAAGAGCCACAAGCTCTTCTGACTAAGCCAGCCAGGTGGCCCAGCTTGACATTCTTTATATTCCACTTTCTCTGATTAAACCACTGTGTAGTTTGTCTTGATAGGAGCCAACCAGTTCGATAACACTTATCAGTTGATGTCCAGCAGTGTTCGGGGCAGGAACAAGACAGACAAGGTACTTGCTTTTGAGCTTATATTCTACAGAGGTTGTTTACTAAGACCTAAATCACCAGACAGACTGAGCCATACAAAATTCTGAGGCAGAATACTTTTTTTTTTTTTTTTTAAGATTTTATCTGACACAGATCACAAGTAGGCAGAGGCAGGCAGAGAGAGAGAAGGGGGTGGGGGAAGCAGGTTCCCCGCTGAGCAGAGAGCCCAATATAGGACTCGATCCCAAGACCCTGAGATCATGAACCGAGCCAAAGGCAGAGTCTTAACCCACTGAACCACTTAGGCGGCCCTGAGGCAGACTATTCGAAGCACAGGGGTACAAGTGCAAAGCACCTACTAATAATGAACTCGAAGTATTTGAGAATTAGAAGGCTCAGCGGAGCTAGACTTCTGTAAGCAGAGAAACAAGAGATGAAGTTAAGGAAACGTTTTAGGTAGAGTAACCCTAAGATATTTTTAGGGGGGTTTTGATAGTGAATGGAAGCGGTATATACTCTAAGTATTACTCCAGGGTAACAGGAGTCAGCTAGGACGTATGGTCACCAAATTCACAGGTCATAGTAAGGGAGTCTGGATGCCACTTTAAGTGTGACAAGATGTAATCAGGCTTTAAGCAGAGGAGTGACACAATCTTTTTGGTTACTCTGGTTATTGGAAAATGGATTGAGAGCGCGCAAAAATGGAAAAAGGGACCTGATAGTCCCACAATCATGGAGAATATGGTGCAATCCCCAAGCTCTTTCAGGACATTCAGGGTTTCATTCTCCTTCCTTTTTTTTTTTTTTTTTAAAGATTTTATTTATTTATTTGACAGAGAGACCACAAGTAGGCAGAGAGGCAGGCAGAGAGAGAGGAGGAAGCAGGCTCCCTGCTGAGTAGAGAGCCCGATGCGGGACTCGATCCCAGGATCCTGAGATCATGACCCGAGCCGAAGGCAGCGGCCCAACCCACTGAGCCACCCAGGCGCCCCTCCTTCCTCCTAACAGAATACCAGTGTCATGATTACCGTTGCCAGTAGGAAGGCTTGACAGAGCTCATGCCTGGGCCAAACAGAAGTAAAAAAGTAGGCATTCAGGTAACTTTAGTAAGGATAGGGAATGTAGGGAAGGGAATGTCAGAATGTCAGTCCATAAATGAAGGCATGAAGGTGTTAGTAAGTGCAAGTGGGTGTGTTTCCTTGTCTAAAGTTAAGGGGCACATGGGTGGCTCAGTGGATTAAAGCCTCTGCCTTTGGCTCAGGTCATGATCCCAGGGTCCTGGGATCGAGCCCCGCATCCGGCTCTCTGCCTGCCTCTCTGCCTACTTGTGATCTCTGTCTGTCAAATAAATAAACAAAATCTTTATAAATAAATAAATGGAAGTTAAGAAATGTAAACTAAAGCTGATTTTGTTGAAACCAAAGCAGAATAAAAAAAGCATGTGATGTCATATGTACATTCAGAGTTTTTATTTCAAAACAAAGAACCACAGTAACATTAATAATAGAAAATCCATTTGGAAATATTCACAATCCGGTCACCGAGAAATGAGAAAACTTCCACACAGCGTTACTGCCAACCCACTGTTGAGTATTCAGAAGCAGAGGGGCGGTTAAAGTCACCTGGTCAACCACGCCCCATTCCATATAAGCTCTGTGAGTTTCTTTTCCATAGGCTGTGACCAGGGGTAACAGTGAGAACTGGTGACTAAAATACTGTCGAAGGCAAGGGTTTGGCTAAAGGGTCTGAAATATTTTAAGCACCAAGGAGAGAAGGGTGATCAAGCAACATATGAAAGAGGGAAGACAGAGTAAGGTGTCATGGGGCCCAATCTCCATTTATAAAAATACTGGGAACCTAGATGATTTGTAGAGGTGTCCATGACCTGTGGCGAGCGTACATCCCTCCCTCCACCTTGTCTGACTCTAAAATGCTCCGCAGTTAGAAGTCTTCACTTTGTTTCTTTCCCCCTTAAAAGAAAGGCTCCCTCTCTCCTCCCACTCCCTCCAAGAGGTCGTATGTTCTATCTCACACTTTCCTTTCCTACTGCCACTGTCTGGGTAGAGAGGGAGGCAGAGTCCTCCACCACCCTCCATCTCAACATTTAAGGAGTTCTCCCCCAACTGCCCGACAAGGAAAATTAGCCAGATGAGCCTGAACTCTGAAGTCTGGAAGAAAACTGTAGATACAAATTCTACCCAGCAAAGGCAGTGTTTTTTATATATATATATATATATATATATATATATATATATATATATACACACACATATATACATATACATATATATATATATATATATATGGAGATGAGTTTGAACACCTTTTATTCAAAGGGGGGCTGTAGGAACAGAGGACACAAGTTACCAGTCATCTACTCCCACCCAGAGCAAAGTGACAGTGCACATACATTCATACTCTCTCAAGTGTGGGCTATGCTGCACATTTACTCATACTACCCCAAATGTATGGTCCCCTACGGGCACTTGCCGTCATACTATGCAAATATGGTAACAGAACAAGCATGCGACGACCCTAAAGCAGTATACTTCAACTAGTTAATTATCGTTCAGGAAAAATCCTCTCCCAGAGCTGAGGTTACAAGTTCCAAGTTAGTTTATGAACATTCTCCTCTGAATTCTTTTAAAGCTATGGCTTAAATATAGTTAAAAATCAACAACTAAAATCTCCTAAAGAACAAAATGGAGAAATACAGAACCTCCACCAAGATCCACTATTTTGGGCTTTTCATTTGGAAGGTTCTCCTACCAGGCGGGTGTTAGGAATACTTAAAACACCCCCCACCCCCATCAGTCTGCAACAAGGGGAAGTAGTTTTGTCCAGTGAAGAGAGAAAGATTTCTAGAAATAACCTTCCCTTCTCTGGACTCCAAGAAAAGTTAGAACCCACCCACCACCATTAGCTATAATGCCCATCTTAATAATAACCTTAGGTTTCAAGTAATTACTACATATAATTTTAAACAAAGAAAGAAGTTCAAAAGGTAACCACTAGCTTCTTAATACAGGCACATGACTTTTCTGAGAAATTAAACTTTCCACCTGAAGGTTAAGAGGCAACGTGCAGACTTCACACACCACATCACGTACCCTCTGAGAACACGTTATGCTTCTCCCTGAATCTGCCCTTATTGCATCTCGACCTCTCTCGCCAGCATCACATCTTCTACCCTATAACCTCTCCTCAAGCGCCTCCCTCTATCCTCTATTTCCTTATGTTTTCATTATTTGGTAAAATTATTTTACACTTAAAAAAATAAATATTTATGCAATAAAACCAGAAGATTAAATAAATAAACTCAAGTTAATTTGCTCTGCAGAGCTGTATGGAAGCAAGGAAGGTGCTCTTATTTAATCCCTTTCTGCCCTCCACACTCATGTACATCTGCTTCCTGAAAGTCTGGGGTCAGGGAAACTGCACCTCACTCTTACTCCCCTACTGGCCCTCGCGAGGCCCTATTAGAACCCAAGGGAGGAAGAGCTGGCAATGTTGTCATATGGCAAGCGGCCAGTTCCTCCTGAAATGAAGGTAGGTTCACTTGGTCTCTCCTCAACAGAAGAGAATGTCCAAGAAATGAAATGTTTCAAAAGCCACTGAAGATACTAGCTCCAGCACTGGGTTCCTCTGAGTGCTCATGGAGTGTGTGGGAAGAGAAAGGAATCAAGTAGCAGCATTCAGAAACAGTCCTGGGTTACAACCTGATGCGGTCTCTCCCTCATCTGGGGGAGAGGTGGCTTTTCCGTGTTGGGAGGGAGGCGGGAAGGAGGCATGGCTTAGACGGTGGCAGTCTCCTTCACGGGCTGGATGCTGTTCATCTCCACGATGGGGCCCTTCTCAGCTCTGTTAGCCTCCCGTGCCTGCCCTTCGAAGGCTCGTGTGATTTCCTCAAAAGTCCTGCCACGGGTCTCAGGGACTTTGAAGAAGGTGAAGACCAAGAAGATAATGAGGAAGCCAGTGAAGATGATAAAAACATAGGCTCCTAGATAGAACTAGTGAAAAGACACCGAAAAAAGAGTGTCAGTGTAAATTCTGGTCATTGCCCAACCTCTCCTTCCCATCCATTTCTAGGAGGCTTCAAGGCACAAGCCTTCCGCATTTAACAAGAACACGGCGTCTTCTTTGTGTCTTTAAATGCCACTGCTCACTTATTGTATCTCTAATCCTGTGTCATTCCTTTTCCCATTCATTAAAGATCCCGATCTGCTCCCAAATACCTATTGAGTGTTCCAGGACATTTTTAAAAAAAGGTTTTATTTGTCAGAAAGAGGAGAGAGAAACAGAGTGTCTGCACAGGCAGGGGACAGCAGGTAGGAAGAGGCGGCGGCTCCCCACTGACCAAGGAGCCTGATACAGGGTTAGATCCCAGCTCTGGGATCATGGCCTGAGTTGAAGGCAGATGCTTAACTGTGTATTTAAGTGTTGTTCTGGAATCCTTTGAGACTGATCATGATCACTGTACCTAGACAGAACTATTCCTGTAATCACCCCAGACCAGTGGTCTTTTTAAATTTCCCAGTACTGGGACCCCCGACAGCCGCAGTTGGTCGAGTGCGCGACTGGATCTTGGGCTCATATTGAGTTCGAGCCCCAAGCCGGGTGTAGAGATTTTTTAAATTAAAATAAATAAAAGTGTCCAGTTCGGGGGCACCTGGCTGGCTCAGTCAGTAGAACACGTGACTCTTGATCTCCATGTCTTGAATTTGAGCCCCATGATGGCGGGTAGAGTTCACTTTAAAACACAGAGGTCCCCAGTTTCCCAGTTTTGCCCTCCTGCTTCAACCTTTTTTTTGCTACCATTCCTTCTTTTTCTCTCTCTTTTTTTTTTTTTTAAAGATTTTATTTATTTATTTGACAGAGAGAGATCACAAGTAGACAGAGAGGCAGGCAGAGAGAAAGGAAGGGAAGCAGGGTCCCAGCTGAGCAGAGAGCCCGATGTGGCACTCTATCCCAGGACTCTGAGACATGACCTGAGCCGAAGGCAGCGGCTTAACCCACTGAGCCACCAGGTGCCCCCATTCCTTCTTTTTCTATATGCTCTTGAAAATGAGAAGAAAATCTGGCTTAAAACACTCATCTGGGGCGCCTGGGTGGTTTAGTTGGTTGAGTGTCTCACCTCTATTATTCGCTCAGGTCCTGATCTCAGGGTCAGGAAATCAAGCCCCAGGTCAGGCACAAAGCTTATTAGTGTGCAGTGTCTGCTTGAGATTCATTCTCTCCCTCTTCCTCTGCTCCTCCCCTTCCCACAATCTCACTCTCTAAATAAAATCTAGGGACACCTGGGTGGCTCAGTTGGTTAAGCGTCTGCCTTCAGTTCAGGTTATGATCCCCCGGTCCTGGGATCGAGTCCCACAGGGAGCCTGCTCCTCCCTCTGCCTGTTACTCTGACAAATAAAAAAATAGTATCTTAAATAAAATTTTAAAAAACAAAACAAAACACCAAAACATGAAACATTCAGTATCTAATCCTCTGCGGCGTCAGTTGCCAGATTTTAAATGTGTTGGCTTTAGTGAGCTGATTTCGAGATGGGCTTGGTTGAGTTTGTTTGTAATTTACTTACTGCAGCTGAAGGGAAGAGTAGCCCAACGAGAAAGTTGGAGGTCCAGTTGGAACAACCAGCCACTGCCATTGCAGCTGGGCGGGGTCCTTGGCTGAAGAGTTCGGCCACGATAAACCAGGGAATGGGGCCCGGGCCAATTTCAAAGAAGGCCACAAAGACCAAGATAGCCCCGATACAAACAAAGCTCATCCAATTATAGTCATCCTAAATGAGGAAGGAACAAAGAAAGTTAGTAGTAAAGACAGCTCAGCCTGGATAGCATCTAGCCTCCCCGAGATGAGGACTGACTGATAATGAAAAGCTCCCTCTGTCCTGGGGTACAATGGAGTTATTTGACTTAAGGCTCAAAAGGCTGGGTTTCTGAATCCTAGCCTTGTGCTCACATGTGTTATTCTGCACTAAGATCATCTCATCACCCGTAAAATGGGAAAAATTACCTCAACATTACATGAAGAATTAAATTACAAGCCTGTGTTATGTAGAATGTATATACAGAATCGTAGCAGTTTCACTACCCATCTCTGATGATTCACTTTTTGTAAAACACGTGACTTTATGGATCTCCGACCTCCCCTTCCTACCCGTTGTCAGAGTCATCTATAACCTTCTCTTCCCATCCCCTCCCTCTCCTTCACTCAAAGAGTACTCACCTTCAACAACAAGGAGATGGTCATAAAGATGGAACAAACAGCCATCCCTCCGAGGCCGATCATATGCAGAGTCCTCCTCCCTGCCCTTTCCACCAGAAACAGCTAAGAGAAGAACAGAACGTAAAATTTCTGCTTTCCCTTTCAGGAAAACACTGTTACCAACTACCTGAATCTGCCTTACCAATAGCGGGATATTTGTTAGAGTCATACTTCCCTGTTTATTTACTTAAGATTTTATTTATTTATTTGAGAAAGAGAGAGGGAGAGAAACAGCATGAGACCAGAAAAGGAGAGAGGGAGAAGCAGGCTCCCCGCTGAGTTACGCACCCCATGCGGAACTCGATCCCAGGACTCCGGGATCATGACCTGAGCCAAAGGCAGTCACTTAACCAACTGAGCCATGCAGGCAACCCCACACTTCCCGTTTTAGTTCCGAGTTTAAAGCATCCTACAGAATCCCTTTAATACCTCCCTCTTTCTCACCTACTTCTTATTTGCTTGAAGTGAGTGAAGACTTTTATACCCATCATTCAACAGCTCTTCTTCCCCAGAGAAGAACGAAGTAACACAAAGGTTTATTGTTTAAATGATGGTAGGAAGGAGGGAGATGGCAGGACAAGAAACCCAACTTTGAACGTGTATCGTAAGAATGGCCCTCCCCCCACCCCCAAACTTTCACACCAACCAACTTACAGAGACAACGGTGAAGATGGTATTAACTACACCCGCGCCAATGGTGGCATAGATGGGCTCCTTAACACCTGCGTCCTCAAAGATTCCTGTTGAATAATAGAAGACCTGATAGAAAACAAAAGATACAACTGTGAAACCACAGCTGTGCACAGCAGTTAAGAAAACCCTCAGAAAAATAAACCCAAGTCCCAGGAGGTTAAGGAGTCCTTTCTGGGCTTTTTGGTTCACTCAGTGTCTTTTCTACAAAGAAATCGTCTTCTATATCTTATCTCTCTTCTCTTCTTGGTTCTCAATTCCAGCTACTTGTTTCCATTTTCTTCTTCAATGTTTACTCCTCCTGCTCACTGAAGTCTCCTCCTTAACAACTATTGGTTAAGCTTTTTTGTTTTGTTTTAAAGGCTTTTTTGTTTTGTTTTGTTTTTTTAAATAACCTCTACACCCAACATGGCATTGGAACTCAAGACCCCAAGACCAAAGTAGCATGATCTTCCGACAAAGCCAGCCAGCAGCAAGTTCCTCAATTTAGCTTCTTCAACAGACAATTCCTCTAACCCTTGAACAGTGACTGGCACACAGATATCCTATTCTGACAGCGAAGCAACTGGGAGTAACCTCAGCCTGCTCGTGAAAATAGGAACAGAACCTCGGCTGACCCCTAACCATAGGTCCTTTCCAAGTGTTTGAAGAAATGACACCAACTACCATTTTAATTTAACATTTACTTAGTATTAAGTAAGCTACAGTTTATACTGTTTATTATTTGCTGGTCAGCCTGCTGAAATGTAGGGTTGCTACAGCTACCATAGTTAAAATTTGAGATGTCCAAATACTGAACTCAGACCTCCAGGGAACACGGGAACAGATCTAGATCGGCTAAGGTTCAGTTCTTCAGGTTTGGGTCAGGAGTTTACTTCCATCTGGAGTGTTTGCCCCTTATACCCGTATTGTCATCAGACTTTGTGATGAATATGTGTTTACACTGGGACTTACCTTCTCAAGAACTCTTCAAACACCTACAACCTTGGATAGAAACTATGTTTAATTGTTTTTTTAAAGATTTATTTACTTGACAAAAACACAGTAAAAGAGGGAATACTCCCTATTCGTGTTGTGTCAAGTGAAAAAAAATCAAAATTAAAATCTTAAAAAAATAAGATTTTTAAAGTAATCCCTACACCCAATGCCCCAATATCAAGAGTCACACACTGTATCGAGTGAGTCAGCCAGGCACCCCCCCCAAATTTTTATTTTTATTTATTTTATTTATATTTTTTAAAAAGATTATATTTATTTATTTGACGGACAGTCAGTGAGAGAGAACATGAGTAAGGAGAAGGTCAGAGAGAGAAGCAGACTCCCCGTGGAGCTGGGAGCCCGATGCGGGACTCGATCCCGGGACTCGATCCCGGGACTCCGGGATCATGACCTGAGCAGAAGGCAGTCGTCCAACCAACTGAGCCACCCAGGCGTCCCTTTATTTATTCATTCATTTATTTAGATTTATTTATTTATTTGTCAGGGATAGAGGGAGAGAGAGCGAGTGAGCACAGGCAGACAGAGAGGCAGGCAGAGGGAGAAGCAGGCTCCCTGCCGAGCAAGGAGCCCGATGTGGGACTCGATCCCAGGATGCTGGGATCATGACCTGAGCCGAAGGCAGCCTCCCAACCAACTGAGCCACCCAGGCGTCCCCCTTTATTTATTTTTTATTAAGATTTTATTTATCTGACAGAGAGAAGAGATCATAAGTAGGCAAAGAAGCAGGGGGGGGGGAAGCAGGCTCCCCGTTGAGCAGAGAGTCAGAAGCAGGGCTCCATTCCAGGACCCTGAAATCATGACCTGAGCCACCCAGGCGCCCTGGTCATAGTGATTTTTAAAAATGACAAAATTTGAAACTGGGATCCATCAAATCATCTCAGAGGTTGTTTTTAAAACTACTTTTTCTCCTAGTTTCTGATGTAATAGCCTCTAATCCTTCATGAAAAGCACTGCTATTTCAAATACAAGTAATCTCCTTGTATGTAAGGGAGAAAAAAAGGCCAAGGACCAACTTGCTATTTTGAGTATCAAGTAAGTGTGTTTTGCAAAATGCTTTGCTACAGAATGATCTAATGGTATTGATTCAAGAATTACGTGATGAGAAACCCTCTGGGCAGAATCAGAACAAGGCTGTGCTTCATATCCAAAAACTATCTGCGAATGAATAGATAGAAGGTATGGGAGTATCCTCTTACCACTATTAGAACCCAAGAACTAGAAGGTCGTTAGTTATCTGCAGAATTCAAGATACCTGCCAAATACTACCTTCCATTTTGCTCCCCACTTTGAACTGAGTCACTATATTCAGAGAGAATAGTAAGGTCAGCTCTCAGTTCCTAGTGTGCCCCCAGATCTTTTGTATTTATTTCCTACTTCTTCCCCAGGGCTTTAGAGTGATTTTTTTTTAAGACTGTAAAGTCCTGGAGAAAAGCCACAGAGCGTAAATTCTTGCAGCTGCTCCAGTTGCATGGCCTGCCTTATCATTGATGACATCAGACAGGATTGATCAGAGTAAAAGACAACTAGAAATAAAGAATAAATGGTCGAAAAAGAGGATTAATTAAAAGTAGGTAAATATTTTAACAAAGTTTGAAAGAGAATTAAGAGTATTAACAAGTTCCAAGACTAAAGGTGATGAATTTTTTGTTTTATTATTTACTTATTTCCCCACATGGAAAACATGTACTGCAGATGAAATTTTAAAGAAATAAAAACAGGGGCACCTGACTAGTACCCTCGGTAAGGCATATGACTCTTGATCTCGGGGCCCTGAGTTCTAGCCCCAGGGTGGGTATAGAGATTATGTAAATAAACTTAAAAAAAAAAAAGGAAAAAATAAAACAAGTCAAAACCTGGATAACCAACATTTTGGTAAATGGCTGCTGTATGTAAGAATTGTGGGGACTCTGTAGGTAGTAAGGAGATGAGCAGCCACCCTCGCTTGGCCCCTCCAGCAAGTGGAAGCATGTGTGGGACAGCCAGGGACAGAGCAGCTACTCACAGCATTGATTCCAGATAGCTGCTGGGACAGCTGGAGCATGATGGAAATCATGATGGGCTGCTGGTAGCTGCGCGATCGGAAAAGCTCCAACACCGTGGGTTGCTTCTCTTGTGCCATCCTCGCGCTCTCATCTTTCATCTCCTGGATGTCCTGACTCACGTCCTGGGTGCCCCACAATCGTTGGAGGACTGGTCAGACAGACAAAGGATAAAGATAAGGTGCCATCTCGACTTCATTTCCCCTGTAACTCAGCTGGGAAGAAGTCACACTGGAATGAGCCCCAGATAATGGCTCATCTATTAGTATCTCTGCCCTAATCCTAACCTCCTTCTCACTTCACTCTTTAAGGGGTGCAAAGTTTCTGACTCCAGAGCAATCAGGAAAGTCTCCACTTGGGTCCAGAGGAGCAAGGAAAAGGAGTGGACAAAACACAGATCCAGGGGCGCCTGGGTGGCTCAGTGGGTTAAAGCCTCTGCTTTCGGCTCAGGTCATGATCTCAGGGTCCTGGGATCGAGCCCCGCGTCGGGCTCTCTGCTCAGCAGGGAGCCTGCTTCCTCCTCTCTCTCTGCCTGCCTCTCTGCCTACTTGTGAACTCTGTCTGCCAAATAAATAAATAAAGTCTTTAAAAAAAAAAAAAAAAAACACAGATCCAATACCCTCATCCTAAAATAAAACCACAACCCCAAAATTCCTACAGCAAAGGTGTGAAGGATACTCACTCTCCTTAGCACTCTCCTCTTCCCTTCTGTTGATGAGCAGAAATCTAGGACTCTCGGGGCAAAACGGAAGGGCTGCACTTTGCAGGACAGCTGGAATGATGGTGAAGCCCAAAAGCAGGGGCCAAAGTTCTTCCGTCCCCATGATGACTTTCAGACCAAAGATCTAGAAAACAGATACAGATGATACTTTGTAAGACTCATACCTTATATAACCCGCAAGTCAATCATAAAAATAATTCAGGGCGCCTGGGCGGCTCAAGTCAAGTTACGTTATCTGCTAGTTGGTTCAGGTCATGATCCCAGCGTCATGGGATCGAGTCTGCATTCGAGTGGGTTAAGTGTGCTTCTCCCTCCACCTCTAGCCTTCCTCCCCTGCTCTTGTGAGCGGTCATGCTCGCTCTCCCCCTCTCAAAAACTGAATCTTAAAAAAGATAAACTTAAAAAAATTTCAGAAAATCATCCATTCTCTTACCAAAGGAAAAGATAAATTCTGTTTCTTCTTTCTCTATGCTGCCTGCTTCTTTAGCTATCTGTGAGTTACGGTAATAGGAACACCTGAAACTTACATATGCCAGAGATTCCTGAGAGCTTTATCTATGTTAACTCATTTTATGAGCCAAGAAACTAACACGTATTAAGTAGGAGTTCTGAAGTACCTGAGCCACCAGGATTCCGATGACGATGCCCAGCTGGTTGAGTGTACCGAAAGCCCCCCGAAGGGCAGTCGGAGAGACCTCACCAATGTACATGGGCACAAAACCTGTGCAGAGTCCACAGAAGAGGCCAATAACTAACCGGCCCAGGATCAGCATTTCAACCGACTTGGCAATTTTGCAGAACCCCATAAGGCAGCCGCCAGCAACGGCCAGGAGGTTGACAATCAGCATTGAATTGCGCCTGAAAGGTTAACCGAAGAAGACAAGAGAAGTCAGCAAAATAGGCCCAGCGGGATCTTCTCTTTCCTTATCTCTCTACCCTCCTCCAGTCTGTTATCAAACATTCTAGTTGAGATAAGATCAATGGTTCTTACACCTAGGTCCACCGAAAAACTCACCTAGAGAACTTGTTTGTTTCAGATTGTTTTAATCCCCAGTGGCAGCCAGGATTCTAGCAAGCACAAAGGCCAGTAGTTCTCAAAGTTGCCCACAAACTAACTGCATCAGCTAGGAATCTGCAAGAAATTAAAACTGTCCCACCCCACCTCAATTTACTACATCATTAGGTCTGACTTTGGAACTGAGCCCAGCAACCTTGTTCCCAGAAGTCATCCAGGTGTTGAGTCTCGCAAAGGTCTGAGAACCACTGCCCTGGGCAATTCTGATGCAGCTGGTCTACAAACACACTCTTGCAATTTCTGGACCAGTGTGCTCTTGTTATGCTTCTTACTCGATTTTGTTAGCTGCTAACAAAACAGCTACTTAGGTGCCACCAACACACTAATAGAGACAGACTTTCGACAAGTTTGTCCATGCACAGAAAGCAGACCGCTTCAGCTCTCTGGTTCTCGGCTGGTCTATGGTGAGGCCATTTACAGTAAGTACTGATAGCCAGTATAAAATAATAAATTACTGCATCTGTGTTAGGTGTGGGAGGCGAAACCACTGAAACAACTAGAGAAAGTCAGAAGTAAGAGCTTAACGCTGAAAATTATTACAGATGCTTGAAGAGACTTCAGGGCTTCTGCCCTTGTGTGGCCTGTTGGAATTACCCAGGAGTTCTCAAACACTGGTACTTTTAAAAGCTCCCTGGGAGATCCTAAATGTGCGGCCAAAGGAGAGAACCTACTGTTAAGAGAAAAGTTTTATCCCTCATCCTCACTTTTACCTTTCTCTGCATTCCTTTCCCAGTTTCCTTACTTCCTTTATTAGGTTCTTTTGCTAATAATGATAGGAAAATATCACTGAGTTATGGGAGAGCCACATTAAAATTTCAATGCCTTTAGTAATCACATGGTGGCCTCAAAAATACAAACACAACAAACCCCAAGTGTTATCAAATAAAATGGGCTGCTTTAAGTTTTTTTAGACATTGAATTCCATGTTTCCAGGAACGTCTAATTAGCAAATGAAATGGTTTCTTCAGCAATCATTATTGAAAGTGTTCCGCTAAGACATTTTACTAAGTCAGCAGAGAATGAGGAGATTCAATTTTCTTTTTGGGGGAAAAATATGTCAGTTATTTGGCCATTATCCACATCTGCCACAGGCCAAGGATTATAAAGCGTTTCCTCCCAATCCTGCTTTGTAAACACCTGCATGAAATCCCAAATTTTCTAAGAAAAGCAAACAACTTCTGATCTTTTAAATCAAGTAGGTTTCTGGGAAATTCACAGTGTACTTTATCAGAGAGTACTGAATTAGCTTCAGCTGGATTGCAAAGGCTAATCTCTTGATGGGCAGCAGAGCTGCAAGCAGTCCTACTCAGTGCCAGCAGGCCTATCCTCTATTTGCCTCCATGGGAATCTGGGATGCTCGCATTCAAATGCATCATCACCTCCCCATCCTAATTCTCAGTAACTGTTCTCAATGCAACCGGAAGAGCCCCCTTCCTTACCCAGTTTCTGGTCAGTACCTGCCAAAGCGGTTAACAAAGAGTCCAACGGAGAAGGAGCCAATCATACCACCGACGGAAAAGATGGCCACAGACAAGGACCAGAGGGAAGTGAGTAACACCTCAGTGGGAGGGTCTTCCAACTTCTCCTCCAAGGTGTAATTGAGGAAGTCCTTTATGATCTGCCAATTAAAATGATTGGACAGATAGGTTGTTACGGCTGAATGAGAAGGAGCAAATACTGGGCATTTCCCCCTCCCTAAAAACCAGCATTACAATCACTGGTAGAGAATCAAGTAAATGGGCGGGGATGGAAGAGATCCAGACATTTGTTCATGGTAGCTCTGAAAAGAACAATTTTGATTTGTCCTGAAAATCCCAGTAGGGAGCAGCACGATGTTCAGCGACTACCCCAGTCCTCCCCTAAGACCCTCCCACCCTCCTGTAACTAAGCCCTGAGGGATAATAAAGGAAGTTTATCAAGACAGGGTGAGAGGAGGAATGGATTCCAGTCAAGGGTATGGGGAGCAACTGCGCTTTTTCCTTTGACTAAGGATTCAGTTATACTTCCCCACCAGTATTATTTTGCCTCTTCAGCCTTCACCAAGCTAGATACCAAGTTTGTCTGAAATTCTTCATTCTCAAAACCCTACTACTTAAAGGAATAATTTCCCTATTGCAAAGTCTAACTCTGGTCGCTTGGCACTCACCATCTCAGGAGCATTGATGACTCCAGTGTTGTAGCCGAACTGGAAAGAGCCTATTGTAGCAATGGAGATGGCAAAGATCAGAGGCGCGGTGACCTGGGGTGGGGGGAAAAAGGGAAGAAACAGTCCTTAAAGCTCTCCGCTGATGATTGTCTCTTAGTAATTCAGGAGATCTATTAGGAGCACTTGGCCTAGGAGTGGTATGGAAAGAACAAAAACTTAACGAAATTTAGGTAATGAATGGGGGAACACAAAAGCACAGGTTATACTTGAGAACTTCTCCGGAGATATACACAACCACAAAAACTCGGGAAAAGTGGCAAGAAAAACTGGGAAGTTAAGAGGAACTGGGTTAACTGGTTTCAAACTATTAAAAAAGACCCGCTCCATATAAAAACAAGCTTAGAACTGCAGGAAGAGAGCGAGCCTTGGGATTCCTAGAAATGGGATTCTTTCGGAAACAACTACATCCAGTGCTGTCTGCTTCTGGACCCAAGATCCCACTGAAGCCCGGAGCGGTGGTGGTACCTTTTGCCACTGGGCTGTTCTTTTCGCTCTGGATAATGGAATCGACAAAATCTACCTGCGGTATCCTGATCCCATTTGAAATTCTTCCTGTTCACTTCCTTTAGTACTGCTACCCCCACCCAGTAGGGGGAGAGCACAAGCTCACTCCCAAACTAACCGACCTGAGTAGGGCTGGGGAGGAGTCCTCTCTCACCTTGCTGGGAGTAATTCAATCATGTGTTTATCTTAGATTTCCAACTCGATTTTTATGGCTGAGTACATCTTCTGCTGCATTCCCCCCACCAAATCCTTCCTTACTTAACCACCCCCTCTTTATGTTAGACAGAGTGGCCAGCCAGAAGTTTCAGTTCCTCAAGTTGACCTTGCACCCCAGACAGCCAGGCATTAAGTACCCAAGACGCCCTTGCACGCACACAGTTCTTTCTGCTTAATCCATTTCTCATCAATACTGACCTCTTCCTTTCTGCTTTGCTTCATCATTTACTATTCTTGAGGACCTTTTTCTTCTCCTCCCTTTTTTTCCACCCCTTTTCTTATCTCCCCTTATTTTCAAATAAGCCCACCTTGGCGACAGTGATTTTTCTCCCAGCACATATACTACATACGTAACACACAATAACACATTAATGTGCTGTGCACTCACAATCACAGCACCAATAAGGACAACTAGAATTCTCCCTCCTTAGTATCCATGGACTGAATAACAAAATAGATGGCTGGACACTTGACCCAAGCCCTCAAACGAATCCCAGGTCCTTTCAAGTTTAACGCTTCCAGAGCAATCTTCCTGCTGCCTCACTGAGACCCACACTTGTAATCAACACAGCCAAGCATCCTGGAACACTCAACCATCTCACCCCCACATCCTTACTATCATGTGATTATGCTAAAACCAAGCCAAAGCAACAAAACCCCTGAGAAACACACAACTTCTCCAGGTGACTCTCCCTGCGACAGGAAGGTCAGTGGGACTGGGATTAAGTCCTTTAGACGCCGTGACATCCAAAGAGAACAGACAGAACCACAGCATCACAGGCTGGAGAAAAAATGAAAAGGCCTGAAGATGGCTAGATGGCTACATGACTCGTAATAAAACAGAGCACAGCCATCTCCGTCAAAGCCGGTTTTTCTGAGTTTACCCCCGAAAACAAGCAAAGATAACTGGTAATTACATTAATCTTACCTTCTGGGTCCCCATGGCCTTAATTTAATTCTTTTCCAATCTTCAACAAAGATCTAAGAGCGGGACCCCAGAGATCCGTCTTCCAATCAATAAAACCTCCAGAATGCCCCCGGCAGCAAGCTCTCCTCTCAGCCCTCAGCCTCACGGCGATGCGCGATCCCACCCTTACTCTCACCGTTACAGCGGGCCAGGGACGGATTTATAATCTCCGCAAAGGGTGGAGCCTGCAAAGAAGACAAGCCCCCCTTCTCTCCACCCCCGCTACAGACCCCGTGACCTAGCGGAATTTTGTGACCTCAAACTCTGCCCCCGCCCTAGGCAAGGGCTCCCTCCCTCCCCACCCGGTTTTAAAACCACAGCCGACACCCGCCCCGTGCCAGGGTTTTTTGGTTTTTTTTTTTTTTTTTTTTTAAACTCGTCCTCCTTCCCTCTTCTAATAGCGATAATCTCTTAGTTTCAAAGACAAAATGCTACCAGAAAAGCCTGAAGGGAGGGCAAATTCACTTCAATTTTTGCTCTCACATCTGCTGGGAATAAAGTCAATCTAAAGAGATGAAACGAAATGCTACTTATACAAGATAAAGTTGACTGGGTGCTACTGTCTGAGAGTTCAGGTTGTTTGGAGTGTAAGCAGATAGATTCACCATGCTTTGAATTTATCAGCTCCTTTTTGATTATAGGCTCGGTCTGCCATCTTAAAGGGGAAGAAAGAGCAGCCTGGAGAAGAAAAGCTAGCAAGGGAAGAACTGGGCTAGTTTTTGGCTCTCTTTGTCTTCTGATTAGCACAATCTCTCAGGGAGGAAGAAAACCTGAGTATCCGGGAGCCAGACCACCTCTCCTGGGTTGAAGGAACAAGAGAATCAACTGCTTATGGGATACCATTCAAACTCCTTAAGATGGCATTTACCCTACCGCTTACTCTAAATCCTACCCATTCTGAGATGTTGTACCTCTAGCCTCAGGTTTCTAGCATCTAGAGATGGAACGATGACCACATTCAGCAAAACAGGTGTTTGTTGTGTGCACACTGCATGTCAGGTACTCTCCAAAAGCTTGAGGGTTCATCAGTATGTAGGACAAAAAGGGTCCTAGCTTTTTATTTATTTATTCATTCATTCATTCATTCATTCATTCATTCATTTTTTTAAAAGATTTTATTTATTTATTTGACAGACAGATCACAAGTAGGCAGAGCGGCAGGCAGAGAGAGAGGAGGAAGCAGGCTCCCCACTAAGCAGAGAGCCTGATGCGGGGCTCGATCCCAGGACCCTGAGATCATGACCTGAGCCGAAGGCAGAGGCTTTAACCCACTGAGCCACCCAGGCGCCCCAGGGTCCTAGCTTTTAAGGAATTTATAGTATTTCCCTTCTTATTCTGTAAGGAGTTAGTTGGACAGCTAGGTAGTCAGGGTCAGGGTCCCCAACAAGAAAATACAGAGTCAGGGCAGTTCAAATGAAGTGACATCTTATTCTGCAGCTTGGACAGGAGTACACTATTTTGCTTTGCAGCATTTACAGAGATGACTTTCTTCATTTTTTTAACTTACTCTTTTTTTTTTCCATTTTATTTTATTTCTTTCCAGTGTTCCAAAATTCATTGTTTATGCACCACACCCAGTGCTCCACACAATACGGGCCCTCCTGCCCTCCATAATACCCACCACCAGGCTCATTCACTCAGTTTGCGTCTCATAGTCCAGTTTCTCATGCTTCATCTCCCCCTCCGATTTTCCCCATCTCACTTCTCCTCTCCGTCTCCCAATGTGCAAAACATCCTAAAATAAGACAATTAATCACAAAGCACTGGTCTCTAAAACAGGGGGAGGCGAAGACATAAGCCCCCAGACGTATGCAAAAAGACCAATAGCATAGAGACATTAACCTAACAGGTAGACAGATACATAACCAAAGCCCTAATCCGCAGGACTCAGCACACCCTGATTGTTTAAGATAATTCCACAAAAGAGCTCACAAAACCCCCTAAATTTTGAAAGTCCAGGGACAACCCACCCCAGGCGTCCCCCTCCCCAGAGCTTTATATGCTCTTTCTCTTGCTTTGCTACCCGCGGGTCTTCATCTTTGAAACAGCATGACCAAGGACCTCAGGCACTAAGGCGACAGAAATCCTCTAACTCACTTCTACTTAACAAAATAAAAAAGGGACAAGCCCACCTGATTTTTACACAACTAGAGAGAATAATCAATAGCCTGTTGATTACGGACTGCGAATTTCTTGAAAGAAGTGTGAGATAAGTATTTGATTACTCAGTCATACAAGAAAATTGAGCAAGATGAGTAGAAAAAATTGGGAAAATGTGAACAGAGGAAGATGAAGGATAATGAAAGGAGAGAGGGAGGAGGCCCAGGGTGTGAGTAAACAAAGAAAACAATTTAGTTCTGATTAAAGATTTGGGTGAGAGATAGTATCAAGGCTTTGAAGGGGGGGCGTGGGGGGGAATGGGGAATGAAGGCTCTTGGGAGGGGTGGGGCGTGGGGATATCAATGGTCAATTTCCTAATGCCGGTTAATTTGTAGCCTAGCAACAACCTCACGATGTGGAAGAGGGTGACCAAGGACAGAGCACAGTAATTGGACCCAATTTTCCTAGTTGGTAAACTGGTGTTTAGGTTTTGGCTGAGGGCCTAGAATTCAAACTGATGCTACAGGACCGGAAAGAAACCAGATTATGTTTTCTCTCTCTCGCTAAAAAAAAAAAAAAAAAAAAAATTCTAAATTGTAAGCTGAGAGAACCAAGTATAAGTGAAACGTGACATCCAAGAAAACCTTCCCGGAGGTCACACCTCCCCTCCCCCGCCTCATTCCTGTCCTTCCAGGAAACACTGAGCCTAGAGGCCCCTTAAGTTACCACAGCAACTGAATTTAGCAGCCAAAGGACAAAGAATATCCTGTACGGCAGTGAGGTCCAGTAGAAATATAATCCAAGCTATTTATGTAATATAAAATTTGCTAGTAGTCACATTAAAAATTTTAAAAGAAACAAGAGGTTTATTTAAGTAACTATTTTATTTGACCCACTATAACCCAAATAATATCATTTTAGTATGACATCAGTATAACAATTATTACTAAGGAAGTTTACTACCCCCCAACTATGTCTTTGAAATTCAGTGTATATTTCACGTTTATAACACATCTACATTTTAGACTCTTAAGTTTTCTACAGTTAAATACAGCATCTATCAAAACAACAAAGCTGTGTTTAATGGGAAAATATTTTAAATCGCTCCAATATTAAATTAATAAAAATCAACAATTCAGTTTCTCAGTTGGACTAGTCCCATGTAAGTACTCAGTAGACCCAAGAGGCTCACAGCTGAACCTTGCAGCTTAGAGTAAGAGGATAATGATGCTCTGTTTTCCTCTGGTCTTTTCTACTTTTTTCTTATCTTGGCTTTTATTTATTATTTGTGTCACAGTGTCATTCTTGGCTCTAAGTCATTTATCTTTTTTTCCTCCCTCTTCCTAAGCTTTGTATAATTAGTCTTTAATGTTTCGCAAAAGCAAACGGCACGGGTAAAAGTACAAAGTCGGTCTGTGTTCCCTCCTTCATTTGCTCAAAGCAGGCTCCAAGGTAATTCCAGAGCACTGTGTTTGCCCCAGTAATTATTTGCCCAATGGTTAACAAAAGAATACATGGAATTGTGAAGGCACAGAATTTATGTGTCCCAAATTAATTTGTGTAAAACTGCTACAGAGAAAGACAATACTGAAGGTTAAGTTTTAGATGTGTGAATTCTGTACAATATTTTCTTCTTGGTGAAAAAGCAGTGAGGGTGAAAGGGAGACAGATCTGAAATATATTTTGTCTGGCTAACTCAGTCTGAGAAAATTACCATTAAGAAAGTAAAGCAAGTTAATAGGGACAGAGAGCATTCTTCTAGCAATATATGTACTTTTAAAAGTTTCAACTGGAATTCAACGGAATCTCAACCATCTAAAAGCGTGCTGAATGTATTAAGATAAATGCTTCTTGAGTAAGAGGGAATCTAAGAAACTGCTGACCAGAAACCAGCTTAGCCCCAGAGACGCCCCAGTTAAGCAATCCTTCCCCTGGGCAACAGATAACAGTTGCTCAATGCAACTGTGTGTTGATGTTTTGGGGAGATCGGCTGTTTGATTGGGGTCTTCGATGCACTTAGAATCCCAGCTCCAATCAGTCAGGAGTTACAGCTCTGGCGATTCATCTGGTAATTATGCTAGGTTCAGGCCAGCAAGGTAAATGTCCTAAAATGTATCTTGGGATCATTTGATTCCTGTGAGGTGTTCTTCCTTCTTTACTGAAAACAACGTAAGAACTGTGGTGAAACATTTAAAAATGGAATAGACTGGGAAGAAACGTTATGAAATTCCCACCTAATAGTTTAATGTAGGTCTGCTAAGAAGAAAAGTAATGAATGAAAATGCTTTGAAATCTCTTAGGTCCAAACACAGGTATCAGCAGACCATACATCTGAATCCTAGCTTCTTGCTGCTCTGCGGGAGGATATCTGCTACTGTGATAATCGAGGAGGAAAACAAACAAATAAAAAAAAAATCCTTAAGTCAAGGAATCCAGGACTTTAAACACGGAGAGTTAAAGACAGAGAAAGCCACCTCTTTCATAGAATAGCATACTGGCATTTCAAGGGTGGGGGGGAGTGGGGGAGTGGGGGGTGGGGGGTGGGGGGAGCTAATGCCTAAAGATTGCCAGAGTTAATTCTATTCTTTGCTTACAACTTACATTTGTAATTTCCCCCTAAAGAACAACTTTTTTTGCATGTTATTTACTAATCTTCCTCTAATAGGCTAGGTGTAGTCAAAATTCATTTTGAATGTGAAAACAACAGGGTAAAGAAAGAAAAAATTTGAGAAATGTTGATTTTCCTGTCTACACTGGGAAGCCATTTGTCACTCCAGTTGATCCTGAAGCACCTAATCCAAGCTCTCAGACCCTTACCACTTTCTAAGGGGATCTCTCCTCCTCCAATTTCCTTCAAAAATCAATCTATCCTGTACCAGTGCTAGATGAATTGCACTAAATCAAAATCATTATCATATCATTCTCCTATTCAAATGTCTTCAGTGTTACAGAATAAAGTCTGGATCAGTACTGTCCAACAGAAACAATGTGAACTATATAAAAAATTTAAAATTTTCCAGTAGTCACATTTAAAAAGAGTGAAAAGAAATAGTGTATTTCAATATTGTATTTTATCTAACCTAATATATACCAAATATTGTAATTTCAACCTATAGATAATAAAGAAATTATTAATGAGATATTTCTATCTCTCTCTTTTTTTTGGTACTAGATCTTAAAAATTCAGTCTTTTTTACACTTACAGCACACCTTAATTGGGACACTAAATTTTCAACAATTAAGGTGAAATGATTAAATGATTGTCTGATCAAAACAATGAAGTTGTGTTTAACAAAAACACTTTATGGTACTTCTAATTTTTTTACACTCTTCAATTTTTTTTTTGTTTCTGTCATTTTCTTTCTTTCTCTTTCCTCACTTTTTCTTTCTTTTCTTCCTTCCTTTCCTTTCTTTCTTTCCTTTCCTCTGTCCCTCCTTCTTTCCCTCCCCTTCCTTCTCCCCTCTCTCTCCTTCCTTCTCTCTTCTTTCTTTCTTTCTTTCTTCTTTTTTATGTTATCTCTATGCCCAACATGGGACTCACACTTAACACCCCAAGATCAAGAGTTGTGTGCTCTAACGACTGAGCCAGCCAGGTGCCCCAATACTGCTTCAGTTTTTAAATATAAACTCAATGAATTAAAATGGGATGCAGTTAATAAGTAAACTCCTCAGTCACACTAGTCACATTTTAGGTATATCTCTCCTTTACCCAAGCCAAACTGAACCAACTGTCAGTGTTCAAACACAGTGCTCCAACAGCCCTATATACCTCTTCATCTGTATCCTTTATTACAGCCTTTATAATAAACTCATAAATGTGAGGAAATGTTTCTTTGAGTTCTTTCAGTCCTGTTGAGTTCTGTCTTGCTCTAGCAAATTAATGAAATCCAAGAGGGGGTTGTTGGAACCTCTGATCTCCAGTAGTTGATAACCTGGACTTGCCACTAGCATCTGAAGTGGAGGGAGAGGGAGGCAGTCTTGGGGGCTGGGCCCTTACCCTGTGACACCTGATGCTATCTCATGGTAGATAGAATTGGGTTGAAATGGGAGGGTATTCTGTTATCATGGCTGAGAACTGAGGAATTGCTTGGTGGTGTGAAAAAACACACACCGGACTGCCATAACAAAACACCACAGACCGGATGGCTTAAACAACAGAAACTTATTTTCTTAACAGTTCTGGAGTCTGGGGTCCAAGATCAGGGTGTTGGCAGGTTTGGTCTCTCCTCAGGGTTTTCTCCTTGACTTGTATATGGTCTTTTTCTCTGTGTGCCTGCATCCCTGGTGACTTGAACATCTACATTTCCTGTTCTTATAGGGACATCAGTAGGATTGGATTAGGGCCCATCTAAAGGCCTCATTTTAACTTAATCACTTCTTTAAAGGCCGTGTCTCCTAATACAATCACATTCTGAGGTACTGGGGATTATGCCTACCATATGAATTTTGGGGGAACACAAGTCAGCCCATCATACCATATCATTAAAGACTCACTCTTGGGGTGCCTGGGTGGCTCAGTGGGTTAAGCCTCTGCCTTCGGCTCAGGTCATGATCTCAGGGTGCTGGAATCAAGCCAGGCATCTCACTCTCTGATCAACAGGAAGCCTGCTTCCCCCTCTCTGGCCTGCCTCTCTGCCTACTTGTGATCTGTCAAATAAATAAATAAAAGCTTATAAAAAAAGAAAAAAGACTCACTCTTTTGTACTTTTTCATCTTTTTTTTTTTTTTTAATTTTATTTATTTATTTGACAGACAGAGATCACAAGTAGGCAGAGAGGCAGGCAGAGAGAGAGAGAGAGGGAAGCAGGCTTCCTGCGGAGCAGGGAGCCCGATGCGGGGCTCGATCCCAGGACCCTGAGATCATGACCCGAGCCGAAGGCAGCAGCCCAAACCACTGAGCCACCCAGGCGCCCCTGTACTTTTTCATCTTGAATATCCTTCCCAACTGACTAACTCCTAGTCATACGTACAATAACCAGTTATCTTCTCCCCTTTGTGAAACATTCCCAGACAAACCTAAGATGATATGGTTTCCTTTGGGCAACAACCTATCCCAAATATACCTATATTATAGGACTTACTATATCCCATAGCAATTATTTGTTAACATATTTGCTTACTTTTCTAAATTGTGAGTACTCTGAGGACAGACATTTTATTATGTCCACAGTGCCCAACAAATAGGTGAACAAAAAAATGTTTGATAAATTAGCTGAATAAAACATGTCCAAAGTCTATCCTTAGGGCTGTTGAATATCTAAACAATCTAGAACCTGATTAGTAATTTTTTAAAGTTTTTTTTTTTTGTTTGCTTTTTTAAGATTTTGTTTATTTATTTGTCAGAGAGAGAACACAAGCAGGGGAAGCAGCACGCAGAGGGAGAAGCAGGCTCCCCACTGAGCAAGGAGCCCCATATGGGACTTGATCACAGGACCCTGGGATCCCCACCCGAGCCCAAGGCAGACACTTAACCGAATGAGCCACCCAGGTGTCGCTTCTTCTTCTTCTTTTTTTTTTTTAAGTAATCTCTACACCCAACATGGGGCTCAAACTGACAACCTTGAGATCAAGAATTGTGTGTTCCATTGACTGAGCCAACCAGGCACCTTCCTAATTAGTAAATTGTACAATATGATTATAGAAATGATTTGTTAATAAAGGTAGTGATTCACAGATGTCTGAAAAAATTTAGAGAATAAACCGTTAGAAAATAAACTTCTTTTAGGGATATACATGGATGTGGCTTGATAACTTGATGAAGGTGATACAATTTGCTTTATTTCCCAAGAACCAGTCCTTAATGTATTCAAAGATTACAAGTATACTAGCATTTCTGAAGTTTTATTTTTCATCAGTAAAACATACAGCCAATTTAAAGAAATGTACAATCAGCCTTGTGTCTGTTTCATTGGCACCACTCATCTCTGAAGCTCTGCTAATCATCAGCGAAGCCTTCAGTTTGACATTAAAACAGAACAAAACAGAACACCTCTAGTACTAGTCTAGGCTATCATCAGTTAATTTGTAAGCACATACTGTATAGGACTTGTTATTCTTACCCTTTAAGGTTATATGCTATACTCCTAATCTATTCTTTTTTTAAAGATTTTATTTATTTCAGAGAGGCATCTGAGATAGTGACAGCAAAAGTGGGGAGGAGAGGGAGAAGCAGGCTCCCCAATGAGCAGAGAGCCCTATACTCCTAATCTAAATAGGCATCTTGAAATGGTCACTATCTTATCTGTTAGAATATTGAAGTTTATGTTTAGGTCTGTTGTCAGTTTCCAAGTGGACACTTTTGAAATGTGCTTAGCATAGACAAATCTATTACCATGCTATGTTATTGTATTACTTAAAAAATGCTTTGCTATTACTAGTTTACAAATTTATTCCCCCAGGGACACCTGGGTGGCTCAGTTGGTTAAGCGGCTGCCTTCGGCTCAGGTCATGATCCCATCGTCCTGGGATCGAGTCCCACATCGGGCTCCTTGCTTGCTGGGGAGCCTGCTTCTCCCTCTGCCTCTGCCTGCCACTCTGTCTGCCTGTGCTTGCTCTGGCTTCTCTCTCTATGACAAATAAATAAATAAAATCTTAAAAAAAAACAAAAAACAAAAAAACAAATTTATTTCCCCCAAATACACTGTGAGCTTCCTAAAAACAGTGACTATGCCTTATTTGTCTCAATATTCTGAACATCTGATACACTGTAAGTTAATGAACAAATGTTCGTTGAAGAAGTGAAAAAATGAATGGTGACCAATATCAGGATTCAAATAGAACTAAACATAGTACTTTTTTTTTTTTTTTTTAAGATTTCATTTTTAAGTAATCTCTATAACCAACGTGGGGCTCAAACTCAAAACCTCAAAGATCAAGAGTCACAACCTCTTACTGACTGAATCTGCCAGACACCCTTGAACATAGTTTTTTTGTTTTGTTTTTAAGATTTTATTTATTTATTTGATAGAGAGAGATACAGCGGAGAGAGGAACACAAGCAGGGGAGTGGGGAGAGGGAGAAGCAGGCTCCCTGCTGAGCAGGCAGCCTGATGTGGGCTCGATCCCAGGACTCTGGGATCATGACCCCCAGCCAAAGGCAGACCCTAACGACTGAGCCAACCCAGATGCCCCTTGAATATAGTTTTTTGTTTTTGTTTTTTTCAAAGATTTTATTTATTTATTTGACAGGCAGAGATCACAAGTAGGCAGAGATGCAGGCAGAGAGAGAGAAAGAGAGAGGAGGAAGCAGGCTCCCCGCCAAGCAGAGAGTTCAATGTGGGACTCAATCCCAGGACCCTGAGATCACAACCTGAGCTGAAGGCAGAGGCTTAACCCACTGAGCCACCCAGGCACCCTCCCTTGAACATAGTTTTAATTGTATTTATATCCTGTCTGTCTCTAAAAAGATTTTTTTTTTTTTTAATGGGGGGTACAGGGAAGAGGGAGAGAGAATCTTAAGCAGGTTCTCTGTCTAGCATGGAGCCCAACACAGGGATTGATCTCAGAATCCTGAGATTATGACCTGAGCCAAAATCAAGAGTCTGACCCTTACTGAGCCACCCAGGCACCCCTCTAAAAAGAACGTGTTAACAAAGAAAAGAATAGTGGCATGTATTTCATTTCATTTCTTTGCTTTTTTTAAGTAGGCTCCATGCCAAGCATGGAGCCCAATATGGAGCTTGAACTCACAATCCTGAGTCAAGACCTGAGCTGGTATCAAGAGTAGAGGCTTGGGGTGCCTGGGTGGCTCAGTGGGTTAAGCCTCTGCCTTCAGCTCAGGTCATGATCCTGGGGTCCTGGGATCAAGCCCCGCGTTGGGCTCTCTGCTCAGCAGAGAGCCTGCTTCCTCCCTCTCTCTCTGCCTGCCTCTCTGCCTACTTGTGATCTCTGTCTGTCAAATAAATAAATAAAATCTTTAAAAAAAAAAAAAAAGTTAAAAAAAAAATAGAGTAGAGGCTTAATTAACTGAGCTACTCAGGTGCCCCACTGGTCTGTATTTTTTTTTTCTCCCCTTCTTTAAACATTTTTAAAAAAAAATTATTGGGACACCTGGGTGGCTCAGTTGGTTAAACATCTTCCTTTGGCTCAGGTCAATGATCCCACAGTCCTGGGATTACATCCTGTCGCAGACTGCTTGCTCAGTGGAAACTGCTTCTCCCTGTGCCTGCTGCTTCCCCTGATTGTGCACGCTCTCTCTCTCTGGCAAATAAATAAAAACCATCTTTAAAAACATTTATTTATTAATACATCCTAGGGGAAGAGAGAGTACACAAGTCGGGGGGAGAGATGGTGGGGGGAAGGGGAGGGATAAGCATACTCCTTGCTGAGCACAGAGCCCAGCTGGAGGGTTCCACCTCACCACCCTGAGATCACTACCCAAGCAGAAGCCAAGACTCGGATGCTCAACCAACCTACCCACCCAGGCACCCCAGTGGTCTCTATTTCTTAAACAAAAATACTCATTTGATGGTTAATATTTAACATTATCTACCATTAGGATGACTAATTCCCTCTTAACTCACTCTGTAAGTACATTACCCTAATACCAAAACCAGACAGACATTACAACTATAGACCAATATCTCTCATGAACATAGATGCAAAAGACCTTAAGAACATATTAGTAAATATAATACAACAATAAATAAAAACAATTATTATACATCATCACCAATTGGGATTTATTACAGGTATGCAAGTCCTGTTTAATATTTGGAAATCAATTAATGTAATCCATCATATTAGCAAGTTAAAAAAAACCCTCACACAGTTGTGTCAATAAATGTAAAATTTGACAAAATCCAACACTTTTTCATGATTAAAAACTCTCAGTAAACCAGGTATATAAAGGAACTTCCTTGATAAAAAAGCAAACCTATAACTAACAACATACTGAAATAGTGAAAAAGCCAAAATTTTCAAACTAAGATCAGGTACCAGGTAGAAATGTTCTCTCTCACTACTTCTTTTTGACATTAGATAAAAGTGCTAGCTAATGTGGGCGCCTGGGTGGCTCAGTGGGTTAAGCCTCTGCCTTCAGCTCAGGTCATGGTCTCAGGGTCCTGGGATCGAGCCCCACATTGGGCTCTCTGCTTAGCGGGGAGCCTGTTTCCCCTCCCTCTCTCTGCCTGCCTCTCTGTCTACTTGTGATCTCTCTCTCTGTGAAATAAATAAATGAAATCTTAAAAAAAAAAAAAGTACTAGCTAATGTAATAAGACAGGAAAAGGAAATAAAAGGTATACAGATTAGGAAGAAGTAAAACTGTTTGAACATGACAGGATTGTCTATAAAAATAAAATCCAGAATTAAATTAAATTAAATTACAGAATTCCTGTAAGTAATAAATTATTATGGCAAGGTTGCAAGATCAAGGTTAATATGTAAAAGTAAATCATAGTTCTATATACCAGGAAAAAAGGTAGAACTTGACATTAAAAACACAATACCACTTATCTTAACATCCGTAAAGTGAAATATTTAGATATAAATCTAACAAAATATGTACAAGAGCTGGGGCGCCTGGGTGGCTCAGTGGGTTAAGCCTCTGCCTTCGGCTCAGGTCAAGATTCCAAGGTCCTGGGATCAAGCCCCACATCCGGCTCTCCACTCAGCGGGAAGCCTGCTTCTCTTTCCCTCTCTCTCTGCCTGCCTCTTTGCCTACTTGTGATCTCTGTCTGTCAAATCTTAAAAATAAATAAATAAATAAATAAGAATTCTGATGAACTAATTTAGATAGAAGTAAATAAATGGAGAATTAGTCTATACTTATGGATAGGAAGACTCAATATTGTCAAGATGTTAGTCTTCCCAACTTGAAATATAGATTCAATGCAGTCCGAATCAATGTCCCAGTAAGTTACTTTGTGGATATAAAAAAACGGATTCTAAAGTTTATATGAAGTGACATAAGACCCAGAATAGCCAACACAATATTGGAGGACAACAACACATTTGTAGAACTGGTATTACCTACCTGACTTTGAGACTTACCATAAAGTCTCAGTAATCAAAACATTGTGGTATTATGAAAACAATAGACAAATAGATCAATGGAACAGAAGCAAGACCTACATGAATACAGTTGACTGCTTTTTTACAAAGAAACAAAGGCAACACAGTGGAGCAGAGATAATCTCCTTCTCAACAAATGGTGCTGGGACAACATGATGTCTGCATGCAGACAAAAAAAGAAAAAAAAAAGAAAGAAAGAAAAAGAATCCAGTAACAGATCTTATACCTTTCACAAAAATGAACTCAAAATGGATCATAGATCTAAATGTGAAACCAAAGATAATAAACTCCCAGAAGATAACATTGAAGAAAAACTTAGATGACGTTGGGTATGGCAATGCCTTCTTTAGATAGAACTCCAAAGGCACCACCCATGAAAACAATATTTGGTAAGTTGGACTTTATTAAAATTAAAATTTCTGCTCTGGAAAAGACATTTTCAAGAGAATAAGACGACAAACCACAGGCTGGAATAAAATATTTGCAAAAGACACATCTGATAAAGGGCTATTATCCAAAATATAGAAAGAGCAGTTAAAATTCAACAATAAAAGAAAAGAGGAACCTGACTAAAAAAATAGGCCAAGGACCTCAGGGGAGAAACATTGCCCCAAACAAGATATACAAATGGCAAATAAGCATATGAAAAGATCCTCCACATTAAAGGTCATAAGAAAAAATGAAAATTAAAACAACCCAAACTGTTCTAAAACAAATAAATCTAAAAAAAGAAAAAGACCAATTTCCTATTCAATCTTATCTTAAAAAAGCAGAGGCTGTGTTCATTTCATTTCTGTGTCTTTTCCTCCAACATCATTTCCATCACTATCTCAATACTTTGGTACAGTAGACATTTGATAAGTATTTGGGGGGGGTAAATAGTTTCATTTTGGAGCCAGACAGTTTTCTATGGGAGAGAATATATTGACTGGACATAAACGCTTCACTCTTATTGGTAAACCAGAATGCCAATTAAAATATTATAACCTCTTTTCAGTTTCAGTAGCACAACTTGCCTTTAAGCCCTGTCTAATCAGTCAACTAGGCTTGTCCCTTGTTACCTCTTTAATGAAATCAAGTGATTAATTTCTCTTTTAGATGAAAAAAAAGGGAACCATTTATTTATTCATTTTAGAGAGATCCTGGTGGGGCAGTGGGTTGAGTGGGATGGGATAAAGAGGCTTAAGCAGGCGGCATCCCCGGCATGGAGCCTGACTCAGGACTTGATCTCACCACCCTGAAATCATGACCTGAACTGAAACCAAGAGGCAGAAGCTCAAAGAAGAAGCCACCAAGGCACCCATCAAATTATTAATTTCTATTGATCAATTAATCAGTTGATAAGAATGTCCTATGAAAAGAACAGTAAACACCATACCTCTAAACTTCTTTGAATATAAACTTTTATTTGGTACTCATTTCCTTAAAAACTTCACTTCACGCTTTTTTTTTTTTTTTAAGATTTTATTTATTTGCCAGAGAGAGAGAGAGAGTACACACAAGCAGGCAGAGAGGCAGGCAGAGGTCGCGAGAGAAGCAGGCTCCCTGCGGAACAAGGAGCCCGATGCGGGACTCGATTCCAAGACCCCAGGACCATGACCGGAGCCAAAGGCAGCAGCTTAACCAAATGAGCCACCCAGGCGTCCCTCACTTCACGCTTTTAAGTTCACTTGGCAATACCAAGTAATTATTATTATTATTATTATTTTTAAAGATTTTATTTATTTATTTGCCAGAGAGAGATCACAAGTAGGCAGAGAGGCAGGCAGAGAGAGAGAGGAGGAAGCAGGCTCCCCGCTGAGCAGAGAGCCCGATGCAGGACTCGATCCCAGGACCCTGAGATCACGACCTGAGCCGAAGGCAGCGTCTTAACCCACTGAGCCACCCAGGTGCCCTATTATTTTTTTGAATCAAGTATTTTTTTAATACTCAGCAGAGATTAAGTTGATTTTACCATGCCAAGACATCATGTATATTATACTAATTATTAATAATCAATAATAAGATTGATAGAGTATGCTCAAAACAGTATCTAGAGGGGTGCCTGGGTGGCTCAGTGGGTTAAAAGCCTCTGCCTTTGGCTCAGGTCTCCATCCCAGAGTCCTGGGATCCAGCCCCGCTTCGGCTCTTGGCTCAGCAGGAAGAGAGCCTGCTTCCTCCTCTCTCTCTGTCTGCCTCTCTGCCCACCTGTGACCTCTGTCTGTCAAATAAATATAAAATCTTAAAAAAAACCAAAAAACAAAAAAACAGTATCTAGATAGATAAGTAGGTCACTATAGTTGACAAAAGGAAGATCTGAAGAAAAAAGAACCAGGTTACTAAGAGAAGGAAGTGAGTATCTATGACACAATTCAAACGAGAAAATACCACTACCTTATACAATAGCTGCCCACAAGTAGCCCCATACTCTCCCCTCCCCCATATGCCAACCTAATTCTGAAAGATAAGCAACACAGAAAAAAAAATCTGGGTTTATATTTATTGACACTGCCTAGTGTTTTCCTAACTGGTCTTTCAGGATTAGAGAACAAGTGACACTCTCTTATTACAGAGCATCTCAGTGCTTCCCTGAAATGATTATCTACTCTGAATGCTAGAGCTCCTTCTCTGACACCTCCCCTCACTGATTACAGCTGCCTTGGGTGGGGCATAAACATCTTTCTCACTCATTATACACCCTTCTCAACACCCAGCAGAGACGTGGCTTCATTACATTGCCTACTTCCTCCTATTAACACTAGGAAGAAGGGGTAGGAGAGAGAGAATAATTACAGTCTAGTGTAATTGCCTAAGCAGAGGATTGGAAATCAAAACAACAGAATCTGAGTCCCGGCTCTGGAACAGGAACTAGAATTGAGACATTTGGATAGGTCACTTAACTTTTCTATGTCTCAACTTCAGTATTGGAGGCCACTCAGTTCATGGAATTACTGGGAGAAATGAGATAATGTGAAAAAAGGAAGAAAGAAAGGAGGGAAAGAAGGAAGGAAGGAAAGAAAGAAAGAAAGAAGAAACAGAGAGAGAGAAAGAAGAAAGAGAGAGAGAAAGGAAGGAAGGAAGGAAGGAAAAAAGGAAGGAAGGAAGAAAAAAAAAAAAAGAAAAAGCCCAATAAACTCTAAATTTAGGCCTGGCAACATCACTGATCATTAAGATATTCACATCAAAGCTACAGTGAGAAATCTCTTCATACCCATTATAATGGCCACTATCAAAAGCAACAAGAGAAAATAACAAATGTTGGTGAGGATATGAAGACAATGATACTCTTATATACTGTTGGTGGTACTGTTAAGGAGTGCAATTGTCATGGAGAACAGTATGGTAGTTCTTCAAAAAAGTAAAAATAGAACTACCCTATGATCCAGAAATCTCCCTTCTAGTTTTGATTTGAATGTCTTAATGATCAATGATGTTGGGGATCATATGCTCAGATGTTGCCCATGTGTATCATATTTGGAGAAATTTCTGTTCAAATCCTTTGCCCATTTTTTTTTTTAAGATTTTGTTTATTTATTTATTTGACAGACAGAGATCGTAAGTAGGCAGAGAGGCAGGCAGAGAGAGAGAGGAGGAAGCAGGCTCCCCGCTGAGCAGAGAGCCCCATGCCAGGCTCGATCCCAGGACCCTGGGATCACGACCTGAGCCGAAGGCAGAGGCTTTAACCCACTGAGCCACCCAGGCGCCCCATCCTTTTCCCATTTTTAATCAGGTTGAGTTATTTTGTTGTTGAGCTCTTTATATATTCTGGATATTAAACCCTTATCAGATACATGATTTCTTCCATTTCATAAGCTGTCTTTTCACATTGTTGATTATATCCTTTGATGAACAAAAGTTTGTAAGTTTAATGTAGTCTCATTTGTCTGTTTTTGCTTTTGTTGCCTGTGTTTTGGTGTCAAATCTATGTTTCATTAGATTTAAGTCTCAAGATAACCCTCAGTGGCTCACCGCTCTGCCCTCGAGCCCCACTGAGGTGTGACAGTGTTGTCCCTTCAGTTGTGGGGGCCAGTCTGGCCCACTGAAACTGAGGAGGAGAAGGCCTGACCTTGAGGGCCCTTGTGCTCTGGGCCTGTGATGGAAGTAGCAGCCCTGCTGATCTCTGAATCAACTTCAGTAACAATCTTACCTTTTATTGAAAGATAGGTAATGTTGATAGATCTATTGTCCCAACCTGGAGAATCCTAGCGGACTTTTTTTTTTTTTTTTTAAAGATTTTTTTTTTATTTATTCATTTGACACAGAGAGATCACCAGTAGGCAGAGAGGCAGGCAGAGAGAGAGAGAGAGGAGGAAGCAGGCTCCTCGCGGAGCAGAGAACCCGATGTGGGACTCGATCCCAGCACCCTGAGATCATGACCTGAGCCGAAGGCAGCGGCCCAACCCACTGAGCCACCCAGGCGCCCAATCCTAACGGACTTAAGTCTTCCTTCATTTTGTTTTCCTGCATCAGGCTCCCTGCTCAGCAGGGAGTCTGCTTCTCCCTCCGGCCCTCTCCCTTCTTGTGCTCTCTCTTTCAAATAAATAAATAAAATATTTTTAAAAATGGTTAAGATAGTAAATCTTATGTTATGTGCTATAAACCACAATAAGAAAGTAAGAAAAAACTAATGGGATTTACTTTGCTACATTTTAGACTTGTTTGGTACTCATCATCCCTTTCTTCTTTCCAATTTCTCCCTTTTGGAAAGAGAGTATCTGTCTTATGCCTGTCCCACTATTGTATTTTGGAAGCACATAACTTTTTTGATTTCACAGGTTCATATCTGGAGAGAAATTCTGCCTTAGGACGAATGCATTTAAGTTTTCAAAAAGGTATTTGCTGTTGAATAGAAAAGATGCTGGCAGAGAACAAGAGTGGAAACCCATTAGGATGCTACTGGGCCAGTGAGAAATGATAAGGACTTGAAGTTGGTAGGACTTGAAAGAGGGCGGTGGTAGTAGTAGCAGTAGTAGTAGTAGCAGTAGTAGTAGTAGTAGTGGAAGCAGTAACTTGTTGGATTTGAAAGATATTTTCAAGATAGAGCTAACAAGAGGGTACCTCGGTGGCTCAGTTGGTTAAGCATATGGCTTTGGCTCAGGTTATGATCTCAGGGTCCTGGAATCGAGCCTGGTGTCAGAGCCCACTGCTGGGCTCGGCGGGGAGTCTGCTCGTCTCTGACCCAACTCCACTCATGCACTCTCTATTCCTCTCTCTCTCTCACTCCTTCAAACAAATAAATAAATAAAAATATTAAAAAAAATAAAATAAAAAAGCTAGAACCAACAGGGTTACCTGATAGTCTACATGCTGGGTATGAGAGAAGAAAAAAAAAGTTAAAAAATGATCTTCTGGGTTTGGGCCAGATCAATTGGAGAACTGGGGTTGCCATTTATTCATTTAGGAAGGCAGAGAGGGTAGCATGTTTGAGGAGTCAAATCAAGACATGTTTGTTTTATTTTATTTATTTTATTTATTTTTATATTTTATTTTTAAAGATTTTATTTCTTTATTTGACAGACAGAGATTACAAGTCGGCAGAGAGGCAGGCAGAGAGAGAGAGGAGGAAGCAGGCTCCCTGCCGAGCAGAGAGCCCGATGTGGGACTCGATCCCAGGACCCTAAGATCACGCCTGGAGCCACCCAGGCGCCCAAGACATGTTTGTTTTAGACATGTTAAGTCTGAGATGTTGTGTGTTTGGTTTTTTTAAAGATTTTATTTATTTGTCAAAGAGAGAGAGAGTGCACATGAAGGGGGAGCCACAGGCAGAGGGAGAAGCAGGGTCCCCGCTGAGCAAGGAGCCCGATGCAGGGCTTGATCCCAGAACCCCAGGATCACAAGCTGAGCCAAAGGCAGATGCCTAACTGACTGAACCACCCAGGCAAGATATGGTTTTTGTCTTTAAGTTCCCATGGAAGGGGATAGAGAGAAACATACAAACCAGTGTTATAGGGTTTTATTATTAATGTTATTATTAATAGACTTTATTTTAGGGAGAACAATTTTAAATTTACAGATAAACAGAGAAGAAAGAAAATACAGTGATGTGTGGTGGCTCAGCCAGTTAAGTGTCTGCCTTCAGTTCGGGTCACGATCCCGTGGTCCTGGGATTGAGCCCTGCATTGGGCTCCCAGCTCAGTGGGGAGCCTGCTTCTCCCTCTGCCCCTCCCCCTCCCACCTCCCTGCTGCCCATGCTCTCTGTCTCTGTCTCTCAAATAAATAAATAAATACTTTGAGAGAAAAAAAAAGTACATAGAGTTCCCATATACCACTGCAGCTTTCCTATTATTAACATTTTGCATGAGTGTAGTATATTTGTACAACTGATAAAACCTATACTGACATATCAGAGTCATTCAAAGTCCACACTTTACATTAGGGTTCACTCGTGGGCTTGTAAATTTTATGGGTTTGGGCAAACGTATAATGACATATATTTATCATTACAGGATTGTAATGAATAATTTCACTGTCCTTTTTAAAAACCTCTGTGCTCTGCCTATTCATCTATCCACCCCTTGACACCCCAACCCCTGGCAACCAGCGTTTTTATCGTTTCCTTAGTTTTGACTTTTGCAGAATGCCGTGTACATAGGCATACTTCGGTGATATTGCAGGTTTGGTTCCAGACCACTGCAATAAAGCAAATATCATAATAAATCAACTCAAATGAATCTTTTTGGTTTCCTAGTACACATAAAGTTATGTGTACACTATACTATAATCTATTAAATGTTCAATAGGGGCGTCTGTGTGGCTCAGTCCATTAAGCGTTAGACTCTTGATTTTGGCTCAGGTCATGATTTCAGAGTCCTGGGATCAAGTCCCCTGTCCAGCTCCATGCTCAGCATGGAGTCTACTTGAGATTCATTCCCTCTCCCTCTTTCTCCCTCACTGCACTTCCTCCCACTTGCACTCTCTTTCTAAAATAAATAAATCTTGGGGCGCCTGGGTGGCTCAGTGGGTTAAGCCTCTGCCTTCGGCTCAGGTCATGATCCCAGGGTCCTGGGATCGAGTCCCACACATCAGGCTCTCTGCTCGGCAGGGAGCCTGCTTCTTCCTCTCTCTCTTTCAGCCTGCCTCTCTGCCTACTTGTGATCTCTGTCTGTCAAATAAATAAATAAAATCTTAAAAAAAAAGTTTTAAAATAAATAAATCTTTAAATGTACAATAACACTGTATCAAAAAAATGTACATCCCTTAATTTTAAAAATATTGCTTAAAAATGCTAACCAGGGGCATCTGGGTGGCTCAGTGGGTTAAAGCCTCTGCCTTCAGCTCAGGCCATGATCCCAGGGTCCTGGGATTGAGCCCCACATCAAGCTCTGTGCTCAGCAGGGAGTCTGCTTGAGCTTCTCTTTTGCTCTACCTCTAGCCCTTCCCCCACACACACTTTCTCTCTAATAAATAAATATTTTAAAATAATAATAATAGTAAGACTTAAAGTAGATTTATTCTTTGATCCATGGCCTACACAATGGATGTTGTCTTAGGCATGAAAACAATGTGAATCTCAATGGGCATCTCCATCAGAACTCTTGGGTGACCAAGTGCAGTGTCAGTGAGCAGTCATATTTGAAAGGAATCTTTTCTTCTAAGCAGTAGGTCTCAACAGTGGGCTTAACATACTCAGCAAACCATGTTATAAACAGATGCACTGTCATCCAGGCTTTGCTATTCTAAATTAGAGAGCACAGGCAGAGTAGACTTAGCATAACTCTTGAGGGCCCTAGGATTTTCAAATGGTGAATGAACACTGGCTTCAGCTTATTCACCCCCTGCATTAGCCCCTAGAAAAGAGTCAGCCTGTCCTCTGAAACTTTGAAGCCAGGCACTGACTTCTCCTTTCCAGCTATGAAAGTCCTAGATGACATCTTCTTCAATAGAAGGCTGTCTGCATATATTGAATATCTGTCATTGAGTATGGCCACCTTCATTAATGATCTGAGCTAGATCTGGAAACTTCTTGTAGCTTCTCCATCACCACTTGCTGGTTCACATTGCACTTTGTTGTTATGGAGATGGCTTCTTTCCTTGAACCCTGTGAACCAACATCCATTAACTTTAAACATTTCTTCTGCAGCCTTCTTGCCTCTCAGTCTCCATAGAATTAAGAAGAGTTGTGGTCTTGTTCTGGATTAGGCTTTGGCTCAAGGGAATGTTGTACCTGGTTTATCTTTTATCCAGATCAATGAAACTTTTTCCCTATCAGTAATAAGGCTGTTTCACTTTCTTTCTCTCATCTTTTCCTTTTTTAAAGATTTTATTGATTTATTTGGGAGAGAAATTGAGCGAGTGCACAAGCAGGGGGGTGGGAGAGGGAGAAGCAGAGTCCCTGCTGAGCAGGAAACCCAGAGATGTGGGGCTCCATCCCAGGACCCTGGGATCACTGACCTGAGCTGAAGACAGACACTGAACCATCTGAGCCCCCCAGGTGTCCCGTTTCACATTCATATCATTTCCGTTTTCACTGGAATAATACTTGCATTTCCTTCCAGAACTTTTCCTTTGTGCTCATAATTAAGCTGTCTGATGCAAGAAACCTGGCTTTCAGACTAGCTTGGTTTTCAACATGCCTTCCTCACTAAACATACTCATTTCTAGCTTTCAGTTTAACGTGAGGGACATACCACTCTTCCTTTCACTTGAACAGTTAGAGGCCATTAACTGGCCTAATTTCAAAGTTGTTGGTCTCCTGGAAAAGGGATGTCTGAAGAGAGGGCAAGCAGAGTGAATGGCTGGCTGGTAGAGCCATCAGAACACACACAACATTTATCAAGTTTGCCATCTGGTAAAAACCACATCTGGTGTGGTTTGTGGCACCTGAAAACAATTACATTAGTAATATCAATGGAGTGGGCAGCTGGGTGCCTCAGCTGGCTAACTATCCAACTCTTCATTTCGGCTCAGGTCATAATCTCAGGGTCATGAGATCAAGCCCCACATCAGGCTCTGTGCCGGGTGTGGAGGCGTGGAGCCTGCTTAAGCTTCTCCCTCTCACTCTGCCTGGTCCCACCCCCACTTGTGTTCTCTCTCTCTAAAATAACGAGAGTAATAAAAAGAAAAAGAAGAGAAGAGAATAGTAACAGCAAAGATCACTGATCACCAATCCCTGTAACAATGAGTAAGTTTGAAAAACTGTGAGAATTACTGAAATGTGACACAGAGACACCACATGAGCGAATGGCTGCCAGTAGATTTGACTGACCCAGGAATGCTACAATTTGGAAAAAAAAAAAAAAAAAAAAGAAAGAAAGAAAAAAATGCAGTGTTCATGAAGAGCAATAAAATAAAGTATACCTGCAGTTGGAATTGTATAGTTTGCAGCCTTTTCAGACTGACTTCTTTCACTTAGTAATATGCACTTAAAGTGGGATGCCTGGGTGGCTCAGTTGGTTGGACGACTGCCTTCGGCTCAGGTCATGATCCCGGAGTCCCAGGATCGAATCCCACATCGGGCTCCCAGCTCCATGGGGAGTCTGCTTCTCCCTCTGACCTTCTCCTCGCTCATGCTCTCTCTCACTGTCTCTCTCTCTCAAATAAATAAATAAAATCTTTAAAAAAAAAAAAATATGCACTTAAAGTTCCTCTGTGTCTTTTCGTGGCTTGATAGCTCATTTCTTTTTCTTTTCTTTTTAATAGCTCTTTTTTTTTAAAAGCACTGTATAATATTCCATGGGATGTACCATCTCCTTATCTATTTACCTACTGAAGGACATCTTGGTTGCTTCCAAGTTTGGGCAATTTCCAATAAAGCCATGATGAGCATTCACACACAGGTGTGTCTGTGGATGTCAATTTTCAATTCATTTAGGTAAATAACAAGGAGTGTCACTGCTGGATCATAAACAATCTTCTTAAATGTCAACTTCTAATCCATTGTTGATAGAGAGAGACCATAGACTCTTGCTTGCAAAAGGCACAGAGCTTTTTTTAAGTTCCTCAAGTTTACTCTGGCAGTGCTCTAAGACCATAAATGTCCTTCATTCTCTTTGTGGCTATTAGTCTGACACTATCACCAGGATACCCCTGCCTGGCTCACTTACAGGAAGACAGCTACTTAATACCGATAACCAAACTGACTCATATCCACCCTTTCAAAAACTGTAAGCAAGTGCCAATCTGTGGATGACGGAAGGCTCACTGCCACTACTGTTCAATACATTGTGTCACAATTAAGAGGTTTTCGTTCTTTTAGTAGGGCACTTCCCCAACTTTGGTGACCCTCCTGCCCAAAACAAGCCAAGTCCTCAGAAAAAAAAAAATCCATCAAGTTCTCTAAGAAAAGGCTGTTGAAGCTGTGGGGTGGTGTTTATTAATCTGGAGTTTGAAGACAGACCAGACAGCAGCACACAAATGCCCTGAAAATGAATGCAAATGTTGTATTTCAGTGTACTATTCTGAGGGGCCAGGGGGACCCCAAGCTCTTATCACCGTCTCAGAAAGGAGCACAAGAGCCAGAAAACAGCCAAAGGAGCTGCCAAACCTTGGGTGTGGTAGGAAAAGGTGCGGGGGGAGAATCTGACCTCTCTTGGGTCCCCGGTGGAATTACAGTAGGGAAACTGCAGGCATTGTCTGCTTTCAAGCTCGTTCTCCGCCCACTCTTAGAGAGGGTCTGAGCTCCAGGTGGCATCACAAAGAACCAGCCCTTTTCAAACCAGAGCCTAATACCCTCCCAGCGGGAGGAAGGTTAAGAAGAAGCAGTCACAGAGCTGCTTATTATTTGGGGACTTTAGTGAGAAGTACAGCTAACCCTCATCACAGAATAAGTTGGAGGAGACTAAAAAATCTTCGCCTTAACTCATCCAAACGGCCACTGTGATATTTTAGCTTTTGCCATTAGCAACTCAAAAAGGAAGAGATGTGCAGCAGCACCGGTAAAGTTCTCTGGAGCTAAACAGAGCCATATAGTCTCTTTATCAAAACTGTCCATAATATGTGCACTCAGCAAATTCTATCTAATGTCTAGTATGTGCTATACAGTCTTCTGGCCACTGTACATACAATCATTTGATGTCTCTGGTACAGGCTTCATTTGCATGTGCACTGTAATCTTTCTGTAAAGTGAAAAATCAGCTTCCCTAGTTTACACATCTCTCTCTCTCTTTTTTTTTTATTTTAAACAAACAATCGAGGCCACTGACCTTCCTGTTTTCAGCCTCAAATTGAATTAGGAAGTCACTGTAATATTTGGATGAGGCGGGCCCAGAAACCCAAGAATCTCCTCTCTTCGGCGCTACCCAGTATGTTAAGCCCCGCCTGCCTGCATTTTTAGGCGGCTACGTCAGCCCTTGCAGACGTGCTTTGCAGACCGTCTGCCAAATCTAGGTGACTAGTTCCATCACTCAAGGCTGACTAGAGAGAGGTCCCTGTCTCTTTTGTACTCTTCTCTTCTCCCCTCCTCCCGCGGAATTTATTTTCACGCTGATATTACCCAGGGATGCAGGCAATATCTGTATCTCCCTTACTGTCCTGTTTTTCCTCTCCTCTCTGGTTCTCCTCTGTTTGACATGAGTTTGTACGATCTCATGGGTGTGTAAAACCCTGAGTTCTTCTTGAATGATTGGATGCAGATTTACTGAATGAATATGTACCTATTTTTAAAAATGTGTGGAAGGAATGTACATTTTAATTGTCTGTCCCTGTAATCCCATACTGTTCGTGTTCAAATGTGGGAAGAGTTACTCTGATTAAAACTGCAATCTAAATATCAGGCTCTAGGGGGGCTTTTTAATCCTATTTCATTCCAGTTACATGTAGATGGCTATTTTAAGATAATTGGAAATAAACAAGTTTACACATTTTTACAAAATTAAAGGAAAGGAGGCAGTCCATTAAATCTCATACTCTTGACTTGCAGCCCTTTAAGGGCTTTTGGGCCTTAATTTGATAATCCCTGGCTCTCACCCTCCTAATACTATTAATAAGCAACAACAGATAAACACACTGGCAGTAAGAGTGAAGAAGAAAGACAAATGGCCTGGAAAATCTACAGTGGGATATTGGTCTGGACTAATTCATTTATTCATTCATACAAATCTACTGTGTTGCCAGGCTAAGTTTTGGATATTGGGGGTACTGTGGTGAAGGTGATAGGAGAACTCCATTTTCTCCTTGCGAGAAGCTTAAATTCAAGTGTATCAGGGTTATGCACATAGTTTTACTTTTTATTTCTATGCTTTTTTTTTTAAGATTTTATTTATTTATTTGACAGAGAGAAATCACAAGTAGATGGAGAGGCAGGCAGAGAGAGAGAGAGGGAAGCAGACTCCCTGCTGAGCAGAGAGCCCAATGCGGGACTCGATCCCAGAACCCTGAGACCATGACCCGAGCTGAAGGCAGCAGCTTAACCCACTGAGCCACCCAAGCGCCCCTATTTCTATGCTTTAAAATAGTATTTTCTTTCTTACTTTTAAAATATTTTATCCTGGGGCACCTGGGTGGCTCAGTGGGTTATAGCCTCTGCTTTCGGCTCAGGTCATGATCTCAGGGTCCTGGAATCAAGCCCAGCATTGGACTGTCTGCTCAACGGGGAGCCTGCTTCTCCCTCTCTGCCTGCCGCTCTGCCTACTTGTGATCTCTGTCAAATAAATAAATAAAATCTTAAAAAAATTTTTTTTATTCTTAAGTAATCTCTACACCCAACATGGGGCTTCAACCCACAACCCTAAGATCAAGAGTCCCATGCTCCACCAACTGAGCCAACCAGATGCCCCTAAAAATTATTTTAATGCAAGTGAGGCTGAGACCACGGATTCTGGAGCCAGACATCCTGGGTTTGAATCCTAGCTCTGCTTGCCACTTCCACTGTGTGATCTTGGGAAAGTAATTTAGCTTCACTGTGTTTCTGTTTCCTCCTATCTAAAATGAAGGTAATAATAGAGTCTACTTTGTAAGATTTGTTATGAGGATTAAATTAAATCAGTTAGTATGTATAAAGCACTTAGAACAGTTCCCAGTATTTATTGTCCTATAAGTGTTTGTCTAAAAAGAAAAGAAAAAAGAGGCAGACATACCTACTTAATTTCAAAGTTGAATGTATATGCTCAGAGATAAATTACTGTAGGTCTTGGGTTAAAGTCTAGATCCACGGGATGCCTGGGTGGCTGAGTGGGTTAAGCATCTGACTTCAGCTGGGGTTATGATCTCAGGGTCCTGGGTCTGAGTGCACCCCTCCCCCCAACTGAGCCAGGCTCCTGGGCTCCCCACTCAGAAGGGAGTCTGCTTTTCCCTCTGTGGCTTCCAGGCAGCTGTGTTTGCAGGCACTCTTCCAAGTAAATAAATACAATCTTTTTTTTTGGTAACTCTAGATCCTCATTCTTTTTAAGAACCTAAAGACTTGCCAGAGATCCTCCAATTGCATGTGAGAAGCTCAAGTAAATACATTTTTTTAAGATTTTATTTCTTTATTTGACAGAGAGATCACAAGTAGGGGTGCAGTGCAGTGGGGAGGGGAGCAGGCTCCCCGCTGAGCAGAGAGCCCGCAGGCTCGATCCCATGACCCTGGGATCATGACTTGAGCAGAAGGCAGCCACCTAACAAATGAGCCACCCAGGTGCCCTCCAGTAAATATTCTCTGTAGCAAGTGAAGCTGTATTTGTTAAGTGCCAGGTTTTTATCATGTCACCTCATTTACGATCTACAACAGTACTTTAAATTTAATATTACTGTTCCAATTTCCCATGAGAAGCCTGTAAGTAATCTGCTTAAGGAACAAAGGTTGGGGCAGAACTAGTTGTCCGAATGAACGTCTATGTGATATTGCTGTATATTCCAAGAAAGATACAGTCAATGTCGGTTTAGAAAAAAGTATCTGGGATAGCCAGGGTTTCCCCATCCCCACCCCCACCGCTTTCCTCCTGGAAATGGAGCCCTTTTTTGCTCCCTTCTTAAGCCACTGGTCATAAACAGGAAGCATGGTTGTGGAGCAATAATGTGGAGGCTGATGAGACGCGGCCATTCACGAGTTGTGGGAAAGGGAGCCATTCTTCCCTACTGCGTCAGTGAAGACCCTTATTTCAGACTTTGGTGAGGAGATCCTCATAGGTGGAGGGGAGATGAAGAGAGCAGGCAAGGAGGCTGTGTGAGGGATAGAAAGCTCTGGCTCCTCTCAGCATTGTCTCTGCCAGCAAAACACACCAAAGGGGAAAAAGGTGCACTTAACTTCAGGAATAATGGATTTGGAGAGCCTGTTTTTGTACCATCCATAAAGTAAGAATAGTTTTTACATTTTTAAATGGTTGAGAACAAATGTAAGAAAATAATATTTTGTGACTTGTAAAAATTATATGAAATTCCGGGGTGCCTGACTGGCTCAGTCAGTGGAGCTTGCGACTCTTGATCTCAGGGTTGTGAGTTCAAGCTTCTCCCTCTCCCTCTGCTGCTGCTCCCCCTCCTTGTGTAAGCACTTGCGCTCTCCTCCCCCCTCACCCTGTCAAATAAATAAAATCTTAAAAAAAAGAAAAAAAAAGAGAGAAGTGGCTAATGAAAGATGGGTTGGTGGCTAATCTGCAAGTACAGACTTCCTGTCTTTCTTAGCTCCACGGTCATTTTCTGTGAACCCCAAAAGGTAGCAGACACATTGCATGTTTGTTAAAGACTGATTTATGTATGTTTGAATGTATGTATGTAATTATATGTCAGAGAGCAAGAGAGCACAAGCGGGGAAGCAGGCAGAAGGAGAAGCAGGCTCCCTGTTGAGCAGGGAGTCCAATGCAGGACTTGATCCCAGGACCCTGGGATTACAACCTGAGCCAAAGGCAGACGCTTAACCAGCTAAGACACCCAGGTGTCCTGATACATTGCATATTGTATAACTGCTGAAGATGGTGCAGGCAAGAGGGTGGCAGGGATGGCTGAAATGTACAATAATGCACTGAGAGTTAGACTGTTGCCGGGAATTTCCCATTTTTCCAGTGAAGTGCAAGTGGCAAAAGCTGGGGATGGAAACTGGAGCCAGAATGTTACCACCCATGCCCATTTACCTAATGAAGTGATGGGTGAGAAATGGGGTGTGGAGAATAGCAGAGAAATAAGCACTTTAGTGGAATTAGGTCTCTGAATGAATCATGATAAATATAAGCCATTGTTAAATACAGATAATTAATTTGTTGGTCCTACTCTTACTGGTTGCTGTCACTGCTAGATGCGGAGTCATATTTTTATTTTTTTTTTTAAGGATTTTATTTATTTATTTGAGAGAGTGAGCAAGAGAGAGCACAAGAGGGGAGAGGGGCTGGGAGCAGCAGAGGGAGAGGGAGAAGCAGACTCCCCACTGAGCTGGGAGCCTGATGCAGGACTCAATCCTGGGAACCCAGGCTCATGACCCGAGCCGAAGGCAAACACCTAACCAAGTGAGCACCCCAGGGGCCCCGCTGAGTCATATTTCAAAATATATTATGGGAGCCTGTTATTTTAAAAAAAGGAAAACTACTAATTTTTGAAGCCCTGCATAATTCTGTAATATAAATGACTCTTCTAATTTATTTCTCTGCAAATTATGATTTTAATGTGGCACAGTTGGTGTGTTTAAAGAACATAACTGAATTTTCTAATAATTAATTTTCTGCAATATGACAGGTACAGTTTTGAAGACACATATATGCTGAATACATCTACCCAAAGTTGTAAAAATTGACATTAACTGGTGCGAAGGGATACTACCAACTGTATAACTAAAAATAATATACAAATAGAATGTCATGATACATAATTTGCCTCATTTTTAAAACACGGTGCTTATTTTTCTCCATAGTACAAGAAGAGAAAGAAAGATACACACCAACAGGGGAATTTACACCTCATCAGTAAGGGAACCGAGGAAAGAAAAGGGGAGTTCTTCATTTAGACTTTTCCCCCTTTACTGGTTGCTACTAGTTCTCTCAGGCACTCTCTTGGGCCATGGTGAGCAGTGTGCAAACACATTTGCCTGTGAATGGTAGGAAAGAGCAGAGAGCCTTTGTGGGGCTAGATCCCAGGACCCTGAGATCCTGACCTGAGCCAAAGGCAGAGGCTTAACCCATGGAGCCACCCACGCGCCCCTCTTCCTGTATCTTTCAAGGTCTTTCAGCTGGACTAAGAATTAAATTTACATGAAGTAGGTAGGGGGCAACCTGGGTGGCTCAGTCAGTTAAGCACCCGCCTTCAGCTCAAGTCATGATCCCAGGGTCCTGGGATCAAGTCCCTAAAACAGCTCCCTGCTCAGCCTGCTGCTCCCCTTGCTTGTGCACTCTCTCTTTGACAAATAGATAGAGACTTTTTTAAAATTTTACACAAGACAGATTAACAGGGGTGCCTGGGTGGTCCAGTGGATTAAGCCTATTGGCTCAGGTCATGGTCTCAGGGTCCAGCTTGCTTCCCCCTCTCCCTCCGCCTACCTCTCTGCCTACTTGTGATCTCTCTCTCTCTGTCAAATAAATAAATGAAATCCTTAAAAAAAAACAAAAAAAATAGATTAACAGGACAAAACAAATCCCAAAGTTTTATTATGTGCAGAAAGAGGCCCAATAATGAAGTTGAGAATTAAAGAAATAACCAAGGTAGGGAGCTTTTATCCTGTTTAGACAGAGACAATACGTCTGAGGAATTGTCAATACAAAGAAAACTTAACTTTGGGAGCTTCAATCAGTTAGGAATTTTAAGCAGAATTTGGGCTAGGGTGGTAAACTAGTACAAAGTAACAAAGGTTATTTCTACAGCCTTCTGGGCTTTACATTTCCTATCTCTGGTGATAAGGATGTCTCCTCACCTCCTGGTACAGGGAGGCTACCTTTCACAGGGGAGATTTATTCTTTGCTTGCAGGGGTCAGAGGAATGTCTGGGTGTTCCTATTGCACAGGCTGTCTCTTAAGTAACTTTTTTTTTTTTTTTTTTTTGACAGACAGAGATCACAAGTAGGCAGAGAGGCAGGCAGAGAGAGAGGAAGGAAAGCAGGCTCCCTGCTGAGCAGAGAGCCCAATGTGAGGCTCGAGACTCTATCCCAGGACCCTGGGATCATGACCTGAGCCGAAAGCAGAGGCTTTAACCCACTGAGCCACCCAGGCGCCCCTTAAGTAACTTTTAAAAAAGATTTATTTCAGAGAGAGAACACATGTGCACATGCACAGGAGCAGGGGGAAGGGCAGAAAAGCAGACTCCCCACTGAGCGGGGTCCTATGGGGGGGTGGGGACACTCTATCCCAGAATCCTGAGATCCTGGAAACCCCGTTGTAGAGGCTTAACCAACTGGGACACCCAGGTGCCCCTCCTAAGTAACTTTTATTTAGGGGCATCTGGGTGGCTCAGATGGCTAAGAGACTGCCTTTTGCTCAGGTCATGATCCTGGGGTCCTAGGATGGAACCCCACATTGGGCTCCCATTTCAGTAGGGAGTCTGCTTCTCCCTCTCCCCCCATCCCTCTGTCTCAAGTGAATAAATAAAATCTTAAAAAAAAAACACCCTAACTTTTATTTAAATTGATCAGTATCCCAAAGGGGCACCTTTGGGGGCAGCCTGCCCTTGGCCCCTACACCTGGAACAAGCTTTTCCTCCATTTCCCTACACAAGTTCATTCTCCTCTTTGACGCCTCCATCCTTACTGCTGTTCCACTCCCAACCTTGCCTCACGTTGCTCTGCGTCCTGATAATTCAAAATCGTTGCTTTTCTGTCTCTTCTCTGCCAGTTCAGTCCACCTTTTCCCTAACTGTGCTGTCTCCCTCCTTCTCACACATTCTGCTACCCAGTTTGCCCGTCCCCTCTTTCCCCAGCCTTGCACTCTGCTCAGGTTTTTTCTCCGAAGCTCTCCATTCCCCTTCCCACTTTTGTTCTTTTCAGCGCAGACCCTCGGGGCCAAAACTGGCCCAGGAGCAGGCACGGAGAAAAAGACAGCGGCGGGGGACTCTGTGGGATTCCCAGTGAGGGAGGGGGGACAGGATGCCTGCGCGACACGGGCGCCGTTGTGCCACCCGGCACGTCCCAGCGGTGACGGGAAGGCCGTGACGGGAAGGTGACGCTGAGCTCTGAGCCGGCCACCCAGCCACCCCGCTCGCCCGCCCTTCCGCTCCGCGACCGAGAGGCTTGCAGGAACCGCCACCCCATTGGCCAGAGAAAGTTAAAATTTCCAGGAACCAGAGGCATCTTTAGAGAGATGCAAAAGGCTATACAAAGGTTTTACCTCAAGGGCAGATGTTTTTGTTCTGCACAACTAATCCCCAAACATCACTTTTAGCATTGCTCATTCGGGTCAGTCTGCAAGCCCCCTACTTCTCCATTTTGCCCTGACAACCATGCCTGTGTGCTCTCCCGTCAGGTCTGGTCTTTCCTTTTTTCTTCTGTTATTTTCTCACCTCTTATCTCCTCCCTCTTCTCTTTTTCTTTGCACGTCCACATTTCACATGTCACCTTGCCCTGGATCTTGACAAAAATCTTCTTTATGCCCCTGCGGCACCTTGATTCTGTTTTTAAAAGTCAATTTCGTGTATAAGATAGATACAACGCATACATTTTAGGTGCATGATCATGACTTCTGACAGAGCCACACACCCAGGCAAACACTGAAGCCTTGTAGATGTTCATCTCAGAAAGGTCTCAGGACACCCTGATCCTTGGCTGCAGTTACCCCGTCCTTCTTCAGTGGCACCTTATATTTATATTTGTATTTGTATTTATATTTATTAAGTATCTTCTATGAAACAAACACTGATGTTGCAGAAATAAATAAGAAACTAGCACAGCACAGTTTAAAAGGGGTAGGTAGCACATTCAATCCAACTGTATATATTTCTGATAATCTCTCCTTTTTAGACCCCCTGACATCTTGGTCACCCGACTAAACCTTCCTGAGAAAGACATGATTTCTCTTTTCCTTGGTTTTCTTTTTTACCCAAGGAAGGCTGAGGGTGAATGCAACACAACAGACACATAATCGTTGCTGAGTAGAAAGCAGGGTGAGAACCTACAACATTGGGGAGAACTCCCCAAGGGTTGAGAAGGGGGCATGCCCTAGAGGTAGTGGGAATATCCCAGGCACTGTTTGGAAATACAGCGCTGTTTGCAAAGACCGGAAGGCTCCTTGGCAGGGGGACCAGAAGTGAATCCCTGGAATGGACTCATAAAAGAAAATATGAGCACCGACAACTGAGTTTAATGACTCATATTAGAAATGATGGCAAAGTAGGTCACTAACAAGACATAAAGAAAATGTGAAGGCCATCCCCCCAAAGGATATGATGTAGGGGGGGTGAAAAATCAATCTAAAAAAAGTAGGCTTATGAGCACCAAGATAAAAAATAAGAAAAAGAACAAATAAAAACAAAGACTTGTCGCAATGCTGATGTAAACCTGGTCCCCTTCCTTACCAATGACACAGGGTTTCCACTTCCCTTTACTGTCACATATTACTCAAGTCTAGAAACCAAGACAGCAGAACGAGGGGATGACCTCTAGATCTACATATGAGATGTTCAAGTCACAAAACCAAGCCGGTTTGATATGTTGTTAGAAACATTTCAACAAAAGGAATGTGTCTTCTAGTGGGCTTGGGATTTAGGGTAAGTTCTTTCTTTATGCCTTTTTTTCTTTTTGCTATATAATAAAGCAGGCAAAAATGCACGAAGGTGAAGACCTACATCTATATTCACCTATATAATCACTACCCAGATCAAGATATAGCTTCTAGAACACTTCTACCTCCCCAGGAAGTTTCCTCATGTCTATTCCAGTATATAGCGTCCCTTCCCAGAGGTAACCACAATACTTCTATCATCATCTATGAATTTTGAGGTGCTTGCTCTCTATATAAAGGGAGTCATATAGTATGTACTCTTTTGTGCTAGGATTTTTTTTCACTCAACATAGTCTGTTTTATATAGTGTGTATCAGTAGTTCATTCCTTGCTATTGCTGTGTAGTATTCCATTTGTGGATATGCCAATATTTATCCATTCTTCTTTTGACAAACACATTACTGTTTCTAGTTTTGAGCTATCATAAACATTCTTGGCATTTGCCATATGTATGAATTCTTTTCTCTTGCTTATATACTTAGGAACAGGATTGCTGGGTTGCTATTTTTTGTCAATAAGTAATCAATTCTAAATAAAAACAAGTGATGGGGTGCCTGCGTGGCTCAGTCATTAAGCATCTGCCTTCAGTGCAGGTCATGATCCCAGGGTCCTGGGGATGGGGCCCCACATTGGGCTCTCTGCTCAGCAGGGAGTCTGCTTCTCCCATTCCCCCTGCCTGTGTCCTCTCTATCAAATAAAAAAATTAGTAAATCCTTTAAAAAAGTGAGCTACATCTGTGTCTTAATATGAGTATGGTATTTTATTGAAAAATTTTATGCACATTGCTTCAACTGATCATCAAAACATTTTTATGAGGTGGAATAGGTAATACCATCTTCATTTTACAGGTACAGAAACTGAAATGTGAACAATTTTTTTTTTTTTTAAGATTTTATTTATTTGACACACAGAGAGAGAGATCACAAGCAGGCAGAGCGGCAGGCAGAGAGAGAGGGGAAGCAGGCTCCCTGCTGAACAGAGAGCCCAATGCGGGACTCGATCCCAGCACCCTGGGATCATGACCCGAACTGAAGGCAGCGGCTTAATCCACTGAGCCACCCAGGTGCCCCAAATGTGAACAATTTAAACGTCCCATTTAAAGTCATAAAATTAACACATTATGATTTAGGACTAGACACCATAGTTTCTGATTCCTAGTCAAATTCATTTTTTTTTTCTATTCCTCTTATTTCACTGGCCTCATGTGAATGGAGAGGTCACCCAAATGCCCACTCTGCCCTGGACTATCCCAGTTTTAGCTCCGAAAGGGCCTGGGCACATGGGGATGGTTGGTAACTCTATAGGACAAAGAAAGTTGTCAAGTGGGTATCGCAGCTTGCAAAGGAAAACACAAAACCTGTTTGAGTCAGCTCATTTGTCCTCTTCCATTCCCAAAGAAAAGATATTTTTAATCCAAAAGTAATGCAATACCCACATATTTATGTGTTTTGTATGTCAACTGTATTCCTTGACTTTGGAAATTGTCTAGACTAGGACTACTCAAATGTGGTCCACAGGATCAGCAGCATCATCTCCAGGGAGCCTCTTAGAAATACAGATTCAGGGGTGCTTGGGTGGCTCAGTGGGTTAAAGCCTCTGCCTTTGCTCAGGTCCTGGTCCCGAGGTCCTGGGATGGGGAGCCCCACGTCGGGCTTTCTGCTCAGCAGGAAGCCTGCTCCCCCCGTCCCCCCCACCTGCCTCTCTGCCTGCTTGTGATCTCTGCCTGTCAAATAAATAAATAAAATCTTTAAAAAAAAAGAAAAGAAAAGAAATACAGATTCTTACCTTCCACCCCCTCCTCCCAACCCTAGGACTATCTCAGTCTCTAAGGGTAGGGCTCAGGAATTTGTGTTTAACAAGCTCTCTGGGTTAAGGTCAAGGGGAAGTTGTGGGAAAAGGGAGCTTAAAAGCTAGAGAAGAACCGATCTTTCCTTTAAAGATATACAGATACCTACCTGGGTTTTAAAGATCTCTGGGCAGAATGATTCCACTATCTCACATTCCTCAGTAAAACAAATCCCATTGTTTGTAAAACCTTCTTTCTTTAAAGTTTTGTTGTTGTTGTTTTTGGGGCGCCTGGGTGGCTCAGGTGGTTGGGCATCTGCCTTCGGCTCGGGTCATGATCTCAGGGTCCTGGGATCCAGTTCCACGTCAGGTTCCCTGTTCAATGGGAAGCCCGCTTCTCCTTTTCCCTCTGCCTCCCCGCCCCCTGCCCCGCTTGTGCTCTCTCACTCCCTCTCAACTAAATAAATAAAATCTTAAAAAAAAAAAAAAAGGGTTTTTTTTTGTTTTTTTTCTTAAAGATCCATTTATCCACTTGAGAGGCAGACAGAGTGGAGAGGGTCAGAGGAAGATGGAGAGAGAAAGAATCTCAATCAGACTCCCCACTGAGTGTGGAGCTGGACATGGGGCTCAATCCCGGGATCCCGAGACCAAAAGACCAAGACCTGAGCTGAAATCACCAGTAGGATGCTTAACCGACCAAGCTACACAAGCACCCCTGTAAAACCTTTCTTTCTTGCTTATTAAATCTCATATCTAACATTCTGGTCCTACATGAGAGTGCACAGTATCATTAATTTTTTTTTATCCTTTTTTAAAAAAAGATTTTATTTATTTGAGAGACAGCACGTGTGCACTTGAGCAGAGGATAAGGGATAGGGGAAGAGGGGAAGGGAGAAGCAGGATCCCGCTGAGCAGGGAACCCTATGCCGGACTTAATCCTAGGACCTTGGGATCATGACTTGAGCCCAGGGCAGATGCTTAACCAACTCAACTACCCAGGCATCCCTCCTCCCCACCCCCGCTTTTCTTATCCTTTTCTAAGGACATTCCAAGTGTTCTTCATTATCACTTAATGATCACTTAATGTCTATAATGAATCCTAGTGAAAAACTAAAGCACATTTAAAGAGAGACCTTGTGGGTGCCTGGGTGGCTCAGGTCATGATCCCAAGATCCTGGGATTGAGTCGGTATTGGGCTCCCTGCTCAGTGGGAAGTCTGCTTCTCTCTCTACCACTACCCCCTGCTTCTGCTCTCTTTCTCAGATAAATACATTTTATCTTATTTTTTTTTTTAAAAAGATTTTATTTATTTGACAGAGAAAGAATAAGAGAGCACAAGCAGGGGGAGTGGCAGAGGGAGAGGGAGAAGCAGGATCCCTGCTGAGCAGGAACTTAATGCGGGGAGGGATCCCATGACCCTCAGATCATGACCCAAACCAAAGGCAGACGCTTAACTGACTGAAAGACACAGGTGCTCCTCAGTAAAATCTTTACAAAATAAAAATAAAATAAGAAATATATAAAAACCTATGGTTCCAATGTGAATATTCATGAATCTTCAAGAAAATCCCTTTTCAAGTTTAACATTATCAGAAACTATACATGTATAAGAATTATGAAGGCAAGAAACAGAGAAAGACAGACTAGTTAATTTGGATCACAGGGTAGGGATAAACAGACAACAGCTAAGCATAAATAGAAAAGAATTTCTGAGTGAGTATGCTAGAAGGGGCTGGGTTCAGGCCCCCAAACTTTTGTTCTCTTAGACTTTGTGTGACTTCGCAGGAATCCACCCACATAGTTTGTTTCTACTCTGTTCCAGGACAGAAGGTTATCCCAACCCCAATCCGGTCTCTCAGTGTCCATCTATTCTAGGCTCTCTCTTCCTTCCCTTTCCCCTCATTCTTCCCTAGGGAGGGGTTGCTATAGAGATGAAATCATAGTAAGCCAGCTGGTAAGAAAAACTGTGACAGAAGCAGAATGGGAGAGAGGGCAGAGACAAGAATACAAGACTAAGACAAAAGAAAAAGATGAGACTTGATACAGTGGAGTGATACAGTCAGTCAAGTTGATGGCAATAAAATGCCATCAAAAGGGGCACCTGGGTGGCTCAGTGGTTGCGCCTCTGCGTTTGGCTCAGGTCATGATCTCAGGGTCCTAGGATCCAGCCCTGCACTGGTGCACCGCCCCCACTGCCCGCCCCGCCTGCCTCTCTGCCTACCTGGGATCTCTCTCTCTGTGTCAAATAAATAAATAAAATCTAAAAAAAAAAAAAAAAAAAAAGATGCCATCAGCAACTTACTTATAGAAATGGATGGGGACATACTGCCCACAGTTAAGAGGCCCAGAGTATAGTTTGTTCTAAGGCAAGAGACATAAGCAAACCCAGGGACCTGAAATATATGTAGAGACACAGGAGGGGAGACACAGTCAGGGGATGAACCAGATCATACAGGATTCTGGTGAAAACAACTTCACACAGAACCCTGCTGAGAATAGCAGCAGTTTCATGGAAGTGTTTACTCTCATATGCCTTCCTGAGTCATTTTTATTTCCAAGGAAGGGATCAGTGGGAGGTTATACAAAGGATAACCTTCTGTATGGTTTTTCGCTTCCTTTTCTTGTTTGTGGACTTCTGAGAGCCACCTCCCAAAGACAACCAAAGGCTAAAATCTTTCCTTTACACCTAAACCTCTGGTCTCTTGATTATTCCTCCTTCCATCTTTTCAATATTTGTAACTCAGAATTTCTACAGTTCCTTCTCTTTCTTTCTCTTCTATTTTTCCCCATACCTCCCAGGCTACAAGCCACCATCTTAATGCTCCTTTTATCTATCCCATTCTCTTTTCCAGTATCTCCCTTTTCCTAAAGTCAGGTTTGTCTCCATACCCTAGCCAGAAATTTGGCTTCTTTCGGTTCCATCCTCTGTTTTCACATATTTGCTGCATTCTTACTTGGACCTCTTCATCTTTGGATAAGATAACAGCTAATAAAAAATAAGAAACAGGGGCGCCTGGATTAAGCCTCTGCCTTCGGCTCAGGTCGTGGTCTCAGGGTCCTGGGATTGAGTCCCGCATCGGGCTCTCTGCTCAGCAGGGAGCCTGCTTCCCTCTCTCTCTGCCTGCCTCTCTGCCTACTTGTGATCTCTCTCTCTGTCAAATAAATAAATAAAATCTTTAAAAAAATAAGTAAACAAAATAAAATAAAAATAAGAAACAATGTTTTTCTAAATACAGAAAAATTTTTATGAGTTTTCTAAAAGGCAACATTGAGAAAAATGAAGATATATACATAAGTATGTATCCAGAGAGACTATGAAAATACACAGCCCTCTAATGAATGATGCAGAAGACCCCAAGTCCCTCCCCTCAAGTTGGTTATAATCTGGCCACGGAGGGAACAAGATAAAAAATTTCTGAAGGAAGCCAAAGTGTTAAGAGATTCCGCTCATGTGGGAAGAATCCAGAAAGACTTCATGAAGTTAGAATTTGGAATAGGTCTTGGAAGATGAGTGAGAGAAGAGAGGAGAGAGGCAGAGATTACAGAAGGGCATTTCAAGGAAATGGAATGGCTTTGGCAATGGTATGATTGTAGGAAGCTTGGGCAGAAGGTTGGGAAATAGGGCTTTGACCAATTTAGCTGAAGAGCAGGGTGCCTCGAGGAGTCTACTGAGAGACAATGCTGGAAAAGCAGGTTCAGGCTATGCTGCTGGGGTCTTTGAATACCAGACAGGCTACTTCGACTCTATGCCCTTAGGTGGGGAATGGAGTCCAATCTTACTGCATTTTTTCCTTTATTTATAGGACTATTTGTCCTCCAGGGATCCCAGACATGTCACTTTCATCTTATATCCTTTGCCCCAACTAAAATATGTTCTCTCTTTGTTCTGAGCTTTTTCTAATCTCCTTTCCATTGATTCTCTCAACCCTGCTCCTAAACCCGAAACTCTTGTTTCATTTCAGGATCGTGTCTATTGTTTCAGTCAGAAGGCTTTCTGGATAGAAACAAACCTGGTTGCGGTGGTGGTAGAGAGGCCTTTCTGCAAAGCATCTTCTCTCACTTCTATTTTTAGAACAAAGACAAGGTTGAAAATTAGAAAACCCAGGTAGCAGTTCAGACTATGGTCCTGGGCTGCTGTGCTACACACTAGCTAGTGATTAGTGAAGTCATTCAACCTGTGTTTCAGTCTGCTCATTCTAAAAGGTGGTCTTTAAAAATAATTTTTTTTTAAAGATTTTATTTATTTACTTGTCAGAGAAAGAGAGAGAGAGCATGAGTGGGGAGATGGACAGAGGGAGAGGGAGAAGCAATCTCCCTGCTGAGCTGAGCAAGGAGCCTGATGTAGGACTCAATCCCAGAATCCTGAGATCATGACCTAAGCCAAAGACAAGACACTTACTTGATTGAGCCATCCAGGTATCTCTAAAAGGTGGTCTTAAGGCTAAAGGAGAAGGACCTAGTTGTTTTATTCTCTGCAATCTCAAGAATTCCACAAATATATCACCTACATAAATGCTTAGTGATTCATTACTCCAAGGAAGAAAGGTAATAAATTATACAAATACTTTGACTATTAACTAGGCATTCACTCTTCATTCCTCTTTCAAATAAACATTTGAAATTTCCAGGTTTTCAGAAGCTTCCCTGGTTCATTTATGTGCCTGGTATATATAGACACATTCAACAAGTATCTGAATGAAAGAAACAATGAATGGGTGAATTTCCAGCTCTAAACATAGGGGAAGGATTATTTTTGCCACCAGATCCTGAGTGGTAACACAGTTGTATTGAAAACGCAGAAGCATCTGAAAAGAGCTACCTGGTTGTTCTTTTCAGGAATGGCTGAGGAAGGAATTTATTTCTTCCCTTTTACTTTTAAGTTTCCATCGGCCCTCACTCCTTTCAGGTACTTGGAGAATGAAGCTCTTTATTCCTGTCTCATTATTTCCTCTTTGATCTTGACACCTGCAGTCAATACCAAGAAATGAAACAGCCCCAGGAAAAGACCAGCATGTTCCCACCGTGGAGGACGTGCAGTGAACAGCATTCTTTTGTCTCCCACACCTCTACCTCTAAGTGCAAACAATGACAGGACAGGGACTTCTGCCCCTGCCTGTCTCACTAGTAACACACTAGAGGGTTTTATGAGGATAGCCACATTCCAAAATAGCTGCATGCCTCACTGGAGCCCCTGAAAGATAAGGAGAACAAAGCCTTCAGTTGAAGTTGTATCGTATTTATCTAATATTAAGAGATGATGGGGGGCACCTGGGTGGCTCAGTGGGTTAAAGCCTCTGCCTTGGGCTCGGGTCATGATCCCAAGGTCCTGGGATGGAGCCCTGAATTGGGCTCTCTGCTCAGCGGGGAGCCTGCTTCCCTTCCTCTCTCTCTGCCTGCCTCTGCCTACTTGTATCTCTGTCTGTCAAATGAATAAATAAAATCTTAAAAAAAAAAAAAAGATGATGGAAGAAAAGTAGGATTATCCCCTTTTCAAGAAATATGACCTTTTTAAAAAAAAAAAAAAGATTTTATTTATTTGACAGAGAGAGACACAGTAAGAGAGGGAACACAAGCAGGGAGAGTGGGAGAAGGAGAAGCAGGCTTCCCGCAAAGCAGGGAGCCAGATGCAGGGCTCGATCCCAGGACCCTGGCATCATGACCCAAGCCAAAGGCAGAGGCTTAACAACTGAGCCACCCCGGTGCCTCAAACGTGACCCTTCTACTGGAAAAAAATAAATGAAATATGGGGAAGAGAAACTAAAGGCCAGGAAGGGCAATGAGAAAGGGGAGAGTGTAATTTTCCTTCAGATAAAAAGCATATAAAAATGCCCAAATTTGATCATTGAACACTAGTTATTTTTTTTATTACAATTGTAAATATTCTAAAAATTATGGAGATTGGGAGACAAAAGATTGTAGGGATGCCTGGCTAGATCACTTGGAAGAGGATACCACTCTTGGTCTTCGAGTCCTGAGTTTGAGCTCCACACTGAGTGCAGAGATACTAAAAAGACAAATAAGTAAACTCAAAAAGCAAAGCAAAACAAACAAACAAAAAACCTGGGAGCTATGAAAATTTTTCTAAGTGAGAATCAGTGGTTCATTAATTTCCCATTAAATTCTGGAAAGATTACTAACAGATGGTTGGCATGCAATAAAAGGAAAGAGGGGGGATTAATTGGATGCATAATTAACTCATTAAGTTTACACCGTGTCAGCTTTTCACCTAAGGTTTCACTTAGCTTTTTTTCAAAAGGTTAGGCCCCCCTCACTCCTCAAAAGCAGCAAAATACCACAGAGCAGGGTTTTAAAATCTAGATACTACTCTGGGCCAGATAATTCTTTGTTACTGGGGCTAGTCCCGTGTCTTGTAAGATGTTCTCCACCCACTAGATGCCAGTAGCCTTCTCTTTGCCACAGTCACAGCAACTTCTGCAGAAAATGCCAAATGTCCCTGGGGAGCAACATCACTGCTGAGTGAGAAGCATTCCCTTAGGAAATCCTTGGGTAAAAGAGTGCAATACCTCACCTATCTGGAACTCAACTATTTGGGAAACTGACTTCTTTTGTATTTGTTTTTAAAGATTTTATTTATTGGGGCACCTGGGTGGCTCAGTCGTTCAGCAATCTGCCTTCGGCTCATGACCATGATCCCAGGGTCCTGGGATGGAGCCCCTCATCAGGCTCCCTGCTCAGCGGGAAGCCTGCTTTTCTCTCTCCCACTGCTTGTGTTCTCTCTTTCGCTGTCTCTCTCTGTCAAATAAATAAATAAAATCTTTAAAAAAAAAGAAGATTTTATCTATCTATCTATCAGAGAGATAGAGAGCGTGTGTGGGCCAGCGCAAAGCAGGAGAGAGAGAGAGAGAGAGAGAGAAGCAGGCTCCCCGCTGAGCAAGAAGCCTGATGGGGACTTGATCCCAGGTCCCTGGGATCATGACCTGAGCCCAAGGCAGATGCTTAACCATCTGAGCCACCCAGGCATCCCAAACTAACTTATTTTGAATGTAAGTTACAAAGGAAAAAAGATTTTTTCACAAGAGTGCAAAGCCTTCTTCATAGGAGAGCTCTGATGGTCCGTCTCAGAAACCATGCTCTTTCTCTCTTTCTAAATTACTATAAAATATTCCCAACATACAATACAAAATGTTAAAAATTCTTACAGAGCATAAATTTGTTATCTGATTTCCAAATCAGCAACACTATATTAGAAGACAATTAGAAGAGCTGTCCAGTGTCACATGTGGGAGCCCTAACACACTAATGACACCAAGAAAGGAAACTGACAAATTATAAAAAGTGAACAAACATAGGGGCACCTGGGTGGCTCAGTGGGTTAAGCATCTGCCTTCGGCTAAGGTCATGATCTTATAGCTTCATCATGGGCTTCCTGCTCAGCGGGGCGTCTGCTTTTCCCTCTCCCTCTGCCCACCACCCCCCATTCCCACTTTCTGTCTCTCTCTAATAATGACATCTTTTTAAAAAAAGTAAACAAGCATATTTTTGAATGAATAACAAGTCAGAAGGATATTAGTTTGGGCTATATTATCCATATCACTTTAGTCCTTGGCATCCTACTCTCCAAAAAATGTGACTAGGAGGCTGAAATATCTTGAAACAAGGTAATGAAGAGCAAGGGTGCCTGGGTAGCTCAGGGGGTTAAGCCTCTGCCTTCGGCTCAGGTCATGATCTCAGGGTCCTGGGGTCGAGCCCCGCATCGGGCTCTCTGCTCACCAGTAAGCCTGCTTCCCCCTCCCTCTCTGCCTGCTGCTCTGCCTACTTGTGATCTTTCTCTCTGTGTCAAATAAATAAATAAAATCTTAAAAAAAAAAAAAAAAGATAGTCAAGAGCAGCTGAGGGAACTAGGATTATTTAGCTTAGAGAATAAGAGGATGGGGGACAACACGATAACTTTCTTCAAATATTTGTTGTGCTTCCCAAAATATCTATTTTTCAGTAATCCCAAATGGAAGTAGGCATCACACTTCTATTACATTTTTAATAATCTCAATGTCATGAAAAGAAGTTTCTAGTAATGAAAGCTATCCAAAATATAAAGGGCTGCCTTGTAAGGTAATAAGTTTTCTACTGCTGACCTGATTTCCAGAGTCACAAATCCATTGCCTGCCTGCTCTCTCTCCTTCAGTGGGTAAAAGGCATCTCACATATGGTCTTTTCCATCTTCGCAAACATTATCACTATTCACCCTTTTGCAAAAGCCAACATGCTAGCAGCTCTTCAGAGGTTCTCTCTTTCCCATACCTTCCACATTTAACACAATAGCAAGTATTGTCAGCTTTACCTCCAAAATATACCCAGATTTCTTCCACTCTCTACTGCCCCACCCTTGTCAAAACCATCATAATTTGTCACTTTATCTATTGCAATAAGTCTCTCTTTTTATAAAGATTTTACTTTTTAATTTATTTTTTAGATTTTATTTTTTAAAGATTTTATTATTTGATAGAGATCACAAGTAGGCAGAGGCAGGCAGAGAGAAAGGAGGAAGCAGGCTCCCCGCGGAGCAGAGAGCCCGATGCAAGGCTCTATCCCAGGACCCTGGGAACATGACCTGAACCAAAGGTGGAGGCTTTAACCCACTGAGCCACCCAGGCGCCCCTAGATTTTATTTATTTGTTTGAGACTGAGAGAGAGATCACAAACAGGCAGAGAGGCAGGCCGAGAGAGGGGGAAACAGGCTCCCTGCTGAGCAGAGAGCCCGATGTAGAGCTCGATTCCAGGACACTGAGATCATGACCTGAGCTGAAGGCAGGGGCTTAACCCCCTGAGCCACCCAGGTGCCCCTTATTTACTTTTTTAAAGTGATCTCTTCACCCAACATGGGGCTCGAACTCACAATCCCGAGATCAAGAGTCACATGCTTTACTGACTGAGCCAGCTGGGCACTCTAGCAATGAGTCTTTTAATCAGTCTTAATGACTCATTCTTAATCTATAATTCATTCTTCACAAAGGTATCAGAACTATATCTGACCCCTATGACTCCCTCTTTCCTGCCTTATTTCTACCACTATTCCCCAGATTCACGAAGCTCCAGCCATATCAGGTCTCTTTCTCTCCCTCTATTATATTAATTTCATTTCTGCCGCAGGGCCTGCCTGGAAATATCTTCAAATGCTCAGATTCCTTCTTGTTATTCAGGTCTGAGCTCAAAGCCTGCTATTCAGAGAGGCCTTCTTCCAGCAGGCTATGTTGCCCTTCTACCCACCCATCATTTATCATACCTCCCTGTTTTAATTTTTCTCATAGCTCTTATCATTATCTGAAATTCTTTGTTTATTGTCTGTCCCCATTTCAGCAGGGACCTTGTCTATCAACATTATTTGACCCATACTCTTAATGTCTAGAAGGAACTAGATACATACTAGATGCTCAATTAATATTTGTTGAATAAATGGATAATCAAATAATTATATAGATGAACTGAATTAATTTCTTACATTCGGTAGGAAATTGGACTAGATAATTACAGATTGCTGAGCATTATAACTCAGTGAGACAGATGACTACGAATTTATTTTTTTACTATTTTATTATTTATTTTAAAAAATTTAAAAAGATTTTATTTATTTATTTATTTGAGAGAGAAGGGAAGAGCAAGAGAGAGAGAGCATGAGTAGGGTAAGGGGCAGGGGGAGCAGCAGGCTCCCCACTGAGCAGGGAGTCCAATGCAGGGCTCAATCCTGGGACTCTAGGACCATGACCTGAGCCTAAGGCAGATGCCCAACTGACTGAGCCACCCAGGAACCCTTTAAAAAAAATTTTTTTTTAACAATTTTATTTATTTATTTGAGAAAGAATGCGAGCAATGGGGGAGTGAGAGAGAGCGACAGAATCTCAAGTGGACTCTGCACAGAGCACAGAACCTGATGTGGGGCTTCATCCCATGACCATGATATCACAACCTGAGCCGAAATCAAGAGTTGGATGCTTAACCAACTGAGCCACCCAGTGCCCCGAGGACTATGTATTTACAACAGTAGCAATCCTCTCTATAGTTCTATTCACTCTTTTCAGCATCCTCAGAGTAATATCAAAGAAGCCTAAACCAATCCTGAGGGGTTTTCAGGTGGGTGAGATACGACTCTGGGCAAGAGACTCAGGAAACTGGCATTTGAAGAGGACATCTCCAGGCAGGCCCTGTGGCAGAAATCAAATTAATATAATAGAGGGACAGAAAAAAGATTCAGACGACCAAGTAGTTATGCGCAGAGGGTTAAGTACAGGAAATGACTTCTCTCTACAGGAGTATTCTTGCTCAAGATTTTAAGGTACGGAGAAAACACTTCAGAGAAACAACCCTTTGCCAGCCTTTTCAGACTCCAATCTCATCCCTGTTTGCCCCATTTACCCAGATCACCAGACCCCATGCTTTTTTAGAAAACGGATTTTGTTAATTTTCATTCCTTACCCTCACCTCACCCTTATTCCATTCATTCTAAAACCCTGCCGGTTTTAGAAATTTTTATTTTCCATATCTTATCCTATCAATGGTCCAGGACACTGTTCCATCTATTATTCCCATCTCTCACTTTCTGCTTATCCTTTCCTGCTGCCAATGAAATCCTAAAGTATTATCTCCATCTTGAAATACTCTCATTCTTCCCATACCTCAACTTCTCTGAAGTATTCTGTCAAGGTACTCTTCACCTTTGAATTCTCCCAAAGAGCGATTTATACTCCCTGCTTCTATTTCTTTCCTTCCTATTCAGCATCAACATATTCCAGAATAGCTAATGGTCTGCACAGAAGTTCAGACCTCTATATGAAATTACAGACCTGTCACTAGCAATATCTTTGGTACGACTAGAATTTTATTTATTTTATGAAATAAGGCTATCACCTATGCCTATGGCTACAAGCTTCTGAGAAGGTATGGTTTCCCTCAAAAAAGGGAGACATTCTTTCATCTGGAGAATAGAGGGAGGTCCATAAAAAGGAAACCAGAACTCTTACACATATGTATAAGGAAACCAGACCTTGTTCCCTTAGCCTTTCAGTTTGATGTGTTTGAGGACCCTCCTAAGAAGTACAAGGTTGGCCTCTGATAAATGGAGCTAGGCCAGGAGCTTCTTGGCAAGATAGGTCTTCTGTGAACCACGTCACTGAAAGACAAGTATCTATTAATTGTAACTTTTGTATTTTTTTTTCCTCTTCTTTTATCTCCTAGTCTTTGGAAAGTCTTGCTACAACATTCCAGGCTTATCTCAGTTGTATTAAGTTGGAGTGGAGAGACAGAATTAAAGGAAATGAAAAGCACTCTGTCCTTCTTGTGCTCCTTCCTTGAGGCTACCAAGAGGGCAGGTACAGTCTTTAGCAATAATTTCCATAGAAAAAGTGTTTTTGTTTGAAGGTTCAAGCACTCTTCCCCACATTTCATTGCAGCCTCTCTACTGAAGGTCCGGTTGCAAAAGACATTGAATAACCCAATTGTAAAACCAGTGACCTTCTTAACTATTGCCCAATGGAACCTATTTTCATCATTTAAATTGTTAGTGAGCCCCCCAATTTCTCTTAGTTCCCACACCATTTTCTAGGTAGTCCTCAACTTTTTCTAATTCTTAGTTCTACTTTCCACCCCTTACTTCTTCCTCCTCAATGACTCTTAAACATCAGGTTCATCTTTGAACAACTTCTCGTGTTCTCAACCTCTCTCACAGAAGAGACTTCAATATTGGGTTTTCACTCTATTCTTTTTTAAGATTTTATTTATTTATTTGAGATAGAGGGTCAGAGGGATAAGCAGATTCCCCACTGTGCAGGGAGCCCCATGCTGGTCTGCTTGATCCTGAGATTTCGGGATCATGACCTGAGCCAAAGGCAGATGCTTAACCCACTGAGTCACTCAACAAACACACTTTTGAATTCAGACCAAATTTATAATTGCCTGCTATGAATCTCCACCTGGATATCCTATAAGTACCTCGAGCTCAACATGCTCAAAACTGATCTTCCAAATCTGCTTGTGCTTTTTCTCCCCTAATTTCCCCACTTGGGTTAATGGCATTAGTAATTATCTAGTTCCTGAACTAAAATTTCTGATGCTTCTATCGCCTTCATTTTTAAGCCATTGAGTACTTTCAAAACTGTTTTCAGAAAATGTCCCTTAATATTGAACTAGTTATTGAAAAGATCAAATTTTATTTTGAAAACAGTACTGTTTATAACTGGATATCCATGAACATAAGAATGAAGTTGGACCTCTTCCTCTTCTTCATACTATAAAAATTAACTCAAAATCGTTCACAGATCTAAATGTAGACCTTCTTGACCTGGGTCAGATGAAGCTTTTTGTGATATAATATCAAAAGTACAAGTAACGAAAGAAAAATGAGAGAAATTGGACTTCATCAACATAAAACTTTTGTGTTTCAAAGAATACCATCAAGAAAGCAAAACAACAACCCATGTAGTCTGAGAAAATATAACTCATATATCTGATAAGGAATGTATCTAGAATATATAAGAATTTACAACTTGGGGGGCACCTGGGTGGCTCAGTTGGTTGAGTGTCTGACTCTTGACCTCAGTTCAGGTTTGTGAGTTCAAAGCCCCATGTTGGGCATGGAGCCTAATTAAAAAACAAACAAACAAACAAACAACAGAATTTACAACTTGGGGCACCTGGCTGGCTCAGTCAGTAGAGCATGTGACTTGTGATCTTGGGGTGGTGAGTTTGAGCCCCACATTGGGCATAGAGCTCACCAAAGGAAAAAAAAATTATAACTTAACAAAATGATAATCCAATAAAAATGGGCAAAGGACTTGAACATACATGTCTCCAAAGAAGATACACAAATGGCCAATAAGCAAAGAACATCTTTAGTCTTTGAGGAAATGCAAATTGAATTCATACTGAGTTTCCAATTTATAAACACCAAAATAGCTATAATAAAAAAGAAAATAACAATTGTTGTTCCAAGGATATGGATAAATGAGAACCTTCACAAGTACTGGTAGGTATGTAAAATGGTGTGGTGCTTTGGAAAATAGTTAAATACAGAGTTACTATATGACCTGGCAATTTCACTCCAATGTATGTGTAAGGGAATTGAAAACCTATGTCCACATAAACACATGGATAAGAGGGGCGCCTGGGTGGCTCAGTGGGTTAAGCCTCTGCCTTCGGCCAGGTCATGATCTCAGGGTCCTGGGATCGAGCACTGCATCGGGCTCTCTGCTCAACGGGGAGCCTGCTTCCCCCCTTCTCTCTGCCTACTTGTGATCTTTCTTTCTCTGTTAAATAAATAAAATCTTCAAAAAAAAATAGATAAGAATGTTCATAACATCATTATTCATTATAGTCAAAAATGGAAGAAACCCGGGGCGCCTGGGTGGCTCAGTGGGTTAAAGCCTCTGCCTTTGGCTTGGGTCATGATCCCAGGGTCCTGGGATCGAGCCCCGCATTGGACTCTCTGCTCAGCGGGGAGCCTGCTTTTCCCTCTCTCTCTGCCTACTTGTGATCTCTGTCTGTCAAATAAGTAAATAAAAATCTTTAAAAGATTTTTAAAAATTAAAAAAAATGGAAGAAACCCAAATGTTCATTTAGTGATCAATGGGTAAATAAATGCCATATAATCATCATATAACTAAGTATTATTTATTCATAGAAAGGAATGAAGTACATGTTACAATATGGATGAACCTTGAAACATCATGCTAAGTAAAAGAGGCCAGTCACAAAAGGTTATGTATTTTATGATTCCCTTCATGAAATGTCCATAATAGGCAAACCCATAGGAACAGAAAGTAGTTTAGCAGTTGCCAAGGGCTGGGAGAGGTTAAGGAGGAATGCAGAAAGACTGCTAATGATCATGGGGCTAATTCTGGGGTGATAAAAACTGATTCATGGTTGCAAATTTCTGCGAATGTACTGAAAACCCTTGAACACTTAACATAGGTGAGCTCTATTCCTCATGCTCATAGTCACTGCCTTAATTTGCAGTCAATACTAACTTGTCTCATTTTCTTCAATTTCCCCAGGCATAATCATAAACCTCACAACACTATAGTTGCCTTTTAAAAAAGATTTTATTTATTATTAATTAATTAATTAATTAATTAATTTGAGAGCCAGTAAGCTTGGGGGCTAGGGCGAGAAGCAGAGGGAGAGGAACAAGCAGACTGAGCCAAGTGCAGAACCCAATTCAGGGCTTGATCCCATGACCCTGAGATCATGAGTCAGCTACTTAACACACTGAGCCACCCAGGTGCGCCTACAGTTGCTTTTTAAAATACAAATCTGGAGGTGCCCGGGTGGCTCAGTTGGTTAAAGCCTCTGCCTTCAGCTCAGGTCATGATCCCAGGGTCCTGGGATCGAGCCCCGCATTGGGCTCTCTGCTCAGCAGGGAGCCTGCTTCTTCCTCTCTCTCTGCCTACTTGTGATCTCTGTCTGTCAAATAAATAAATAAATAAAATCTTAAAAAAAATAAAACACAAATCTGTTCTAAGCAGAACATGTAACATGCAAATTATAAAGGATAGACCTTACAAATGCGACCACATAAAGTTAACACTTTCTATTGTTATAAAACACCGTCCAATTAAAAAAAGTTGGCAAGGAAGCATGCAATTAAAGGACAAAGGCTTGATTTTCGTAATATACAAAGAGATCTTTCAGAGCAATAAAAAGAAGGAAACAACAAAAGACAATAATAGGCACAGGAACTAGCTTTTGAATGGGAAAAATCAGTAATGGCCAAAACAAAAAGACATCCAAATTTAGTAACAAAACAAATGAAAATGAAAAGGGTTTTGTTTTTGTTTATTTTATGTCCCCTGTAGGGATTGGTAAAAATTATGATGACTGACAATACTGAATCCTGGCTCAAGTTTTAGAAAATAGACACTCGGAATAAATGTAAAATTTATAAACTTTTTTAGACAGCAGCTTAACCCTATCTACCAAAATTTGAATATTCATACGTTTTGATCCATGATTTCTGCTGTGCAGAGATCCTATAAAATACTGCCACAGTATATACAGATTCAAGTACAAAGATGATCACTGTAGCATGGACTTAAAGGAAAAGTCTGGACACAAGACCAATGTCTAAGGAAATTTGTTTTTTAAAAAATGTTGCCTATTATCTCACCTTGCACTATTACTCCCCTTGACTTAGCAGTTACAACATTGATATTTTTTTCAATTTCCCAGGAAATATCTAAGCTCTGTTGGTTAGGGCCCTGTAAATATGTTCCCTCTGCCAAGAATGCTCTTTTCTTCCAAAGTTATCATATTCTTTTAGGTCCCAGCTTCACTGTCACTACTAAGAAAGGCCTTCCCTGCTCAATCTTCCTAAAGAAGATCCTTCTCTGCTAATTTCTGTTTAAGTGCTTGTTGCTGGGGCACCTGGGTGGCTCAGTGGGTTAAGCCGCTGCCTTCAGCTCAGGTCATGATCCAGGGTCCTGGGATCGAGTCCCGCATCGGGCTCTCTGCTCCGCAGGGAGCCTGCTTCCCTCTCTCTCTCTGCCTGCCTCTCCATCTGCTGTGATCTCTCTCTGTCAAATAAATAAATAAAATCTTAAAAAAAAAAAAATAAAGTGCTTATTGCTTCCTTCAATCCCCAGCTTGTTATCTGCTGTAGAGTGGGCTCTCCGTAACTGGAGAATGAATAAATGGTATAGCTATCAATAAAATACAATGTCATTCTTAAAAAGAATAAAATATAACTATATATATTGACTTGAAAACTTGTCTGAGTATATATTTATTCACTGTCTATTTTACTCTTTTTTTCAAGTAAGCTCTTTGCCCATTGTGGGGCTTGAACTCACAACCCCGAGATCAAGAGCCTCATGCTCCACTGACTGAGACAGCCATGTGCCTCTCTTCACTGTGTATTTTAAAAATAATATATATTCACTATAAAAAAAAAAAGAGAAGAAGTACATAAATATGTAAAGTAAAAAGATGGGCACCTGGGTGGCTCAGTGGGTTAAGCCTCCGCCTTCGGCTCAGGTCATGATCTCAGGGTCCTGGGATGGAGCCCCATGTGGAGACCCACATCCATCCTTAGGTCTGGCTCCTTGCTCAGATGGGTGTCTGCTTCTCCCCGCCCCCCCTTTTTATTTATTTATTTATTTATTTATTTAAAAGATTTTATTTATTTATTTGACAGAGATCACAAGTAGACAGAGAGGCAGGCAGAGAGAGAGAGGGAAGCAGGCTCCCTGCGGAGCAGAGAGCCCGATGCGGGACTCGATCCCAGGACTCTGGATCATGACCTGAGCGGAAGGCAGCGGCTCAACCCACCGAGCCACCCAGGCACGCTCCCCCCCTTTTTAAAAGATTTTATTTATTTATTTGACAGAGCGATCACAAGTAGGCAGAGAGGCAGAGAGAGAGGAGGAAACAGGCTCCCCGCTGAGCAGAGCCTGATGCAGGACTCCATCCCAGGATGCTGGGATCATGACCCAAGCTGAAGGCAGAGGCTTTAACCCACTGAGCCACCCAGGCGCCCCTCCATGCCCCCTCAGTGCCTGCTTATACATGTGGGAGTGTCCTCTCTCTCTCTCAAAGAAAATCTTAAAAAAAAAGAGAAGATACTATTACTTCAAAAAAGGCAAAGTATGGTTAGAATGATCTCATTGTTATGAAATGAATGAGTCATATATAAATATACTGCACACATATACATGTGCACAGGAAAAATATGGAGCATTATACTAAATGATTAATTCTAGTGAGTGGGATTATAAAGAACTTTTAGCACTTTATCTGACATATATTTCTCTGGAATAAGTGAAGAAGGGGGAAAAAAAAGAAGTATGCTTTGTTTTATAGTAAATATAGGTAAATATAGTGAAAAATATTTCTAAACATTGATCTAATTATATCACTCTTGTGCTCAAAATTCTTCAATGATTGTTGCCTGCAATGCAAAATTCTTATTGATGAAAGTGCTAAGCACTCAAAACCTTACACAACTGACCTTGATTTCCACCCTCCCAATTCACTCCTTAATCTGGTCACGCAGACGGTTACCTCTGTACTATTTTTTTTTTAAAGTCTATTTATTTATTTATTTGTTGGGGGAGAGGCAGAAGGAGAGGTAGAAGAGACTCCTGCCAAGTGGGGAGTCTCATGCGAGGCTTGATCCCAGGACCCAGAGATCATGTCCTGAGTCAAAGTCAAGAGTCGGGCATCCCATCTCTGTACTGTTGGTGCTATATTTTCTCTCTTTGAAATATAGTTATTTAATGTTTCTGCCAATTGCCATACCGTTAAGGCCCAGCTCAAATGTCCCTCCACTTGTGCTCTTTCCAAAACTTAAAAACAATTAATTATGCTCTCTGGAGCATAATTAACATAACAGTACCTTTTTTTTTTTTTTTACAGTTCTATTATAGAACTATCCATGACCTTGTTATGTATTAAAGTTGAATGCACACATTAATTTCTTTAGTTTCCCTTTGTTGTCTCCCAGCACTCAGTACAGGGCCTAGAATTATAAAGAAACAGTTATGTGGGGCAGAATGGCAATGGGCCACATCACTGCAGAATTCGCAGTCTTATGAGAGACAGAAGCATAGGGAGACATATGAGACCCATAAACTCCCATAGTGACCCCACAGAAGACTCCACAGATTGTCTGCACCCCCCAGATTACCAGTCCTATCGGAGTTTATGCGACTCCTCTCCCCACACCCCAGCAGTGCATGACTTCCGGTCTCGCAGAGGGGACTTGGGGGACAGATAAAAAATTCTGGCAGAAGGAAGGGTGTGGCAGTGTCCGGGATGGCTTCCTCTTTGAGAAGGTAAGTTGAGAAAGACCTGAAGACTTGCTGCTTGTTGCCCTGCCAATATAGGAGGGAGGAGAGAAGAGAAAATAGAGTTCTGGGTTGAGCGTACAATGTGAGAAGGAGCTTGAAGGACAGAGTATGGTATATTTGTGATCCTGCAAAAAATTTCTGCATAGAAGTGTAGAGGGCCAAGGGATGAGAAGAGGCTGGGAAGCAAGAAGGGATCATAATCACAAACGGCCTAATAAGCTAGGTTAAGGAGTTTGGACTTTATTCTGAGTACCACAGAGAGCTAGCAGGTTTAGCACATTAATAACACGAGCATGAAATTTAGAAAGATTACGGACAAAGATTACTAAAACTCTTCAGGGGCTTTTCAGATGACAATGACTTGACCTGAGATCCTGGCAGGTGAGCTCAGAACACCAGCTATAGAAAGGGCTTAAAACACAAACCTCAGGCAAACCTTTGTTTTCAAGTAAATTTCCTTGAGAGACGAGTCTTATGATTTCTTGTTTGATTTGGTTTTTCTTAAACTTCAGATGGCAAAATAAGATATAGGCATAGTTGTGACAAAGCAAGGGAAATAACAGAACCACTTGGGGCGCCTGGGTGGCTCAGTGGGTTAAAGCCTCTGCTTTCAGCTCAGGTCACGGTCCTATGGTCCAGGGATTGAGTCCCACATCAGGCTCCCTGCAAAGCCTGCTTCTCCGTCTCCCACTCTCCCTGCTTGTGTTCCCTCTCTGTCAGATAAATAAACAAGATCTTAAATAACAACAACAACAACAACAAAAGAACCTGACCTGGGGGTATTCATTCAATCAACATTTACTGATCAACTATTATATATTGAGTCTTTGGGACAATTCTCTGTGTACCCATAGACATATATTTTTATGACTTAAAGCCACTGGTAAGCTTCTAGATATGTGCTAGCAGATCATGGAGAAGAGCCTTTCTGAGAGCTGGTGGCCCTCCTTGTAGAAGAAAGTCTTTTAGAAAAAATTTCAGCTAATCTCAGTTTGTTTCTCTAGAACAAAGGCAAGATTACATATTCATTAGAAGATCAGGTGCTGACTAACTTGGCATTTACTCCCCTTTAGCATTCATGACCTTGAATTCTATTGGTTTGGGAAGAATAACCTCTCATTTATCCTCTACAAGGAGCCTGTGCAGATTGACCTCTCCCTATCTCTCTCTCCCAGGTTGGAAAGAGCTATTCTTCCTCAGGCACGCCACACTTTAAATTTCCCCATGTCTGGGGCATGTTTATTTTCATCTCCAATTGTTCCATATCACTTTCTTTCTCCTGCTTGGCTTTTATCACCGCCACTTTGGAGCCACAGATAACACTTCATAACCTAAGGACAAAAACTATTTGGAATGTTGGGTACTCAGACAGGGAGAGGTATGTGGGAGGGGGGCCTAGGCAGGAAAAGGGGAAAGATGAGGTACGCTGACACCCCCTGGCAGTAGGTAGGGGAATCTCCATTTGCAAAATCCTGGAGAAATGGTGACTCATTGCTTATGAGTCAGAGTCAGGTTCTGGAAACTCAAAAAATTAGACAATCTCTAAGGTCTCTTCCCATTTAAAAGTTTTACAATTGTCATTGTAAGATTTCACCAACATGTCTATTCATAAGGTTGATAGGTAAAGAGAAATAAATCATTCTTCACTGAAATTAGGATTGAGGACTTGAGATTCAGAAAAATCTGGGAATAATAGGAGTTAAATTTCTGGGATTTCCTACAGTTCCTTCAGTAGATTCCTATAAAATTCATCCAAAACATTGCAACCTTTTGCCTCTAACTTTGGCTCTTCTTATGATCCAGTCACCAGTGAGACAAAATTACAGGCATACCTTGTTTTATTGCACTCTGCTTTCCTGTGCTTTGCATTTTGTATAAATTTGTATCAATTTGTATTTGTATAAATTTCCTGTGCTTTTGCATTTTGTATAAATTTAAGGTTTGTGGCAACCCTGTGTTGAGCAAGTCTACCAGCAATGTTCTTCCAACAGCATTTTCTCACTTGGTCTCTGTCACATTTGGTGATTCTCACAATATTTCAAAATTTTTCACTATTATTATATTTGTTAAGACGATCTATGATCAGTGATCTTTGTTGTTACTATTGTAATTGTTTTGGGGTGCTCCCAAATGTGCCCATGTGAGGTGATGAACTTAATGGATAAATGTTGTGTGTGTCCTGACTGCTCCACTGGTTGGCCATTCCCCTCTTTCCCTCCCCTTGGGTCTCCCTACTTCTTGAGATACAACAATATTGAAATTATGAATGAATGAAACCCTATGACAGTCTCTAAGTGTTAAAGTAAAAGGAAGAGTTATAAGTCTCTCACTTTAAATCAAAGCTAGAAATGATTTAGCTTAGTGAGCAAGTAATGTTGAAAGCTGAGATAGGCCTCTTGCATCAGTTAACCAAGTTGTAAATACAAAGGTAAAGTTCTTGGAGAAAGTGGAAAGTGTTATTCCAGTGAACATGGTAATGATAAGGAAATGCAAAATCCTCATGGCTGACACAGAAAAAGTTTTAGTGATCTGAATAGAAAATCAAACCAGTTACAACATTTCCCTTGAGCCACAGCCTAATATAGACCAGGGCCTAAGTCTCTTTAATTCTAGGAAGGCTGTGAGAGGTAAGGAGTAGCAGGAGAGAAGTTTAAAGCTAATGGATATTGGTTCTTGGGTTTCAAGGAAAGAAGCCATCTCCATAACAACAAAGTACAAGGTGAACCAGCAAATGCTGATGGAGAAGCTACAAGAAGTTTCCAGAAGATCTAGCTCAGATCATTAATGAAGGTGGCCACACTCAGTGACAGATATTCAATATATGCAGACAGCCTTCTATTGAAAGAAGGTGTCATCTAGGACTTTCATGGCTGGAAAGGAGAAGTCAGTGCCTGGCTTCAAAGTTTCAGAGGACGGGCTGACTCTTTTCTAGGGGTTAATGCAGCTGGTGAATAAGCTGAAACCAGTCTCATTCACCATTTGAAAATCCTAGGGTCCTCAAGAGTTATGCGAAGTCTACTCTGCCTGTGCTCTCTAATTTAGAGCAACAATCTGCCTGTGCTCTCTAATTTAGAATAGCAAAGCCTGGATGACAGTGCATCTGTTTATAACATGGTTTGCTGAGTATGTGATGCCCACTGTTGAGACCTACTGCTTAGAAGAAAAGATTCCTTTCAAATATGACTGCTCACTGACACTGCACTTGGTCACCCAAGAGTTCTGATGGAGATGCCCATTGAGAGTCACATTGTTTTCATGCCTAAGACAACATCCATTGTGTAGGCCATGGATCAAAGAATAAGTCTACTTTAAGTCTTACTATTATTATTATTTTAAAATATTTATTTATTAGAGAGAAAGTGTGTGTGGGGGAAGGGCTAGAGGTAGAGCAAAAGAGAAGCTCAAGCAGACTCCCTGCTGAGCACAGAGCTTGATGTGGGGCTTAATCCCAGGACCCAGAGGTCATAAACTAAGCCAAATTCCAGAGTCGCACGCTTAGCCAGCTAAGCCACCCATTTGCCCCTCAAGTCTTATTATTTAAGAAATACATTTTGTGGGGTGCCTGGGTGGCTCAGTGGGTTAAGCCCCTGCCTTCGGCTCAGGTCATGATCTCAGGGTCCTGGGATCGAGTCCCGCATCGGGCTCTTTGCTCAGCAGGGAGCCTACTTCCCTCTCTCTCTCTCTGCCTGCCTCTCCATCTACTTGTGATTTCTCTCTGTCAAATAAATAAATAAAATCTTAAAAAAAAAAAAAAAGAAATACATTTTGTGAGGCCAAAATAGCTATAGCTAATATAGATAATGATTCTTCTGATGGATCTGGGCAAAGCAAATAAAAAACCTTCTGGAAGGGATTTGCCATTTAAGATTTATTTATTTATTTTGGGGGGGAGAAAGAGAGACTGTAAGCGTGTACAAGCAGGGGGAGGGGCAAAAGGAGAGGGAGAGAATCCTTAAGCAGACCCTTGCTGAACACAGAGCCCAGTGCGGGGCTTGATCCCAGGACCCTGGGATCACCACCTGAGCTGAAGGCAGACAGTCAACCAACTGTGCCACACAGACACCCCAGGGATCACCATTTTAGATGTCATTAAGAACATTTGTAATTTGGGGCACCTTGGTGGCTCAGTTGGTTAAGTGTCTACCTTCGGCTCAGGTTGTGATCCCAGGGTCCTGGGATCCAGTGCAGCTCTGTACTCAGCAGGGAGCTTGCTTTTCCTTCTCCCTCTGCCTGCCTCTCCCCTGTTTGTGCTCGATCTCTGTCAAAAATCAAAGTCTTAAAAAAAAAAAAGAACATTTGTGATTCATGGGACGAGGTCACAGTATCAACATGGACCAGAGTTTGGAAGAAGGGGACTCCAGCTCTCACTGATGACTTTGAGAAGTTCACAATCTCCGTGGAGAAGGAACCACAGATAGGGTGGAAACATCAAGAGATCTACAGTCAAGCAGAACCTGAAGATGTGACTGAACTGCTCCAATCACATGATCAAACTTGAACAGATGAGGACTTGCTTCTTATGGATGAGCAAGGAAAGTGGTTTCTTGAGGTGGAATCTACTCCTGTTGAAATGACAACAAAGGACTTAGAATATTACATAATCTTAGCTGATAATTGAGAGGATTGACTCCAATTTTGAAAGAAGTTCTTCTGTGAGTGAAATGCTATCAAACAGCATCACACACTACAGAGAAATTGTTTGTGAATGGAAGAGTCAATCAAGGGGTGTGGGGGGGTACTTCACTGTTTTCTTATTTTTAAGAGATTGCCATGGGGACAGAGTTGATAGAGCATGTGACTCTTGATCTGGGGCCTTGGGTTCAAGCCCCATGTTGGGCCTAGAGCTTATGAAAGAAAAAGAAAGCAATAAAGATAGAAAGAAAGAAATTGCCACCACCACCCTCATCAGTCATCAGCCATGAACATCAAGATGAGACCCTCCACCAGCAAAAAGAGCTCATTGAAAGCTCAGAGGATGGTTAGCATTTTTAAGCAATAAAGCATTTTTATATTAAGATATGTCCATTGTGGACACCTGGGTGACTCAGTGGGTTAAGCAACTGCCTTTGGCTCAGATCATGGTCTCAGAGTCCTGGGATCAAGTTCCATATCAGGCTCCTTGCTCAGCGGGGAATCTGCTTCTCTCTCTGCCTGCTGCTCCCCCTGCTTGTGTTGTGCTCTGACAGATAAATAAAACCTTATATATAAAAAAAAAAGATATGTACGTTATTCTTAAATTTAGTGTGATGCTAGTATACATGTAGTAGACTATGGTAAAGTGTACACATAACTTCTATACTCACAGGGAAGCCATAAAATTCATTTGATTTGCTTTATTGTGATATATTTTATTGTGCTGGTCTGGAACTGAATCTGCAATATCTCTGAGCTATATCTGTATTACCTAGGCAATCTGTTTAAGGAGTGCAATATGTTTTGAAGAAAAGCAATTCATTCTTAACAAGAGGGATGAAAGAAACAGGTAGAGTTGTCAGATTTAGCAAAAAAAAACCAAACAATGCCATTAAAATTGAATTTCAAATGAATAATACTTAAAAATTTATTTATTTATTTATTAGAGAGAGAGAGAGAGAGAGAAAATGAGAGAGCATGAGAGGGGAGAGGTCAGAGGGAGAAGCAGACTCCTGGCTGAGCAGGGAGTCTGATGAGGGACTCGATCCCAGGACTCCAGGATCATGATCTGAGCTGAAGGCAGTTGTTTAACTAACTGAGCTACCCAGGTGCCCTAATGAATACATTTTTTTTTTTTAAAGATTTTATTTATTTATTTGACAGATAGAAATTGTAAGTAGACAGAGAGGCAGGCAGAGAGAGAGAGGAGGAAGCAGGCTCCCTGCTGAGCAGAGAGCCCGATGCGGGGCTCGATCCCAGGACCCTGGGATCACGACCCGAGCCGAAGGCAGCGGCTTAATCCACTGAGCCACCCAGGCGCCCCTGAATACATTTTTTTTTTAAAGATTTTATTTATTTATTTGACAGAAAGAGACCACAAGTAGGCAGAGAGGCAGGCAGAGAGAGAGGAAGGAAAGCAGGCTCCCTGCTGAACAGAGAGCTCGATGCGGGGCTCAATTCCAGGTCCCTAAGATCATGACCTGAGCTGAAGGCAGAGACTTTAATCCACTGAGACACCCAGGCACCCCCCTAATGAATACTTTTCATACTATTAATACACCCATGAAATGTTTGAGACATACTGATACCAAAAACTAGTTTATCTGGCAACCTGAACCAGGTAGCTAAAGTTCCATCTCATAGGTTGTCAGGAGGATTATATCAGATAAAGTGGCAAAGTACCTAATACATACTAGTAAACAAAAGTTCTTCTGGCCTCTCCTTAGGCTGAGGAATATGATACTAATAATTTTCAATTATTCATGTGTAGATTGTCCTAGTCACCCAGCATACTTCTGATGCATTTCTGCCCCCCAATCCATCTGTCCCATCTACAGAAATGAAACATGAAAAATACTTAGTATTAAGTGAAGCACAATTATAAAAGGAAATCTGAGGGGCGCCTGGGTGGCTCAGTTGTTTAAGCACCTGCTTTTGGCTCAGGTCCTGGGATCATGCCTAACATTGAGCAGGGAGCCTGCTTCTCCCTCTCCCTCTGCCTCTCCTCTCTGCTTGTGTGTGTCTCTGTCTCTCTCTCAAATAAATACAATCTTTAAAAATAAATAAATGAAAGGAAATCTGCTATGAGATGGTGGTCATAAATATTGTCATGTAAGCATACAATAGTTTCCATTAGCACAATCACTTTTACACTACGCAGTTCAGCTGTTAGAAAGAACTTACAGTATAAGTGTAAAGTGTTACAAACGCCATACCTTGGCTGAGTTCTGCTTTGAGGTTTAGCTCTGCAGCATCAGTGCTAACATTGAATTATGGGAGGACTGAGTAAAAAATACAAAAGTTCTTTGGAAATAGCAAAGCTCTGAGCTCTTGGCACTGAGTCCCACCAAGCACTGGAAGTGAGGATTCCTTGAACCAGAGGTCAGGAGATAGCCCATCCCATAGGCGGTCATACCTCAGAGGCATTTCTCTTCATATGTAGCTTAGGAAATCAGACTGTCATTTGCATGGCAAAATGACTACATCGCTTCCTGGGGTAACTCCTTAACTCCCACTCCCCACAATGGACACCCCATCTTTACCTCCTCCTCGGTTATGTCAATTGCAGTTTCATGCCAGTTGCAGTTCCTATTTTCTGATGACAGGGCTTCTGGGTTTTGTTTTGTTTGAAGAGCCATTGTCAACATCCCTCCCCAGAACATTACATTTGTTGCATATCATTATCACTCAACATGCATAGTTAACATCAGGGTTTACTCTTGGTGTTGTACCTTCCATGTGTCCGGACAGATGTATAATGACTTGTATCTCCCATTACAGTATCATACAGGGTAGTTTCACTGCCTAAAACATCCTCTATGCTCCACTTACTCATCCCTTCCTTCTCCTCCAACCCACATGTAATGAAATAATTTTCCAGATCTTCAACTTTCATGAAATAGCTTTTCTTAAGAATGCGCCTGGTTTGCTCTTTTTTCTTTCCCACTTTTCACTGCTTTATCCTCCTTTGCAAAAGAAAAACATATCTCTAACCCATCTTAAATATTTACTGTGGGGGGGGGCACCTGGGTGGCTCAGTGGGTTAAAGCCTCTGCTCAGGTCGTGATCTCAGGGTCCTGGGATTGAGCCCTACATCGGGCTCTCTGCTCAGCAGGGAGCCTGCTTCCTCCTCTCTCTCTGCCTGCCTCTGCCTACTTGTGATCTCTGTCTGTCAAATAAATAAATAAAATCTTTAAAAAAATATATTAAAAAAAATTAAAAAATTTTTACTGTGGTATGATAGGCAAAATCTGAGAGTGCATAGCTCCTGAGGGACAGAGCTATGGCAGTCATTATGGCATTGATGGGAAATATTAAAGCAGGCAATGCCTTAGTTCAACCAGTGTTACTCAAAGTGTGATCATCAGTGAATGAGACAACATCAGCATCCCCTGGGAGCTCAGAAGACAAGCAAATTTTCAGCTCCACCCTGGGCCTGCAGAGTCAGAATGCCTGCAGGGTGGGACCAAGAAATCTGTATTAACAAGACTTACAAGTGCCTCTTACATGTGCTGCTAAAGTTTTATTTATTTATAAATGTGATTTTTTTTTAAAGATTTTATTTATTTATCAGAGAGAGAGGGAGAGAGAGCAAGCACAGGCAGACAGAATGGCAGGCAGAGGCAGAGGGAGAAGCAGGCTCCCCGCTGAGCAAGGAGCCCGATGCGGGACTCAATCCCAGAACGCTGGGATCATGACCTGAGCTGAAGGCAGCTGCCCAACCAACGGAGCCACCCACACGTCCCTATAAATACGATTTTTTAAAAAATATATTTTATGTATTTATTTGAGAGAGAGAGAGAGAGAGAGCGCGCATGAGCAGGGTGGAGAAGAGCAGGGAGAGGGAGAAGCAGACCCAGGACACTGGGATCATGACCCAGGCCGAAGGCAGACACTCAACTGAGCCACCCAGGTGCCCCAGTGTGCTAAAGTTTTAGAAGCATCAACTAGTAAAGAAGCCCTCTACAAAGTTCCATAGCTTTTGTCTGTCTTAGAATTAAGAAGGAAGATGGTTGACACAGGGATATAAATTAACATTTTAAAAAAGATTTATTTATTTATTTGATAGGCAGAGATCACAAGGAGGCAGAGAGGCAGGCAGGGAGAGAGGAGGAAGCAGGCTCCCCACCAAGCAGAGAGTCAGATGTGGGGCTCGATACCAAAACCCTGAGATCATGACCTGAGCTGAAGGCAGAGGCTTAACCCACTAGGCCACCCAGGCACCCCTATACATTAACATTTTTACTTGAAATAAAAAAACCTTAGACTTTTTTTGACAGAAAGTGTAAATGGGCTTACTTGTTTGCCATTTGGTTTTTATTTCTACAAACTCAATGAACTATGTCTCTATCTAAAGGTTTCCAGACACAAAAATGTACAAGGCCTATGGGTATGTCTGTGCGGTTGCGGGGGGAAGTGGAGGCTAAAACCTGGTTGTGCAGCTTCCCAGGGAGGGCAGGAGCTGAAACAGTCCGCAGTCCATCGGACAGGCACCATCTCTGGAAAACCTGTTCATTCTGCTTTTTCCCTGGGGGACATCTTTTCCAAATGTGCGCAGAGGCACTGGGAAGTCTAGCAGTGGCCCTCAAAGCACATACATCACATACCAGAGTGCGGAAAATTAATCCCTGTGAGCTATTTAGACATTAAAAATTTTATTTTAGATGCTAACTTAAAAATGTGTGAGGAGGTATATAGTTTTTCAAAATTGTGAGTAAATAAAAAAGAAGAAGAAATGAAGAAGATCACTGCTTCTGTCCTTCTTTCAGTATTGCTCTGGTGCCCACTTCCCACTGTAATACCGCAGGTCTGCAAGTCTCTTCCTTTCTCTGCGGTTCCTTCTTTTGGCCTTTACTTCTTCTTAAGTATACTTGGGGCTCCTGGGTGACTCAGTGGGTTAAGCCTCTGCCTTCAGCTTGGGTCATGGTCTCAGGATCCTGGGATGGAGCCCCACAATGGGCTTTCTGCTCCACAGGGAGCCTGCCCTCCCCCCACCCTGGCCTGCCTCTCTGCCTACTTGTGATCTTTCTCTGTCAAATAATCAATTAAAAAAAAAAAAATCTTAAAAAAAAAGTATACTTGGCGCACAATGTAACATTAGTTTCAGGTGTACAGCATGTGATTCCACAGTCTGTATGGCATGCTACATTCACAGTAGCTCTGGTTACCATCTGTCACCATACAATATTATTAGAACACCATCAGCTATATTCCCTATGCTGTATATTCCCTATCCCCAGACTTATTCATTCCATGCCTGGAAGCCTGTATCTCCCACTCTCCCTCACCTATTCTGCCCATCCTCATATTTTCTTCCATTCTGGCAAAAAAAAAAAAAAAAAAAAAAAGAAGCGTGTTCTCTACATCTCTGAGTCCGTTTCTGTTTTGTTTTGGTTTTGGTTTGTGTGTGTGTTCATTTGTGCGGTAGATTCCATATACAAGTGAAATCATTCAGTATTTGCCCTTCCCTGTCTGACTTATTTCACCTACTATAATTCCCTCCACATTGTCACAAATGGCAAGATTTTATCCTTTTTTATTGCAAATATTTCATAATATAGACACATCTTCATTTGCAAATATCCTTTCCCATTTGGTAGGTTGCTTTCTTGTTTTGTGGATGATTTTCTTCTCTGTGCCTCTTTATTTTGACATAGTCCCAATCGTTTATTTTTGCTTTTGTTTCCCTGGCCTAGGAAAATGTGGCTAAGGCTGATGTGAGAGAGATTACTGCCTATGCTGTCCTCCAGGAGTGTTACGGCTTCAAGTCTCACATGCAGGACTTCGATCCATCGCGTTGATGTTTGTGTGAGGCGTAAGAAAGCGTGGCCTTTACTTCTGCAGCATATGCACCATACCCTTATGTTGAGACAGCTTCCTTTCATCTTCTTCTTAATCTGTTGCCTAAATGTTCTCAGGTTTATTCTCTTCTCTTGAGAGCTTCGCCCCTTCATCGTTAGGACCGTGACAACATCTCAAGCCTTACTAAATACACCAGGCCCCACGTCACTTGTCCCTTGTCGCTTGCCTCACCTCCGCTAGACCTGCGCTCCATTTTCATTTCCGGGGCTCACGGAGCCGCGGGACTAGGGAGGGCGTCTCGAGGATCTACACTGCCACCTGGCGACCTACTGTGAAAGAGCGCTGGCGACCCCAGGGCGCTAGTAACAGCATAGCAACCAGGCTGACGTCCGAGGCGCAGAAGCACCAGTCGTGGGCGCAACAGACAGCGAGAACCCCCTCTCCTTTCGTCACAACATTTTCTCTGCCTGGAAGGATCTTTCCAAAAATTTCTCTCAAAACTCTCTCACCTTCCCAACTCCAGAGTAAATGCCACTTTTCCATGATCTCTTTTCTGAGCTTCCGAATTAGGAGTATCTCACTCCCGTTCGAGTTCCACCGACTGATTTGGGATCTCCCTAGTAATTTTTACGGAGCTCCACTTTGCCTCTTCCAAACTATTTCTCAAAACCTCAGATCCTTTGAGGTACATGCCATCAGGGTACTGTAATCATCTGCTGACAATCCTGGGTTACTTCCCCTCTTTCCCTGGAAATTTGAAGACCTGATTCATTCCTTCACTTACACCACTCCTACCATCATCATTCCTAGTGACTTTGTCATCCATGGAAATAGTGTGCTGGCCTCTCAACTCCTTGTCCACTCATTTCCAGTCATCTTGTTTTCCAGCCCACCTCAGTCGCTTACTCCCATGGTGACCCCCCTGTCCAGGTCATTAATAATAAATACATTCCTTCCAAAACCTGTTTCTCACATCTCACACTGACCCTCACCTCCTCTGCAACAGTTTCTTAATAGACATGAGATCTCTAAGCCAGCAGCCCTATCAAGTTTTCATTGCCCATCACTCTTCTTCTGGTTTTACATTCCACATCACCCGCCTTAAATTGTTGCAGTCATCACTCTCTACACATTCTTCTGCACAAACTTGGAACTCCCTGGCACTTCCTCCCTTCCTGTTGTATTCCTCCCTAAAATCCCAACCCTTGGTTAATTTCAACCCTACTTAACTCTGCTTGCTTGCTCTAACTAAGCAAACTTAGGTGAGGAAAGAAATCCACAACCCTGCTAACTGGTCCCACACTAAATTTAGATGATAATCTCAAGTGCTCTCAGCACTGCTCTGCAAAGCTTTATTTTCCAAAATCAATTAACTCTCTATTCTTCAAAAAAACAATTTCATACCTTTTCCTTGCTCTTGAAATTTCTAAGATCTCTTCTTCCTTTTTCACTCTCAATTGATAATCTCATTTCTAATTTCATTAGAAACCTAGATAAGAGAATTTCCTCATTATGTTACTTCACTACCAAATCTCCTAGTTTGACGATGTCAGTATCCACACACTCAGCTTCCCTCCTGTTAAAATGGGTGATGTGGCTCTTGCTCCCATCTGGTAAGGCCAGCCTCTCCACTAGAAAACTGGATCTCTTTCCTTCTTGTCTTACTCAAGAATTCTTTTTAAAGATTTTTTTATTTATTCATTTGAGAGAGAGAGAGAGAGCATATAAGTGAGAGCACAAACAGGGGGAAAGGTCAGAGGGAGACCCTTTCTGAAAGGGTCAGAGAAGCATACTCCCCACTAAGCAGGGAGCCCGATAACGCAGGGCTTGATTCCAGGACCCTGACCATGACTTGAGCTGAAGGCAAATGTTTAACCCACTGAGCCATACAGGCGCCCCATAACAAGGCTTTCCCTTATAGATAAAGACAAAATTCAGAAAAGTGGAGACTTCAGGCATGGTGAGAAGCTAGAGGGGAATCGTAACACTATCTATAAGACTCTAATTCTTAAGCAGGGAGATGGGTGTAAGATGTTCATTTCAAAAATTCTTGCCTTTTTAATAAAGATGATGCTGAAAATGAAGAAGAAAGCCCCTGATCCTCCCAAAGTGAAAAACAAAGGATTTAAAGGCCAAAAAAGCAGTGCTAAAAGGTGTCCACGCATTACTGGCTCCATAGGCAGCCCAAACATCCTCAGAAGAGCACCCCCAGGAGAGACAAGCTTGAACATTATGTCTTCATCAATTTCCCCTGACCAGTGACTCAGCCATGAAGAAGGAAGACCACAACATTCTTCCAGTCACTGTGGATGTCAAAGTCTACAAGCACCAGACCAAACGGGTATGAGGAAGCTCTGTGACATTGACATAGTCAAAGTCAACATTAGGCCTGATGGAGAGAAGGTCCATGTTCAACTGACTCCTGACTAGGATGCTTTGGATGTTACCAAAGAAACTGGGATCATCTAAACTGAGTCCAGCTGGCTAATTCTAAATATATATATTTTTTGCCATAAAAAATTCTTTTTTTTAAAAGATTTTATTTAGGTATTTGATAAAGAGATAGAGAGAGAGGGAGCACAAGCAGAGGGATTGAGAGAGGGAGAAGCAGGCCTCCCTGAGCAAGAAGCCCAATGCAGGGCTTGATCCCAGGACCTTGGGATCATGACCTGAGCTGACAGCAGACATTTAATAACTGAGCCACCCAGATACCCCATCCATAAAAAATTCTTATAACACATATATTCCTTTATAGAAAGGAAATAATTATTCCCTCTCTTTAGGAAGGAAATAAGTCCCTCTCAAGAGGAGCACCCCATATCTGGGCTCCCTTTAAAGTAAAATTCTTCCCATTCCTTAAACCACTCTTTATTAAACCTGCTCCAGTAGGCTTTTGTCCCTCCTGCTGTATCTGAATTACTCTGTCAAGGTCATCAACAAACTCCATCTTACCAAATCCAATGGCCAATTCTTTATCTTTCCCAGCCAACCACTCAAAAATCTCTGACAAAACTAATCACTCAAATAAATTTCCTCCCTTGGCTTTTGATACATCAGTCTGTCTTGGTTTCCAGTTCCTGCCTTTTCTCACCATTTCTTTTTTTTTTTTTTTAACATTTTATTTATTTATTTGACAGAGAGACTGCAAATAGACAGAGAGGCAGGCAGAGAGAGAAGGGGAAGCAGGATCCCCACTGAGCAGAGAGCCCAATGTGGGGCTCGATCCCAGGACCCTGAGATCATGACCTGAGCTGAAGGCAGAGGCTTTAACCCACTGAGCCACCTAGGCGCCCCGTTCACCATTTCTAAACATTGGATTGTCTCCAGTGTTTAATCCTTAAAACCCTTTTCCACATATAGTCATACCTGGCTTGTCACCTCTAGACCCCCGGCTTTTTTTTTTTTTTTTTTTTTTTTAGGATTTTATTTATTTATTTGACAGAGAGAGATCACAAGTAGACAAAGATGCAGGCGGAGAGAGAGGAGGAAGCAGGCTCCCTGCTGAGCAGAGAGCCTGACATGGGGCTCGATCCCAGGACCCTGGGATCATGACCTGAGCCGAAGGCAGAGGCTCTAACCCACTGAGCCATCCAGGCACCCCTAGACCCATGGCTTTAAACACAATTTATATTGAATCTTAGTCTCCAGTTTGGACCCGGTCTCTTAAGCTACAGAACTGGATGTCTCTACAAGGAGGGCTACATGGGAATCTCAAACCCAGGAGTGCTCCAGGCTCCTGTCCGTTCCTCCCCTAACTTGTGCTTCCTCCAATTTTCCTACCTCAACTGCTTAAGCTTTAAAAAAAAAAAAAAAAAGGAACTACTATTAAGTTCTGTACTACATTCACACCCTCTGCCCGATTCATTAGCAGGTCCTGCCTGCTGAACTGACTGCTTTTCCTACCCCTACTTTTCTTACCTATTATTACCACTTTTACCCAACCCAACATGATCTCTACCAATATGCTAATCACTGACCTACCTGCTTCTATACTTGCCCCCATAGTTTATTCTCCAACCGACAGGTTTAGTGACCTCTTAAAAACATAAATCTACTCTTATTTCTCCCCTGTTCAAAACCCTTCCAATGGCATGATATCAAATTAAAAAAAAAAAAATCAAACATCTCATCATGGTCTGCCAGGCCCTAGGTGATTCAGCCCTGCCTCCCCAATCTCATTTCTTATTCTTCTTGATGTGCTACTCCTCCCTTGCTGTTCTTGTAATGGTCTTTGGGCCAAATGTAGCCTATCATCTGTTTTTTGTTGTTGTTTTTTGTAGTTTGTTTGTTTTATTGCCTTTTTAAATTTTATTTTATTTATTTATTTGATAGAGAGAGACAAAGCAAGAGAGGGAACACAAGCAGGGAGAGGGAGAAGCAGGCTTCCCGCTGAGCAGGGAGCCCCATGCAGGGTTGACACCAGGACCCGGGGATCATGTCCTGAGCTGAAGGCAGACACCTAACGACTGAGCCACCCAGGAGTCCCCTGTTTTATTGCCTTTTTGAGGTAATTATAGATTCACATCTAGTTGTAAGAAATAATACACAGGTCTCTGTGTATTAAATATACTAAATATACTCTTTATTCAGTTTCCCCTGTAGGCAATATCCTGCATAACACTGTTCAATATCACCAGGGAACTGATGTTATTTTATCTATTTACCCTATAGCCAGTTAGCTCTCTCCTAATGCCAATCAGTAGCAACCATTAGTCTCTCCTCCATCTCTATATTTTTATCATTTTAAAAATGTTATATAAATGGGACCTATTTTAGTTTGGGCTGCTCTAACAGAGTACCATAGACTGGGTGCCTTAAACAGTTTATTTCTCAGTTCTGAAGGCTGAAAGTCCGAGATTAGGGTGCCAGCATGGCAGGGCTCTGGTGAAGGTCTTCTTCGTGGTTTCCAGACAGCAGCCTTCTCCTCATATCCTCACATGGCAGAGAGAGAACACACAAAATAGCTCTCTGGCCTCTCCTTATAAAGGTATTAATCCCAGTCTTAAGGGCTCCACTCTAATAACCCAAGAGCCTCACATAGGCCCCACATCCAAGTACCATCACACTGGGGATTAGATTTCTAAAATATAATGAATTTGGGGGGGGATACAAACATTCAGTCCATAATAAGATCATATAATAAGTCATCTTTTGAAATTGTCTCCTTTCACTCAGTAAAATTCCCTTGAGACACACCCAAGCAATAATTTGTCCTTTTTTTTTTTTTTTAAGTAATCTCTTATGTGCCCAACATTGGGCTCAAACTCACAGCCCCGAGATTGAGAGTTACATGCTCTATCAACTGAGCCAGCCAGGTCCCCCTTTTGCTCATTCTTTAAAAAAAGTGTTGAGGTTTTTTAAATAATAGTTTTATTGAGATAAAACTCACAAACTATACAATTCACCATCAAAGTGTATAATTCAGTGGTTTCTAGGATATTTGCAGAATTGTGCAACCACCACCACAATCAATTTTGGAACATCTTCATCACCCAAAAAGAAACTCCATACGTATTTGCAGTCACTCTCCAATTTCCCCCAAATAACAAGCCCTAGGCAACCACTAATCTGCTTTCTGCCTTCATAGATTTGCCTATTCTGGACATTTCGTATAAATGGAATTATATAATATGTGGACTTTGGTCACTGGCTTCATGAACTCAGTACAATGTTTTCAAGATTCATCCATACTGTAGCACGTTATCAGCACTCTGTCTCCTTTTACTGTTAAATAATATTCCATTGTATGGTTATAACACATTTTATTTATCTGGCCATCAGTTGATGGACATATGGGTTGTTTCCATTATCATGCATAATGCTACTATAAGCACTCAAGTGTAAGTTTTTGTTTAAACATATGTTTTCATTTCTCTTGGGTATAAATCTAGGAGCGGCATTGTTGGGCCAATATGGTAATTCTATGTTTAAATTTTTTTTAAGATTATTTATTTATTTATTTGACAGATTGAGAGAAAGAGATCACAAGTAGGCAGAGAGGCAGGCAGAGAGAAAGATGGAAGCAGGCTCCCCACTGAGCTGGGAGCCCGATGCAGGCCTTGATCCCAGGACCCTGGGATCATGACCTGAGCCGAAAGCAGAGGCTTTAACCCACTGAGCCACCCAGGTGCCCCTATGTTTAATGTTTTCAGGAACTGCTAGCCTATTTTCCGAAGCAGTTTTCCCATTTTATATTCCTACCAGCAATGTATAAAGGGGTTCAACTTCTTCATAGCCTTGCCAACACTTTTCAGTGTCTGTATTTTGAATTATAGACAACTGGTGAGTGTCAAATACCATCTCGCTGTGGTTGTGATTTGCATCTCCTGAAGGGCTAATGATATTGAGCATCTTTTCATGTGCTTATTAGTCATTTGTTTATCTTCTGAGAAATGTCCACACAGATCACTGATCATTTTTTAATTGGTTTATTTGTCTTTTTATTATGGAATTATAATTAGTCTTTATATAATCTAGATACAAGTCCCTTTACCATACACATGATTTGCAAATATTATCTCCCATTCTGTGGGTTGTCTTTTCACTCTCTTGATGGTGTCTTTGAAGCACAAGTGTTTAACCCTGATTATGTCTGATATATCTATTTTTTCCTTTGTTATTCATGATTTTGGTATCTCATCCAAGAAACCATTGCATAATGCAAGATCACAAAGGTTTACATATATGTTTCCTTCTAAAAATATTACGGTTTGGGCGCCTGGGTGGCTCAGTCCATTGAGCAGCCAACTCTTGATTTTGGCTCAGGTCCAGGTGTCACTCTTGATCTGAGGGTCCTGGGATCTGCCTTCAGCTGGGAATTTGCTTGAGGAAATCTCTCTCCCTCTTCATCTCCTCCTCCCCCCACCTCTATCTCTCTCTCTCAAAAAAATAAATCTTTTAAAAAAATTTTATGGTTTGGGGTGCTTGGGTGGCTCAGTGGGTTAAAGCCTCTGCCTTCGGCTCAGGTCATGATCCCAGGGTCCTGGGATCTAGCCCCGTGTCGGGCTCTCTGCTCGGCAGGGAGCCTGCTTCCTCCCCTCTCTCTCTCTGCCTGCCTCTCTGCCTACTTGGATCTCTGTCTGTTAAATAAATAAATAAAATCTTTAAAAAAATTTTATGGTTTTAGGTCTGTGATCCATTTTGAGTTAATTTTTGTTTGTGAGGTAAGGGTCTAACGTCACTCCTTTGCTTGTGGGCTATCCAGTTGTCCTTGCACAATTTGTTGAAAAGACTATTTTTTCCCTCACTGAATGGTCCTGGCACCTTTTTGAAAGTTGAACACAGGCATCTGAGAGTTTATTTCAGGACTATGAATTCTATTTTATTGATCTGTATGTCTAACCTTATGCTAATACCACACTGTTTTGACTACAGTTACTGCTGAGTTTTGAGAGGGCTTTTTGTCAATATGTGGTTTGTAAATATTTCCTCTGTAGCCTGTCTCTTCACCATCTTCACTGGGTCTTTACAGTGCAAAAGCTTTTAATTTTGGTGAGGCCCAATTTATCTTTTTTTTTTTTCCTTTATGGTTTATACTTTTGAGGTCAAGCCTCTTCCTGTGTTTATAAATAAAGTTTCATTATAACACACCCATGCCCATTTGTTTACATGTTTGTAGCTGCTTCAACATATGACAGCAGAGTTGAAAATTGTTAACAGAGACACAGAACCTACAAAGCCTAAAACACTATCTGGGTCTTTATAGAAAACTTTGTGGACTCTCTGCTCTAATCTGCTAAGCCTTTCTACTCTAGCACCTCTACATCTATTCTTCCCTCTGTCTGAAGCACTTTCTTCAGATCTTCTCATGGCTGGTTCCTTATTGTCACAAATGTTCTTGCTCAAATTCATGCTGGATAGGCCTTCTCTGACTGCATTATTTATGTAACCCTACTTTCCTATCCCAACATTTATGCCTTTACCTTGCTTTATTTTTCTTCATTTGAATGTATCACTTCCTTTCGGAGAATATAAGCTATATGAGGGTAGTCCTTTGCACCAAGAGTACCTACTACAGGTACTATTTGAAATATTTGGGGACGCCTGGGTGGTTAAGTGTCTGCCTTTGGCTCAGGTCATGATCCCTGGGTCCTGGAATCAAGTCCCTCATTGGGCTCCCTGATCAGCTAGGAGTCTGCTTCTCCCTTTGCCTGCTCTGCCTACAGCTCACCCTGCTTGTGCTCTCTCTGACAAATAAATAAAATCTTAATATATATTTGAATGAAAAATGAATCATAGAGAACTATCCCATTTTTTAGAAAAATAATCCTACTGTTAACTCCATAAATTATTTTATTAGGGGAGCAATGCTTGAATAAAAGAACTATATATCTGATTCCCATTATAATTTGTGTAAGTGATATTTATGTGTCATTGTACCTCTGTGAGATTCCCTAACAGAGCAAGCTAAGGAGTTACAGAGGACTAGAGGACAAGGATGTTTGGATGTCTTTAGATTTCTTTTTCTTTTTCTTTCCTTTTTATTTTATTTTATTTTTTAAGATTTTATTTATTTATTTGACAGATAGAGATCACAAGTAGGCAGAGAGGCAAGCAGAGAGAGGGAGAAGCAGGCTCCCTGCTGAGCAGAGAGCCCGATGCAGGGCTTGACCCCAGGACCCTGAGATCATGACTTGAGCCGAAGGCAGGAGAGGCCCAACCCACTGAGCCACCCAGGTGTCCCTCTTTTTTTTTTTTTAAGATTTTATTTGTTTATTTGTCAGAGAGTGATAGCATAAATAGGGGGAGCAGCAGACAGAGGGAGAAGCAGGCTCCCCACTGAGCAGAGAATTCCGATGCTGTTCGATTCCCAAGACCCTGGGATCATGACCTGAGCTCAACCGACTGAGCCACCCAGGTGCCCTTAGATTTAGTTTTCTAACTCTATATTCCTTCCTGATCTCCTCTTGAACCTAATAGGTGAATAATAATGTAGGTTATCTTTTTTACCCGTGATTGCTTTCTCCCAATTGTTTTTGAATTCTGAACCTCTTCATCTGTCTACTAAAAGAACAATGTTAAACAAAAGAAAAGAAAGAGGGCTTCACTATAAAGACATTGACCACAGGCCAGCTCTAGCATGCTGTAGTTGTGTGACCTTGAAAATTTATCTCAAGATCTTAAACCTTGAATTCAGATAATAACATCTGCCTCACAAATCAATGCATGTAAATAATTGGAAGTTTCCAATTATTTAATATTTTCTATATGCCTAGCTTCTGGCACAAAGCTCCTAAAATGCTTGTGATTTCCTAAGTGACAAAAACACTAGGAGCAACTCTTGTTCTAATATTTGTCTTTGACCCCATCCCTGACACAGAGATCCTAAGACCCTTATAAATTCCTAAGTGATGAGGGCACTAGGAGCATCTTTCGTTCTAATGAGGTGACTCATTACATTAATGAGAGGACTCCTGGATGGGTGCTGGTCACCGGGAAGACCAACCCATGGTTAGAACCTTGGAATTTTCAGCCCTACCCCCTTATCCTCCAGCACAGGGTGAGGGGCTAGAAAGGGAGTTAATAATTGATCCCACCGATCTGAGGAAACTCCATAAAATCCCAGTCGTAGGGTTCAGAGAGCTTTCAGGCTGGTGAACATGTGCACACTGGGAGGGTGCCTCACCCCAAGTCCAGGAGGATAGAAGTTCCTGCACTTGGGAAGCTCCCCAGACTTCCCATATGTGTCTTTTCATCTGACTTCATCTGTACCCTTCATCATATAATAAACTGGTAAATACAGGTAAGTGTTCCTGAGTTCTGGGAGCCACTCCAGCAAACCCAAAGAGGGAGTTGCTGGAACCTCTGATCTACAGCCAGCTGATCAGGAGTGCAGGTAGAACCAGGGCTTGCAACTGGTGTCTGAGGTGTGTGAGTGCTGGAGGGAGAGTCAGTCTAGTAGGACTGGGCCCCTAACCTGTGGAATCTGGTACTATTTCTAGGTAGATGGTGTCCGAATTGAATTAAATTGTAAGACAATTAAATTGCTTGGTGTGAGGAAAAACCTCCAAAATTTGGTGACCAGAACTGAAGTGTTTTGTGTGAGTCGAAACGAGACCCAAAGGAAAGAGTCACTGTAGGAAACATCACTGGATTTTTCCCTACATAGCCAAATACGTTGCCAAATGCTTAGAATATACAATCCAATTTAATTGTTACAATAACTGGCAAAGAGAGATGTCATGCAAAGAGCTAATTATAGTGTGGCTAATAGATATGAAATAGAACAAACTTTCACAGTCATTTGTATCTGGCTATGTCAAAATGACCTTGTCAAAAGTAGAATAACTTTTTAATGTTAGTAACAACAGCAACAACCATCTTCAATTTTTATTTATCCTTAATTACCACCACGATTCAGAAGACTTTGTCCTTTAATTTCTGTATTATCGAGATGTGTCATAGATATGGACTTCTTTTAAAATAAAACAACAACGATATATGATATCTTAATATTGATAAGGCACAATTAGAAGCCCACAAATAACAGAGGTAGACAATTCTGTGATTTTTGAAATGGAAAACAAAGTAAAGGGTCTAGTCTAATTATTAAATATATATGCAGCAGCAGGGACTAGATAGAGGTCTGGGATGGCAAGGGCACAGTGGCTTTGCTCTCAATTGGCAGAGAAGTGAACACATTTTTAAAAAATAATCACTTGAATATCTGAATTTCATATCTTGCTCTTAGAGTGCTTCCTCTAACGTCTTTCCAAAAGAGTCTTAACCACTGTCATATAAATGTATCATCTTTTAAAATGTGTTGACTTTTAAACTTTTCCAAAATGTACATCTTTAGGAAGACATGCTAAGGAAACGCAATTGCTCTCCCAGCTTTTCTTTCCTTAGTAGGACTATTAAAAAGTTCAGTAAAAAATCAGGGAGTCTGAGATGCCAGCCATTCAAGATACCAATGAAACCCCAGAAACAACCTTATTTAGTCTTTCTAGATGTGATCACACATGGTAAACCACTGACTTGGAGCAATATGTGATTTTAGCCACCCCATGATGTCTACCCCACCCCACCTCATTCCAAAGTTTTAACACCTTTCCGGAGATTCTTATCACAAGGCTTCACAAGTAATAGAGACTCAGTTACACTCTAGAGCCTGCTCTATAATAAGAGTTCTTACTATCATGCATTCATATATTCCTCTGTATTACTCTTCACACCTACACAGCCATGCTTCTTTTCCAGAATGTTCCCCCAAAACCAGTTATGTCATAATTTTACCAAGACTTGTTTGCAATTACAATGCTGAACATTCTTATTACTCTTGATATTACAGCACAAACACCACAAGGGGCAAATACTATTTAATTTAAAAAGAGAGAATGTAGAAATGTACCAAGTCTATTGACTGTAATAGTCTCTCCCACCACCATTTATGAATGTCATACATGATTAAGCCAACAAAAGGTTAGGAAGATGAAAGATATTACAATTAACACAGCCACAACAAAACAGTTTGATACTAATCTGACATAAATTCTTAATACTCACATCCTGTTTGTTGCTCTCCATGTCTCTGTTGTTTTAAGAATTCACTCTCCCTCCAACTCCTTTTCAAGGTACTGCTTCCTGTAAATTGTAATTGGCTAGTTATTTATTCGTTCTATCTACTTGAACTCCTTGAGAGCTTACGTATGACTTAGCCCACCACTGGGGACACCAAGAAATACCTGTGGAAGGATGTGAAACCTTCACAGAAATCTAATGATGTCTTAGATTAACTCAGTTCTATGGGGTCTTCATCAAAGCTCCTTCCACTTGTTCAGAAGCCAGTGGGAAGATTTTTATCAAGTTAAGGGGTCTGGGGCGAGAAGAGGGACAGAGCTGGATATGGTGAAAATGGAACCTCTATATTTTAAGTCCTTGCTCTGTCATCAACTAGTGGTTTCCCCATTAGCAAAATAAGCAGGGCATTAGAAAATCTTGCTGTCACAAAATTCTGGGACTTAATGTGGCTTTTTTTGCCACATAAAATTTAAAATCTTGGAAATAAGCTACCTGTGGCCTAAAGTGAGCTGAAAGTGGAGTCAGAAATCATGATTCTGCTTAATCAGTTATCAAGTCCTGAGTCTGTTCCCTCTTCTCCTGAAGTGGATGCATGGTTGTGGGGATTGGCTGGGATGTTGTATGTTCAAGGAACGACTATTACTTTCTGAGTTTCTCAGGAGGAGGCAGAGAATTCGGACAGACCATTCCTCTGACTATTCCACAGCCTCCTTGATACTTCTTTCCATTTCTCTCTTCAAACTTCTCACCCCAGTCTCCTCTCTCTCCTTTCCTGTCTACTGCTTCTTGTCTTCTAGGTCATCTTCATTTGGGAGGGAGGGATGGGGCATGGGGGGGAGGGACAAAACTAGAAACAACAACAACAACAAAAACAGCCCATAACTCTTTAAACTCGAGTAAATATACTTTTCTTAAAAAGGGAGATGCTATTTGGCTATTTATGGAGTTAATTCAGATAAATTCTTGAAAACAAACGGAAATCTTAAATTTAATCTATGTATTAAACTGGGATAAAATTAACAACAACAATAAAATTGTTGGGCCTTGTTGAAGGGCCTTATTCCCCTTCTCTTACGCTTCACTTAATGAATGGATGATCCATAATTTTCTTTTTTTTTTTTAAGATTCATTTATTTATCTGACAGACAGAGATCACAAGTAGGCAGAGAGGCAGACAGAGAAGAGAAGGAAGCAGGCTCCCTGCTGAGCAGAGAGCCCGATGTGGGGCTCGATCCCAGGACCCTGGGATCATGACCTGAGCCGAAAGCAGAGGCTTTAACCCACTGAGCCACCCAGGCGCCCCACATAATTTTCTAAGAAAATTCCAGTTTTCATCTTGCAAAAACCTACAAAACCAATCTCATCTGAGTAGCAGTTAAACTCCTGGTAGACATCTTTCAAGTTCCATGGCCTGGACCATTCTTCGACCCTTTCCTCACTTCCTTCAGGTCTCGGGGTCAAAAGACACCGCCTCAGAAAGGACTTCTCAGATTCACCTCATCCCCTTTCCCTCCCCCCCCCCCCCCCCCCGCTTTAATATACCATCCCTTCTCCCTCGCCCAGGTTAATACACCAGTCCCCTCCCCATCTTTTATTGTGTATTATCTCCATAAGATTTATCGCCGTCTGGCATTTTGTGTATCTATGTGATTTTCTTGTCTGTCTCTTCGCTAGAATATAAGCTCCCAAAGGGCAGGGCCATTGTCTACCTGGTACACAGTGCAACCCCCAGCATTTCAAGCAGGGGCTGAGACACAACAGGTGCTCAGGAAATAACCAATATTCTCTCCAAGACTCAGAGGCTACGTGCTGGCTTCTCCAGAGCCGCGGGACCCATCCTTCCTCGGCGCAACCCAATTCTGGGTCACCACCCACCTTTACCCGAACCCCGCTCGCGGGCTGGTCCTCCCACCTGCCGGCCACTGGGACAGCGCAGCGCGCCCACACCCGGGCCCTGCAACTCCAGTTGGGCCCTGCGGCTCCGCTCAACCGCGCATCTCCGGGGGCCCCCCAGGCTTTTCCGCTGGTCCCAGGCCGCTGCGCCCGGGACTGGCAGTGACGGCGCCACTGCGCTTCCGCCGGGCTCGCTGAGCAGCCGTTAGGCCCCCCGCGCCGCTGCCAAATGTCAAGGATTCTTTTCTGACGGATCCGTTGATGCGGTAGTAAAACGTGACCCGTTTATCCGGCTCCCTGCGGAAGGAGGACGCGCCCTCCCACCCGCGGGCTGCGCCGGGGGTCCCCCTCGCGAGTCCCCGCCACCGCGGCCCCCGCGACCCTCCTTCTCACCTTCGCACCAAACGGACCAGCACCGGCGGCCGGCGCACGACCCACCCGGCGTCTTCGGACCGAGGCGGCTGGGAACCCTTTACGGGGAAACTGTGCTGGGCCCCACCATCCTTAAAGTCGCCGTTAGGAGGGTGTTAACATTTCTGCTTTAAGAGATACCCGTCCCCCTCACCGCCCCCTCGCCCGCGAGAAGGTGCCCCCAGATAGCCCCGCGGGGCGGGCCGGAGTGGATGCGGAGGAGGCGGAGGGGGCGCGGGGGGGAGGGGGGCAACAATTCCTGGTAGTTCTTCTGGCCTCGGTGGCTATTTTCTGATGAAAAGTCCAACTGTCTTTCTTTCCACCTCCCAGAAAGGACTCTTTCCAGTTTCCAATAGAAGTCGTCCCCTGCTGCCCTATAGGTGCTCTCCAGGAGAGGGGAGGGCCCAGGAGAACACAAAAGTGTTTGGGGGAGACTGCTTTTCCCCAAACCGAACTTGGAATTATTTGGAGCCTCACCAGATGGCTTGGCCTTTAATAAAGCGGCGAGGCACTAGGGATGGTTTTTGTTGTTGTTGTTGTTTGTTTTGAGGCTCTACACTGAACTTCTCCAAAGAGATTGTCCCAGTGAACAATAAACACACGAGAAGGTATGCAGTTGAATTGGTCTTCAGGAAACTCCAAATTAAAACTACATGAGATTCCACTGCACGCCCCCCAGAATGGTTAAAATGAAGGAGGAAAAGGAAAGGAAGAAGGAATACAAAACGTGGAAGGGGATATGGGGTACCCAGAACTCTCATACACTGTTAATTGGGGATATATATTGATAAATTGGTGCAATCAATTGGTGCAATTGGGGGAAACTAGCGATATTTATTGAAACAGAACATAGGCCTACCCTGTGACCCAACAATTTCATTCCAACGGATTTCAACAGAAATTCATATACATGCTCACCAAAACATGGATACTAGAATGTCCATCTCTGCAGTATTCATAATAGCTCCAAAACTGGAAATAATCCAAATGTCCATTGAGAGAAGAATGGATAAATGCGTGGTGAGTATATTCACCCAACGACATAGGATACAGCAATTAGAGCAAATATATTATGGTGATGTATTATGGCAACGATATGGATAAATCTCATAAAGTTTAGTGAAAGAAATCAGGGTGCAAAAGAGAATATGTTGGGGTGCCTGGGTGGCTCGGTGGGTTGAGGCCTCTGCCTTCGGCTTGGGTCATGACCCTGGGGTCCTGTGATGGAGCCCCCCACTCTCAGCGGGAAGCCTGCTCCCCCCCCCCTCTGCCTACTTGTGATCTTTGTCTGTCAAATAAATAAATAAACTCTTTAAAAGAGAGAGAGAGAGAGAATATATTAAAAGATTCTATTTATATAAAGGTCAAAACTCGCATATGGTGTCATAAGTCCAGACTGTGGTTACCTTTCAGGGGATTGTGACTAGAAAGGACAGCACGGCTTCTGGGGTCTGTTAGTCACTTGGTCTGGGTGCTGTTAACTTTATAAAAACAACCATCCAAGGGCGCCTGGGTGGCCAGTCATTCAGCATCTGCCTTCCCTTCAGGTCATGATCCCAGAGTCCTGGGATGGAGAACCGAATGGGGCTCCCCGCTCGCAGGAAGCCTGCTTCTCCCTCTCCCACTACCCCTGCTTGTGTGCCCTCTTGCTGTCTTTCTGTCAAATAAATAAAATCTTTAACAAAAAGAAAAAAACCCCAATATCCAATAAAACATTTTCCTGGTATGTTTTACCTTAAAAAGTTTTCAGAACAAAAAAGCCTGACATATTAATTTGTCCAACTTCTCTGCTCAATTCAACCTGCATCGCTTTTATGATCATTATAAGGCTCTAGTAGGCACTGTGGAGTCCTGGAAAGATGTGTCTGCCTTCCAGTATTTCATAATCTTGGCAGTGGTATAAGCAAGTCATTGCTGGGAATAGTCTTTGATTATGTGCTAATTGTTAGGGAAATCCTATTAAAATACTCTGGAAGAAAGTTGGAGAAAAGTATATGCATCTAGGCAGAGTTTCTGGGTTAGAGGGATTTTTTTTTTTTAGATTTTATTTATTTATTTATTTTTTAAAAAGATTTTATTTATTTATTTGACAGACAGAGATCACAAGTAGGCAGAGAAGCAGGCAGAGAGGGAGGAGGAAGCAGGCTCCCTGCTGAGCAGAGAGCCCTATGAAGGGCTTGATCCCAGTACCCTGAGATCATGACCCAGCTGAAGGCAGAGGCTTTAACCCACTGAGCCACCCAGGTGCCCCTTAGATTTTATTTATTTGACGGAGAGACTGCAAGTAGACAGAGAGGAAGGCAGAGAAGGGGAAACAGGCTCCCTGCTGACCAGAGAATGTGATGTGGGGCTCTATCCCAGTACCCTGAGATCATGACCTGAGTCGAAGGCAGAGGCTTTAATCCACTGAGCCACCCAGGCACCTGAGTTAGAGGGATCTTAAGATCCTATAATTTCTTGTGAATAGGTGCTAGGGTGATCAACTGTCTCAGTTATCCCAGGACTAAGGGGTTTCCCCAGGATAGTCGTGGTCAACCTGGGATGGGTAGTCACTCTAACTGGGGCTGAGCCTGATTCATCTTTGTCGTCATTTTTTATTTTGTTTCTTCCTCTTCTTTCTTTCTTTTATTTTTTTAAAAGATTTTATTTATTTGACAGAGAGAGATACAGCGAGAGAGGGAACACAAGTAGAAATAGTGGAGAGAGGGAGAAGTAGGCTTCCCACGGAGCTGAGAGCCCAATGTGGGGCTCTATACCAGGACCCTGGGATCATGACCTGAGCCCAAGGCAGACCCTCAACTGACTGAACGACCCAGGCTCCCCTGCCCTTATTTTGTTTTGTTTCTTGAGAAGTGGGGAGGAGCAGAGGGAGGAGAAAGAGAATCCTCAAGCAAATTCCCCATTGAGCTTGGAGGCCCACCAGGGCTTGATTTCATGACCCTGAGATCATGACCTGAGCCAAAGTCAAGAGGCGAATGTTAGGGCGCCTGGTGGCTCAGTCCTTAAGCGTCTGCTTTCCATTCAGGTCATGATTCCAGGATCCTGGGATAGAGCCCTGCCTCTGGTTCCCTGCGTGGCAGGGACCTTGCTGCTTCTCCCTCCCCCTCTGAGGCTCCCCCGCCTGTGTTCTCTCACTCTGTCAAATAAATAAAATCTTAAAAAAAAAAAGAGTTGAATGCTTAATTGACTGAACCACCGAGGTGCCCCCGATTCATCTTTGAACCTGAAGTTTCTAACAGAGTCTGGCACATAGAAGATGCTCAATAAGCTCAATATTTGTTGAAATAAAATGGGGGGGAAATGGTAACAAATAAAGGCTCCCTATCAGGTGATACCAGTTGGTTTTTGAAGGGCAGGGAATTGCAGATCAGGTAGGGATTAGGATAAGCTTCAGAAGGGTCTTGAATGCCAAGCTGAATAGTCTGGATTATGTTTTATTGACAATTGGTTGCCATGGAATGCTCCTGAACAAAAAGAGTGACATAAAGAAAAAATCCGTACTTTATTAAATCTGGGCCACTGAAGGGGATTATTTGACATAAGTAGACTCTACAAGCCAAAGTCCAGGTCGAGAGGTTATTAGGAGTCCAGAAAAAAAGATGAATAATAGACTTTTAGAATTGTAAGAGAATGCTTTTTTAAAAACGCCTTTTTAAATTTTTGAATAACAGGTTTTCTTTTTCTAGTCTATGTTCCTTTTAGAAACTGTTTCTTCCAAACCTTCTATTCTCTTTTCTTAAATGTTAATAATTTTTTGGAATACTAATTTTAATAAATTAAATGAAGCAGCAAATGAAGGCCCAGTGGTAAAATGACCTGTCCAGGGCTATTTGGCAAGTCTGAAACAGACTGAACAAGAAGCTGAGTTTCGGAGCACCTGGGTGGCTCAGTGGGTTGGGCCACTGCCTTCGGCTTGGGTCATGATCTCAGGGTCCTGGGATCGAGTCCCGCATCGGGCTCTCTGCTTGGCGGGGAGCCTGCTTCCCTCTCTCTCTCTCTGCCTGCTTCTCTGCCTACTTGTGATCTTTCTCTGTCAAATAAATAAAATCTTAAAAAAAAAAAAAAAAAAGAAGCTGAGTTTCTTTCCTGCTACGGCGGTCACCTTACACTACACCAATAGATTCATAACGATGTCATGCTGGAATAAAGTGTTTCCTTGGAAGGGAAAAAACAAGGCAGTATTTTTTCTTTTTGAAGTGATATGTATCCAATTCTTAAATTATGAGAGTATAATCTTCCCATCTTTTTGGTGTTAAAAATGTTAATTTCCAGGGCGCCTGGGTGGCTCAGTCGGTTAAGCGTCTGGCTTTGGCTCAGGTCATGACTAGAGTTCTGGGATTGAGCTCCCTGCTCATCAGTGGGAGGCCTGCTTCTCCCTCTCCCACTCCCCCTGCTTGTGTTCCCTCTTTCACTAGCGCTCTCTCTCTGTCAAATAAATAAATAAAATCTTTGAACAAATAAAAATAAAGACTTTATTTTTAAGTAATCTCTATACCCAGTGTGGGGCTTGAACTCACAACTCTGTGATTAAGAGTCACTGCTCCACAGACTGAGTCCTGGGGTGGGATGAAGAGCACGAAGTGAGGGAAGGGCAGATGTGGAGGGAGAAGCAGGCTCCCCTCTGAACAGGGAACCTGACACAACACTTGATTCCAGGACCCCAGGGGTCATGATCAGAGCCAAAGGCAGCCACTTAACCCACTGAGCCACCCAGGTCCCCCTCCCTCCTTTTTATATACTTTCCTCTACTTACAGAGGCTGAAAAACCAAAACCTCAATTTCCTAGATTTTCTTGCAGCTAGGATTCTAGTTGTGAGTTTTATCTATGAAAAATTTGCACATCCAAGAGACTTGAAAAGTCAAAGTGAGGCAGGGGCCATCTCCTGGCTACTTTGGTTGTTGCTGCTGGCTGGCATGGTCATGGGATTTGGGGGTGGGGTGGGGTGGGGTTTCTGTAGTGTTCCAGCAACCGTGTACAAGCTTCATGGCCACTGAAAGCTGCTGAGACAGTCAGTGTTAGCAACGGTAGCTTCCTGATGCCTGGATCTTAGGGAAGGCACCATGTTCTCCCACTCAACAGTTAGAGGAACAGTCTTGATTCCTCCCCTTTCTGCAGCTTCCCCTGGTGGGTGAGTTTAGTAGTCTTGTTTTTGAAGCCATATCTGGGATATAGCAGAGACCCCGCTCCTCCTAAGTCCTTCCAACAAGTTTGTAAGTACCCATGTCCCTGTATTAAGGCCTTTTCTGCTTAAAATAAAGTGGTTTCTGCTTCCTGTAGACAACCAGATCACAACTGAGCAATAGTACTTTGTCCCTTCTGTACTTCTACCAGCCCCTCCAAACCCCTGCCTTCCCTTTTCCTCTTCTTTCCATAAATTCCAAGTGCAGCATAAACTGGTGCTTTCATCCTTGGTCTTTAGAGGCCTTCTAGCTGTTGCTGGGCCTCCAGAGGAAAGAAAAAAAGATTACTGTGTTTCACAGAGCAGAGGTTTGGGGAGGTGGGGCAGCTGTTAGGCTGGAGGAAGTTGAAGATTTTCCTAGGGCCTAAGATTCTTTCTGACTCAATGTCTTATGTTCTTACCAATCAAGATGCCACTGGTTTATCTTTACATGCGAGAGGGCTTAGCTCTTTGTTTAGGAACAATGCCAGTTTTTTTCTTCCTTAGACTTAGTGGTAGGCTCTATTTCTTCTTAGAGACAATTTCCACTCTGATTTATTGGATATCATCAAAAGGAAAGGTGCAGTGCTCTCACTGTATGAATGGTTTCACATATTCATATAATATTACCAGGAAAAAAAATGATAAATACCGTTTTTGAAATTTTTCTTAGTATCTTCCTTACCTAATTGCATATAAGCAATGTATACCTTACTATGCTAAAATTATCTGTAGCTTAGAAATAACTTTCCTCTGGTACTTTTATTATTGCAATAGAACTGCCCCCGGCTCTTCCCCTTATTTCAAACTGCTATCCAAATTATACTGACGAACCAGTATGATACACTCTCTCATAAACTATCTGACCTAGAAGATTCTAGAAAATTATAAAGAGGGACTCGGTCTGGATAAATAGAAGGTACTTGAATCTTGACCGACAGGCTGTGCAGTGTCCTGCCTGCAGTGGGATAGTTATAACACTCTTGTGAAGTTTTTGCACTGTTTCCTCAATTTCAGAGCCTTTTTAGACCATGTTAAAGCATGGGTGAAATCTTGCTGGAAAGCAAGCGATTCCATAATTTCTGGTTATCTCTCAATACTCTCAGTAAGTTCTTCCTACCCTTGACTCTCAGATTGTAGGTTAAACAACTTATTTTCCATTCATTGGATGTAGAGGTCATTTTTGTTTTTACTAATTCCATCTATCTTTTCAATTTTTTTCTAGGAATGTAGGTTAAGGGGCAATCTGCTTGCAAATTTTAAAGGCCCCAGGGTGTTAAGAGGAAAATGGTAGGTTTGGGAATGAAAAATGAAAGATCTACCTTTCATTTTATGGCTGGATTAACCCAGGTGGTAAGTGTGAAACATTTTTTCAGGATTATAAAATTGACATAGATAATTTATTTTAAAAATATGTGTATAGATATATTTTTTAAAAGATTTATTTGAGAGAGAGATTTATTTACTTATATTGTGAGAGACAGGGTTAGGGATGGGGCAAAGGGAGAGGGAGAAGCAGGCTCCCCCCTGAGCAGGAAGTACCCCACGAGGCTCCATCCCAGGACTCGGGATCATGTCGTGAGCCAAACGCAGGCTCAAGGAGCCAAATGCAGACTCAAGGGACTGAGTCACCCAGACGCCCCTATTTTGATATAGATACTGTAAAAAAAACATATTCTAAAGGTCTGGCATCTTTAGAATTTGTCCATTATGCTCTAAAACATCTTTTCATTTTGTTTGGTTCAGATCTTGGACCACGTATCCGACACCACCAGGTATGAGGGATACAATGATGAACAAAATATATTCCCTACCCAAGGTTTCTGTATAGTTGAATGCTCTTCCTTTAGACAAATCGTTTCAATTCTCTACATCTCCACCCACTCTCTTCATTATTTTATGAATGATTGCTTTAGGAACCCACCTGCTTGGATACTGTAATCCCACGTCCATCCTTAGCTTTCTCTCTTAGAGTCTGTTTCTCTATCCTTTCCTAGAGTCAAGGTTAAACCCATGTTTTTCCTTTCCTGTCTCATTCTTTTAGGTAATTAATGGGAAGTCTTAAATTTGGTCCCAGTTAAATGGCAGCAAAGGCTCATAAGAATTCAATTATCATATGTATTCCAGAAAGCCAGGGTACACGCTGACTTCGTTGAGTAAACAGGAAATTATCGATCCTATCCAGGAAATGACCTTGTTTGAGGGCAAAGAAAGTGCCGCGGATTTCCCTCTTTCCTTCAGTTCCCTTCTAAACTCATTTCCGGGTTCTAATCAATTTGGTCCGTCAGTAAAATAAGAGTCCTGCTGACTCTTCGCAGTCCCACCCTAGACGTCGTCCCTGAGAGAATGGCCAATAAACCCTTCCCTTTAGCAGACATTTTTATGCCTCGTTTACCTCATTGCCAACCTCAACCAATCAGTAGTTGCGGTAGGCGGTACCAAAATAATCTTCACTTCCTCCCCAAATAGCCACACCCCTCGCTTGCGTCCTCCTGATGGATTACTGACGCAGCCAATCAACCAGCAACCTTGGGCCCAGCCTACCTTAAACCCAATCAATTAAAACGGAGACGGGGAATTGGGGCGGAGAATGGAAAACTTGCCCCCTCTTTGGAGATGGTTTGGAGAGGTGCGTCCGGATTTCTTGAACTTACAGTTTTCGACCAACAGTCACTGCGTACTTTCTCTAATGCCCCAGTTCTGTTCTCTTCGACCCCACCCCAAGATGAGCCCCACCCTTCACATATATTCCCCTCACCCCCCCGCCTTCTGATTTCAGACTGGCACGCCCCCATCCTGAATCCTGCGGAAAAGAACCAAACCCAGTTGCCGGGGCTTTACACGTTCCTCTCGTGCGGGCAGAGGAGGGGAAGGACGGACCCTACGGCCTCGGGCGCCAATCTTTCCATTCAGTGCGTCTCTCCTCCCTTCCCCACGTTCCCGGGTCGGAGCTGACACGGGAGTGGGAGGGGCTGTGTGTCTGTCCGGCTCGGGGAGAGGCTAACGCTTCTTAAGGTGGAACGGAGCTGTTGGGAGGCTGGGCCTCAGAAAACCGGGATGTGACGTCCTCCCGCCCTCCAACCACGTTTCTCCGTTTTTCATCTCTAGTCCCCTAACCTTACTTCTAGGCTTCGTTTTAGGGAGAACAAGCAGGTTAGGAAGAGGATATAAAGTTAGCGTCTAAAACTTAAAATAATAAAGTTATGGAAAGGAAATACGCACTATGGAATTTTTCCTTTGTGATTTAATCTCTGCTGTGTTCTAGCTCTGCTGTGTTCTATCTCTGCTGTGTTGTTATCCCTAGATTACCCTTTAAGTAGCAGCTAGAATTTATTCTGATATGGAAACGTGAGCTCGATTTTGTCTAATAAATATTTGCAAATGAATCGCTTGTATGTGCATTTACCCCATATCCACTATATCTGACTGCAGCCTTGAAGCGAAGCAAAAATCCTGTGCTCCGTAGTTGTGGTTTACTTCCTACACCTTCTAACATCAGGTCCCTTGAAAAACTGGAAGAGTGGAGGTGATATGTTGCACAGCCTTGCAGTCTTGGCTCTAGTCAGATCTTTCCATTTGTAAAATGGGGATAATACCTACTCCCTAGGTTTACTGTCACTGCTAAAAGACATAGCATTAATGAAAACATTGTAACCTGAAAAGTGTAAGCATAGATAATACAGTATTATGAATACAAAGTATATAGTAACAGCAAACACTTGAATAATCCTTACTATCTTCTAGCACTTTTTAAAACAATATTTTAAAAAAACTCTACCCCTAACATGGGGCTTTAACCTGGGACCCCCAAGATCAAGAGTCGCAGGCTCTATTGACTGAGCCAGCCAGGTGCCCCTTAAAAAGCTATTTCGTAAAATTTCAAACACATACAAATGTAGAGAGCATAGTATTTTATTTATTTATTTTTAAAAGATTTTATTTTTTAAAAAAAGATTTTATTTATTTTATTTGACAGAGAGAGACACAGGGAGAGAGGGAACAGAAGCAGGGGGAGTGGGAGAGGGAGGAGCAGGCTTGCTCCTGAGCAGGGAGCTCAATGCAGGGCTAGATCCTGGGACCCTGGATCATGACCTGAGCTGAAGTCAGACACTTAACGACTGAGCGACCCAGGCGCCCCCAAAAGATTTTATTTTTAAACACCTCTACATCCAAGGTGGGGCTCGAACTCACCACCCCAAGATCAAGAGTCATATGCTCCACCAACTCAGCCAGGTACCCTGAGAATAGTTTATTAAAAAACAAAAACAAAAACAAAAAACATGTGATAAGCAACCCCGGCTGATCTTTTATCATCTAAACCTCTTTCCTCCCATCACTTGATTATTCTGAAGGGGATTTCAGGCATTCCATGATTAAATACTGCAGTATGCATTTTTAAAAGGTAGAGATCCTTAAACAATAACACAGTACCATTAACACATCTAATATAACAATAATTCCTTGATATCACCAGAGTCAAGATTGAAATTTTACTGACTGCTTTATAATATCTTTTCCAGTTGCTTTGTTCAAATCAGGATCTCCCTCCACCCAGCCCAAATGTCCACATATTATATTTGATGGATATGTCTCTTGGTCCATATACATTGCATTTGCTTGGTATGATTTTTAAGCCCCTTTAAGCTTCAGACCCTTTCTCTGTGCACTTACCTAAATGCTTTACATGCATGAAGTCATCTCATTTTTCCACAACACTGTGAAGTAGGTACTATTATTATTCCCATTTTACTACTGTTGAGGAAACAAAACAGTTAAGTGATTTAAGTTCTCACAGTTATAGAGCACCAAAGCTGGGATTTGGATACACAAATCATATACACAAATCATACGTTTTATATAACACGTAAGTCTTTAATAAATGCTCCCGAAACGGTATTGTGACATATTAGTCACCAATAGTATGAAGAAACGATTTGCTCAAGGTAGACTAACACTTGTGAATTATGTAATATGTTCTATTTTAGAAAAGTTTGAATCCTTACATTTTGGTTTCTTGCATGTTTCAGTGACTCACTCTCTCTTTCTCTCTCTCTAGAGCTATGTGTTTGTGAGCTGTACACCCACGGTGGGGCTCAAACTCATGATTTCAAGATCAAGAGTGGCATGTTCTCTACTAACTGAACCAGTCAGATGCCTCTCAGTGACTATATTTTTATTCTGCTCCATATCACCCTTCTTAATGCAAATACACAGAGAATGAATGCAAGTGTTTCCCCCTGTCTTAGGGTGAAATCAAAACAAACATAGGTTTATTTATCACTTTTTCTAATTTAAAAATTACATAAGCAAAACCCATAAGAACACTAACTATAGATATAGTAGAAAATGAGGTAAATTAAATTATCTTCAAGTTCACATCTTTGGTGTATATCCACTTGTGTCTGTGTGTATACTCAAATATATACATACGCTTAAGTATATATTTAATTAAATTAATTAATTAACTTATTTATTTGAGAGAGACGGGGCGAGCATGAGAGGAGAGAAGGTCAGAGGGAAAAGCAGACTCCCCATGGAGCTGGGTGCCAGATAGGACTCGATCCGAGGGCTCTGGGATCATGACCTGAGCCAAAGAGCCAAAGACAGTCGTTTAACCAACTGAGCCACCCAGGTGCCTGATAAGTATATATTTTAAAAAGCAATTACATGATTATATTATACAAATTTTTTTTTTTTTTTTTTACTTATTTATTTGACAGACATCAAGAAAGAGGGAACACAAGCAGGGAGGAGTGGGGGAGGGAGAAGCAGGCTTCCCATTGAGCAGGGAGCCCTTTGTGGGCTTCAATCCCAGGAATCTGGATCTTGACCTGAGCGGAAGGCAGATGCTTAACGATTGAGCCACCCAGATGCCTCTATTATACAAACTTTTAAAGCATGATTTTCTCCCTGGAATATATTCAGATATATGAAAAAATTGGTTCTTTTAAAATAATGTATACCTATTGTAAAATATCTAAATGGTAAAGAAGATATAAAAAGAAAATCAGCTATCTATTATATAGACATACTATTATTTATTTAAGAGTTACCCTATTATGGTTATTTAAGCAAATTTTCTCATTTTCTACAGTCACAAATAATGCAGAAAATATCTTGCATATATTAAATAATTTCTTGAGCTTCTAATTCTCCAGTGAAGGATGGTCTAATCCTTCCCTTGCTTTCTCATTTTTAGTACTACTTCTGTACCATGCCTCTCAAGTTCCACATATATACAAAAATGTCAAAAATGATTGACAAATGAAACATAACAAAACATCTAACATGTAGCAAGAAGCAAGCATTTGATGCCAAGTTATCTGTGTGTGGGAGAACAAGTTAATATTTCAAAAGGGGGAAAATACAGGGCGCCTGGGTGGCTCATGTCATGATCCCAGAGTCCCTGGATTGAATCCTTGGATTGAGTCCCGCATGGGGCTCCCAGCTCCATGGGGAGTCTGCTTCTCCCTCTGACCTCCCCTCTCTTGCCCTCTCTCAAATAAATAAATAAAATTTTTTTTTTTTAAAGGAAGGGATACAGCTTAAATTGGGATAGTGGAAGGATGGAGAGAAAGAAAAGACTCAACTGGGCTTCATTTCCTATAAATTTAAGGATTTTTTTTCATATATATATGTTTGTGATATAGATAGATCAATCAATCACAAACAACCAATTGACCTTTCTGCTTTCTATTTATGTAAAGGAAATGCCATCTATTTTCTTTTTTATTTGAGTATAGTTGCCCACAATGTTACATTAGTTTCAGGTATACAACCGTAGTGATTGGACAAGTTTATCCATTATGCTACGTTCATCATAAATGTAGCTACCATCTGTTTCCATACATCTCTATTACAACAAGTTTAAGGATGTTTTTTAATTCTGACAGTTCACGACAATGGAATAGAAGTTGAGTTGGGACTTTGGAGTTACTTGGATTTGTTAGTTTAAGTCCTGGTTTTGCTACTTACTAATCATGTGAATGTAGACACAGTCATAATCTCTAAGTCAGTTTTCTCATCTGTAAATAGTACTTTCGGGTACCATAATGGTACCTTATGGGATTGCTAGAAGAATTAAATGGGGTAACACATGCAGAGTTCTTAGCTCAATGCCTGGCACACTGTAAATATAATGCAATTTTATACAAGTGTAACTTAAACAGTATCATACATTTAGCCAGAAGATAAAAGACTTTACTATCTAAATGTGAAATGTAGTCATCAAGTTGTAATCCAGAATACGCAGTCTTTTCTTTTGAGCAATTCAAATATTTCATGGATGACATTTTTTGCTTTCATATTATTTTATGTGATAGAAATTAGAATAGTTTGAGAAAAGTTTAAACAGGTCAGAGGGTGAAATATGTAAGAGTTTCTAAAGGAATAATATGACTGAAGGAGGAAAAGTAGAGGTGGGCTCCCGGGTGGCATATTCTGTCGTCAAGTGAACTGACGACATGTTTTGCATCCTCTGTATACTGTACAGTTTTGCATCCTCTGTATACTGTACAGTTTTTTTTTTTTAAAGATTTTATTTATTTATTTGACAGAGAGAGATCACAAGTAGGCAGAGAGGCAGGCAGAGAGAGGAGGAAGCAGGCTCCCTGCTGAGCAGAGAGCCCGATGCGGGACTCGATCCCAGGACCCTGAGATCATGACCTGAGCCGAAGGCAGTGGCTTAACCCACTGAGCCACCCAGGCGCCCCTGTATACTGTACAGTTTAAAAAGCATTTTCACATCAGTTATCTCCTGTGGTCCTTGCAACAGGCCTAGTGGGTAGTCAGGGCGAGTATCGAGGTCCCCTCGTCGCTCAGCCCCCGCCGAAGAGGGGCCTTGCAAGTTCATACGGAGTTTAGCCTAGAGTTCTCTTCGTGACACGCTCCTTCTCTCTTCACACATCCGCTCCTACAACAGCACGTACTGAACTCCAGGATGGGGTCAGGATGACAGACTAACCCGGTCCCAACGCCATACCCCCTTATGCACCGTCTCCGGGGAGCGGGAAGCCCATCAACGCCGTTCCGGAGAGAACACCTCGGGTCGGCCGTGCAGAGAACACCCCCGAAGGCGCGTGTGCAGCCGCGGCGGACGGCGTCGGGCGTGACGGGGGGACCGTCCGGACCGAGGGCAGGGGGCCGCCGTCGCGCGCCCAGGCGAGCTGCTCGCGCGGCCCAGTGGCCGGGCGGCGGCGCCCCACCCCAACCCCGCGCCAGCCCCCGGCTCCGGGCCGCGCGTCTCTCCCGGCGCCGCGCACCCCGGCAGCTCGGCCCGCGGCTCGGCGCCGCCCGCTCCTCCTTAACCCGCGCCGGGAGGCGGCGGCGGCGGCGGCCTGGCGGGCGGGGGAGGGGGAGGGGCGTGGAGCGCGGCGCGGAGGCCGGGGAGGAGCCGGGGCCTGCAGCGGAGCCGAGCCGAGCCCGAGCCCGAGCCGAGCCCTGACACTGTCCGTCCGCCTTCTGGCTCCCCCGGAGCCCGGACTGGCCGGAGCCCGAGAGGTGGCAGCGCCGGGGGCCTCACGCGCCGAAGGGAGCGGACCGGACGGGACGGGACTAGAGGAGGCGCTGGCCACAGTAGCCAGGGACCGGAGTCGGCAGCCGCGGCCTCCCGGACCCTGCTGCCCAGGCCAGCTCAGGGAGAGCGGGGAGTAGGAAAACCCCACCCTCAGGGGCACCCCGGAGCGGAGGCGGGCGCGGGGACGGGGGCAGCCTCTCTCGCCGCTGGAGCGGAGACCCTTACCGCCACTCGGGCGAGGGGAAGAAGAGACCCCTGTAGGGGAGAGGAAAACCCCCATCCTGGCCCGGGAATAGACCTCCAGAAGTAGAAAGGGGCGATCCTGCTAAAGGAAGCAGACAGCGTGAGCCCGCCCCAGCGTGCCTCCACCCCTCCAAACGCACACTCTCAGCAGTTCAGGACTTTTGAGGCTAAGAGAAGGGGGGACATGCCTGTGGAGTAGGCGCCCTCCATCCTATCCAGTACTCACAGGGGAGAGGAGTCCTTACATTCGGAAGCAGAGGCCACTCCAGGGAAAGAAGAGGAGCCGGCTTTCAGCCTTTCAGGAGAGGGGAAGGACTCTCCTCTCAACTTCCTTGTACCTAGACAGTGGAACAGGGCAGAGCCCCTCCGCTCAGATCTCCAGCAGACAGAAAGAGCCCTCCACTCCCGAAAGATCCAGTTTGGGGGGGAGGGGGACTCCCCCAAGGGGGAGGAGACAACTCCAGGTTCGGAGAGGCTCCTCCCCTCCTCCCCAGGGTTACAAGCAGGGTGTGGGGGGTGTGCCACCTTCCCCAGGTAGGACCTCCTTCTCCTCCGCCGCCTCCTCCCTCCGCTCCTCATCCTCAGGGGACCCAGTTCCCCCCGACCCCAGCTTGGGATGCTCAACCAAGTACAGGAAGAGCCATTGAGGATGAAACTCTTCATCTGCCTTTGAAGAGGGGAGTCCCTCCAGCCCCAAACTCCAGTACCAGGTGGTTCCCTCCCTTTGCTGGGGGAAGCTTGGAGACAGGTTAGTGCTTTCTTTAACCTCTCTGTCCTCTTTAGGTACTAGTGGGGGTAGGGGCTGAGATGGTGGCTCTTGGGTTTCATCACTGGGGAAGGTAGAGTAATAACTCAGAGAATCCTCTGGGGAGTGTGTTCTGAGGAAGCTCCTGGCTTCAGACTTACACCTTCTGCAGAGGCTCTGTGAAATGGGTTTCTTAGTGTTTGGGGACTCGATGGATGGGATTCCTTTGAGGTCCCTGGGGACACATAGGGTTTCATGCTGAGGGCAAAGGGGTATCAGCAAATGCCTGCATTTTCAGAACTGCATCCGTGCCGTGTAATAAGGATGGACACATCCCAACCAGACTCCCAGAGCGCTCTCCATTCTTGGGCTTTCTTACCTCACTAAAGTCATTGTGGCATTTCATGGCCTACACTTGTCTAGGGCTTCCAGTGATACTACCTTGTTTTACCTTGTAAGCCTACTTCAGCTTCATGTCCGCCAGAGCTGTTCTCTCCTACCCACTGTCTCCTTGACAAGAAAATCAGCCTGTCCCCACTCACCCTTCCTCTGACACCAGGAGGCCTCCTCTTGTGGCTTACCTATTCCTGGATGGAAGCATGGCTCTGTCAGTAAAATCCAAAGGGACAATGGAAATCCCCCCTTCCTAAGGCAAGAAGAGAGGATACAGGGGAATGCTAACTCCTGGGTTGAAGTTCTTCCCTAGTGCTGGTCCTGTACCACTGCCCTCATGTCCTGTACAGCTCCTGTCCACAGCTCCTGTCCTTCACTGACAGTTCCTTAGGAAAAAGCAGATCCTGGATAGGAAGAGAGGGGTGTTGCTGCTCAGCTTCCCTCCAGTCTTCCATCGAAATAAGTTGCCCCCTTCCCCCACCACCGGGAGATTTGACCTGTGATAAATCTCCTTTAAGAAAAACACCTAATAGTTTCATCTTTTCCCTTCCCATTTCTTGTTTGGTTCTGTGTCTCTGGAATCTGGTATTTAAGTTTTCTTTCATGAGATATGAAGCAGGAATCATCAAAGCCCAGAATCATCGTGCCAGGAAATCCTTCTAGTGGATGCGGGGCGTTTAGCAGTGTGTCTTTCCACCTGGGACCACTAGCTGGGCCCCCACTTTCCTGCCTCAAATTCTGTGTGCACCTCACAGCAAAACCAAGTGGGAGGCTTCCATCTTACGTGGGTTTTTATGTTTCCTTCTTCTTTCTCTATCTGGGCCTTGGTGGGCTGTGTGAGTCCCTACATACATCCACTTGGCCCTGGAGACTACCTGTTAGTGGTATATGAGGCAGGGGTATAATCCAGGTCCACACAGCTGTGCTAGAGAGCGGTGTACATATGTCTCTTAATTCAGGTGAATGGGGCTCTGACTCTGTTTCAAGTGGGTATGTGTGTGGGGACAGTTGCGATGCACTTTTCGGACTAAGCCTCCAATTACCCAGAATCCTGTGTTTTTGGTAGGCCTCCTGAAGCAGGTGCCCCTGCGGGAGGACATGGAGAGGTTGTTGGTAAGGCTGCCCTGCTGGGAGGAAGGCCTTGGCCTGCCCTGGCCAGTTGAGAACCCTCATGAATGGCTGCATAAGAGTCCTTTCTTGTGGTAAGGCTGCTCAGTGTCAGGCTGTGGCCACTTCTTCTAGAACTAGCGAGAGAGTTTTATTTCTGGTATCTCTAGTCTCAAAAGCATGAGGCTACTTGGCTCTTACCTCTAGAACTCCCTCCCCCACTTCGTGAAAAGAGCCGACTCTAGTGTAATAGCAACCCGTTTCTCCCAAAGTGCTTTCCCAGATGCTGGAATGCAACTTGTTGAGAGACTGAGAGGGAACTGTATCACAGTGGCTCCAGGTGGGCCCTCCCTCCTGCCCCCCAACAGTGCAACCGGCCTTACTAGGATGGAGTTTCCCTAATTCTCCTTGCTTCTGTGGAATCTGCTGGGAGCAGATGGCTGTTGGGTTGGATTAACTATGCTTTAGAGTGGTGTTTTCCAGATCATGTCTTATGGCTAGACCTGGTCCCTGCTGAAAAATAGAGATGATATCCTCTTGTTCCTTCATCTTTGAAGTCTGCGTGGTCCTGGAATTGGTCTGTAGTGGGGTGACCTTATCCCCAAAGTAAAAAGTGGAGTTTCTGACATCTCGAAAGCTATTGCAAATTCAGTGCAGGTTTTGTAACATAAACCATGGCAGTCTTGCTGTTTTCAGTCTTAACCTCCACGGTCTGCTTTCTCATTTCCAATATTCTCTGTTTTGCCTCATTCAAAAATAATAATAGCTACACTTACCTAACATTTACTAAATGCCTTAAAAATATTAACTTGAGGGGCACCTGGGTGGCTTAGTGGGTTAAAGCCTCTGCCTTCGGCTCAGGTCATGATCCCAGGGTCCTGGGACTGAGCCCTACATCGGACTCTCTGCTCAGCGGGGAGCCTGCTTCCCCCCTCTCTCTCTGCCTACTTGTGATCTCTGTCTGTCAAGTAAATAAACAAAATCTTTACAAAAAAATATTAACTTGAGGCAATCCTTACAACAACCCTGTGCAGGTGCAGTTATCATCTCTATTCTATAGAGGAAGAAATGACAACATAGAGAGGTTAAGTAACTTGCCTGAGGTTGCACAGCCAGTAAGGAGTGGAGCCAGGATTGAAACCCAGGCATCCTGACTGGTAATTGGTAATGTGGTAAAACTCAACCACTGCTCTATTAGTGTTGGCATTCTGTCCAGAGCAGGAAGGTATCACTCCTTAATACCTGACCTTGGCACCATACAGAGAATAATTCCTGGCCTTTCAGATAAAGTGGGAAGAAAACCTTGCCTGTTATTTTGGATCTTCTCATCCAGGATCAGTCTTCCACACCAACAGAATGTCTTTCTGTTTTTCTCTGCCTTTCTCCTGGTACTGTAGTCTTCATTAGATGTCCTGTGGATGTGATGGAGCCTGCCCTTTGGCTGCCTTTCCCAGTTTCTATGGGTATTTCCTTTCAGTCTTCCAGCATGCAGAGAAGAATGTGGCCTGACTCAGGTTCTTCCCAAGCCCAGTGGCACAAGGCCCACCTGGAGAGAGAGGTCTGGGTAACTAGGTTGGTTGGACTAAGAAATGGAAGTAGCTCTTGTTTGCCTTTCTAATATTAGCTCTGAACATTAGCCTCGTGCCATTATTTTGGGGAGCATGGAATGTGTGGCAGCCACAAGCTCATTAAGCTTCATTCACTTCCCTCCAGGGATGAAGCTTTGGCAGTGTTGATGACTTCATCCCTTTTATTGAAGGGGGAAACTGAGGCATCAAGACTTCAGGGAGCAAGGGGTGGCTAGGGACATTTAGTGAGTCAGTGTCAAGGCTGGGAATAGAATGGAGGGACCTCATCTCTGAGGTTCTGTGCACTGGACAGCCCTTCCAGAATGGGGAAGTGACAGGGGTGAGGAAGTGGGATGGGTTAAAGGAGAATGGTGCCAAAAGATCAGGAGGACCTTCTGCTGCAAGCTTCTTGTAGCTGGTAAGATTAGGATATATTTTGAGTGCTGTGTGGTATCTGGAGGGCTGACAGGGAGGGTGCTGGAGAAAGGTTAAATTTAACCTCTCTTAACCTGGTGCAGGGGTAAGGGTAGGGAAAAGCATGGAACAACTAGCAAAGGCTGGCAGTGCTTCCCTTTCTGGAATTCACAGCGATTGGCATGGGTTCTGTAAACCACTTGAAATCTACTCTCATGTCCGTGTCCTATGTTGGGAGACTTTCAAATGAAGCGTCCACGGAAGGCTTCTGTATTCATAAATTGAGGTTTCCTAGGGATCTTTAGCAGAAGATAATAGGGAATTCTTTTTTTTTTTTTTTTTTAAGATTTTATTAATTTATTTGGCAGAGAGAGATCACAAGTATGCAGAGAGGCAGGCAGAGAGAGAGGGGGACTTGATCCCAGGACCCCAAGATCATGACCTCAGCTGAAGGCAGAGACCCAACCCACTGAGCCACCCGGGCGCCCAATAATAGGGAATTCTTTATAGACCTCCCCTTCTGAGGAGGACCCAGGAAAACCCTGGTCACTGAGAACCTGCTTATTGCCACAACACTGTTCGGCTGGGATAACCCAGCTATAGGACCAATTCACTGCCCAAAGCGCCCTGCTTTACTCCAGATGCTGTGGCATTTTGATTCAGTAATGCGCTGGGAGGTTTGAGGCTTCCTGGAATGATTAGATATCCCTATTAGCTTCCAAGTTTCCATGATATTGTAAGGCAAGGTGGTGGTGGTGGGCTGTAAAAGAGGGTGGTGGGGAGAGAGGCTACCCATAAAGGGGAAACCCTTTCATGATACTATTTATAAACATAGCTTTTTTCTTTCTTTCTTTCTTTCTCTTGTCAAGCGATTCTTGGGTTTCAGTTGGGTCTCAAGCTGCTCAGGCCCTGAGGCATAAGGTGTTTCCCTCAGCCTTGTGGAGTGGGTGTGTTGCTGGGGAGGAGCAGGGTGCCGACTACTTGTGTGTACATGCAGAAGTTGTGTGGGTGGGGAATTTGGGGGAGAACACAGGGGTGAGAAAAGGAGAAAAGGAGAAAGGGTAAATCTCAAGGGGAGGAGAGCCCCAGCTGTGGGCTACAGAGTGAGCTGACAGCTTGCAAGTTGTGTTGGAGGCAGGAGAGGGGGGTAGGCAGTCGTACCTGGGATTGAGTTTTTAACGGCAAAGGATGTGGATTTGTGTATAGTCGAATCCATACCGCTCGTGCATTTTATCTGGGTGCGCATTTAGAAATTACATACGCGATGTGTTTCTGTCCGGGATTCTGAATTCTGAGGCTCGCTAGCCCTGGTGGGACCGTCAGCAGGGCCTCGAGAAGGAATTACTGGCAGGACTCTCCTCCCCTGGCGAGCAGGCACAAACCTCCAAGCGGCAAGTGCTTAGGGGGTTGCTGGCATGGGCTCTCTGGGAGCGCCAAATGGCTACCAAGCGCTTCCTGCCAGCCTTTCTAGACCCTGCAGTAGCAGAGAGCACCCGGCGCTCTTCACCTCCCCCCACCAAGACGTCACTCCGGCTACACGGATCTGCCAGCGAGAGCGCCCAGGGGGTGTGGGTGGCAGCAGGGTGTGCAAACATCAGGCGTGGGCGGTTTGGCAGCGCCAGGAGTTTGCATGGAGGTGCAGCAAGCGTGCGTGCCTGGCTGGGAAGGAAGGAGAGAGGAGGAGGGCGGGAGAAGGGGAGCCAGCTCTTAGCCCCAGAGTGGCTATTTTTAGCTAGGCTATCTGATTGTTACGGTGTGCACACAGCTGGGTGTCCCCCACCTCCTGGCTCAGTGAAGCCCAGCGGGCTGGGAGGTGGGAGGTCCTTGCCGATGCCTTCTTCCTGGTGTTGGTGTCTGTGGGCGGGAGCCGGTCAGGGGCAGCTTTAAAGGTGTGAGGGCGGCTCTAACTCAGGATCTGTTACCTCTGTGTGTGGCTTTGTGCTCTGCTGGTAATGTACATCGTATATCTCATTGTGATCTCTGGGTATGGGGGCCACTGTTTACATGTGTGTCTTGCCTCTGTCCTTTGCTGGTCGTCGTGCGTAATTTATGCTTGGGGTAAATCGAATATGCCTCATGTGCACATATATGGGATAAAAAGGTGAGGGGTCAAATTCACCCACTGTGAAACATCTGTAAAAGTGTTGGTGTGTGCTTCCTTGCTGTATATTTGTGTTTACTCGGACTGTTTTTCTTTTCTTTTCTTTTCTTTTTTTTTTCGGACTGTTTTTCTTTACATGTTCACTTGTGCTGTCTCTATGTATGTAAAACAAGCATCACATAATTGGAGAGTAGACTTTAGCTGATTTTACCTGGTATATTAAGTTTTTAAAAAAATTATGTGGTTTAAAATATTATGTTGTAGGGCTCCACGTAAGGAGGATTGAGGGAATACCTCAGTTGGGTGGGGGTCTGACTTCTTAGTGCTGAATGGAGAGTCCTATTGGCTGTGTTCTAGTTTAAGATGTAAGACTGGTAAGTACCAGTCTGTCATCTAGTAGATGATTGGTGATATGTTGTCTGGGAGCTTTGGGAACACTTGGTTGAGGGCTGTTCTGCGACAGTCTCCCATGGGGATTACAGTGGGAAGAAACTCTACTTCCCTTAGAGCACTAACATTTGAATATTATTTGCCACTAGTAACCAGCTATCACACTCACCTGTTCTAGTTTCCTCTCCCCTTTGTTCTCTTCTCTGCAGAACCCAGAAGTACCATGGCTTCTGACCTAGAGAGTAGCCTCACCTCCATAGACTGGCTCCCCCAGCTGACCCTTCGAGCTACCATCGAGAAGCTTGGGAGTGCCTCTCAGGCTGGGCCTCCAGGTGGCAGCCGCAAGTGTCCCCCAGGCTCACCCACAGATCCAAATGCCACCCTGAGCAAAGATGAGGCAGCAGTGCACCAGGATGGCAAGCCACGATACAGCTATGCCACCCTCATCACCTACGCCATCAACTCCTCTCCAGCCAAGAAGATGACCCTCAGTGAGATTTACCGCTGGATCTGTGATAACTTCCCCTATTACAAGAACGCTGGCATTGGTTGGAAGGTGGGATGACTTCTGTAACCTGCGATTGTTTTTAGCCTTTGACAGCCTTTTTCTCTACTCTTTTGTTTCTTCCTCTAACCTGGTCCAGTTCACTCTGACCTGTTTCAGAGATGCGTGAACTTAAAATCTTATATCTCCCATCCCCTACTCTTTTTCAGAGTTGAACAACTTTCATAAGGTATATCAGGGAAACTCCAGTGATATCGAGCCACTAAGTATAGTTATGAGGATGGCAGGATGCTGTTGCTCATCATACCCTCTTACCTTCTGAGTCTTCGAAAAGGAGATTCATTCATTTCACAAATACTTATTGCCACTCTACTATGTTCAAGTCACTGTGCAAGGGATGGCATTGCTTCTTCCTACCTAGAGGTAGGAGTCTCATCAGATTTCCAAAGCTTCATTACACGTAGTCCTCATCTTCTGAAAAATTGTATACCAGTAACAATAACAATAATAGTAATAATGATAATAATAAGGTCCTTCACCAAGAGCTCATCCGCCAAGCAAGTAGTAAGAGGATAAGTTGTTTGGCTGGCAGTAAAGGAAGAAGGAAACTCTTCTTCCAAGCAAAGAAGGAAGACTGCTGTTCCCCATCTTTTGGAGCAGCAACTCATTTGCCAGTTGTTGAGAAGGAGTGGGGATTTAATGTAGTTCTTTCACTCTGTAAATCACCGGTTGACATACAAATCAAATGATGAGCTGGAGACTACTGGAAGCGTTCAGCTTTTCCTCCATGACCCTGTCCCTGCTCGCTACCACAACACCCAGCCTCGTCCCCCACACAGCTGCAACATTCTTTTTTTCCTCCAAATGTAGCACTCCAGGGGGCTGTTGAGAGAACAAAGGTGACCTTGTGCCTTTGTTTTGTTTCAAATTTATATTTGCTTTTATTTATATAAACAGTCTTAAAGGGGAGATTAAAATAAATTAAGGCAGATATGTATCTGTCTTAATTTTTCAGGTATATATATATATATATATATATATATATAACCAATATATAACCAGAAAGATTATATAGTTGTTGTTTTTTATATAGATACCAGAAGCACCTGGTAGTCAAGTTTATAGGCATTACCTCCCATCCATTTAATTTCTGCATTTTCTCATCTCAGGGCTCTTGCTATCTGCTAGATAAGGTCCTCCATCAGTATAGTTAGGAGGTCCTAAGTTTGCCTGATACTTGAACTTTATGATATGTTATGTTCTTTTGTGTCCCTCTGTGCCCTATTGGAAAATTTTCTGCTTTACACCATGCTGAAGCCTAACTTGCTTCTCTGCTTCCCTAGAATTCAATTCGGCACAACCTTTCTCTCAACAAGTGTTTCCGGAAGGTGCCCAGACCTCGGGATGACCCGGGGAAGGTGAGACACTCCTGTAAGCATTGAAAGGAGGGGCAGGAAGGAGAGAGGAGTAGTTGACAGCCTAGAGTCCTGTGGCTGTTTTAATTACCCAGAAGAGGAAATCATGTTAATTAGAGAAGCAGCTTTATTTTTTCTCAAAGGAAGAGCTTGGCTATCACGCTTGTGGGCCCCCACTAGCATGAGTGACTAAGAAAGATTGTGAAATTTTTTTTTTTTTAAGACTTATTTATTTATTTGTCAGAGAGAGAGAGAGAGAGAGAGAGAGCGCATGAACAGGGGTAGCAGCAGGGAGAGGGAGAAGTAGGCTCCCTGCTGAGCAAGGAGCCTGATGTGGGACTAGATCCCAAGACCCAGGGATCATGACCTAAGCCAAAGGCAGGAGACAACTGAGCCACCCAGCCATCCCTGAAATCCTTTTTTTTTAAAATAGAATTATATATGGTAAAGTTGACTTTAATGCCCCCTTTCTTATGTGTGGCCCTCTTTTTAGATGTGAAAGGTAGGCTAAATAACCTTTGTAAGGACTTTTCTCTACAAAAATCCCATGACTTTTATCTTCAAAAGGGAAAAGAGATAAATCAGTTTCTTCTTTCGAAAGATGTGGATGCTCGAGTTCAGGAGAGCCTTGCCACAGATCACACAGAAGGGGATGGTTGTGTGTGGGCATTTCCAGCTCTTTGAACAAGATAGCAGAACAATCAAGGCCTGTGTTTGGACCACCAGTTATAGTTATACCCCTGACATACTCATTGAACTTTTAGGACAAATTTATTCCTCAAAAATAGCCAGTACCCTCGGAACTCTGTGTGATTCTCCAGTTATTTTTCTTAATATAACTTTTTTTTTTTGGGGGGGGGGGTGAAAATCCTCCCAACTATTTGCTTTTCCAAAGGTGGGAATTTTCATATATAATGATTTTGTTTTCTGTGGGTTTGGGTTCTCCTTCCAGGGCTCTTACTGGACAATTGACACCTGCCCTGACATCTCCCGAAAGAGAAGACACCCTCCAGATGATGATGTAAGTCCCCACCTGAGCCAGCAGCTCGGGCCACATCCTGTCTTGTAGTTTTGGTCCTTTCCTGTGTTTGGGGCAAAGGGTGAGCTGAAACCATGGGTCTCAGGAGGATGTTTAGTTTCTGCTTCCAGATTTCTGTTCTTTCCCAACCCTCAGCTATCCCAAGACTCACCAGAACAGGAGGCAAGCAAGAGCCCACGGGGAGGTGTTCCTGGGGGTGGAGAAGCCTCACTGCCTTCCGAGGGGAATCCTCAGATGTCCCTTCAGAGCCCCACTTCTATCACAAGCTACAGCCAGGTAAGAAGTAGGGGTGTCAGGGTGCATGGGGACGGATGGATGGGTGGATAGGTCGTTGAACAGAGTCATAGATCTGCCAGTTGGAAATACTGTATTATCTGTGATGTAGTAGGCAGATCAATTGGGAAAGAAAGGGAAAGCAGAAAAGGGAAGCTGAGAGAGAGAGAGAGAGAGATGTAACAGAACTTTGAGAAAGATCAGGGGGATGAAAAGTAGTGAGAAGAGAAGAAGGGGAGCCAAAAAGGTATGAGAATGGAAGATGGACAGAGCATGGGAAAATGGCTCGAGGTACATCACGATAGGAATCAATGAGACAGACGGGGAAATGATGTTCATTCATTGAAAAGTTAGGACAGGATGAAGACAAGCCAGAGAGCTTGGTGACCATGAAAGGCTCCTTTCCTGATATAGCACATGGATTGAGTCTCTCTTACTCCTTTCTGCAGGGCACAGGATCTGTGGATGGTGGAGCGGTGGCAGCAGGGGCTCCTGGCCGAGAAGGTGCGGAGGGTCCTCCTCCCCTGTATAACACCAACCATGACTTCAAATTCTCCTACTCAGAGATCAATTTTCAGGACCTAAGCTGGTCCTTTCGCAACCTCTACAAATCCATGCTGGAGAAATCCTCTTCCTCGTCTCAGCATGGTGAGCCTGCTGTTGGGATGAGGGCATGAACATACTTCTACTCCTGGATCGGTGGTACATTCTCTTTCCCTTCTGTGTTACTTTTCACATGAGGAGAGGCTGATCACTGGTTAGGGGAAGCATCTCAAGAAACCAAAATTGTTTGGAGTCAAGCTCTTCTGGCTTAGTTTGGAGCTGTTTTGGAGCTGTTTTGAGAGGCAGGCTAGGTTATTAGCTTCAGAAAGTGAGTTCAAGGGCTCCCCCTTCTAGAACTAAGGGCAGTGACTTGATGGCTGCAAGCCCATCATTTAGAGGATGGCCACTAGGGGACAGCAGTGGTTTGCTTTCCCTCAGAATCCGTTTCATTGTGAGACAATTTAATTTTTTAGCATATTTCTAGTTGCTTTAAAAAAAAAAAATTGTGCTCACTTCGGCAGCACATATATTTTTAAAAAGATTTATTTATTTATTTGAGAGAGTGAGTGAGTGGGAGAGGGGGTAGAGGGAGAAGATCTTCAAAAAGACTCCCCACTAAGCGCAGAGCCCACCCTGGGGCTCGATCTCATCACCCTGAGATCATGAGATCATGACCTGAGCTGATATCAAGAGTCAGACACTCAACCAACTAAGCCACCCAGGCACTCCGTGTTAATTTTTGTTAGAAAGAAATCTCAAACAGATGCAAAAATAGAGAAAATAGTGTAATACACCCTTAGGTTTCCAACTTTTAAGATGGCCCAGTTTTAATACATGGCAATATTTTGTTCAGCTCGTTTCATTTACCACCCACTTTTTTTTTTTTTTTAAATGGGAATAATGTAATGCAATTCCCAGATGTGCTATCCCACCTATAGGTACTACTTCATTGTGAAGTCTTAATGATAAAGACTTGGTTATCCACTGCCATTATTATTCTTAACACAGTCAATAATACTTCCTTAATATCAGTTTATATTTGGTCCATACTCAAATTTCCTGTATTACCGTGTGAGAGTAAAGTTCATATTGGAAAGCTCCTTTGAGAGATCACGTGGTCCAGCCCTCTGCGACTCCTGTTTGTTTCTGTTTTTATTTGTTTATTTAGATTTTATTTATTTATTTGACAAACAGAGCACAAGCAGGGGGAGTGGCAAGCAAGAGGGAGAGGGAGAAGCAAGCTCCCCACTGAGCAGGGAGCCGGATGTGGGACTTGATCCCAGGACCTTGGGATCATGACCTGAGCCAAAGAGAGATGCTTAACCACTGAGCCACCCAGGTGCCCCTTGTTTGTGGTTTTAAAGAAATTAGAGGTGGGGGTCGACTTCGGGTGAGGCATCAGAGCCTCTTGTTCTGTGTAGTTGCCATGTACAGGCCTCAGGGTTTGAACGGGATGATGAAAACTGATTAGCAGCCACCTTTCGGAAAATTTATATTAACTGCCGTGGATTTCTTCTTTTATATCTCGGGGGATTTAGAGCTGGAGTTATGCTCTGAGATTGTAGCCTTTGCTTGAGAAAGGAATCCAGGTCAGATGATTGATTGATCAGAAGTGTGGAGCAGGGAGGGGCTGTCAGAGACAAAATGAAAAATTAGAGTGAGTGAGGATTCAAGTGTTCACTCAGATTTCATGGTGGCTGAAAGCTCCTGCCCAGCCTCAGTCTCTAGTTCTTCCCTGCCCAATGTGTGCCAGAAATTCATCCATCCTTAATCTATGCCTCACCCAGCTCTGTTTGTTGGTGGTGAATCCAAGTAGGTAGTAACAGCGACAAGTGTAGATACAGTAAGGAAGAAGAAAGAGTAGGTACCCAGTGGCTTTATTTTATTAGTAATTTACCTTTTATTTATTTATTTGAGAGAGAGCACGAGCAGGGTAGAGAGGGAGAAGTACACTCCCCGCTGAGCAGAGAGCCTGAGGCAAGGCTCCATCCTAGGACCCTGGGATCATGACCGAGCCAAAGGCAGATGGTTAACAGACTGATCCACCCAGGCGCCCCTGTGATTTACTTTTAAAACTTCACCTGGTACTGTCTGCTCTTGACACTGATTCCAGGCCTACCCCGAGATCCCTGAGGAATAGAATGAAAGGTACATGCTAACCTTTTTGCTAGAATTCGAGCAGTTGTCACACTGTCAAGGCCCTCCATCTGTCCGTTGTATCTGTAGAGGTGGGGGAGCCATGGAGGGCAGAGGGAGCCCAGAGGATCGTGCCTTCTCAGGACATCCTTAAGTCTGGGGTTTCTATCTGACGCCTCCCATCTCATCCCTGTGGAAGTCCTGTTCAGTGAAAAATGAACTGGGGTGTCGGTAGGCTCAGTCGGTTGAGCGCCTGACTCGGGCTTTCGGCTCAGGTCATAATCTCAGGGTTTTGGGATCAAGTGCCCCACGCGGTGCTCCATGCTCAGTGGGGAGTCGGCTTGAAGACTCTCCCTATCCCTCCCCCTGCTCGCAGTGCTGTCTCTCAAATAAATAAACCTTTAAAAAAAGAAAGAAAAGAAAGAAAAATGCATGCCCAATTCACTTGGCTGCTTCTTCCACCCTCCAGGCTTCTCGTCTCTCCTGGGGGACATGCCGCCCTCTAACAACTACTACATGTACCAGCAGCCGCCGCCGCCCCAGCAGCAGCCGCCGCCGCAGCCACCCCCGCAGCAGTCGCAGGCGCAGCCGGCTCCCGCCCAGGGCCCCTCCGCTGTAGGGGGTGCCCCTCCGCTACACACCCCAAGCTCGGATGGGTGTACCCCACCCGGGGGGAAGCCGGCTGGGGCCGAAGGCTACGGGCCTCCCTCCGTGATGGCCATGCACCCACCCCCGCTGCAGCACGGGGGCTACCACCCGCATCAGCACCATCCCCACCCCCACCCTGCCCCGCAGCCACCACCGCCGGCTCAGCAGCAGGCACAGGGCCAGGCTCCTATCAACAGTACTGGCTTTGGTGAGTACGGAGGGTGTGGTGGGCTCTGGGAGGAGGGCGGGCTGGCCGGCTTGTTCTGACTGGGTCTGGAGATGCAGTTGGCCAGGTAGTTAACAGTGGGTCTCTAGCCTCCCCACCCATTCCCCCCAGCCCCTGCAGGAGCCCCTCTGAGCCCACGGAAGTTGCCACTCAGAGCTCCGTGTTTTGGGATTCTTGGACCACCTGCGATTGCTTTACAGATTCTCCTGCCTGGGAGCTAGGCTGTCTCTCCCTAAAGCTATCCGCTTTACTAGTCCTCCATCTCCAGGGAGGGAGATTTTCAGATTATCCTGGTGATGTCATTGACAACCTTGCACGTAGTCAGCCGGCTGCCACATCACTCTCTTTATTTTCCACCCTCCCCGCCCCTTTATAGCCTTTCCTCCCGACTGGTGCTCCAACATCGACTCCTTAAAGGAAAGCTTTAAGATGGTGAATCGGCTCAACTGGTCCAGCATTGAGCAGTCACAGTTCTCAGGTGAGTGAGGAGAGGACGATGACCAGAGGGGAGAGGAGGACATGGTGAGTGGGAAGCCTAGTAGAAACCAGAAGGGGATGGTGAATTGAGCTTTGAGGAGGGAGGATTCCATTGTTTTCCCTCCATATCTCACAAGGCAGATGATGCCGATGTTATTTGCAAATTAATTTTAATTAATTTTGCCTGAACTCACCCAAAATATGACCGTGTTTTATCCTACCCTGTTTTGTCCCTGGAGTGGGAAGGCTCTCAGGAATTCAGAAACTGGGACCACGATTTTGTAGTTTTGTCACTGTTTATGGGCTAATTCAATCACTCCCTTTGAAATTTTGTTTTCTTTACCAGCAAGATGGAAATTGTAACAAGAATTTAGGAAGGAGCCAACAGAAGAAGAGTTTGAAAATGTAGAGCTTTAGGAGATGTCAGTTATTCTTGGCAATGAATCTAGTCCGTAGTGTTGATTTGTGATGTGGTGGGAGCAGTGAGATGGGGGCGGATATGGTAGGGGCTTTGGGACCTCCACAAAGGGTAGCCCTTCTTGCTTCTCTGTTTGTAGAACTGATGGAGAGTCTGCGACAGGCAGAGCAGAAGAACTGGAGCCTCGACCAGCATCACATTGCCAATCTGTGTGACTCTCTTAACCACTTCCTTACCCAGACTGGTCATGTGCCTCCCCAGGGGGGCTCCCACCGGCCACCAGCCTCTGCCCGTATTGCTGACTCCTGTGCCCTTACCAGTGGCAAACAAGAGCCAGCCATGAACCAAGGTAGTGAACCAAGCAAGTTACCAAGGAGGTGGAGGCTCTGACGAAAAGAGAGGGGGAGGAAAAGGGCAGAAGAGAATTGAGCAAAGTCATTTGATGAGCAGTGACCCAGACTGAGCAGCGGGACTGGTTTGTCTGCTACGTTGACTGAACATCTAGTGCAATCAGTCAAGTCCTGTACTGAAACACTGTATGAGTCCCTTTTCCACCTTAATTTGGGAGATCAGAATTACTTATGAAAAGGGAGGAGAAGGTGCTCGTTCCAGATGTGTGTGTCAGTAACCCCTACCCAGATCATATCAGATGGGGTTGTGATTCTCTACAGTTACACAATCTTCAGACCAGTGTAATGAGAGAGGTTCAATGATCATGTTTCTCTATTTGTCATCCTTTGACTAGCCATGATATTTCATAGTTGTAGGGACCATTAAGGTCCCTTTTTGCCCTAAGTGGTGAGGACTGATGGCTCCTCCAGAAAGCCTTTAAGCCTGCTGAAGCTATAGAACAGAGCAAGGAAGGGAGGAGACATCAAGGAGAGAAAGAGTACTTCTTTCCCCCTCTATATTGGGCCCTACTTCACTGAGTATAATGAAGTCTGCTCAAGTAACTCTTGTCTTGCTTTGGCAGTGAACTCTTATGTGCACCCACAAGCCCCCCACCTATACCCCGGCCCATCACCAATGTACCCAATCTCCACCCAGGATTCAGCAGGATACAATCGCCCAGGTAAGAGCCAGGAAGCTTGCTTCTCCCGCAGCCCAACACTCTCTACCCTGACAAGTTGTGTTTGCTTTCCTCTGGCTCTGAGCCTGCATTCTCTTCCCTCTTGCTCACCCCTGCTGGGAGTGTGTGAGCCTTCATGATTCCTAAGGCTGGAGGGTGGGCCCCTTCTAGGGAGGTATATGTCATGGGAGGCTAAAGAAGACTGATTTACTTTGAGCATAACTTGTGCCTGCAATAATAAAAGGGAGTAAAAGCAGGGGTGCCTGGGTGGCTTAGTCAGTTGAATGTCTGACTTTGGCTCAGGTCATGATCTTGGGGTCCTGGGGTCAAGCCCTACATTGGGCTCTGCGCTCAGCTGGGAGTCTGCTTCTCCCTCTCTGTCTCCCTCTCCCCCTGCTCATGCTCTTTCTCCCCCCCAGCCAAATGGATAAATAAAATCTTAAAAAAAAAAAAAAAGACAGTAAAAGCATGCAAATAGACCAAAGATGTTGAACATTTATGTCCAGCTTTGGAATCTAGATGGAAGGTATGGTCAGGCAGATACATTGAGCACGTTATACAGACATACCTGCTCTGTGCTCATGTCTGTTTTCCTGTCACCTGACTCCTGTATCGGGGGTCTGGGATTGAACTACCTCTGATGGGGGTGGAGGTAGACCCTAACTTGCCATAAATAATATAAAATGAACAGATCGTTTGCTTTTAAATACATTTCAGAAAAATTGCTGTTATTATCCTGCCTAACCACAAGGGTTTCGAATTTTTTGGGTGACATCAGACTCTTTGTCCATATCTTCCTTATCCATGTAACACGTCTACAAATTTCTATACTGTGATTTCATATAATAGTACGTTGTGTATGTTTTTTTCATTACTACATGGTTTTCATAAGTATAATTCTTGGGGGCTGCATAGTGTTAAATTGCCATGTGCCCTCGTTTACTCTGGTTTATTTCCTGGACCCACTGGAGTGGCACTAGCAACGGAAACAACTCTGGGCTGATAAGGAGCATAGTTTCACCAGCCCTTCCTCGTGGTCCTATTCAGGGCTGAGCACTGCCTATCTAGATGGATAGAATAACTTCCCATCCACTCTCCTTTTAATTTCTTTGTCTCTTCCTGACAGCACACCATATGGTCCCTCGGCCACCGGTCCCCCCTCCAGGTACCAACGAGGAGATCCCTGATGACTTCGACTGGGACTTGATCACTTAGGGCCTTAAGGAGCGTGGCCATGAGCCCAAGGCTGGGTGGCGAAAAGTCTGGCAGTGGGGCAGGAGCAGCCCCAGCCCATCCCTTCCTCCTTGCTGTATATACTTACATATCCTCTTTTTTCTTGCTCTGTCAGAAAAGCCACCACAAGATGCTGCCGAAGATAACCCCCCTCTTTCCTGCCTCCTTCTTCCTCTTCCCTCTTGTTTTTTTCCGAATTCTTTTATTATTATTCTTATTATGGTATTATTATTATTATTGTTATTATTATTATTGGTTATCTGCTGTCCCCAGTCTTCTGCCCTCCTTCACAGACCGTGTCTGTCCCTTGCTAATTTAAAATCATCTGGCCAGAAGGTGAGGCTTTGGTGGCTACAGAGAAAGGTTTCAAATTTTGATTTACCTTTCTCTTTGAGAAACTCAATGCGAATCTCACCTTCTGACCCTAAATTGTTTTCTGTTCCTGTCAGTTCAGTCTAGTACTAGAGAAGCCACATTCTCAAGTAAAAAGAGATCTAAAACACCGCTGGGCAGCCATGAATTTGCAGGTTTTACTCAATGGTGCTAATTTTGTCCTCTGAGCTCTTCCTTGTCCCTTTTATCTTCGATCCTTACTTCTCCCGATCCTCACTTCCCATCTAGGGTAAGAGTGATGGTGGTAGTGCAGAAGGGTGACCATTAAATCCTAGAAGAATAAGACTTATGGGTTGGGTGGAGTCAAGCAGTGTAGAGGGGTGATGGAATATAAAACAATCAGTTTCTATATGCTACTAGAAACTTCCATGGGCTTGTTCCCAGCCCTTAGTCTACTGGAGATAGAGTTGGTCTTGCTTCTGTGGTAGGGATGAGGATACCTGTTCAGCGTAGGTTCAGCTTTTAGGAGATGGTTTCAGTTTGACCCTTTTGGGTTTTTAAACATAGTTTTCTCTGGAAATTAACTGTGGCTCATATTTGCATTTACAAATTATTCTTCAGTCCCCCTTCCCCATTCAGCAAATACTATTTTGTCCTCCTTCAGTTGCTGGCTCAACTCTTCCTCCCCTTTTATCTTCTTGCCCCCATTTTCTGGAACTCTCAAGAAAGAAAAGCCATTATCACTCTTTTAGTTTCATCATGTCCTAGGACAAGATGGGAACCTCTTTCCTACTGATCATAGCAGAACCAAACCTACAGCGTTGGTGGTAGGGGCGTGGGGAAAGGGAAAAGGAGCTGGCATACACACAGGTAGGGAATATTTCAATTATTTAATTATGTCAGCAAATGCTTCTCTTGGAATCCAAATCACTGGGGCTGAAGCTTTTGCCATTTGACTTTCAAGGGGTGAAGGAAATTGGTAGAGGAGATTAAATAATCTAGAGAGGAGAGTTTGTGAGGGCCAAGGGAGACCCCCCAGAAAAAGAAAAAAGGTATAGGGACAACTTCTATCCTTTAATGAGAAATGGCCATGAGTTACTGCTGCAAAGTACTTAGTGTGTTTCACGTTCATTGTTGAATACTAGTTACGAGAGGGAAGAGCAATTTTACTTCTGTTTTTATTTCACTGAATGTTCACTTTCCGAAAGCTGCAGGACAAATGTAAGGAACGGACAAGGCCACTCTCTCTCTGATTTCTGCTTCTTGTTCATTTTCTTTTATTTACCCATGACTTCCAGGAGATCTAGCTTTCCACTCTTCTGCTTTTCCCTCACCCACCCCTTTCTTTCTTTGTAAGGGGGTTATATATGAGAGTTTGTTGAAGAAGGCTGAAGCAAACAGCAAGAAAGGGCGGTTAACTAAAGAGCACTTTATTTTCTGTGAAGTTCTTTGTAAGAAATGGGGATATGAATGGCTTGAATCCCCCATTTTTGGGCAGTCAGTGGGGTTGAAGTATGACACAATATTTCCCATTGGGGAAAGGAGAATTTCTCTTAGAAATTGCCTTTGCCCTGTGTCCTTGTTCTAGGCATCTCTTCCGAATTCCTTCCAGTCAAGGTGCCTCCTATATACACAACTTCCCATCTGTTCTCCTGTTGTCCCCAAGATTTCCCCCTTTACAAATGATTATTTCTCTTTTCTAAACCCCCTTTCTACTCAGATCCACACAGGATTTACGAGGGTAGACGAAATTGTACATGTAAATGTCCCTTGTTTATAATTCATCTGTGTCTTCTGAAAATTAGTCTCATGAAGACTCTGGTGGGCAGCCAGAGTAACTAAAGTTTGGGGCTAGGGGTGGAGACTGGCCATCAGGCCTCCTGGGATTTTAGCTCCCTTCCATTGAACTCAGCCTTGCTAGATGGCACAGGACAAAACTTACCCTCTTTGGGCCTGTTTCCCCTCCCCTCCATGAAATGGAAAGAATACTACTTTTTCTTGTTGGTCTAGCATTGCTGGGCTCAAAGTATAGTCATTGTCGTATTGAGTGACGTGTGCAAAAGTGCAGGTGCTCCTGCCTCCAGGAGGAGATGAGGGAGAAATGGGAGGAGAGGGACAGATGGAGCGGTCACGTGGTATAGATCCACTCATCCTCCCTTTCCTCTCTTCGACCCGCAGGTTTCTAGTTTGGTGAGTCCTTCGTACCACCTGTAGTGCTTTGCATTGGTGCAGGCCGGCAAGGGGGTATATGATCTCACAAGTTGTTGTTGTGTTTTGCATGCTTTCTTAATAAAAAAAAAAAAAAGGAAGAACGTTTATGGTTTAATCTTACTGGTGCTGGTCTCAGATTTCTTTTTGCCAGGGTAGGAAGGCAGGAAGGGGGAAGCATTTGTCTTCAGCTGGCCTTGTACCCTTTCCCTGCCTCCCACCTCTGGGTCCAAACAGTTGATCTTGGAATTGTTTTGTAAGATTGCTGGGAAAGAAGAATTAAAAAACATGCATTTAACATCGCTTTTTTTTTTTTCCCCCCCAATGCTATTAAATATAGTGAAATATTGTTGGGAGAGGCAGTCACCCCTTATAGCTCGGTGTGTGGACTAGGCCACCTTGCCTATGTTCTGGGATATTTCAAAGATCAGAGATACTCTACAGTTTTGGGAGGAGTTGGATCTCCATCTGGGACTTCCTGGCAAATACTCACAGGTACTTAGCAGAGTTTTTCATAAGAAATGAGGGAATTCCAATCGTAAGATTTTGTTTTCCAAATACATTTCCCAGGGATGGAACTCTCAAAGGGAATCCAGAAATAACAACTGTGGAATCTTATAACTATGTCATCACCCCAGTGTCCTGTACACTAAATGCAGAAGTTTGGGACTTACATCCAGGTCTTGTAAGATGCGTTGGGACTTCCAGGATCCTAGCTAATTGCGATTATAGCAAGCCTCCAGCTGCCTACTATGATTTGCTGTATGTATAGAGATTATGACATAGTCTGAGTATCAAACAGTTAAGAGGATCCATGAATCCCAGTCTCACAAGGAACCACAAGAAAGCAAGCATTTATTCATATCAAATACATAAGAAGATTACATTGGAAGGCGGCATTGCAAATCTTACATCATGTCACACATTGTTACCTCACACCTGAACGACTTCTCAGTGATTTGCAATTTTTCTGCATAGCACGTTATTACTTATTTGTAGTCCAGAGCTTCACCCCAATCACTGAACAAATAATAGTGCCTTGCAAATCTAAAACATCTCATTTTCTCTTTTTTTTAGACTAAATAATTATATTCCACCCAGGGGAGGCTATATTATAGTACAAAACCCCTGAGATTTTAGAAGTTTAACACAATAAAGTTTAAATACACAGACAAATGAGAAGGTGATAGGGTTAAGTAACTTTTTTTTTTTTTTTTTTTTTTGGAATGAAAGAATGGAAGGAAGGCTGTATGTGGGGTTAGGATGGATCCACAGAACAGAAGAAAGTGTGGTCAGGAGCCAACTGAAGTATGGTGATTAATGAATATTAGGATGATGGTCAGTAAAAAGTATGAATGTGGATAAAATTCATCTTTCAAGACAAGAAGTGATGTTATCATGTATATGAAAACTAGCTGCATAAGCACATGATTGTCATGGTAAATATCAGAAGAAATGTCTAAAATTGTTGCAAGTGTTATTTCTGGGAGATGGGAGTGGGAGGAGGGATTGGCTGGGCAGAGAGGGGCAGGAAACTTTATATTTCATTATAAGCCTTGGGGTTCTCTTTAAATTATGTGCATTTATTACTTTGGGAAAGATAAAAATTCATTTCAAAAACCCAAAGATATACCTGGTGAATGATACACAAGCGTAGCCGTGCTTTACGAAGTTTGATGGTATTCCTGGAGGGTACTCAGTCACTGTGCAGTGAATTCAAGGGTTACTGCTCCATCCTCCACCCGCCTCCTCTTCTCACTGGAAATGAGTTTCTCAGGGAATGTTAGTTTCAAGCAAGAGGAGGGGAGCAATTTGAATCTTAAGAAATTAGAGGTTATTAGGTGCACAAAGTGTAATACAGAAGAAGATTTAGAGGCAGGGGAGAAATAAGGGAATAAAGGAGGTTAAGAAGGAATGGAAGAGAGATGGTTCTATCAATAGGCAGACTAAGTAAACAGAAAACTCCCCAAACCACAGCTTATGTGCCATTTTATGAGTAAGTTTTCAGATGCCTTAGCAGCCTGTCTTTACACAGTAGATGCCTATTCAGTTGTAATAATGGAAACGTGGAATTCCCATGTCCCGTATCCAGGAATATTGCACATAGCAAGCATCTGATATTGTACTCTGCTCCAGACTGCGTCTCATAACTGCTTGTTTTCATGGACTTTGTCTTTTTGCACCTTGTTTTCATTTGAAAACATCACCACCCCCACAACAAAGCCAAAAAGAGACAATCATTGTTGACTCATGTAAGATTAGACAAAATGGTTTTAAATTGCATCTGGGAGGGGATTTGGACACTCCCAAAGAAAAAAGTTCATGATGGAAAAATCATTTTAAAACAGACTAGGTTTCCCCTGATCTCACTGGCTTAGTTTGGGTAGAAATAGACTAATTTGGGGGATGATTCTCAAATTTAGCATTCATCACAAACACGAGAGTTCATTAAAACACTTGCTGGGCCTCACCCCCAGAGATTCCGATTCAGCAAGTTTCTAGGTGATTCCAACAAGTTACCAGGTGATGCAGATGCTTCTAGTCTCAGACCATACTTTGAGAACCTATGGACTGATTCTTGGATGGCTTCTGGAATCCCCTGCTCACAATACCACTTGTTGCTTCAGAAACACGTCACACCGGGTGAATACCTAAGAACCTTGGCTTGGGTCCACAGCTCCATATCTTCACACAGGTGTACTGATACTGTTTCTTTCCGAAAAGACTTTGCTTTGGGGACAACTGGTAGAGTGTGTGAGGTCTTCACTGAAAGCCACCTCCAGAATGCCCTTCATGGACTGTTTGGCTTTCTTCCTGAAATCTTTTCCCAGGAGGGCATAGAGGAAGGGATTAAAGCAACTATTGGCAGATGCTAGAGCAATGGACACGTGGTCCCAAGATAGCAGAGCTTTTCCAAAGGGAGTTTCTGAGTCAAAAAACAATGATAGGACTCCAATAATGTGGTATGGAGCCCAGCAGACACAGAAGACAACCACCACAGCCATGGCCACTCGCAAGGTTTTGGTCCGAGACTTGGTGAAGCGGCCGCGTCGCATTCGGAAGATAATGAGGCCATAACAGGTCACCATGACCATAAAGGGCAGAAGGAAACCCATCACTAGTCTAGTGATGGTTATTGCCATCAGGGGTGTTAGTACTTGATTGTCATATGAAAACTGGCCTAGATCATAATCCTGGAGATTTCGGAATAGCTCATATGCGTATAAAGAGTTTCTGGAAGTACCAGAATAAAGCTCTAAATCTGTAGGGAGAAAACTCTCAGAGTTATCTGGTGGGTTAGTTCTGCGATCTTCAACAGGAAACCCACTGGGGCTTATAGATGAGACCTCACCAGCAAGAAAATTATAATATGGATATTGACTAGATAATTTAGCTGAATCCACAGGGAGTGACTCTCCAGAAGGTCTTTGAAATGTTTGAGAATAGATAGTGGTGGCTGTCCAAGGAAGATCATTTGTTTGTAAAGAGAAAGACTCTAATCCCTCATCCATTTCTCCAGGCAGGTGCACAGTGGAGTTGTCAAGAGACCCATTTTCCAGTAGATCACTGGTGAAGTCTGAATAACCAAAGGAGCTGTAGGGACTAAAATTGTAGCCACACATGTAATGGTCATCTACAGCGAATGTTTCCCGGTACACGAACACGGGCATACACATTACAAAAGCCACCATCCATATACATCCGCAGATAACGAAGGCTGTCCCCACCTTGCGGTGATTCTGGCACCAGATTGGCCTGAGGACCAAAAGACAACGATCCAGGCTAATGGCAGTCAGCAGGAAGACGCTGGCAAACATGTTGAGGATGATGATGGAGGGGATGAGCTTGCACAGGAACCAGCCATAGGGCCAGTGTCCTTGCAGCGCCAAGTGAGCCAGGGAGAAGGGCAACGAGAGGCAGCAGAGGAAGTCGGCCAGCGTGAGATGGAGAAACCAAATGGTGTTCACTGTCCGCTGCATCTTTAGGCCAGCCACCCACAGCACTAGCCCGTTGCCTGGCAACCCCAGTAAGAAAGTGAGGCTGAGAATACCCATGGAGAGAATGACTTGGGGTTCGTACCAGGGTTCTGAGGGTAGGTCAGTTGAACTGTTATCAGCGGAGGAAGGCTCCATTGCTGAACTTCTCTAAAAATATAAGCAATAATATTAAAAACTATCTTTTTCTTAAAAAGCATATCCTTAGAATTACAACCCTCCCACATAATGCTGTAGACTACAGAGGCCCCTGTTTTAGTCTGTATTCCTTAACTTCACACTGGACCACACGAAAACATTCTGTGATTGTTAAAATCTACCATATCAACTTAAATGTGTACCAAAATCATAATTTCATTTGGAAGTTCCTGTCAATGTACATTTCTCCTCTTTCTTGCAATTCCAATATCACATTCTGCACTCGTTCCTTTCCTTACCCAGTGTTCCCTACTAAAAACAATCAGGGGGCGCCTGGGTGGCTCAGTGGGTTAAGCCGCTGCCTTCGGCTCGGGTCATGATCTCAGGGTCCTGGGATCGAGTCCCGCGTCGGGCTTTCTGCTCAGCAGGGAGCCTGCTTCCATCTCTCTCTCTCTCTCTGCCTGCCTCTCCATCTACTTGTGATCTCTCTCTGTCAAATAAATAAATAAAATCTTTAAAAAAAAAAAAAACCAAGCAGGGTTCCTGGGTGGCTCAGTTGGTTAAGTGTCTTCCCTCGGCTCAGGTCATGATCCCTGGGTCCTGCCACTGCCTTCTGCCTGCCACTCCCCCTGCTTGTGCTTGCTCTCTCTCTCTGTCTGTCACATAAATAAATAATCTTAGAAAACAAAACAAGACAAAAAACAACAACAACAACAAAATAAGCTAAATGGATGAACAATAACTTTAGACCAGAGGTTCCCAGCTTTCGATCCACAAAAAGGCTTTATGGAGCTCCATCACCACCTCGAACAGTATGTAAGATTTTAAGGTTGCATATTCCCAATTCTATGAGGGTAAAAGGTCCATCCAATCCCTCCACCAGATTTTCAATGACTCACTACCACCAAAAAAGGTAATGTAGACTCAGTTGTATCTTTACTTTTTAATAAAAAGATTAAAAAGATTATTTATTTATATGAAAGAGAGAGAGAGATAGCAAGAGAGAGCATGATCAAGGAGAAGAGGGAGAAGCAGGCTCCCTGCTGAGCAGGGAGCCGATGTGGGGCTCAATCCCAGGACTCTCTAATCATGACCTGAGCTGAAGGCAGCTGCTTCACCGACTGAGCCTCCCAGGTGCCGCCCCCAGTTACATCTTCAGATATAACCTCATCTTTTCCTTTTGCTTTCAAAATTTTCAGGAGCTGTTTACTCTCTCAGCATCGATTCCCTCAACACACGTCATTTCTTTTTTGTTTTTTAAAAATGTTATTCATGAATATATACATATGTTTGCATTTATATGTATATGTGTATGCATATTTTTCTTAATTAAATTTAACAAAACTTGGTTAGTCTGTGCATATTTAAAAATTATTTAATTATGGGAAAATAAACATGACACAAAATTTACCATTCTAACCATTTTTTTAAGTATAAAGTTCAGCAGTATCAAGTATATTCACGTTATTGTACAATTAACCTCCACAGTTTTTTCACCTTGTAAAACTGAAACTCTAATTCTATTAGACAATGGTTCCCCACTTCCCTCTTCCCCCAGCCGCTGGCAAACCACCAGGCTACTTTCTGTTACTATTTGTATTTGACTACTCTAGACATTTCATATAAACGGAATTGTACAGCATTTGTCTTCTGGTGTCTGGTTTATTTCCCTTGGCATAATGTTTTCAAGGCTCATCCATGTTGTAGCATATGTCAGAATTTCTTTCTTTTTGAGGCTAAATAATATTCCATTGTATGTAAACCCCACATTTTGCTTACCCACTCATCTCTTGATGGACATCTGAATTGCTTTCATCTTTTAGCTCTTGTGAACAGTGCTGCTATGAACTGGCATTGCATATTGTTGTATAAACTGATTTCCTTTTTTCAGCTAGTTTCCACATTATGCAGTAATATTTTACCTTAAGGAATACTCAGTCTTTGTCTAGTTTTTTCTAGACGTAGTTTTTTTTCTCACCGTCCCGAAACATCTTCTGTAGCTGATTGATCCACAGTTATAGTCAATCTAGGATCACACTTTGCATCCAAATGTTATGTTTAAGTCTCTCTCTCTCTCTCCTTTTTTAACATAGTTTGTCAGGGATGCTAGCTTGTCTCAGAGTCTGTTGTTCTCACCACTCACTTTTTAACCTTTGTAATTTGTAATTTTTTAACACTTTGTAATTTGTCTTCTGACCCATCACTGGGCTAAAGTTACCTCTAAAATTATTTCTAAATAACAAATCCAAACATCGTTTTCTCTGTCTTTATCCACAACTCCATTCTCTTGGCCTCTTGACATTACCGTCCCCTAATTCCGAAGACTCCCATAAATGCACCCTACTTTATAGCTTTCTTGAACAACTCACTATTTTGGCTAATGCTGTTTACTTCTGTGTGGAATTATGTTCTTCACCTTAACCTCCTTTGTCCTGCATTCTTAATCGCTACCTGTTGAAATTCTAGCCATTCCTCAAATAAGCTCAAATGTTATTCTTCTTCGAAACCTCCTCTTAAAGTCTCAATAAGAAATTAGTTCTTCAGCCTCATAAATTTGTGTGTGTGTGTATGTGTTGAATCTCCATTTCATATTCTCTGTGCAGCGAAGCATTTTGCCTTGCATTATAATAATTATTATTTTAAAATGGTTTTATTTATTTATTTGACAGAGAGAGACCCAGCGAGAGAGGGAACACAAGGGGGCGAGTGGGAGAGGGAGAAGCAGACTTTCCACTGAGCAGGGAGCCCGATGCGGGGCTTGATCCCAGGACTCTGGGATCATGACCTGTCGTGAAGGCAGACACTTAGCAACTGAGCCACCCAGCTATTCCTGTATTATAATTATTGTCATGGCTGTTTTATCTATTATTCTGGCCTTAAATTTCATAGTGGTAAAAATGAGTCTTCTACCTAAGTGCTTGTTCTACCGAAGTTAGCACAATGGATTCTATGACATAAAGATCAAAGATGACTTCAGTGCATGGATGTTCATGTTTGGGGTTTACTTTATTTTCTTTTTCAACTAAATTTAAAATTTTTATTATTGTCCACTTAATCCATTAAATACACTGTCTCTTCTAACTTCCCTTTTGGTTTCCAGTTTCCAGTTCTTACTGGCTATAATAGCATTTTATGTTTCCTTTCATAGAGTCCAAAATATTTTTGTGACTTGGAATTTTGCTGAGCTAACCAAATGCTGTCATAGGGTCTTACACGATTAGCAGAAGTTAAAATAACCGAGTCAACAAAATAATAGAAAAGAAGAAGTGATTATCATTCTCCCTCTCTGTAGCCTTATGCACTCAAATACTCAAGTCTTATCAGGACCCCTTCTTTCCTTGCTGGGCACGGCAGCTACCCTGGTCCACTGTCCTGCTCCAGTATACATAGTCATGCCAACATCTGTGAAGTATTGAGAGAGGGATAGAATCAGAGAAGCTAGGACTAAAAAGAAACATAGCAATTATTTTTCCTTGTCTCTAGTTTTATTTTGCAGTTTTTGACACAGAAACTCAGCAAGTTAGGGGACTGTCACATATTCACAACTAGGAGGGTTATAAGATCTTAAGTCCAATAGTCTTTCTACTACAAAGAACCACAGAACTAAAAAGGCTTCGGTATTGTAATTATTAACAATAACATGGGAAAGGTACCGAGAGCTGCACAAACTGAAGTAATAAAGACTGAAAAGAAAGTCATCTGGGTGGGTCATTCTGTTAAGCAACTGACTCTTGATTTTGGCCCAGATCATGTTCTTAGGGTCATGGGATGGAGCCCCGCATTGGGAAGGATCTGCTGGAGATTGTCTCCCTGTGCCCCTGCCCACTCCCCCTTGTGCTCTCTCCCCCTAAAATAAATAAATAAATCTTTAAAAAATAGATTAAAAAGAGCAAGATTCCAATATAAATAAAGCCATAGGTATGAACTATATTTTAAATATCACATATCATCTGCCTTGAAAGTATGTATAAATCAGTCTTAAAAATCTTTCAGAATAAACAAGATCACTTTTTGCATTTCTCCAAGTGTTTTGGCTGAAAGATACCTCTACATTTGCGACTGGTAGACCCCTTTCTTCCTCTTTCCTTCCTTCTTTCTTTTTTAGTTTTAAATACTACATTGGCCAAAAGTAGTTAAAAGGATAAAGACATTCCTGAAACTAAAATTCAGTTATAACAGGACAAGAAAGTAGATTCCATAATCAAATACTAATGATAGGGAGACAGAGTTGGTAACAATAAAGGATAAGTAGGGGCACCTGGGTGGCTCAGTGAGTTAAGCCTCTGCCTTCAGCTCAGGTCATGATCTCAGGGTCCTGGGATCTAGCCCCGTGTCGGGCTCTCTGCTCAGCAGGGAGACTGCTTTCCCCACCCTTCTCTCTGCCTGCCTCTCTGCTTACTTGTGATCTCTGTCTGTCAAATAAATAAATAAAATCTTAAAAAAAATAATAAGCAAAAGAATTTAAAAAAAAGAGGAAATAGGAGTGAGAAAAAATATATATAAAAAGGCAACTGACTTGAAGAATTAGCTCTTGTGAAAAGCTGGACTCAAAATTCAGAAAGAGACACATAGCCGATTTAAGAGGAAAAAATGGCATAAAATTCACTATTTGTTCTAGAATGAAAATATGAAGAATGAAGATAATTTAGAACATGGGATATTTAGTAAAAGAAAGATGGATATGGAGATAAAACAAAAGAAAGAAAAGTTGGGGAAGGAATGGGGGGAAGAGGAGATAACGACCCTCAAATCATTATCAGTAATAAACAGAAGAAGCACAAGTTGTCTGGTGAATGTAGGTTTTCTTACCAAAACCCTGAGACAGTAGCTGACGGCCTCAGCACAGGTCTGGAGGTCCCCACAAATCCCGTGTGGGTCTCATACTTACCCACAATCAAGCTATGAAGTATGTTTAGGAAATTTGCTGAGCGCTTCCTTTTCCCTCTCTTCGCTTCTTGTGATACAGGAAACTCCACACTTTTGACTACTATCTGACTTCACAGGATGAGTTTTGAAATGAGTCACTCCTCAATGTTTCAGATAAGAAAAGTAAAAAAAAAAAGCAGAAGTGGGAGGGCATAATTGTTTTCTGCAGAACACAGAATACGGCTAAAGAGAGAATTTCTGTACATAAGCTTCTCACTTGGTAGGTTTTTGCTTGCGTTTTAGAAACGCATACACATGACCCTATGCTATGTAAGGGTGGGGGTGCTGAGTGGCTGGAAGGCGTGACCGGCATAATCCCGATATAAGAACCTCAAATAACATCTCCTGAATGCTTATTATGTGTAAAGAAACATGCCGTTCCAAAATCGGATTAATTTAACTATGTTCTAATATTGAGAGGTCCACAATCTAGTAGGAGTAAGCACCTATACACACCCAAGATCCCCCTTCAATACAACCCAGACTATGATGGCAGAAGTGCCAGTAGAAGTAAAATAGTACAACATAACAGAAAGGCTTCGTTTAGCCTGGGACAATCTAGGAAAGTCTTAAGGTAGAAGTAAGATCTGGGTAGATCCTTAAAGACTTTTAAAAAAATTTATTTATTTTTTAAACTTCTTTCCAGAATTCATTGTTTATGCACCACACCCAGTGCTCCATGCAATATGTGCCCTCCTTAATACCACCACCAGGCTTACCCACCCACCCACCCACCCTCTCCTCCCAAACCCTCAGTTAGTTCCTCAGAGTCCATAGTCTCTCATGGTTCATCTCCTCCTCTAATTTCCCCCAACTCCCTTCTCCTCTCCATTTCCCTATGTCATCCGTGTTATTCCTTATGCTCCACAAATAAGTGAAACCATATGAAAATTGACTCTCTCTGCTTGACTTATTTCACTCAGCATAATCTCTTCCAGTCCCATCCATGTTGATACAAAAGTTGGATATTCATCCTTTCTGATGGAAGCATAATACTCCATAGTGTATATGGACCACATCTTCTTTATCCATTCGTCTGTTGAAGGGCACCTTGGTTCTTTCCACAGTTTGGTGATTGTAGCCATTGCTGCTATGAACATTGGAGTACAGATGGCCCTTCTTTTTACTACATCTGTATCTTTGGGGTAAATACCCAGTAGTGCGATTGCAGGGTCATAGGGTATCTCTATTTTTAATTTCTTGAGGAATCTCCACACTGTTTTCCAAAGTGGCTGCATCAACTTGCATTCCCACCAACAGTGTAGGAGGGTTCCCCTTTCTCCCCATCCTTTCCAGAACATGTTGTTTACTGTCTTGCTAATTTTCGCCATTCTAACTGGTGTAAGGTGGTATCTCAGTGTGGTTTTGATTTGAATCTCCCTGATGGCAAGTGATGATAACAATTTTTTCATGTGTCTGTTAGCCATTTGTATGTCGTCATTGGAGAAGTATCTGTTTATGACTTCTGCCCATTTTTTGACATGATTATCTGTTTTGTGTGTATTGAGTTTAAGGAGTTCTTTATAGACCTTGGATATCAGCCCTTTGTACTGTTAAAGACTTTTAAAAAAAAATTTCATTTTATTTGAGAGAAAGCACAAGCTTGGGCAAGGGGAGGGGCAAAGGGAGAGAGAGGATACCAAGCAGATGCCATGCTCAGCGCAGAGCCCAACAGGAGTTTTGATCTCATGACTATGAGATCTTGACCTGAGAAGAAACCGAGAGTAGGACGTTTAACTGGTCAAGCTACCCAGGCATCCCTGGGCAGGTCCTTAAAGATCTCTATAGACAGGAGAAGCTGATATGCTATTTAGAATGTTCAAGTGGAGAAAAATGAGAGGCAGGTGGGTGGGAGAATGTTTCGGGTATTGGGGATGGACAGAATAGTCAATCAACTAGATTGTTTCATCAAGAAGGCATACAGAAGATTGAAGCAATGATTCCAGCTTAAAATATACATCTTAAAAATTCTCACTCACATTGTTCTTTTACATGTATGCATATGAAATAAAATTCACTTGGGTCAAATGTATTTGAAGACTGTTGCCTGGGGTAAAGGCTTCAGTCCATATTAATCAACTTACTGTTCAAACAATATCTGCTTCTCCTCTTGTTTGCAGAGAAATCACCATGAAATTTTTTAAGACAGAAAGACCCAAGAAAAATGCCAAGAGAGTGATTGATTGACTGATGATTGATGTCCATTGTTATCTAATGACAGAGTAGTACATATAAAGAAGATTAATTGAAATAATACAAAAGTTAAAGGGTAAAAGAATGAAAGTTTTTATTTCCAATTCCGCTGCCTAGAAGTAACTATTTTTAATAGCTTCACATTCATTCTTTGTAAATTTTTTCTAAGTAGAACACATATCTTTTAAAAAGGTAGTTTCAAGCAAAAATGGGATTATAATTTACATGTGATTTTATGATCTGCTTTTTTGCTTAACAATATGTCAGAACATATTTCGATGTTGGTGCATATAATTCTATTAATTATATTCTGTTTTTTAAAAAAAATATTTTATTTATTTATTTGACAGAGAGAGATACAGTGAGAGAAGGAACACAAGCAGGGAGAGTGAGAGCGGGAGAAGCAGACTCCCCGCCATGCAGGGATCCTGATGTGGGGCTCAATCCCAGGACCCTGGGATCATGCCCTGAGCCAAAGGCAGATGGTTAAGACTGAGCCACCCAGGCACCCCATATTCTGTTTTTTTTATTTTAATCTAGTATTTGGAAACATGGAATAATGAAGGTATTCAGAAAGCACAAATAGTGAGCATACAAAAGATAGTATTCTCATAAGTGTGCATATATACACATTTTATATATATACACATATATACATAAAATAATTCATTCTCATGTTAAAAAAAAACCTTTAAATATAGAAGAACTAAAATGAAATGAAAACTGAAATTTCCAGAATACCTAGCTATCCTATTGTTACTCCCTGGAGGAAACTCTTTCATAAATATAAATGCAATTACATTACATATATTGTCTTATGCTTTTTCTATTTACCTTTTCATATCTGGACATAGTAGTCCACATCATTTTTTAAAAGATTTTATTTATTAATTTGACAGACAGAGATCATAAGTAGGCAGAGCAGCAGGTGGCAGGAGCGGGGGATGAGGGCTCCCTGCCGAGCAGAGAGCCTGATGCGGGGCTCGATCCCAGGACTCTGGGATCATGATCTGAGCTGAAGGCAGAGGCCTAACCTACTGAGCCACCCAGGTCCCCCCACATAATATTTTTTAAATTGGTCCATATTATCCCTTTAATCAGTTAGTCCTCTGTTGATGAATAGTCTGTTTTTTTTTTTTTTTTAAAGATTATTTATTTATTTATTTGACAGAGAGAGAGAGATCACAAGTAGGCAGAGAGGCAGGCAGAGAGAGAGAGGAGGAAGCAGGCTCCCTGCTGAGCAGAGAGCCCGATGCGGGACTCCATCCCAGGACCCTGAGATCATGACCTGAGCCGAAGGCAGCGGCTTAATCCACTGAGCCACCCAGGCGCCCGAATAGTCTGTTTTTATAATTCTTTTTTTTCAAAGATTTATTTATTTATTTTAGCGAGAGAGAAAGAGAGAGAGAGTTCAAACATGAGCAGGGGGAGGGGCAAAGGGGAAGGGAGAGTTGGAAAGAGAATCTCAAGCAGACTCCCTGTTGAGATCAGAGTCCTACCCAGGGCTCTTGATCTTACCACCCTGACATCATGACCTGAGTTGAAACAAAGAATCCGATGCTCAATGACTGAGTCACAGGGTGCCCTATTTTTTTAAATCAACTTTTAAAGCAGTTACAAACAATGCTCCAATGAGTACTTTACTTTTGTATTTTACACATCCATGAACACTTTTGTAGAATAGGTTCCGAGAGTTATAACTGCTAAGTCTAAGAGTATGTGCATTTATATTTTTGAAAGATATATAATTTCCTACTACAGAGATTCCATCAATTTATACTTTCACTGATAGTGGTGAGAATATCTTTTTTTTTTTGAGAGCATCTTTTCCACTTGCAAAAGGTAAGGTCTTTATCATTAAGTTCAGTATCATAAACATGTACTCTGCTCCTACCACAGACGCTATACTTTGTGCTGTAGGAGATACGGATACAATGAGATATATACATTATTATAACCTAATAAGGGCTGCTGGGTCACTCTGGAAAGCAGTATGGAGGTTCCTCAAAAAGTTGAAAATGGAGCTACAACCCAGCAATTGCACTATTGGGTATTTACCCCCAAAATACAAATGTATCAATCTGAAGGGGCATGTGCACCCTAATGTTTACAGCAGCAATGTCCACAATAGCCAAACTTTGGAAAGAGCCTAGATGTCCATCAACAGATGAATGGATGAAGAAGATGTGTATATATGTGTACACACACACACACACACACACACACACTCACACACACGGAGAGAGAAATATTATGCAGCCATCAAAAACAAAATCTTGTCATTTGCAAAGATGTGGATGGAACTAGAAGATATTATGCTAAATGAAATAAGTCAATCAGAGAAAGACAGTATCAGACAATCTCACTCATATGTGGAATTTGATAAACAAGGCAGAGGATCATAAGGAAAGAGAGGAAAAAAATGAAACAAGACAAAACCAGAGAGGGGGACAAACCATGAGAGACTTTTAATCTTAGGAAACAAGCTGAGGGTTGCTGTAGTGGAGGGGACTGGAGGGATGGGGTGGCTGGGTGATGGACATTGGGGAGGGTATGTGCTATGGTGAGTGCTGTGAATTGTGTAAGACTGATGAACCACAGACTTGTGTCCCTGAAACAAATAATACATTATCTGTTAATAAAAATATTTAAAAAATCTTTCTATAGAAAAATAAAATATTTTATCCAGTAAAAAAAAAAGGGTGCTGCTGGGAGGTTCCCAATGTGCCCAGAAACATGAGAGAAATACTAATTCTTACTGAAGCAAACTGACCACTGAAGAGGTAGCACTTGAGCTAGACTTTAAAGATGGGTAGAAATTTTACAGGCCCTTGTAGTGCAGAAAAAATAACATTTTATCTGTTTCTCTGCCCTATGAGGTCATGACTTTGTTTCTATGTCCAATGCCTGTTACATTCTTGGTATAACATATGGGAATGAATGAATGAATGAATGAATGAATGAATGAATGAATGAAAGAAAGAATGAATATGTGGTTGAAAAGGATGTTGACTTTTGAATATAATTCAAAGATTTCAGAGTCTTTAAGGTTGTTTCTCAAGTGGATTCAGTCTTTCTAAAGATTATAAAGCAATTATATCTGTCCTTTTTTATAAAGTACTAGTTGTTTTGTGGTGTAATGTTGAAAAATTAGGGAAACTTATGTGGTTATCTTTTGTTTCCTTTTTTTTTTCTTTAACATTTTGTTTGTTTGAGAGACTGAGAGAGAGAGCACGAGCAGGAGAAAGGGCAGAGAGAGAGGGAGGGACAAGCAGACTCCCTGGTGAGTATGGAGCCCAACACAGGGATTGACGCAGAGTTTGATTTCAGGACCTTGGGATCATGACTTGAGCCAAAATCAAGATTTGGAGGCTTAACTGACTGAACCGTCAGTCAGTCCCATGTTTTCTCCTTTTGAATATCTAAATTATAAACATCTAAGCAGAGATTAGATGCTCTAGAAAGAATGAAATCTTGGATATATATTACAAAGTCAGTCATATTAAAACCTTTTATGAGCTACTGATTAATTCTACATTTTCAGTGATGGCAATTTGTATTTGCCTGGCCAAATTAAAATCTTTGGAATCACAGAACCTCTAGCCTTTTTTGCCTGAGAGAATTAAAAAATAAACATACAACAAAGTTTCTGCCCTTAAGGACTTTGATGAAAACTGAGTTTGAATCCCAGCTTTGCCAGTTCATTTTGTGACTGTACAGAAATGATTTAAACTCTGTTTTCATTTCCTCACCTGCAAAATGGGGATTGTGTCAGATTTTATCTATTGAACTGAAGCCCATTCCCATCTTTCCTTACTATCTCTCTATTGGAAGCCTGGGCACCACATTTCCTAGACCTTCTCTCTAGTGGAATTCTGAATAGGCTTTACCAGAAGGTCTATGCTAATGTGCTATCGGATTGTGAAAGGTAAAGGGAAACATTGCATTTGATTCTGGAACTTAGTTTGTTCACCATGACTGCAAATCTTTTTTTAAAAATTTAATTGATGCATTAACTAATCTCTAAACACAATGTGGGGCTCAAACTCACAAACAGGAGATCAAGAGCCACATGCTCCACTGACTGAGGCAGACAGCTGCCCAGGATTGCAAATCTATTTTACTTATTTTAGTTTATTATTTATTTATTTACTTATTTGTTTATTTATGTTAGAGACAGTGAGTGTGTGTACACATGTGAGTGGGTTGGGGGTAGGGTATAAGGAGAGGAAGAGAGAATTTTAAGCAGACTCCACACCCAACAGGGAGCCTGTCATGGGTTTGATCTCACGCACTGAGATCATGACCTGAGCTGAAATCAAGTTGGCCACTTAACAGAGAGCCACTAGGCGCCTTGCAAATCTGTTTTAAAAGTAAAAAAGAACAAAAACCATAAAACAGACTAAACATTAAAACTATATGTATAACTATATTATACACACACACACACACACACATGCACACACATACAGAAAGAGATTGATTGAACAGGGAATCCTTTAGCTTCTGGCTCTGTAGCAGAATACAACTGTGGTAACTCCTGCAAAGGGGATGGGACACGTGGCTGAGGCAGCTGCTGGCTCCTGTGGGCTCTAGTGGGATTACTGGTTCCTCAGACCTATGCATTCTTAGATGCCTGGGACAGCAGCAAGAGCCCTCAGCCTCAAAGCCAAAGGCATACTTGCCCATTCTAGGTGACATGCTTCTCCAATTCTAGGGGAGCAGTCACCCGCAATTCTATCATCTCCTCCCCTTTTATCCTTCTAGCGCTCCCAACGCTTTCATAACCAGGTCCTTATATTAAATACCCTGTTTGATGTACCTACAATGGTTTCTCTTTTCCTGGATGGGTAATGACTGATTTAGGGGAATATTCACTGTACTCTGTAGGATTGTTAGGAGTTGATAAATGCATGCCAAGCCCTTGAAAGAGAGTTGGCACATAGGACTCAATAAATGTTAGTAATTATGCCAAAAACATTACGTGGCTTCCAGTCTTGCCTATTATATCACAACCACTCTCCCAGCTTGGACATGTAACAAATAACTTACAGAATGTTCTTTTCCCATTGTTAAGACATGTCCTTTCTGTCAAATCAAATCCTAGCCCATGGCCCTTCAGGAATGTGGATTAGATGTACTCCCTTCTTCCTCTAGCACATAGCTATAGTAGAACCAAGAAGGGAAACAAATTGAAGAAGAAAGTCACTCAGAAAGGAAAGTAATTCAGTTGAAAAGTAGATAAAACAAAGCAAAAAACCTGTTCATCCCATCAAAGTATCTGATGCACGTATGCCTAGATCTTGAAAGAAGTCAGTCAAGTTCAGCATGATAAATCATTCAGATCTGAGTGGTTTAAAGAAAAGTAAATGTTTCCTCTATTGATTTATTGGTTATTATTTTTCCATTATAGTATGTACCTAGGATAGCCAAGGGAGGGAGATTGAAGGGGAAGGGAACTGAGTCCACCCACATTTTTCACGAACACCGTTTGGGGTTTTCATTCGGTGAAACTGAAAGTGGACAAGGGGACAAGCTTTTGGTTTGTGCTTTATCTAATCTGATGAGAAGCCATAGTCCCTATGGCCCCTGTTTTTTGATGGGGACAGGATTCAGGACTGTTGAGGAACACATAGCTCTCCTAAGTGTAAGTCTACATAACTTGTTGAGTAAACTTTGGTGGATTTTGTATGTTAGCTATCCTACTTGTGCATTATTTAGAAAGTGGCGATGGGCATTAAGGAGGGCATGTGTTGCGATGAGCACTGGGTGTTATACGCAACTGACGAATTGTTGAACACTACATCAAAAACTAATGATGCACTGCATGTTGGCTAGCTGAACATAAAAATAAAAAATAAAAAAAGAAAATGTCTTCATTTCTTTTCTTTTTCCTTATGTCATCTTCAGTAAAAAGCAACAGAAGGTGGTGATACTGTGTTGGGAAACCACCCAGTGTTCCCCTCTGGTAGGAAAAAAACCCTCCACTTCTCCCTTTTCTGTGTATCTCCTTCATACAGCCGACATTTCATTTCTGACACTTCTGGTCACCACACTTGTGGGCTTTTTTTTTTTTTTTTCCTTGCCACATCAAACAATTCCGTGAGACTAGCTGGTGTCAATTTAACTCAATTCCACCTCATCTACCTGGAGATAGTGTTTCATCCCACAGACTGAGGACCAAGTCCCACAGGACTGCTCTTCACTAATGGTGCTAATGGCAAGGGGCAGGTCCCACGATTACTCATGACTTCTGTGCCCCACGGCTACAAACTGGACATTCCAATGACCTCCTCCCCCTCGGGTTGCTTTATTTACTATAGTGGTTCACAGAACTCAGGGAAACTCATACTTATGTTTATCAGTTTATTAAAGAATGCAAGAAAGAATACATGTGTACAGCTAGATGAAGAGATACATAGGTGATAGCCCTATGAACTTCCGCCCCTGGCGAGGTGGAACATGTCACCTTCCCAGTGTGGCTGTGCTCACCAACCTGGAAGTTCTTTGAATCTCACACTTTTTTTTTTTTTAATAAAGTTTTTTTAAAAATTTATTTATTTGACAGACAGAAACCACAAGTAGGCAGAGAGGCAGGCAGAGAGAGGGGGAGGCAGGCTCCCCGCTGAGCAGAGAGCCCGATGCCGGGGCTCAATCCCAGGACCCTGAGATCATGACCCGAGCTGAAGGCAGAGGCTTCAACCCACTGAGCCACCCAGGCGCCCACTTTTGGGGTTTTTATGACATTTTCCTCACACAGGTGTGATCAATTATTAACTCCTTTTCCCACTCTTCTAGCTTCTCAAGGAGGGTGGGGGATGGGGCAGAAAATTTCAAGCTTCGAATCATGGCTTTGTCTCTCCAGAACCCTCATCTGGGAGCCATCTGGAAGCCTACCCAGAACTGCCTCATAAAGAAAAGTCACTCCTGTCACCCATGGGTTACAAGAGTTTCAGGACCCCTGTGTCAGGAATCCAGTTCAAAGACCAAATATATAGCTCCTAATGCTCTTATCACTTGGGAAGTTACAAGGGTTTTAGGAGCTCTACGTACAGAACTAGGGGCAGAGATCAAGATACATATTTATTATAAGTCACAATATCACACGTGGCCATTTCAGATGAGATATTCCTTATATATTTGCCACATTTGCCAGCCATTGAGGGAAAAATCTTGTTAGAATGGTAGCTCCATTTTATTTTTAATTTTTAAGAAATATTTTATTTATTTATTTGACAGAGAGAGAGAGAAAGAGACAGCAAGAGAGGAAACACAAGCAGGGGGACAGAGAGAGAAAGATTGAGAGAGAGAAGCAGGCTTCCCGCTGAGCAGGGAGCCCAGTGTGTTGTTCCATTCCAGGATCCTGGAATCATGACCTGAGCCAAAGGCAGAGGTTTAATGACTGAGTCACCCAGGAGCCCTGGTAACTCCATTTTAGTTATTATGTTCTCTGTTGTGTAGCTTCTGAAATACTGAAAATCAATGTGTCAGTGCTTATCTTAACCTAAATGAACATGGTAACTCTTGTTTCAAATGTGAAGTAGTATCAATAGTAGTAATAACTTACACCCTGAGAGTTTATCTACCAGACACTGTGCTAAGCTCTTCATTGGTTTCACATATATAGCTCTCCCAACTGCCCGGTGATGAGATAGGTACTAATATTAGTATCTTGTCATCAAAAACGACATTGAGTTGCAAAGAGGCTAGTGAGTTATCCATGTGCATGCCACCATGTAAATGGCAGAATTCAAACCAGACAGCTGGCCTGCAGAGCCTATCCTCTTAGACACCTTGCTCCTGCATGAGTGCTCTATTCTTTCAGTATTCATGGTAGTTTATGCTCCGCAAAGTCACCAAGAACACTGAATTGGCAAGTTCTGAACCACTGCTAATAGAGGAAATCCAGATATCATAGCATTCTGGTCAACTGATCGCTATACATTGATCCTTGAACGTCATAGGAGTTAGGAGAGCTGACCCTCCACACAGCCGAAAATTCACATGTTATATTTGATTCCCCCTAACGTAACTGTGAACAGTCTACCATTGACTAGAAGCCTTACCAATAATAGTGATCGACACACATTTTGTATATGTATTATATGCTGTATTCTTACAATAAAGTAAGATAGCAAAAAGAAAATGTTATTAAGAAATGTTTATAGCAGCAATGGCCACGGTCGCCAAACTGTGGAAAGAACCAAGATGCCCTTCAATGGACGAATGAATAAGGAAGATATGGTCCATATACACTATGGAGTATTATGCCTCCATCAGAAAGGATGAATACCCAACTTTTGTAGCAACATGGACGGGACTGGAAGAGATTATGCTGAGTGAAATAAGTCAAGCAGAGAGAGTCAATTATCATATGGTTTCACTTATTTGTGGATCATAAGGAATAACACGGATGACATAGGGAAATGGAGTGGAGAAGGGAGTTGGGGGAAATTGGAAGGGGAGGTGAACCATGAGAGACTGTGGACTCTGAAATCATTCTGAGGGGTTTGAAGTGGTGGGGGGTGGGAGGTTGGGGGAACTGGGTGGTGGGTATTAGAGAGGGCACAGATTGCATGGAGCACTGGGTGCGGTGCAAAAATAATGAATACTGTTATACTGAAAATTAAAAAAAATAAAGAAGAAAGAAAATCATAAAGATGGGGCACCTGGGTGGCTCAGTCGGTTAAGCATCTGTTTTTGGCTTGGGTCATGATCCTGGAGTCCTGGGATTGAGCTCTTTGTCATCAGGGTCCCTGCTCAGCAGAAGTTTGCTTCTCCTTCTCTCTCTGCTGCTACTCGGGCGTTCTGCTTGGGGGGCTGTTTTAAACAGAAAACATCAAGAAAAACCATAAATATACAAAAACCTTGGCACTACATAGACTGCAGAGGGCACTTCTTTAAAATATGAGAGGTGAGGGGCGCCTGGGTGGCTCAGTCAGTTATATGTCTGCTTTTGTCTCAGGTCATGATCTCAGGGTCCTGGGATAAGAGCCCTGCATTAGGCTCCCTGCTCTGTGGGGTGTCTGCTTCTCTATCTTCTTCTGCCTGCCCCCTGCCACCCCCACCCCACACTCTCCTTCTTGCAAATAAAAATAAAACCTTAAAAAAATATGAGAGATTAAACAAGAAGGTACAGTATTACCTTGTTCAATCTCAGCTGAATATGTGCATTTCCAGTGAGTCAAATTTTCTGCCACTTTGTGTGTCCATGAATAACTGTGAAAGGTTTGGTGAATATCGATCTTGGCGTTACAAATAAATTTAAGCAAATAGGCAAATTCACAGATATAAATTTCATAATAAGGATCTCCTGTAATTGTTAAAAGTCTTGCATATTCTGCCCATTAACTGGATGGAGAGGTTGGAGGGAGAAGAAAAAATTTCGGAGGCAGGGACGCTTGGGTGGCTCAGCTGGTTAAGAATTTGACTCTTGATTTTGCCTCAGACTGTGATCTCAGGATTGTGAGATCAAGGCCTGCGTTGGGCTCACACTGAGCATGGAGCCTGCTTAAGAATCTCTTTCTCCCTCCTTCTCTGCCCCTCCCTCTCCCATCTCTCTATTCCCTCTTAAAAAAAAAAAAAAAAAAAAAGGATTACGGAGGTAGAGTTGCATGCTGGTTAAGGACTTGGTCTTGGAAACATTTAGATCTGTTTGCCACTTGTGACAGTAGACAAGTTAGTTAATCACAGTGTTTCGGTTTCTTCACCTGTAAAACTAGCAGGATAATGATAGTACCTATCTGTTGTGAGGATTAATGATATAATGCACATAAGCATGTAGAATAGTATTCAGTATTCAGTAATCATTATTCATTACTATAATTCAACCATATACACAGTATTACTAATAATACATGCAAACATAAATGTAAATTATGAGCAGCTATTGCATTAGTACCAGAAATATAAGGTATTCTTTTCCTGACATTAAATATTAAATATTAGACATTAAACATTAAATATATTAATATTTGAATATTTGAATGACCAAATCAATAGATCTTTCTGTATCTCAGCATATTTTTGATGAAAATGGGGATAATACTACTGACCCGCGAAGACAATTGTGAGGAATAAATGAGATTGTGTATGTGAAAGTATTTTCTAGTTTGTATTTATGTATGTATGTATGTATGTATGTATTTAATTTTTAAGACTGTATGTATTTATTTGACAGAGAAAGAGAACAAGCAGGGGAACAGCAGGCAGAGGGAGAGGGAGAAGCCGACTCCCCACTGAGCAGGGAGCCCGCCTGGGATCATGACCTGAGCCAAAGGCAGATACTCAACTGACTGAGCCACTCAGGTGCCCCACATTTTGTAGTTTTTAAAAAAGATGTATTTTAGAGAGGAAGAGAGCATGTGAGCAGGGGGAGGAGTAGAGGGAGAGGGAGAGACTCTTCAAGCAGATTCCCTGCTGAGTGAGGACCCCCCCTCCCAACCCAGGACTCCATCCCATGACTTTGAAATTAAGAATCAGAGGCTTAACTAACTGACCCATTGAGGTACCCTGCATTTTGTAATTTTCAATGTGCTATATATCAGTTAATACCATTATTGTTGCCATACAGAATGTTTATTGTTGGAATCAATAACTAACAACTTAGCTGCTTCACATATCACATTTTATTTTATTTTAAGATTTTATTTATTTATTTGAAGACAGATCACAAGTAGGCAGAGAGGCAGGCAGAGAGAGGAGGAAGCAGGCTCCCCACCGAGCAGAGAGCCCGACACAGGGCTCAATCCCAGGGCTCCGGGACCACAACCCGAGCCAAAGGCAGAGGCCCCAACCCACTGAGCCACCCAGGTGCCCCCACATATCACATTTTAAATGTGAGGTACATTTGGAAAATTCTGCAATGAATATGTACATTTTAATTTTTATTTATTTATTTGAATATGTACATTTTAAAAAAGATTTTTATTTATTTATTTGACAGAGAGAGACACAGTGAGAGAGGGAACACAAGCAGGGGGAGTGGGAGGGGGGAAGCAGGTTTCCCAGCCAGCAGGGGGCTGGATGGGGGGCTTGAGCCCAGGACCCTGGAATCATGATCTAAGCCAAAGGCAGCCAATTAATGACTGAGCCACCTAGGTGCCCCAAATATGTACATTTTAAATAATAATGAAATGTTATCATGAGTTTATCATCCAGTTTTTTCAAATTTTTCATCCTGTTTTTTTTTTTGTTGTTGTTTTTTAAAGATTTTATTTAATTATTTGACAGACAGAGATCACAAGAAGGCAGAGAGGCAGGCAGAGAGAGAGAGGGGGTTCCCCGCCGAGCACAGAGCCCAATGCAGGGCTCGATCCCAGGACCCTGGGATCATGACCTGAGCCGAAGGCGGAGGCTTTAACCCACTGAGCCACCCAGGCAACCCCCCTTCATCCTGTTTGAAAAGTAGAATGCTATCACTATCATTCAAGCACACTCCATGCCCACCTTAATCTTCCTCCCCACCCCCCACCGACCCCCAGTATCCACAATTGGGAATTTTGTATTTATCATTTCCCTTCATTTTGAAAATGGCTTTGCCACTGAAATATATTTCCCCAAACCATACAACTTTAGATTTGTTCATTTTTGAATATTGCCCAAATGGACAATCTATTTATTTCTTTTGTTAACTTACTTTTTTCTTTCTTCCCCAACCAACATTGTGTTTTTGTGATCTATCCTTTTTGCTGCACATCATGAGTAGTCCATTCATGTTCACTCTTTACACTGTCTTATTATACCAACCCAAGTTGATTTGTTCTAATGCTGGACATTTATTTCATAAATGGGTATAAATGGTAAACAATGTTGCAATAATATTCTTGTGCATTTTCCCTAAGAACATTCAGCCCGATTGTATGTTTGTATCTAGTGAACATATGCAGATGTTGCTTACTTTGGAGGAGTACTCCTGGTATGACCACATTCAACTTTACTAGAAACAGCCAAACTCCCACCAGTTCCATTGCCCCACATTCTTGGATGTGGACCAATTCAAAAAAATTTTGTGACTAGTTGTGTCATGAGGAATGTCTTCCAAAACTCTTCACTCAATAAGGAGATTACTCTGGAAATCAAGTATTTCCTTAGAAAATTATCTACAGAGTAACTATAGTAGGGACTAGAAATTGCTTCTGTTTGATTTACATTTGGTAAATGTAATTGGTGCAGTATGAGAGGACAGAGTTGGGAGGAAAATCAGATATATTTAGCTGTAGTGTCTGATCCTTTTCTTAATTACATCTCACACCTGCCACATGCCTCATGTTCTTGAGATGGCATGGAGATTCTCAAAGGATGAGTTATTGCTGCAAACCTCTCTGGGACCAAATTATTACCCACGTTTTGTAACTCTTAAAGCTTGAACACCTAGGAGGAAGCAGGTATATTTTCTTAATCAGAAAAAAGAATCCTATCAAGAGTTCTCATCTGGAACTTCAGGTCAGCATCATCAAGTGAGACATATCCTTTGTTTCTCAGGGTTGCAGGACCTGGTAGTTTTCTCCACAAATGCTAAGGTGGCTTTGATCTTAAATTCTGTAATTCTAGGACTTGCTTGGTATTTTTCCCCGCTTAGGCCTCTAGGTCACCATCATTCTAACTGTAGCTCTTGATTGAACACACCATGTGCCAGGCTGTCTTATGTATTGGGGATACAGAGTAAATCAATTGGACAAAGTCAGAATTCCTGACCTAAGAATTAGAGATTGCCAAATTCACATACTGGACCAGTTTAACCTGACCCAGTAGCTGCAGGACCACAATGGGAAGCACGGAGTAGGAAGAGACAGAATTAGGGCAATGACTGACTTTACTATGTAACTAAAACATCATGAAATCATTGTAAAACCAGTACAGTGTTTCTAACTTTTAAAAATGTTCATTTTTGAATTATACAACTAAATATGTGCTCATTGCAAAAATCAAAGGCAGACATTTTTTTAAAAGTAATTCAATTAACTAAATGCAGACATGTTTAAAGCAAAAGTGAAAATTCTTTCTCTACCTTTCCTTTTCCAAAGTGCATTTATCAAGAGGTGACTTCTATTAAATGTATTCTTTTCAGAGTTTTTCTATGTACATATAAGTATATGTGAAGTGTGTGTGTGTGAGTGAGAGAGAGAGAACGCATTGGGCATGCTCATTTTAAATTATACGTATAATTCGGCAGCTCACTTACATCACTCAGTAATTTACCAGGTTGTTTCTTCATTATTTACTTCACAATTTTTACCTCTTGGACTCCCATACTCTATTTTATTATGATGACATATTTAAGATAGGTGAATAAGTATATAAAAAATAGAATTTGCATCAGCTCTGTCAACTTGTGACTACTCACCTTTACTAAGGTTTTAATATTATGCTGTTTACTTCAGACACTTTTTTTTTTTAAAGATTTTTTTAATTTATTTAACAGAGAGAGAGAGATCACAAGTAGGCAGAGAGGCAGGAAGGGAAGCAGGCTCCCTGCTGAGCAGATAACCCAATGCGGGGCTAGATCCCAGGACCCTGGGATCATGACCTGAGCCGAAGGCAGAGGTTTTAACCCACTGAGCCACCCAGGTGCCCCTACTTCAGATACTTTTAAAAGATAAATACTCCTTCTTCCCCAAATCTTTTAGCTCTTTCTTTCTCCAGAGATAACCATTTTTCCCCTAATGGCTTTTATATTTTTATTACATATGTATGACTTCATAAATAACACGTAGTTTCATTTTCATGTATTGAAATTTTATATGCATAGTTCTTGATTTACTGTTATAAGTTAGTTATCACAACAGTAGCATAATGAAGTATATAATATGAAAAAGAGGGGCGCCTGGGTGGCTCAGTGGGTTAAAGCCTCTGCCTTTGGCTCAGGTCATGATCCCAGGGTCCTGGAATCGAGCCCCGCATCGGGCTCTCTGCTCAGAAGAGGAGCCTGCTTCCTCCTCTCCCTCTGCCTGCTTCTCTGCCTACTTGTGATCTCTATCTGTCAAATAAATGAATAAAATAAAAAAAAAAGAAAGAAAAAGAGTTTCCCTTTCTTTACCCTCTCCACTTACTAGAAATAACAGCCCCTGTTAAGCATCTTTGCTATAGTTTCATAATTATTTTATGCCTATCAAGTCTAGATTTTATTTATTTATTTATTATTTTAAAAAGTAAGCTCTAGACCCAACATGGGTCTTGAACTCATGATCTCAAGATCAAGAGTTATATGCTCTACTGACTGAAACAGCCAGGAAGCCCTTATATTTATTTTTTATAGATGACCTAATATTATACCTTTTTGGACCTTACAGTTTTTCACTTATTAACTTACCTTTTCATATCTGAGCATATAGACAAATTTCAATGTTTAATAGGTGCATAGTACTTCACTGATAGATGTACCATAACTTATTTATGTATGGAATGGATCAATTCCAGATTTGATGGACATTTAGATTATTTCCATATTCTAATTATAAAAATTCTTCTGTAAATAGCCCATATATTTCTGTGTACTTGTGAGGTTATCTTTATGGTTTATATTAAATGAAAAAAAATGATATGGATACAAAACTACACAAGTGTTCTATTTTTGTACCAGTATCTTGGGTGCTTCTTGTATTTAAATAGTGTGGTGGGGTGAAGAAAATGTTAATTTGTAAATCATGAAACATGAGTTTCCAATCCTGACTTCATAACCAACTGTGTCTTTGGACAAATGATTTAATAAGTCTCGGATTCAAGTCTGTCATATTAAAAGTGCAAGATTTCACCCACAAGGTCACTAGGGTCCATTCTAAGTAAGGAATATTTATAAACTGTGATTGAAATCTCATTACAATTCTTATCACTGCATTTGTAGCAACCCTAAGACTTAGGACAGTTATACTTTAACAAGTACAATTTCATGATAGATAATAGTACCCTGAACAAAGGTAAATCAGAATTGAAAACCCTGTGATAAATAGTTTTTTGTATGTGTGCAAAGAATAAAGAGCTGAAAAATACTTTACTGGTGGAAAAAGTCAGGAAAACTTGACCTTTATTTTCATGTTTAAAATATTTCTAAAAATAATCAAAATTTGAGTTGTATGAGGCCCCTGACATTTCTAACAAAGATGCTTTTGTTGAACTCGGTTAAATCACATATACTTGGAGAATCACACATAGGAGAAAATTAGCTTGATTTCTGGGACAGTTAATCTAATCTCCAGTCCAGAACTTTTGAATTGTGTAGCTGCTACCCCCTGCTGGTGGGCAGAGGTGAATTCCAGCCAAGATATTTAGCATTTTTTGGATTTATAAAGAACAAATTATGGCATTAAAGATGGACAGAAACAATCATTCATTTAATAGAAAAAAAAAGTATGGTGTTCTTACTACATTCCAAAAACTGTGATGGATACTGTGTAAATACAAACATGTTTCTTGCCTTTGTACCTATTAACAGATGAATGCAACGTGATAAGAATTAAAAACTAAGTATAAATAATGCTGTGGGAGTGTAGAGCTGGGTTTAGGGAAGTCGAGAAAGACTCCTCAGATAAACTGATATATAAATTACATCTGAAGACATTTTACCAGGGAATGAATGGGAAGGACATTTCAGTCTGTGCAAATATGTTCAACATGAACAAAGATGGTGTGTTTGGAAAATTACAGCAATGTGATTAAGCTAGAGAAGACACTGGGAGCAAGAAGAAGATGGTGTGAGAAAAGTGGCTCTATGTGAGCCTGAAAAGAAGGTTGGGGCAAGATTATTAAGAATCATCTAGCTAAGAAAATTAGACTTTATCGTACAGCCGGTAGAAAGTTTGTAAGATGACTTTCTTTCTTTCTTTTGTTGTTGGCTAATTGAATTTATTATTTTTTTCTTTTTCTTTTTTTCTATTAACATATAATGTATTATTTTACTTCAGGGGTACAGGTCTATGAGTCATCAGTCTTACATAATTCAGAGCACTTACCAGAGCACATACCCTCCCCAATGTCCATAACCCAGCCACCCTCTCCCTCCACACCCACCCAGCAACCCTTAGTTTGTTTCCTGAGTTTAAGAGTCTCTTCTGGTTTGTCTCCCTCCCGATCTTAGATTGTTTCATTTTTCCCCCCATGACCCCCTGCCCTATCTCTCAGATTTCTTATTATCAGAGAGATCAAATGATAATTGTCTTTCTCTGATTGACTTATTTCGCTTAGCATAATACCCTCTAGTTCCATCCATGTCATTGCAAATGGCAAGATTTTGGTTTTTTTTCATGGCTGCATAGTATTCCATACATTCCTCTACACACACACACACACACACACACACACACAGGAATACACTGAAAATTCTTCTTTATCCATTCATCTGTTGATGGGCATCTAGGTTCTTTCCATAGTTTGGCTGTTGTGGCCATTGCTGCTATAAGCATTCAGGCGCAGTGTCCTTTCAGATCACTACATTTGTATCTTTAGGGTAAATACCCAGTAGTGCAATTGCTGGGTTGTAGGGTAGCTCTATTTTCAACTTTTCGAGGAACCTTCATACTATTTTCCAGATTGGCTGCACCAGCTTACATTCCCACCAACAAGGTAGGAGGGTTCCCCTTTCTCTGCATCATTGCCAACACCTGTCATTTCCTGACTTCCTCATTTTAGCCATTCTGACTGGTGTGAGGTGGTAGTAAGATGACTCTTTGAAAAAGCAGAGTAAAATATACACAATAATCTTAGTATATGATCTAATTATCAGAAACATTCTTGGTCTTTCTTCATTACTTTTTCTTAACCTGTGGGTCAAGTAGGTCAAGATGTACTACTAGTATTGAAATCAGTTTTGTGGATTGAGAACAATAATATAAAATAGAACAGAAGAGAACACAATAAAAATTATAAACTGCCATCATGTTTAATAGAATTATCATTTTAGGAAAACTTTGTTTCTAGTACATATGTGTGCATTGGGTTCTAATATAAAATATGTTTCTACTGTGGGTAAATTTCACTCACATGTGAAATTTAAGAAACAAAACAAATGAACAAGGGGAAAAAAGAGAGAGAGAGAGGCAAACCCAGAAACAAAATCTGAACTATAGAGAATGAATGATGGTTACTAAGGGGTGTGTCTGTGTGTGTGCGCGCGCATGGGTGAAGTAGGTGATGGGGAGTAAAGAGTACACCTGCTGTGATGAGCACCAGGTGAGGTATGGAGATGTGGAATCACTATAACATACACCTGAAACTAATATTACACGGTATGTTAACTACACTGGAATTAGAAAAAAGTACCCAGTGAAGTCAAAGAGGAGGTATTATTTGAGCACATATGTGAATGCATCAAATTGACAAGCTAGAGGAAAATGTTCAAGATAGAAGGTTTAATGCATGTAAAGGTGTGAAGAATATGATGAACACGGACAATTTTGGAACCAGAAGTAGTTTAGGATTACTGAAATTTTAAGTGAAAGTTTATTGACTTTTTTAAAAATCATGGATCTTTTCCTATGGCCTTCTCATGGCCATATATTTTTTATATTTTATATATAAATATATCATATATAAATATATATTTAGGTACCAACATATATTTATATATGTTTATATAAAACATATGAATCTTGGGGCGCCTGGGTGGCTCAGAGGGTTAGGCCGCTGCCTTCGGCTCAGGTCATGATCCCAAGGTCCTGGGATCAAGCCCCGCATCAGGCTCTCTGCTCCATGGGGAGCCTGCTTCCTCCTCTCTCTCTGTCTGCCTCTCTGCCTACTATTTGTGATCTGTCTGTCAAATAAATAAATAAATCTTAAAAAAAAATATATGTATAAATCTTATATAACATTTATATTATAGATAATATATAATATATCAATATAAATAATACATATTACTATATCATATATAAATTTAAGTATAAATTACATATAATATATAAAATATATATACTATAAATATATATTTATATATAATTTTATTATATATTTAGATTTTATGTAAATAATATATAATAAATTAGATATAAACATAAATTAAATAAATAATAGATATATAATATGTATTATATAAATAATATATGTGTTATATATTATATATGTATTATATATTATGTATAACATAATATGTATTACATATATTATCTATTTTTAAGATTTTATTTATTTATTTATTTATTTGACAGAGAGAGAGAGACAGCAGGACAGGGAACAAAACACAAGCAGGGACAGTAGCAGGGACAGTAGGAGAGGGAAAGGGAGAAGCAAGCTTCCCCCTAAGTGGGGCGCCCCACGCCACTGGATCCCAGGACAATGGGATCATGACCTGAGCCAAAGGCAGACACTTAACCCACTGAGCCACCCAGGCATCCCATATTATATATATATTAATATATATTTTCTACTGATAGGTGTTCATGTTGTTTTGCATTACTCACTATTATAAACAATGCTGTAATAAATACTGTACCTACTTTATTGTGCACATAAGAATATCTCTAGGGTCACCTAGGTGGTTTAATTGGTTTAGAGTTTGACTCTTGATTTCTGCTCAGGTCAGGATCTCAGATGGTGAGCTGGAACCAGGTGTCTGGCTCCCTTCTCAGGGTGAAATTTGGTTGAGATTCTCTTTCCCTCTTTCTCTGTCCCTCCTTTCCCATGCTTGCCTGTGCTCTCTCTCTTTCTTCCTCTCTCAAAATAAATAAATAAAATCTAAAAAAATAAAAAGTCTCATACCTATTAGTGGTTTTACTAAATTTAAAGTTATATACAATATTTTGATCAACTCTGCTAAATTTCCCTTCAAAATGTTGTATCAACGTACATTCACGGTACTAGTGTATGAGAGTAGCTGGTTTCCCACATCCTTGCCAGGGATATATATCATAAGTCCTTTTGAGGGTGCCTGGGTGGCTCAGTCGGTTAAAGGGCTGTCTTCGGCTTGGGTCATGATCCCGGTTCTGGGATGGAGTCCCACATTGGGCTCCTGGCTCCACGGGGAGTCTGCTTCTCCCTCTGACCTTCTCCCCTCTCATGCTGTCTCTCACTCAAGGGATAAATACAATCTTTAAAAAATAAGTCTTTTTGAATTTTAAGATTATCACTTTGTCAGGTAGGCTATTATTAATGACAGGTTTTCAACCAGTCAGTATAATGAAGGGGCAAAGACCGCTACTATTTTAGACAGACTTGGTTTTGACACCTGCTATCCCTGCTAATTAAATCGGTTCAAAGTGATAGTGTTGTGGCAAGTTTACATGTGAAGAGTACAAAGAACATATTTATGGAAAGAGTTCAATAGGATTTATCATTACAATAGGATTTGGAGCAAATAGTGAGCATTAAGTAATAGCTCATTAGTTTTTGCTAATTTATCAGTAATTGAGTTGGTCCCATTTAAGAGTTTGAGGTTATTTTCCAAAAAGATAACCAGAATGTACACTGAAAGTGTGGCAAACTATTTCAACAGGTGTTGTTCCGTGAAATCCGAGATTAAACGGTGCTGTTAGGCAACTAATCAGGCTGGGCATTTTTAACATTTAGACGCCGGAGGATTAAAAATCCACCATGACTATGAGTCATGTATTTACTGACTTGGGATTACCAACAGGTAATTACCCTTTTTCTGCCGGGAAACTGGTTAAAAAGTGGTTCTCGTCAGAAAAAAATTCTCCCAGTTTTCAACATGGTCCTCTTCCTCCCCAAGTACTGCAGGACCCTTCCAGCCCCAAGATGGCGCTTTCCCTAATCACCTTTGGGAATCGAGATTTCCATAACGTGGGTCACGCACTGGAAAGGCCGTTTTGCCATTACCCAAGATGGCGAACTGCGCAGCTTCACGGTTTCCAGGTTTCAATATGGCTTCCCCAGCCGGTACCTCCGGAGGTTAATCTCAGGAACCCAACTAAAATCGCGCGGAAGCAGCGTACGCGGAAGTTGCGCACAGCCCACCTCCCTCGCCCCCAACAGTCCGCCCCCATTCCATACGCCCCGCCCCCGGTGGCGCGGAGTGCAGAGCCAAGATGGCGGCCGAGTTGGAGTACGAGTCTGTTCTGTGTGTGAAGCCCGACGTTAGCGTCTACCGGATTCCTCCCCGGGCCTCCAACCGCGGTTACAGGTATTAACCCCGAGGCACTGCAGCACACGCATACCGGGTCGGGGATGACAGTTTCTTCCTCAGGTAGCACGCTGCACGTCCCTTGCCACTGCCACCTCTGGGTTGTCACCTTGTTAGCCTGCTCACCTGGGTTGTTATGGCCCAGCCCTCCTGTTCTTTCCCCACTGTGGAATGCCATCCTGGTTTCCTCCGCTTTTAGAAAAATTACCGTCTGCATCTTCACACCCCTCCTCCCTTGGGCCCCTCTGGGTTACCCATCTGCTCCACATCATCCACATCCAATCGTCCCTGCTCCATTGCCAGTCATCTTTAGTTCTTTCCTGCGTCCTTCAGTTTGTCACCCTTGTCGAAACCCCCTCCCGTCCTCCCTCATACCCATTACCAGTACCCGGTACGCTTTTGTGGATAGTCATTGTTGGCCATTCTGTAGGTGATACAGTTTATCTTCTGTGCTGTTGTCAGTCTTGCTACCAAATACCATCCACCATTCGGTTTTCCTTTTCAGTTCTTTGGCTAGTGGGCAAAGGTTAGGATTATAGGTTTTCCATTGGTTGTCCATTCTGTTTCTTTTCAGTACGTTTTCTTGATGATTACATAGTATTTTCTATTTTCCTACACCCCCCCCCCCTTTTCCTCTGCCATAGCTTTTTCTCTCCAGAGTTAATGGAGCATTTTCTCTGTAGTGCTAACTAACCACCTTGTAATCCGATAACAGGTTCTGAGGATGCTGTAGGAAGTCATGAGGTCATGCAGTGGAAAGAGTTAACATGTTAACTGGATTACATGCTAAGAAATATGAGTATGACCTCTGACAACTTAACAGCTGTATGATTTGAGATAAATCTCTTAGCTTTTCCAAGCTTTAGTTTTCTCATCTGTGAAATAGGGAAAAAAAGTTAATGATAATAAAATCTGCTCTGGTTATGTACCTCACAGAAGTTTTTGGAGGGTTAAATGAAATAATACAATGTGAAAGAATATAGGAAACAGTAAAGCAGCATGTAAATAGATAGGATGCTGTTCTTATTGTTCTCTGATCCACATCACCATCATGATTTTTCTCTTGGCATTTATTATTACTTTGACTGTTGTGCTCCTCCTCTTCCCTTTATTTTGCCTCTTTACCGGAGAGGCATTCATCATCAGTTCATCATCACTCAGTATCTTTGTGCTTGCTGACCTGTGCATTAGACCCTGTGGGTTGTACCTTTTGGCAAAGAGGTAGTCCTAATTCCAGTCTTTCAATCAGACTCCAAATTGACCATAATAGGAATCTACATGCTTTCTTTTTTTTTTAAATTTTTTTTATATTTATTTATTTATTTTTTAAGATTTTATTTATTTATTTGACAGAGAGAGAGATCACAAGTAGGCAGAGAGGCAGGCAGAGAGAGAGAGAGAAGCAGGCTCCCTGCTGAGCAGAGAGCCCGATGCGGGGCTCGATCCCAGGACACTGAGATCATGACCTGAGCCGAAGGCAGCGGCTTAATCCACTGAGCCACCCAGGCGCCCCTCTACATGCTTTCTGATGGTAGTTACAGGTAGTAATATGTGTGACTCAGCTGAGGGATATCTTCTTTGGGAAGCTCCCCTTTACCTTTTCATTCTGGCTTTAGTATGTTTTCTGCATGCTTCCACAACACCTATGCTTATCTCTGTCATAGTGGGTGCTCTTACTTCTGTATTGTAATTGATTGCTCGATCTGTTTTGCCAGACTAGCTATGAACAACTTTTTTCTTTTCTAACTTCTTTTCTAATTTTATAGTACCAGGGTCTACCATAGTGTCTGGCACATGGTGGGCACTCTAAATGTGGAAGAAATTAGTAGGTTATACTTAATCGCATAAGTTGGCATTGATTGAACTGCTAAATAAGGTGGAATAGCCCAACTTAATAGTTAAGACTTCCTGGAGGATAGGATATACCATAAAGTGGGCTTCTCTTCTTTTTCTTCTGCTTTATGATTTTTTAAAGACCTTCCTTCTTTCACCCATCTGCATTCTCTACCTTCACTTCCTAGTTTATCCAGAGCCTTTTATCCTTATGTCCGTTAACAGCAGTGAGGCATCAAAACAGTTTCTTAGTTTTCCTCTTTTACTTGTTATCTATGTTTTCCTGCTTATTATTGACATTTGTAATCCTCCAAAAGGTATTTTATCATTATTCACTCTTACTATAATGAATGAAGAGAGCTGCACTAAGTTTGCATCGAGATTCCCATTTATTTGCTTTTGGCAAGACACTTAACTCTCTCTCTCTCTCTCTCTCTCTCTCTTTTTTTTTTTTTTTTTTAATTTTACTTGTTTTAGAGAGAGAGAACAAGAGAGCACACAAGGAGTGCCTGGTTGGCTCAGTCGTTGAGTATCTGCCTTCCACTCAGGTCATGATCCCAGGGTCCTAGGATTGAGCCCCTCATTGCAATACATCGGGCTCCCTGCTCAGTGGGAGGCCTGCTTCTCTCTCTCCCTCTTCCTCGTGTTCCCTCTGTAGCTGTCTCTCTCTGTTGAATAAATAAATAAAATCTTTAAAAAAAAAAAAAAGAGTGTACAAGCATGGGGAGCAGCAGAGGGAGAGGCAGAGGCAGACTCCCCACTGAGCAGGGAGCCTGACATGGGGCTTGATCCTAGGATTCTGGGATCATGACCTGAGCCAAAGGCAGACGCTTAACTGACTGAGCCAACCCAGGCGCCCGACACTTAACTCTTTTGAACTGTGGTTTCCTCATTTGTAAAAATGGATATACTACTTATACCTTGCAGTATCCTCTCAATTTTCGTAAGAGTGAGCATAATGCCTGGCATGTAATAGATGCTTGATAAACATTACTTTTATGTCTTTTTCTCTGCCTAATCTTGTTTACAGAACACATTTTCCATTATAAGCATGACTTCTTTAGGCTGCCATTAAAGGAAAAACTGGGCTTTTTAGGAGGCAGGAGTCACTTGGTTTGTGTGACTAAGATCACCTAGAGTGAGCTGTTGCTTCTCAGGCTTTCACTGATAGTTTTAGTCTATGAGAAACTTATAAATGATGAAGAAATAGTATCCCAACTTATAAAAATTTTTATATTTATCACTACCCTCCTCCTCAGCTAAATCAATAGTAAGCTTAATAGTCTGTTTTAAGGTAATAAGAAGAACGCTGGACTTTGAAGTTAGGCATTATATACTTACTGTGTTACTGTTCTTCACCTAGAGAGACAGAGATAATAGGCTTTTCATGCCTGTTCCATATGATTGCTGTAAGGATTTATTACCGAGGAGAATGAAAGTATTTGAAGTCAGTTCAGAAGACCAGTGAAACCAAGAGTTCCTCAGGCTGGGTCTTGGGAGTGGGAAAGGAACTAAGGCTCAGGGCTGAAGGAGACTGCTGCTGGGGATATCCATTCACTTATTGAAAATTTGTTGAATATTGGCCACTAGACACGCAAGATAAATAAGACAAGGAACTTGTCCCAAGAAACACATCTGGTAGGCATGTTCTGATATATTCAGTATACTGTGTTTAGCTCATAGAGGCATGATAGAAGAAGTAATGACTATATTAAAAAAAATTAAAATACAGGGACCTTTAGAGCATTGCATTCTGGATCAGATTGAAGTACTTGAGCCTGTCTTTCCTAAACTCCAGACTCATATTCAAATGCCTTCTCTGTATCTTTGCTTGAAAATCTGTTTGCTATCTTTAAACAATTTTTTTTTTTAAGATTTTATTTATTTATTTGACAGAGAGAAACCACAAGTAGACAGAGAGGCAGGCAGAGAGAGAGAGAGGGAAGCAGGCTCCCTGCTGAGCAGAGAGCCCCATGCGGGACTCGATCCCAGGACCCTGAGATCATGACCTGAGCCGAAGGCAGCGGCTTAACCCACTGAGCCACCCAGGCGCCCCTACTATCTTAAACTCTACATATTCAAAACTGAACTCCTGATCTTTCTTCCCAGACGTTGCTCTACCTGTAGTCTATCTCCGTTATTGGCAGCTCCGTTGCTCAGGCTAAAATCTTTAGAGTCATCCTTGCCTTTTCTCTTTCCTTCTACCTCACATTAAATCCATTAGAAAATCCTTCTTCTTTGCTTTAAATATATCCAAAATGTAGCCACTTCTGCTGCCCCATCTTCCTAGTCACCATTATGACTCCTAGATTACTGCAGTACTCTCTTAACTAATCCCCATGCTTCGTCACTTACGTTGCTTCTACACACAACAGACAAAGTAATCCTTTTAAAATAAAAGGAAGATTGGGGTGCCTAGATGGCTCAGTAGGTTAAGCATCTAACTCTTGATTTTGGCTCCGGTTTGTGGTCATCTCAGGGTCATGAGATTGCGCCATGTGTCTGGCTCCACATTTCAGCGGGAAGTCTCTGCTTGAGATTTTTCTTCTTCCCTTCACCTCTCTCTCAAGTAAGTTAAGTCTTTTAAAAAAACAGCTACTTTCTTAAAACAAATAAAATAAAAGGAAGATCATGATCATGTATCACCTCTGCTTAAAACCTGTAATGGCTTCTTCACTCAGAGTGAATGCCAAAGTTCTTACAAGGCCTATAAAATTTGGCCCTCTGTTACCTCTCCCACTTCATCTCTTAATTTATTTTTTTCTTACTGTAGCAGCTTCCTTTTTTTGAGGGCAGACATTCCAGACACACTCCCATCTCAGCACCTGTTGACTAATTGTTCTAGTCCAGGAATTGCCCCCTTCCTCCAATATCTGCATGGGTAACTTTCTTGCTTCCTTCACATTTTTGCTCACTTTTCGCTTTGTTAATAAGGTCTCCCCAACTACCTTCTTGAATGTTACAACCTGTTTATTCTCCCACTACCCTCCCAGTTTCCCTTTTCTGCCTCTGCATTTTCTTTTTTACTGTAGCACTTACCATCTTCTGAGATACTATTTATATTGCTTATTTTTTATGTTTTCTTTTATTACTTGTTTTCTGTTACATTGTAAACATCATGAGGGTAGAAGTCTTTGTTTTGTTCATTCAGTGTTGTATCCCAAGTGCTCAGAATAGTGCCTGTGACTTAATAGACACTCTGTAAATATTGGTTGAATTCAGTGAAAGATGATGATACATTTAGGGATTTGGGAAGGGTTCTATTACCAATATGATTTATTTAGTAGACTTTGTTGTTACCTGATTGGTAAAATACTGTTAAATAAATTATTATCTGCAGTAGGGAAATGGTATTATTATGAGAATTTTAAAAAATTGCTTGTATTTGTACTTTATATGTTTTATTGATGCTTATTGGATAATCCTTACATAGTAAGGACTTGTTTGCTGTGGGCTATATGTATAATGAGACATATATGTAGAGGGGTCATGAGTTATTCTTATTGATTATTTAATAGGTAGAAAGAATAAGCTCAGGACAGCAAAATAGAGCGGTGACAAATGATTTGTGTAGGTTTTTAGTAATTAAAGACATGGACCTGAGACTTCCTATTTTCCTATTCTAGGGCATCTGACTGGAAATTAGACCAGCCTGATTGGACTGGTCGCCTCCGAATCACTTCAAAAGGGAAGATCGCTTACATCAAACTTGAGGATAAAGTTTCAGGTAATCTGTGCTGGTGACTCTCTGACGTATTAAGAGTATTGGTTTGCTGCATTTATAAGTACATTTAAGTTAGGGATTGGAATGGAAATATTTGTTAACTGGAGTTTTAGATTTTTGCTTCCTTTGCCCAAAGAAGTCTTTTTCTTACCTGTCAGGGGAGCTCTTTGCTCAGGCACCAGTAGAACAATATCCTGGTATTGCTGTGGAGACAGTGACAGATTCCAGCCGCTACTTTGTAATCCGGATCCAGGATGGTACTGGTAAGGAATCTGGTATTTTGAATGGGATGATAGTAGGAAAATAGGTAATGCACTTCAATGAAAGTGTGTCCTAATTGCATTTATCTCTCTTTAGTTTACTAAATTTGTCCTCTCCTTTCTTCATAGTTAACTCTAGTTGCTAAAAGCAAGGACAAGGATTAGCATGTTATTAGTAATAGATATGAACACAAGTTCAGGACACTGTGATTTATAGGTAGACGTAAATCAATCAAAGTGTCTAACTAACCAAAGAATTAACATATATTGCCCATTCACTCATTGTTTGTGGTGGGTTTTGGTGGGACTTTCTTAAATCATCTATGTTAGGGCAGTCATTCTCTATCTTTTCTCTGTAGTCTCTATCAGAGGTTGTCCTAACGTTTTGTTAGGATGCAGTTAGATTTTGTTCTCAACTGTGGTTACTTAATTCTGCTGATGTATTGTGAAAGCAGCCGTATAATGTGTAAACAAATTGGTGTAGCTGTGTTCAAGTAAAAATGTTACTTATAAAGACAAGTGATGGCAGCATTTGGCCCTTGGGCTATATGTAAATTGTGGACCCCTGGGCTGTGAGAAAGTGTTTCATGTTCCGGACTTTTCACTGGGTGGAATTTTCCCCAAGGGGTACTTCCTATTGAGAATATTCCTGTCTTTTTTACAGGGCGTAGTGCTTTCATTGGCATTGGGTTCACAGATCGGGGTGATGCCTTTGACTTTAATGTCTCCTTGCAAGATCACTTCAAGTGAGTGAAATTTGACCTTTAGTTACCTGGTTAAAAGGTTTTGGATGTGCTCCTTTTCAGTTGAATGGACACTCTTTTACCTTCTGATTTCTGTTTTTGGTAAACTAGTGCATTATGAATTGGAATCTTTCCATTTGCTTACATTATCTTTGTATTTGCTCTATCCTTTCCTTAAAACCTGGAACATGTTTTTGGTCCCTTGTACGGTATTTTGAGATGCTTTTGCTTATGTCTCTGGGGACTTGTGCTTTTAAGTGGCTAAGGGAGGCATATAATAATAGCAGGACTGTATGGGAGATAGTGGGGAGTTGTGGGGCAGTTTTGTTACTTTGTGTAGCTGACATGTTTTATGTCTGTTTCAACATTTCTTCCTCCTGCCTGGTTTTGGCACAGCTGTGGTGGGTAGCATCATGCACACCATCTCCTCCCTACTTCAAGGGCAGGCGTAGGCACAACTCTGCTCTTCTGCCTCAGAACTCTGAAACTGTGGAAGTCCACTCACTTGGCACAGGAATGCAGCCTGGAAGGACTGAGGAATTAACACTCCCTCAGGGGCAGCGCTCAACCATGGAGGATGGGAATTGGCAGCTAAATGCTGTCCTTGGAGGGACAAGTTAAACATGTATTCTGTGTGGCTCCTCAGTGCCACTGAACGCTGTTGCCCTCTTTCATGGCTTTTCTTCCTTTCTTTCTTCATTCTTCATATTCCCTCACTCTGCTTTCTAGAATCCTGTCTCCTATAAGTTAGTTACACTCAGGTTTGTGTGCCAGACTCTCAGGTAATCTCAGATTAACATAATTTACTCTTTTAGGTGGGTAAAGCAGGAATCTGAGATATCCAAAGAATCTCAGGACATGGATAATCGTCCCAAGTTGGATCTGGGCTTCAAGGAAGGACAGACCATCAAATTGAGTATTGGGGTGAGTATGCTTTCTTTCCCCTACTCCCTGTATTTTTGTAGTAAGCTTGTGACTTTTTCTTCTCTGTTTTCTCTATGTAGAACATTACAACTAAGAAAGGAGGTGCTTCTAAGCCCAAGACTACAGGGGCTGGGGGCCTAAGCTTGCTCCCACCCCCACCTGGAGGCAAAGTCACTATTCCCCCACCGTCCTCCGTTGCCATCAGCAATCATGTCACTCCACCACCCATTCCAAAATCTAACCATGGAGGTAGTGATGCAGGTAAATCTCTTCATAACTTTGAGAAATCATCATATCTTAGGTTTTGATTGGGTAGCATCTGTTTGTCAAGGAGTATCTTGATGTTTTTGCTGTTAAATGGCACTTGGTACTGACACGGTGATTCTGGCAGCCTCTAATAAGGAATTAAAGCTTTTCCAGTGAACCGAGAGTCATGATATTTGGCAGGTTCTTTGTTGGAAAATGAGTAGATTTAGTGACTGTTTTCTTCATTATACCTTGGTGAGATGCTAGTAGGTCTGAGAGTCAGATGGAGTAAGATTTTGGTCATAGCTCTGCTATTTTATATCTGAATGTGTTTAGTAACATTATTTACATTTTTGAGTCTCAGTATTCTTTTTTGCTTCTTAAAGATTTTATTTGAGGGGTGCTTGGGTGGCTCAGTTGGTTAAGCATCTGCCTTCAGCTTGGGTCATGATCCCAGGTACTGGGATTGAGCCCTGCATCTGGCTCTCTGCTCAGCAGGGAGCCTGTGTCTCCCTCTCCCTTTGCCTCCTGCTCCCCCGACTTGGTGCTTGTGTGCTCTCTTCTCTCTCTGTGTCAAATAAATAAATCTTAAAAAAAAAAAAAAAATCCTATTTGAGAGAGAAAGTGTAGATGGGGGGAAAGGGCAGAGTAAGAGGGAGAAGCAGACTTCCTGTTGAGCAGGGAGCCCAGTGTAGGGCTCAGTCCCAGCACCCCGGGATCATGACATGAGCTGAAACCAGATGCTTAACTGACTGAGCTACCCAGGCATCCCGTCTCAATATCCTTAACTGCAAAAGGGAGATTTAGAATTACCCAAGGATTATAAAGGAGAAATGATGTGACACCACCTAGCATAGTTCTTTGAAAATTGCAGCCATTCAGTAAATGTTATTTTTTAATCTTTCGTTTCTTCCCAAAGGCATTTGGGAGAAAATTAGACAGCATCTGGGTGTATGAATACATTTTCACTCTTCCGTATTATCTGAGGGGAAAAAGAGTATATGGAGTTTTTCCATTTCAAGAATGGGAACATTAGGGGCGCCTGGGTAGCTCAGTGGGTTAAGCCTCTGCCTTCGGCTCAGATCATGATCTCAGGGTCCTGGGATTGAGCCCCACATCAGGCTCTCTGCTCAGTGGGGGAGCCTGCTTCCCCCCACCCCCCCGCCTACTTGTGATCTCTCTCAAATAAATAAATAAAAATCTTTAAAAATAAATAAATAAATAAGTAAATGTCAACCCTTCTCCAAAAAAAGAATAGGAACATTAGAACTCGGGAAGCAATTTTCCAAAGATTAGAGAAGCAGGTATTAGAATCTGTAGTTTTAACTTATTGAATTACAGGATGTAGAGCATTCATATCATTGATTGCTAAGAGTAAGCTTCTTTTGAAATTTTGACGTAAAAATGGTTATAACCTACATCTTTTCATAAGTGTCTCCAGAAGGCACTGGGTATAATGTCTAAAGTTTACTTTAAATTTTTTTGAATTATGCTATTTATTTTAAGATAATCATAGGTTCACATGCAGTTATAAAAAATAACACAAAGAAATCCTGTGTACCCTTTACTCAGTTCCCCTAAATGGTAACATTTGCAAAATCAAAGTCAGATACCACCAGGAAGTTGACATTGATACCATCTACTGATCTTATTTAGATTTCATCAGATTTACGTGTTCTCATTTGTGTGTATATGTGTGTTTTTAGTTCAACGCACTTTTATTTTGGGTAGGTTCCTGGATCCATCACCATGGTTAGGATACAGACAAGCTCCATCAGGACAAGGATCCCTCATGTCATCTGTTTATAACTGCATCTGCCTCCTGTGTCCTGCCTCACACCCCCTCACTAACCCTAGGCAATCACTAATTTCTTTTCTCTCTCTATAATTTTGTCACTTCTGTGAATGTTATGTAAGTGGAGTCATAGAGGACATAACTTTTGGGGATTGGCTTTTTCCACTCAGTATACTTCCCTTGAGATTCATCCAAGTTGTGTCTGTCAGTAGTTTCTCTGTTGTTGGGTAGTAGTTCATGGTATGGAAGTACTACAGTATGTTTAACCTTCACCCATGGAAAGACATCTGGGTTGTCTTCTGTTTTTGACTATTACAGATTAAGCTGCAGTGAACATTTGTGTGTAGATTTGTGTGAGCATAAGTTTTTATTACTAAGATTTTTATTATGTTTTCCCTTTTCTTTCTCTTCTCTTTACTGTGTATTCAGATATCCTTTTAGATTTGGATTCTCCTGCTCCTGTCACGACACCAGCATCAGCTCCAGTTTCTGCAAACAATGACCTGTGGGGAGACTTTAGCACTGCATCCAGGTATGAACCTCATGAAACCACCATACTCTCAGTCAGAGGATATGTTACAGTTAAACGAAGTCTTGATCTGGGAAAGCAGGGCATTTGCAGGTCATAGAGTCTTCGGCAGGAATTCTAGGTAAAGTAGTAGGGAAGTGTGGGGGTTGGTGGGGTAAGAGAGTTGTAGGATGATGTTTGATGTGGGATATCTCAAGACTTGATAAGTAGAATTTCTGCGAGGTGTAGTTTCAGAAAGTCTGGGCAGCAGTTTCTTGGAAGCTATTACATGAAGAATGGAGTAGCTATCCTAATTCCTTTGGCTTTCTCTCTCTTCTCCTGTCTTACAGCTCTGTTCCAAACCAGGCACCACAGCCATCCAACTGGGTCCAGTTCTGAATAGCATTGGCAGGACATTAAGGACAGACTTGAAGAAAAAAAAAATGAACTTGAGGGCACCAATCTGTGAGGGAAGCTAGGAACTCCTACTGTCCCCAGAATCAAAATTACTGGACAATCTTTTTCATAGCTTCTCCATTGCTGGTTTATGTCACTCCCTATGTTGTTACTTGCTGTACAGCCAAGAAAGTATCCCTTATCTCCTGTTCACTATTAAGGCAGGGGAATAATGGGTCTCACCATACTTGTGGCTGATTATGCAGGGCTCAGAAGGCCAGGTCTCTTTGCGGAGGGGGGACAAAATCTACCATCTGTAAAATTTTTCTCCCATCTTTTCAATTCTTCCTTCTTTCCGAATCATCTCATGACCCTGTGTGCCCTATTTAGCAATTTCAGGAGAGACAGAAACTTTGAAATTTCCTTTTCCATTAACCTAAGACCCTAACAGTAGACTGACTGACCTCAGTGTTTACAAATTGAGTTTTGATAGGGATAGGTGTGAAGGAAGAACTGTTTGTGAGTCAGTGTTATATATGCTCCTTCAGGCTTATTCTGTTCAGTGAACACCCAGTGCCAGGTGCAGCTCCGTCACCCTCTCATGTGTTTACATGTTTCTTCCTATGCTCAGAGGGTCTCGCTGGTGGCACTTTCACTGTTCTTTGTTTGCTGAATAGTGCAACATCTTTGATCAGTGGGTGTCTCTTGGATGAGGGAGGTTCAAGGGGCCATGTTTCCCAAGTTACGTTGTAGAGAAGCGTTTACTTTCTTGCAGCTCCATCTAGTTGCTGCATTTGAAGTGTGGCATTACTTTGTATTTGCCCCATTATTTGACCTGAAGTTGAAGGGTTTAGAGTTTTTAACCGGATATGTAGAGCAGAGGGGTTGAAAGCATGTAGCTCTCTTTCAGGACCCATATTGCCTTGCTGCCTGGGTATCTGGCCCCTTCCCATAAACATTTATTTTTCAGTCCATCTAGCTCTTCCGTAGAAAGCTGCTATTACCTACATCACCATCTATGAAGGAAGTCAGAGAGTCCACGGCGCAGGCTGTGATAGGTTTGCCCGAGTGATGGCCTTGATAAACCTGGGGTATCTCAGAAGCAAGTTACTCTCCCTCCACTTTCCCTTCCCTCTACCCCACCATTCCTTTTATGATGCTGTGAAGAGAGTTCCCTTTCTTGGATGAACGGGCACTATCTATTTTGTTAACCGGCAGTTTTGAGGATGAAATGGGAGGATGTCATTTCTTCCCTTAGCACTTCTTTGGATGTGTACACTCTGGCCGAAGGGAGTCTTATATTTAGTTTCAAAATATATTCTCTCTCCTGCATTTCCTTCCTGACTCTTTTTAGCTTTGGGTCCATTTTTTTTCATTGCCTCCCGTTCCAGGCAGCTCTATTCTTACAGAGCCATGGCAGGACATTTTAAAATTCCAATAGAAAACACTAAATGGGAAGTTATATAGAATCACTAGTGACTAACTGCTGGGAACCTATTTTCTCAATCTTCCTCCATGTTGTGTTCTTTGTATTCTCAAGATGATAATATATTATGTATTTGAATTGCTGAAAAATTGAAAAATGAAATTTAAAATATATGTATATAAAGCATATGCTGTATTGGTGCAATAATGGTAATTAAAAGTGTGGAAAAAGGTAGTGTCTCCTTTATCTTTTAATTTGTCTATTTCAGTGCCTTTTTAATTTAACTGACCCAGTATAAATGGGCCAGTAGGTAATAAACAGATATTTTATATCTATTACTCTTTTCAAGAGGTAGATTCAGGTTAAGTTCTGCCTTTTTAAATTCAGGTTAGACTTCTGCCCTAATGGTTCAAAACCCACAGAGCACTCCTTGTAGAGATCATATGAATTATTTGCTGGAATAGTTCATTTCCTTTGCTTCAGATTATCATCATGGTCTAGGCCACCTCTCACATCGGAGAACCATAAGCAGCATAAATGAAGGGGAATCAGTGTATGAGATGGAACCAAAGTCAAGGCCATAGACGGGAAGTCAGAAGGAATTTGGGAGTTCTCATTCAGTGATTCTCACAGAAGGTGAATCAAAATGACATATGTGTTTGCTTTTTTTTTTTTTTTAAATAAAGTAACATGCTTCTCCCTCCAGAGGTTCTGCTGCAGCTCCTCCATTTGCTTTCCTAGAGTAGATCCTGGATGGCTCTCCTAACCATGGCCTTTCTTAGCATTACTTGAGGTGGTGAGGCACTGTCATTGATAGAAGTGTATCCTAAATCTCAGGTTTTATTTGGGGAAAAATGTGGACAATTAGTGTTTTTTTTTTGTTTGTTTGTTTTTGTTTTTTTTTTTAGCTTATTCCCTTCAGTTATACATTTGTATCTACCTTCACAGTTGTATGAACTTTTATTACTCCACTTCCTCCATTCTGATGACCTTCTAGGCTGTTGGCTTGCCTCTAGCTTTCTTTTCCTCCAGCTCCAGTTCAACTTACCTGTTACCACCAGAATCATCTTCCTCCCTGAGCCCTGCTGATGCCCTTTCTTCCCCAGCTCATTGTCTTTAATGATTTTCCTTTGTGTATGGAATAAAGTCCATAGTACCATTTCATCCTCAACTCTGTTTTCCCTTCCACCCCTAGTATGCTCCTGGAACTAGGGGACTGGTCATTCTTCAGATGCCATTAGCAAGCACCATGAGCACTGAACGCTTGCTAAAATTCCCTCCGCCTAGAATACCTTTCTGTCTGTTGAAATCCTTTGCATTTCATAAAGCTCATGTAAATGCTACTTCATGAAATGTCACCTATCCTCCCAGTCTGAAAAATGATCTCCCTTGCTTTGTTTGGGTTGCTGTTGAAATTCGTACTGGTTTGTAAACTCTTTGAATACAATGACCATGTCTTCATTTTTAAATGCTTTACCGTACTTCCCATATACCTTTTTATGTAGTTGATACTCATTAAATACTTGTTAAATTAACAGTGATTTCAGTGAAGAAGGACTAGAAATCCGTAAATTGGGGGTTTTACTTCTTTTACTTATTCTCAGGGTTGTTCTGTGCTACACGACATAAGTATTTCTTCTCGCTTTGTCATAGTTGGAGAAAATCTCATTTATGTACTCCAGAGTCCGCCAGTATTAGGAATCGGAAAACAGTGATGAAGAAAAATTTTACTTTGGTACTTTGCCTATGACCTGAGAGAAGAAAAACAATACTGTAAAGCACAGCTGTGGGTAGGTTTGGTATCTTACTGTCTCATTTTGATTATTATAATTGTCTAAGATTACATTGCACTTTGGCTATGTTTTAGTTATTTTCTAGCTTCTAAAAAATCCATTTCTGTTATTGCCTCTTAACTGTACATGAAGGGAATACATAAGGTTTGTGACTAGGGGACTCCTATTCAGGAGCTCCCCATCAATCACATATTCTTTAGAGAAGGAAAGGGCAAATGAAGAGCTTTATCTTTACTTCCAGGTCCCTTAAGCCTGGAGGATATATGTAGCCTTATGATTGTTTTCACAGAAATTTTATGGCTTAACATTTATTTCAGATTTTGCAATAGTTATTTTCAGGCCCCTTTTGAAAGATAAGGTACAAGGGTAGTAGGTTTTTTAAAAAGCTCTGCTATAGGGATGCCTGGGTGGCTCAGTTGTTAAGTGTCTGCCTTTGGTTCAGGTCATGATCTCATGTGAGATCGAGCCCCACGTGGAGCTCCTTGATCAGTGGGGAGCCTGCTTCTCACTCTCCCGCTCCGCCAGCTTGTGTTCCCTCTCTTGCTGTGTTTCTTTCTGTCAAATTAAAAAAAAAAAAAACAAAAAAACAAAACTTAAAAAAAAAAAAAAAAAAAAGCTCTGCTGTATTTGAATTGCCTATTTTGGAGCCGGGAGTTAAATAATTGTCCGTGGTGACCTCATTCTGCCTTACCAGTCTGAGGACAGTGTCATCCCCTCAATTAAATACAATAATGCATTAAAACCCATTGTGGATTACTTGCTTTTTATTTTTATTTTTTATTTTATTTTTTTAATTTTTTTAAAGATTTTATTTATTTATTTGACAGAGAGAGATCACAGTAGGACAGAGGAAGGGAAGAGATCACAGAGAGAGAGGAAGGGAAGCAGGCCCCCTGCTGAGCAGAGAGCCCTGATGCGGGACTTGATCCTAGGGCCCTGAGATCATGACCTGAGCCGAAGGCAGCGGCTTAACCCACCGAGCCACCCAGGCGCCCCAGGATTACTTGCTTTTTAATACTTTCCTTTTTCTTATATGTGCTCTACCACAGAACCTGTAATAGGAAAAAAGGTGTTGGAGCACTTTCTGTGAAATGCTTAATCTGACTGCATATCAGTATGGGACCACTAGAGGGCGAGCTCCCTCTAGCAACTCTAGCCCAACTGTAAGAAATATTGCACAAATGTCCTGGTGACTGAGAAGGTAAATTTAAAAAGAAAGACATAAAAGAAAGACTCAAGAGACATATTTATGGAGTCTAAACATGCTTTTGATGTAAATTTTGTTGGGAATGTAGAAAAATTGATGTTTAGGTAGGCAGAAAATGAAGTAGAGAATTAGAATTTCTTTAGACTTTAATACTTAAATAAATATTTGAATGGGGAATATACTTAATTTTAATAACCCCCCATCAAAATAGATGTTTAATAGGTAGTAAAGTGTAGTAATGTTTATAAAGTGTAGTAATGGTTATAGCATGGATTTGGGAGGGAACAAATTGCCGTACAAAATTTTGCTTTGCCACTTACTGGCTTTTTAACTTTGGACAAGTTACTTAACATTTTTTGCCTTAATTTCCTCATGTGCAGTATGAGGATAATAGTTCCTACCTTACTAGGTTATTGTGACAAAATTTTAAAGTGCTCAGGACAGGGTCTGGCACGCGGTACTACTACTACTGCTGCTTGGTGGCTTAGTTTCTAATTCTCAGTATCAGGGTATGCAATGAAATGGTAAGTATAAGGGTAAAGTGATGTGACTTCCTTTCTTTTTTAAAAGAAAATTTGGGAATACAACATATTCATTTGATACATTTATATATTTTAATAGGAGTACCACCGTTGTGTTGCTAACACCTTTTTTTTTTTTTTTTTTTTTAAGATTTTACTTATTTTAGAAAGAGAAGGCTTATGGCCTCTGGGGGAGGTGGCATTTTGAGCAGACTCTGCTGAGCGTGGAGCCTGGTGCAGGGCTTGACCTCAGGATCCTGAGATCATGACTTGATCTGAAACCAAGAGTCAGTTGCTTAATAAACTGAGGCACCCAGGTGCCCCTAGAAGCTAACACTTCTAGTTGACATCACAAATTTATCATATTTATTTGATACTTATTTCTTTTTCTGGTGAGAACAATTAAGATCTAGTCTCTTACCTTTTTGAAATTTATAATGCAGTATTGTGTATAATCACCATGCTGTGGGTTAGGCCTCCAGGACTGACTTATCTACTGGTTTCAGGTTTGTACCCTTAAACCTCATCTCACCAACCCCCCACCACCTAGTGCCTGGTAACCACCAATCTACTCTTTGTTTCATGAGTTTGGCTTTTTTCAATTTCATATATAAGTAATAACATATAATATTTGTCTTTCTCTGTCTGACTTATCTCATTTAGCATTGCCCTTCAAGGTCATTCTACATTGTTGCATACATATATAAAAACACGTATATCTTTTTTAATCATAAGTGAACACAGGTTGTTTCTATATTTTGGCCTTTGTGAGCAATGCTGCAATAAACATGGGAGTGCTTATAGGTTTTTGATTCCCTATTTACATTACTTTTGGGTGTATACCTAGAAGTGGATCATTTGGCAGTTTTACTTTTAGTGTTTTGAGGGACCTCTGTACTGTTTTCAATAGTGCTGTACTAATTAGTCTTTCTGTCAATAGTGTAGAAGGGTTCCCTTTTCTCCACATCCTTGCCAGCACTTGTTATCTCTTGTCATCTTAACAACAGCCATTCTAAAAGGTGTGAGTTGATATTTCATTGTGGTTTTTCTTTGCATTTCCCTGATGATGACTGATGTTGAGTATGTTTTTATGTGAATGGGCCCCAAGCATCACTCCTGCCAGTCTGGGCCCACCATAGGGCTTGGAATGGAGTAAAGTAGAAATGGTATCTTTGTGATCTTGAGTCACACTGAAACAGTTGACTGCTTATGGTTCTAAATAAACATAACCTACCTTTTGTAAATGAAAGAAAAAAGAGCTGCCAGCCATTTTATGTCTTTCTTGGAAAAATATATCTAGTTTCTCTGCCCAATTTTAATTTCATTGTTTGTTACTGAGTTGTAGGAGTTTTTATATATTTTGGGTAATATAGTTTCTCAAATATAGTTTGTAAATACTTTTTCCCATTCCATAGGTTGTCTTCATTTTTTAAAAAAGATTTTCTTTATTGAGAGAGAGAGAGAGAACAGGAGTTGGAGGGGGTGAGGGGCAGAGGGTGAGGGAGAAGCAGACTTTCTGCTGAGCAGGGATCCTGATGTGGGGCTCCATCCTAGGATCCCAAGATCATGATCTGAGCCAAAGGCAGATGTGTGACCAATTGAGCCACCCAGGTGCCCCATCTTCATTTTTTAAAATGTTTCTCTTGTGCAGAAGCTTTTTAGTTTGACGAAGTTCCACTGAACGATTTTTACTGTTGTTGCTTCTACACTTGAGGTCGTATCTAAAAAATCATTGCCAAGACCAATGCCAGGGAGTTTCCTCCCTGTTTTCTTACAGGAGTTTTACTGTATCAGATCTTACATTTAAGTCTTTAACCTATTTTGAGTTAATTTTTAAGAGTGCTGTAAGATCTGGGGTCCAATTTCATTTTTCTGCATGTGGTAATCCAGTTTTCTGAACAGCATTTGTTAAAGTCACTGTTCTTTTCTCAATGAGTGTTCTTGGCGCCCTGGTCAGATAAATGCAGGGGTTTATTTCTGGGCTCTCTGTTATGTTCCATTGGTTTTTATGTCTGTTTTTATGCCATTACTATACTGTTTTAAATACTATAGCTTTGTAGAGTACTTTAAAATCAGGAACTATAATGCCATTGGCTTTGTCCTTTTCCTCCAGATTGCTTCGGCCATTACTTTGGAGTGCACTTTTGTGGTTCCATACAAATTTTAGGATTGTTTTTTCTATTTCTGTGAAAGATGCTATTGGAATTTTGATAGAGATAGAGAATTTTGATAGAGATTGCATCTCCTTAGATGGTTAGGTAATGTGGACATTTTAACAATATTTATTCTTTCAATTGATGAACACTGGGTATATCTTTCCATTTTTTTCTTTTCAGTTTCTTTCGTCAAAGTTGCAGTGTTTGGTGTGTAGAAATTCACCCTCTTCGTTGAATTTATTCCTAAAGTATTTTGTTGTTTTTGATGCTATTGTGAATGGGATTGTTTTCTTTATAACTTTTTCAATTGTTTCATTGTTAATATAGAAATACAACTGATTTTTGTATGTTTATTTTGTAACTTGCCACTATACTGAATAGGTTTATTAATTCTAACAGTTTTTTTGGTGCAGTCTAGGATTTTTTATATATAAAATCATATCATCTGCAGAGACAGTTTTACTATTTCTTTGATTTGGATGACTTTTATTTCTTTTTCTTGCCTGATTGCTTTAGCTTGGACTTCCAGGACTATGTTTAATAGGAATGGTGAGTGGGATTTCTTTTCTTGTTCCTGGTCTTAGAGGAAAAGGTTTCAACTTTGCATTATTGTGAATGTTATCTGTAGGCTTATCATACATATATGGCCTATCTCATGCTGAGGTATAGTTCTTCTGTAACCCAATTTATTGAGAGTTTTTATAATGAAAGGATGTTGTATTTTGTCAGATGTTTTTTCTATATCTATTGAGATGATCTGTAATTTTTTTGTCTTTCATTTTATTAATATGGTATGTGATGGTTCATGATTTGCATACATTGCATACATTGAACAGGGCTGAATCCCACCTGATCATGGTGTAAGATGATTTTAAGGTGCTTTTGAATTTAGTCTGGTAATATTCTGTTGAGAACCTTTGTATCTGTGTTCATCAGGAATATTGGCCTGTAATTTTCTTATTGTATCTTTATCTGGCACTGGTATCAAGGTAATGTTAGCCTTGTAAAATGAGTTTGGGAGTATTTTCTCCTCTTGAATTTTTTGCAAGAGTTTGAGAAGGATTGGTGTTAATTTTTTTTTACACATTTGGTGGAATTCTCCATAAAATCATCTGGTTTTGGACTTTTCTTTGTTGGTAGGTTTTGGATTTCTGATTTAAAATCCATACTTGTTATTGATCTGTTCACATTTTTTGTTACTTACTGATTCAGTGTTCATAGGCTCTATGTTCCTCAGGAATGTTCATTTTTCTAGGTTATCCAGTTTATTGACATATAATTGTTCATAGTAATCTCTTATTATTCTCTGTATTTCTGTAGTACCAGATGTAATGTCTCCTCTTTCATTTTTGATTTTACTTAAAATTTGAGTAGTCTTTTTTTCTTAGCCTTGTTAATTATATCTTTTCAAAACACCAGCTCTTAGTTTTGTTGATCTTTTCTATCATTTTTCTGGTTTCTGTTTTATTTATCTTCACTCTGACCTTTGTAATTTCATTCCTTGCACTAAATTTGGGCTTTGTGTTTCTTTCTCTAGTTCCTTGAGGTGTAAAGTGAGGTTATTTGTTTGAGATCTTTCTTTTTTCTTGGTGTAAGCTTGTATCACTATAAACTTACCTTTTAGAATTACTTTTGTAGCCTTGCATAAGTTTTGGTATGTTGTGTTTTTGTTTGTTTAAAATTTTTTTTGTTTCCTGTTTGATTTCTTTGACATATTAGTTGCTCAGGAATGTGTTAATCTTCATATATTTGTGAATTTTCTAGCTTTCCTCCTATTACTGATTTCTAGTTTCATACCATTGTGGCTGAAGAAGATACTTGGTATGATTTCAGTCTTAAATTTCCTAAGATTTTTTTTTTTTTTAAGATTTTATTTATTTATTTGACAGAGAGAGAGAGATCACAAGCAGGCAGGCAGATAGAGAGGAGGAAGCAGGCTCCCTGCTGAGCAGAGAGCCCGATGTGGGGCTTGATCCTAGGATCCTGGGATCATGACCTGAGCCGAAGGCAGAGGCTTTAACCCACTGAGCACCCAGGCACCCAAGAGTCTGTTTTTTTGTCTCTTGTTTTCTTTCTTAAATTCCACATGTGAATGAAATCATATGGTATTTGTCTTTCTCTATCTGACTTATTTCACTTAGCATTATACCCTCTAGGGCCATTCACGTCGCATATGGCAAGATCTCATTCTTTTTTATGGCTGTGTAATATCCCTTGTATATAGCACCACATCTTTATCCATTTATCTATTGATGGATACTTGGCTTGCTTCCATTTCTTGGCTATTGTAAATAATGCTGCAATAAATATAAGAGGTACCCGTATCTTTTTGAACTAGTGTTCTTTTTTTTTTTTTTTAAGGTAAGTATTCAGTGGTGGAATTACTGGATTATATTTCTATTTTTAATATTTTTAAAACTTTTTAAAAAAGATTTTATTTATTTATTTGACAGACAGAGATTACAAGTAGGCATAGAAGCAGGCAGAGAGAGAGGAGGGGAAGCAGGTCCCCTGCTGAGCAGAGAGCCTGATGTGGAACTCAGTCCCAGGACCCTGAGATCATGACCTGAGCTGAAAGCAGCAGCTTAACCCACTGGGCCACCCAGGCGCCCTATTTTTAATTTTTTGAGGAATCTCCATACTGTTTTCCACAGTAGCTGCATCAGTTTGCATCCCCACCAATGGTGCATGAGGGTTTTTCTTCATATTCTTGCCAACACTTATTTCTTGTCTTTTTGATTTTAACCATTCTGACAAGTGTGAGGTGATCACTCCTTGTGGTTTTGATTTGCATTTCCCTGATGATTAATGATCTTGAGCATCTTTTCATGTGTTTTGGCTATCTGTATGTCTTCAGAAAATGTTCAGTTCCTCTGCCCATTTTTAGTAGGATTATTTGTTTTTTTGGAGTGTTGCATTGTATAAATTCTCTACATATTTTGGATATTCACCCCTTATTGGATATATCATTTGCAGATATATTTCCCTGTTGAGTTGGTTGCCTTTTTGTTGATTGTTTCTTTCACTGTGTAAAAGTTTTTCATTTTGATGTAGTTGTGGTAATTTATTTTTGCTTTTGTTTTCCTTGTTTGAGGAGTTGCCTGTGTTTTTTTTCTGGGAATTTTATGGTTTTAGGTGTCACAATTAGGTCTTCAACATTTTGAGTTTATTTTTGTGTATGGTTTAAGAAAGTGGTCTAGTTTCATTCTTTTGCATGTAGTTGTTCAGTTTTCTCAGTACCACTTGTTGAAGAGATGGTCTTTTCCCCATTGTTTGTTATTCCTTCCTTTCATGTAAGTAATTGACCATTCAGGTGTGAGTTTATTTCTGGGCTCTCTGTTCTGTCCCATTGACCTATGTGTCTTTTGTGCCAGTACTGTACTGTTTTGATTATTTCAGTTTTGTAGTAAATCGTAAAATCTGGAATTGTGATACCTCCAGCTTTGTTTTTCTTTGGAGAAGATCATTTTGGATTAAGATTTTTTGGTGATCTCTACACTAATGAATTTGACTTCCAAGTCTCTCCCCAGGTTTGGACTATTTTTAGCTGTTATTTCTTTAAATAGCTTTCCGTCCCTTTCTCCATCTTTTTTTTTTTTTTTTTTAAAGATTTTTAAAATTTATTTGGCAGACAGAGAGCACAAGTAGGCAGAGAGGCAGGCAGAGAGAGAATGGGGGGAAGCAGGCTCCCTGCCGAAGCAGAGAGCCTGATGCGGGACTCGATCCCAGGACCCCAGGATCATGACCTGAGCCGAAGGCATTGGCTTAACCCACTGAGGTTAACCCCTTAACCCCACCCAGGTGCCCCCCTGCCCTTTTTTTAAGATTTTTAAAAAATTTATTTGACCGACAGAGAGCACTAGTAGGCAGAGAGGCAGGCAGAAAGAGAGGGGGAATCTTTCTCCATCTTTTATCCTTCAGGAACTCTAATAAAATGATTGTTTTTTGTAGACTTTTGTCTTCTCTTTTCATTCTTTTTTTCTTTTTGCTCTCTAACTGGGTAATTTCAATTGATATGTCTTTTAGATCACTGATTATTCTTCTTGGTTAAGTCTGCTGTTAAAGCTTTCTGTTGAATTCTCCAATCATTATATTCTTCAGCTATACAATTTCTGTTTTTATTTTGTTTTTTTAAGATTTTACTTAGAGAGAGCATGAACAGGGTGAGGGACAGTGAGAGAGACAGGCTGCCTACGGAGCAGGGAATTTGATTTTTTTTTTTCCTTATGCTATCTATTGAGCTTCTCATTTTTTCTTGTATTGTTTTTCACGATCATTAAATTGTTTTTTCTGTTTTCTTATAGCTCTCCAAGCATCTTTAGAACAATTATTTTGAGTTTCTTTGCCAGGTAATTCCTGGATCTCTCATTCTTTGGGGTTAGTTACTAGAGGTTTACTGTATTTCTCTGCATGTTTCCCCGATTTTTCATTATTCCTTTAGCCTAGTATGATTTCCCGAATATTTGAAGAAACAGCCCCTCTTTTGGCTTAACTTCGATGAGGGAAGACTTTTACCTGTGGGTGGGCACATATTGGAGCATGCTGTAACCCCAGTTCTAGTGGTGCAGGGTGTTAACTGCTGGGATGTGTAGTTGCACTATCTATCGGGTGGGGCATGGTGGGCCTTTGGCTCAGACCATTGGGGTCTACAGCACTGACAGTTGTTTTTGGCAAGCACTGCAAGGTCTACAGAGGCTGTGAGGGCTCTTGGAGTCCTCAGTGGTGCCTCCAGCACCCCACCAGGTGGGGCCCGGCTAGGGACCAGGACAGACAGAGGTGGTGACTGGAGCTTTTGGTATGCACATACTTGGCTGTGGGGACCAGTCATAAGCTCTGTTAAGTGATGGAGGCCAGCTGCAGACACATGTGGTAGTTGGGGCAGGGCAGGGAGCAAGGGCTGGAGCCAGCTTTGGGCTCACTGGCAGCTACAGGGCTCTTGCTGTTGGTGTATTCTACTCTGGTTGCATGGTCTCCCTTTCCGGCTGTGTGCACCATAGTGGTGGTTACTGATGGGCATCAGGTTGGTAGTATGCAAGTGCATAGCTGGAGAAGCTAGACTCACGTGCATATGATGTTTAGGGTAATATTTTGGGGTCTATGCTAGCATCTTGTATTTGAACAGGAACCTTGGTTGGCTGCTGGTGTGATTCAAGGGCTCTGGAAAGGGTGGCAGGGAATGTGTGCTGAGAGGGGGCTAATGTGAGCAAATGTGAATACCTGTGAGGCAAAAGCTGGTGAAATTGTCAGGGACTCTGCTGTGATCATTACTTTCTGAAGTGGCAGAATCTGTGGGGTTTGTCTGTAGAGCATGTCACTGAACTATGACATGTGACCTGTGACTCATATAGCTGCTTTTGGTTGCCTCTGCTGTTTTTCCTTGTTCCTAGCTGTCTCTGTGCATTTCAGCTCTGCCGTCTGGGTGGGATGAAACGGAACTGAGACCATGAAGTGCTCTGAAAGGGTAGGGAAGCTGATCACTAATCCCTTTTTTCCTTTTCTGGTAAAGGGAGCTCTTTCTAGCTGGGAAGAACCTTCTTGGTGCTGAGCAGTGTTGCCTTGGGTGAAGGGGTAGGGTGTGGTGGGAAAAGACAGGCAAAATAAAACTTTTCCTTCTCTTTCTGTGTTCTTATTCTCTGTTTTTTTGTTCTATTGTATTGCTAAAGTTTCTGAAATAGACTCCAGAGCTCCTCAGAGCTGTTTTTGTTCATGGATAGCAGTCTGTTGATCTTTGAGGGGAGACAGAGGCTGGGTTCTCATATATCACCATTTTGGTGATATTGAAAAATAATTATCCAGTTCCTTTATATCTGATGGAACAAGATATTTCAGATTCACCTTGTATTTTCCTATTGGTTATTCTTTTTAATCTAAAACTCAGGGAGAGGTATTACTGATGGGTGGTCTGTGCTTTGCTGTGACAAAGCTTTTTAGTTTGATATAGCCACACTTGTTTATTTTTGCTTTTGTTGCCTTTGCTTTTGTGTCAAATAACAATACTATATTATATACTTAAACCTTGTTGAGAATGTAGATTAGTCATGTGAAGGGATGGATGTGTTAACTAATCCTACAGTAGTACTCATTTTACAGTCTATATGTGTATCAGTCATCACTTTATACACTTCAAGCTTATGTATTTTATATGTTGATGTCTCAATAAAACTGGAAAAAATGACACATACTGTATGATCTCAATTATAGTAGAATCTAAAGAAGTTGGTTGCTGAGGAGTGGGAGCCAAGAGAAAGGGTGCATGCATCTCTTTGGATTACTGTTTTTGTATTTTGGGGGTAAATACCCAGTACTGTGATTCCTGGATTATAGGCTAGTTCTATTTTCAACTTTTTGAGAAACCTCCATGCTGTTTTCCAGAGGGTCCGTACCACCTTGCTTTCCCACCAACAGTGTAGGAGGGTTCCCCTTTCTCCACATCCTCGCCAACATCTCTTGTTTCCTGACTTTTTAATTTTAGCCAGTCTGACTGGTGTGAGGTGGTATCTCACTGTGGTTTTGATTTGTATTTCCCTGATGCCGAGTGATGTTCAGCACTTTTTCATGTGTCTGTTGGCCCTCTGGATGTCTTCTTGGGAGAAATGTCTGTTCATGTCCTCTGACCATTTCTTGATTGGATTGTTTGTTCTTTGGGTGTTGAATTTGATAAGTTCTTTATAGATTTTGGATACTGGTTCTTTATCTGATGTATCATTTGCAGATATCTTCTCCCATTCTGTCGCTTGTCTTTTGGTTTTGTTGACTGTTTTCTTTGCTGTGCAAAAGCTTTTAGTCTTGATGAAATCCCAATAGTTCATTTTTGCCCTTGCTCCCCTTGCCTTTGGTGATGTTTCTAGGAAGAAGTTGCTGAGGCTGAGGTTGAAGAGGTTGCTGCCTGTGTTCTCCTCAAGGATTTTGGTGGATTTCTCTCTCACATTGAAGTTTTTCATCCATTTTGAGTCTATTTTTGTGTGTGGTATAAGGAAGTGGTCCAGTTTCATTTTTCTGCATGTGGCTGTCCAATTTTCCCAACACCATTTGTTGAAGAGACTGTCTTCATTTCCACTGGACATTCTTTTTTTTAAAGATTTCATTTATTTATTTGACAGACAGAGATTACAAGTAGGCAGAGAGGCAGTCAGAGAGAGGAGGAAGCAGGCTCCCTGCTGAGCAGAGAGCCTGAGGTAGGGCTCAATCCCAGAACCCTGGGATCATGACCTGAGCCAAAGGCAGAGGCTTTAACCCACTGAGCGCCCCAGGTGCCCCTCCACTGGACATTCTTTCCTGCTTTATTAAAGATTAGTTGACCATAGAGTCGAGGGTCCTTCTGGGCTCTCTATTCTGTTCCATTGATCTATGTGTGTGTTTTTGTGCCAGTACTGTACTGTCTTGATGATGACAGCTTTGTCATAGAGCGTGAAGTCTGGAATGGTGATGTTGCCACCTTTGGTTTTCTTTTTCAATATTCCTCTGGCTATTTGGGGTCTTTTCTGGTTCCATATAAATTTTAGGATTATTTGTTCCATTTCTTTGAAAAAAGTGGATGGTATTTTGATAGGGATTGCATTAAATGTGTAGATTGCTCTAGGTAGCATAGACATTTTCACAATATTTGTTCTTCCAATCCGAACGTTCTTCCATTTCGTTTTGTCTTCCTCAATTTCTTTCATGAGTACTTTATAGTTTTCTGAGTACAGATTCTTTGCCTCTTTGGTTATGTTTATTCCTAAGTATCTTACGGTTTTGGGTGCAATTGTAAATGGGATTGACTCCTTAATTTCTCTTTATTCTGTCTTGCTGTTGGAGTATAAAAATGCAACTGATTTCTGTGCATTGATTTTATATCCTGACACTTGACTGAATTCTCTGTATGAGTTCTAGCAGTTTTGGAGTGGAGTCTTTTGGGTTTTCCACATAAAGTATCATATCATCTGCAGAGAGTGAGAGTTTGACTTCTTCCTTGCTGATTTGGATGTCTTTTATTTCTTCTTTTGTCTGATTCCTGAGGCTAGGACTTCTAGTACTATGTCAAATAGCAGTGGTGATAGTAGACATCCCTGCTGTGTTCCTAACCTTAGGGGAAAAGCTTTCAGTTTTTCCCCATTGAGAATGATATTCACTGTGGGGTTTTCATAGATGGCTTTTATGATATTGAGGTATGTACCTCTATCCCTATACTGTGAAGAGTTTTGATCAAGAAAGGAAGTTCTACTTTGTCAAATGCTTTTTCAGCATCTATTGGGAATGTCATATGGTTCTTGTTCTTTTTTTTTTTTTTTATTAATGTATTGTATCACATTGATTGATTTGTGGATGTTGAACCAACCTTGGAGCCCAGGAACAAATCCTACTTGGTGATGGTGAATAATCCTTTTAATGTACTGTTGGACCCTATTGGCTACTCTTTTGGTGAGAATTTTTGCATCCATGTTCATCAGGGATATTGGTCTGTCTGATAGGTTCTTTAACTTTATCTGACTTCAGGATCAAGGTAATGCTGTCGTCATAAAATGCATTTGGATGTTTTCCTTCCACTTCTATTCTTTGGAACAGTTTCAGGAGACTAGGTTTTGATTCTTTTTTAAATGTTTGGTACAATTCCTCTTGGAAGCCGTCTGGCCCAGGACTCTTGTTTATTGGGAGATTTTTGATGACTGCTTCAATCTCCTTATTGGTTATGGGTCTGTTCAGGTTTTCTCTTTCTTCCTGGTTCATTTTTGGTATTTTATATGTTTCTAGGAATGCATTCATCTCTTCCAGATTTTCAAATTTGCTGGCATATAGTTCTTCATAATATGTTCTTATAATTATTTGTATTTCTTTGGTGTTAGTTGTGATCTCTCCTCTTTCATTCATGATTTTATTTATTTGGGTCCTTTCTCTTTTCCTTTTGGTAAGTCTGGCCAGGGGTTTATCAATCTTATTAATTCTTTCAAAGAACCAGCTCCTAGTTTCATTGCTCTTTTCTACTATTCTTTTGGTTTCCTTCATTGATTTCCGTTCTGATCCTTATTACTTTTTTTCTCCTACTGGGTTTAAGCTTTATTTCTTGTTCTTTCTCTAACTTCTGTTGGTGTAGGGTTAGATTGTGTATTTAAGAACTTCCTTGTTTCTTTTTTTTTTTTAAAGATTTTATTTATTTATTTAACAGAGAGAGAGAGAGATCACAAGTAAGCAGAAAGAGAAGGGGGAAGCAGGCTCCCTGCGGAGCAGGGAGACTGATACGGGGCTTGATCCTGAGATCATGACCTGAGCCCAAGGCAGACGCTTAACCCATTGAGCCATCCAGGTGCCCCGAGACCTTCTTTGTTTCTTGAGAAAGACTTTTATTGCTGTATACTTTTCTCTCAGGATCACCTTTGCTGTATCCCAAAGATTTTGAATAGTTGTTTTCATTTTCATTTGTTTCCATTTCTTAAAAAAATTGTTCTTTAAGGGGTGCCTGGGGGGCTCAGTGGGTTGGGCCTCTGCCTTCGGCTCGGGTCATGATCTCGGGGTCCTGGGATTGAGCCCCGCATCTGGCTCTCTGCTCAGCAGGGAGCCTGCTTTCCCTTCTCTCTTTGCCTGCCGCTCTGCCTACTTGTGATCTCTCTCTCTCTCTCTGTCAAATAAATAAAATCTTTAAAAAAAAAAATTCTTTAATTTCCTGGTTGACCCATTCATTCTTTAGTAGGATACTCTTTAGCCTCCTTGGCCTGTATTTGAGTTCCTTCCAACTTCCTTCTTGTGGTTGAGTTCAGTTTCAAAGCATTGCTTTCTGGAAATATGCAGGGAATGATCCCAGTCTTTTGGTACCAGTTGAAACCTGATTTGTGACCCAGGGTGTAATCTATTCTGGAGAATGTTCCATGTGCACTAGAGAAGAATGTGTATTCTGTTGCATTGGGATGGAATTTTCTGAATATATTTGTGATGTTTATCTGGTCCAGCATGTCATTTAAACCCTTTACTTCTTTGTTGATCTTTTGCTTAGATGATCTGTCCATTTCGGTGAGGGGGATGTTAAGGTCCCCTACTGTTATTGTATTATTGTTGATGTGTTTCTTTGATTTTGTTATTAATTGGTTTATATAATTGGGTGCTCCTATGTTAGGGGCATAGATATTTAAAATTGTTAGATCTTCTTGTTGGACAGACCCTTTAAGTATGATACAGTGTCTTTCCTCATCTCTTCTTATAGTCTTTGGCTTAAAATCTAATTTATCTGCTATAAGGATTGCCACCCAAGCTTTCTTTTGATGTTCATTAGCATGGTAAATTGTTTTCCACCTCCTCACTTTAAACCTGGAGTGTCTTTGGGTCTAAAATGAGTCTCTTGCAGACAGCCTATCAATGGGTCTTGTTTTTTTGTTTTATTTTGTTTTGTTTTTTATCCATTCTGATACTCTGTGTCTTTTGATTGGGGCATTTAGCCCACTTACATTAAAGGTAACTATTGAAAGATATGATTTAGTGCCATTGTATTGCATGCAATGTGACTTTACTGTATATTATCTTTGTTCCTCTCTGTTCTGTTACTGTTAGGCTCTCTCTTTGCTTAGAGGACCCCTTTTAATATATCCTGTAGGGCTGGTTTGATGTTTGTAAATTCTTTTAGTTTTTGTTTGTCCTGGAAGCTTTTTATCTCTCCATTTTCAATGACAGCCTAGCTGGATATAGTATTCTTGGCTGCATATTTTTCTCATTTAGTGCTCTAAATATATCATGCCAGTTTTTTCTGGCCTGTCAGATCTCTGTGGATAGGTATGCTGCCAATCTAATATTTCTACCATTGTATGTTACAGACCTCTTATGCCAAGCTGCTTTCAGGATTTTCTCTTTGTCACTGAGACTTGTAGGTTTTACTATTAGATGATGGGGTATTGACCTATTTTTATTGATTTTGAGGGGGATTCTCTGTGCCTCCTGAATTTTGATGCTTGTTGCCTTCCCCAGATTAGGGAAATTCTCTGCTATAATTTGCTTCAATATACCTTCTGCCCCCCTCCCCCCCTTTCTTCTTCTTGGATCCCAATTATTCTAATATTGTTTCATCTTATGGTATCACTTATCTCTTGAATTCTCCCGTTATGGTCCAGTAGTTGTTTGTCTCTCTTTTGCTCAGCTTCTTTATTCTCCGTTGTTTGGTCCTCTATCACTAATTCTCTCTCTGCCTCATTTATCCTAGCAATAAGAGCTTCCATTTTTCTTTTTTAAAAGATTTTATTTATTTATTTGACAGTGAGAGAGAGCATGAGAGAGGAGAAGGTCAGAGGGAGAAGCAGACTCCCCGTGGAGCAGAGAGCCTGATGTGGGACTCAATCCCAGGACTCTGGGATCATGACCTGAGCTGAAGGCAGTCGCCTTACCAACTGAGCCACCCAGGTGCCCCTAAGAGCTTCCATTTTTAAAAAAAGATTTTATTTATTTATTTGACACAGAGAGAGAGATATCACAAGTAGGCAGAGAGGCAAGCAGAGAGAGAGAGAGGAGGAAGCAGGCTCCCCGCTGAGCAGAGAGTCCGATGTGGGGCTTGATCCCAGGACCCTGTGATCGTGACCTGAGCTGAAGGCTGAGGCTTAACCCACTGAACCACCCAGGTGCCCCAACAGTCTCCATTTTTTATTGCACTTCATTAATAGCTTTTCTAATTTCAACTTGGTTAGATTTTAGTTCTTTTAGTTCTCCAGAAAGTGATTCTCTAGTATATTCTATGCTTTTTTGCAAACCCAGCTAGCATCTTTATTATCATCATTCTAAATTTTAGTTCTGATTTTTTACTAATGTCTGTATTGATTAGGTCCCTAGCCACTGGTATTGTGTCTTCTTTTTTTTTTTTTTTTTTAGGTGAGTTTTTCTGCCTTGTCGTTTTATTCAGAGAAGAATAGATGAATGAGAGAACAAAATACTAAAGGTAGCAATGATCCCAGAAAAAATATGCACTAACCAAATAAGAAAAGATCGGAAACTGGGAGAGAGAAAAGAAAGGTGGGGGAAATATGTTTGTTTGCATAAATTTAGAATAGAACAGAGCCACACACTTGATTTTGGGTGTATTTTGGTCTGTTAGAAGAAACTGCCTCCCAAAATTTTAAAGAAAGAAAAGCATATATATACACAGACAAACACACACACACACACACACACACACACACACACAGACAAATAAGGATGAACACAAGGGATGGAAAATGACTGTAAAGATGAAAATTTAAAAAAGGAATTGATAAGAATTTGGTTGAGGGGCCCCTGGTGGCTCAGTGGGTTAAAGCCTCTGTCTTCGGCTTAGGTCATGATCCCAGGGTCCTAGGATCAAGCCCCACATCGGGCTCTCTGCTCAGCGGGGAGCCTGCTTCCTCCTCTCTCTCTCTCTGCCTGCCTCTCTGCCTACTTGTGATCTCTGTCTGTCAAATAAATAAATAAAAATCTTAAAAAAAAAAAAAAGTTCGTGGGAAAAAGAAAAAAAAAAAAACAGAAGGAGAGAATGTGATCAGAGTGGAGACTAGAACAAAGCCCTAGGCTAGATTTAGACTATATTTTGATCTGTTAGAAGAAACTGTACCCCAAAATTTTAAGGAAAGAAAAACTTATAGGGATAGAATATGATTATAACAATGAAAACTAAAAAAGATTTTTATAGGGGGACTGGGTGGCTTGGTTGAGTGTGTGCCTTCGGTTTGGGTCATGATCCCAGGGTCCCAGGATCAAGTCCCATTTCGGGCTCTTGCTCTGTGGGGAGTTGCTTCTTGCTGTTGTTCGGCCTGCCCCTCCCCCTGCTTGTGCTTTCTCTCTGTCAAATAAATAAATTAAAATCTTTTAAAAAAAGATTTTTAGAAAGGTGTTTATAAGATAAAATAGTTTAAAAGGTTAAAATAAGAAAGGGGAAAAATTTTAAAAATAGAATAAGAAAAAGATGAAATAAAAAAATTAACTTTGAAAGACTAAAAATCATGGGAGAAAAGCCATAATTCTATGTGTTCCGTTTTCCTAGCTCTGGAGTTTTGTAGTTCTCACTGATTGGTGAACTTGGTCTTGGCTGGATCTTCTTGGTGATCTTCTGTGGGAGGGGCCTCTTGCAGTGATTTTCAAATGTCTTTGCCCAAGGCGGAATTGCACTACACTTGCCAGGGGCCAGGCTAAGTAATCTGCTTGGTTTTGCTTTTGGTAGCTTTTGTTCCCTTAACACTTTCCAAACAGCTTTGGAGGATGGGAATGAATACGGCAGCCTGACAGTGTCTGGCCCATAGGAGCCAAGAGCTCAGGCCCCACTCCTCAGTGCACCACGAGAGAAAAGCAGTCAGTCACTCCCGTCTCCCTGGTCTCTACCCAAACACGGAGCTCATGCAGCCTGTGGCTGAGCGTTTCTTTCTCGGGTGCACGGCCCTGTTTGGAGTCTCCAAACCCAGCGGATTCTTGTAGCATGTTCCCATGCTGCTCCTCCTGGAGGAGGAAGGAGGGGGGTTCCCCAGATCTGCCACCTGTGGGGTCCCTTTTCGAAGAGTAGTGGCCCCGACTGTGCCTGGGATCATGGTTTCAGGTAATCCCAGCTGAGAGCCCCCTCCTAGGCTCCTCTGCATCTGGCTTCCCTGCTCTGATACCTGGGAGCTCTGCCACACTCAGATACCCTTAGTCTTTTTGTGACTGTGTGGATCCAGAGACCACACTCTCCCAGCAGGGGCTCCATTCCCCCTTAGCCTTTGGAGCGATGTCCCGAAGTGGAGACTTCTAAAAGTTCCAATTTTGTGCTCCACTGCTCTATAGTTTACTGGGAGCTGGCCCCTCCCCCCCACGGTCTCTCTTCCCATAAACATATATCACCTCGGACTCACTTCTCACTACATCCTACTTTCCAGAATGTGGTTGCTTTTCTGTTCCTAGAATTGCTGCTCTCCTCTTCCATCTCCTGTTGAGTTTGTAGGTGTTCAGAATGGTTTGATGATATCTGGCTGAACTCCTGGGACCCGATGAAATTTTGTCTCCTACTCCTCTGCGATCTTGCTCCTCCCGGTTAAGTTTATTCTTAAGTATTTTATTCTTTTGATGCTGCTGTAAATGAAATTGCTTTCTTAATTTTCTTTTTATACTGTTTATTGTTAGCGTATAGACATGTAACTGACTATGACTATTGAGGTCGATTTTATGTCCTACTTTCCTGACTCTATGTATTAGTTCCAACAGTATTTTTCTAGTTTTAAAGATTTATAATTTCCATATAATATTGTATGAGTTTTAGGTGTGCAATGTGATAACCTAATATATGTATGTATTGCAAAATGATTACCTCAAAAGGTTAGTTAACACATCCATCAACTCTCATAGTTACCTTTTTGTTTTTCTTGTGGCCAGAATATTTAAGTTCTACTCCTTACCAACTTGAAATAAACAGTACAGTTTTTTTAACTATAGTCACTGTGCTGTACATTACATCCCAGGATTTAGATTCATCTTATAACTAGAAGTTGATCCTTTTTGATTAACATTTTCCCATTTCCCCCCTACCCCAGCACCTGAACCACTATTATAGTCTATTATATGGTGGCTTTTTAATTTAAATTAAATAAATTTAATTTAATTAATTTTTAATTTTTGAGTACAGTTGACCTACAATATTACATTAGTTTCAGGTATGCAACATAGTGATTTGACAGGTATATATATTATGTGATTCTCAGCACAAGTGTAGCTACCATCTATCACCGTATAGTACTGTTGTAATACTATTGATTATATTCCTTATGCTGAGTCTTTTTTCCTGTGACTTATTCATTCTATAAGTTTGGCTTTTTTAGATTCTCTGTGTGAGATCATATAGTAATTGTTTTTCTCTAACTTATTTCAGTTAGCTTAATGTCCTTAATGTCCATTCATGTTGTCACAAATGGATCATTTCCTTCATTTTTTTTTGGCTGAATATTACATTGTTTATATCCCATACTTTATTCATTCATCCATTTGTAGACAGGTTATTGTCATGTCCTGGTTATTGTAAATAATGCTGCAATAAACATGGGGTTGCAGATATCTCTTCAAAATAGTGTTCATTTCCTTCAGATATATGCTCAAAAGGGGGATTGCTGGATCATGTGTGGTTTTATTTTCAATCTTTTGAGGAATCTTCATATTGTTTTCCACAGTGGCTGTGCAAATTTGTATTCTTGTCAATAGCCCTTTCTCTCCACATTCTTTTTTTTTTTTTTTTTTTAAAGATTTTATTTATTTATTTGACAGAGAGAAATTACAAGTACACTGAGAGGCAGGCAGAGAGAGAGAGAGAAGGAAGCAGGCTCCCTGCTGAGCAGAGAGCCCGATGCGGGACTCGATCCCAGGACCCTGAGATCATGACCCGAGCCGAAGGCAGCGGCTTAACCCACTGAGCCACCCAGGCGCCCCTCTCTCCACATTCTTGACAGCATTTATTATCTTTTGATATTAGCATTTATTTTCTTTTGGTGTCTTTTGAGATTAGTAATCCTAATAGAAGTAAAGAGGTATCTCATTGTGGCTTTGATTTGCATTTTCTTAATGATCAGTAATATTGAGCATCTTCCCATGCCTACTGGCCATTTTTATGTCTTTGGGAAAATGTCTGTTTGGGTCCTTTGCCTATTTTTAATTGCATTTAAATTATTTAATTTTGTTATTGATTTATATAAGTTCCTTATATAGTTTGGATATTAACTCCTTATATGTAGCTGGTTTGTCAATATTTTTTCCCATTCTATAGGTTGCCTTTTCATTTTGTTGATTGTTTTTATACTGTGCAGAACTTATAAATTTGATGTAGTCTCACTTAAATGTTTGCTTTTGTTGCCTATGTCTTTGGTGTCATATCCAAAAAACAATTATTGCCATGACCAATGTCAAGGAGATTTTCCTCTATGTTTTTTTCTAGAAGTTTGTTGCAGACTTACATAAAAGTTTTTAATCCATTTTGAGTTAGTTTTTTGTAGGTGGAATAGCATGGTGGTCCATTTTATTCTTTTGCATATGGTTATCCAGTTTTACCATTTATTAAAGAGACTACCCGTTTAATATTCTTGGCTCCCTTGCCAAATACTTACTGTATTATTTCTGTTTTTATGCCAATATATTGTTTTGATTACTATAGATTTGTAATACAGTTTGAAATCAAGATGTGTGATGATTCAGCTTTGTTCTTTCTCAGGATTGCTTTAGCTATTTGGAGTATTTTACAGTTCCATACAAATTTTAGGATTGTTTTTTCTATTTCTGTGAAAAATGCTGTAGGTATTTAATAGATAGAGATTACATTGACTCTGCAGGTGGCTTTGGGTAGTATGGACGTATTAACATTATTAAGTCTTCCAATCTATGAACATGGGATATGTTTCCATTTATTGGTGTCTTTCCCAATTTCTTTCATCAATATATATAGTTTTCAATGTACAGATTTTTCATCTCCTTGGATAAATTTATTCCTAAATGTTTTATTATTGCTATTATATATAGTATTTATTATGCCATTGTAATGGAATTGTTTTTTTAATTTATTTTCCAAGTAGTTTATTATTAAAAACACAATTAATTTTTGTATTCTGCAACTTACTGAATTCATTAATTCTAACAATGTCTTGGTGGAATCTTTAAGATTTTCTATATATAAGATTATAACATCAGCAAACGGACAATTTTACTTCTTCCTTTCTAATTTGGGTGTCTTTTATCTTTCTTTCCTTCCTTCATTCCTTTCTTCCTTCCCTTCTTCCTTTCTTTTTTATTTTCTATTTCCATTTTCCTAATTATTGCATCTGTTCATGTGCTTGTTAGCTACTGATTTTTTTTTTTTAGTTTCTATTTAAATTCTAGTTAGTTAACATACAGTGTAATATTAGTTTCAGATGTACAATATAGTGGTTCAACACTTTTGTGCAACACCTGTTGCGTATAATAACAAGTGTACTCTTTACTCCCCATCACCTATTTAACCCATCCCCCATCCACCTCCCCTCTGGTAACCATCATTTTGTTCTCTATAGTTCAGAATCTGTTTCTGGGTTTGCCTTTCTCTCTCTTTTTTCCTTTTGCTCATTTGTTTTGTTTCTTAAATTCCCACATTTGAGTGAAATCATATGGTATGATTTTTCTGACTTATTTTACTTAGCATTATGTTAGCTCCTTAATGTTGTTGCAAATGGCAAGATTTCATTTTTTTATGGCTAATATTCGTGTGTGTGTATCTTTACTCACCAGTTGATGGACATTTGGGCTGTTTCCATGATTTGGCTATTATAGATAATGCTGCTATAATCATTGGGGTAGAGGTTTCCCTTTGAATTAGTATTTTTGTGTTCTTTGGGTAATATCTAGTAGTGCAATTGCTGGAGAATAGGGTAGTACTGTTTTTAGCTTTCTGAGGAAGCTCCATACTGTTTTCCAGAGTGGCTGCACCAGTTTGCATTCCCACCAATAGTTTAAGTGGGTTCCCCTTTCTCCACATCCTTGCCAACCCCTGTTGCTTCTTGTTTTTTATTTTAGCCATTCCCTGACAGGTGTAAGGTAGCATCTTACCGTAGTTTTGATTTGTATTTCCCTGATGATGAGTGATATTGAGTATTGTTTCATGTGTCTGTTGGCCTCTGTATGTCTTCTTTGGAAAAGTGTCTATTCATATCTTCTACCAATTTTGAAATTGGATTATTCATTTTTTGGGTGTTGAGTTTTATAAGTTCTTTATGCATTTTGAATATCAGGTATGTCATTTGCAAATATCTTCTCCCATTTTGTAAGTTGCCTTTTAGTTTTGTTGATTGTTTCCTTTATTGTTGCAGAAGCTTTTAACCTTGAAGTCCCAATACCTTATTTTTACTTTTGTATCCCTTGTCTCAGGAGACATATCTAGAAAGAAATTGCTGTGGCTGATATTAAGGGGGTTACTCTACTCTCTAGGATTTTTGTGGTTTCCTGTCTCACGTTTAGGTCTTTAATCCATTTTGAATTTATTTCTGTGTATGGTAGAAGAAAGTGGTCCAATTTAATTCTTTTGCATGTTACTGTTCAGTTTCCCCCACACCATTTATTGAAGAGGCTATTTCTCATTGCACAGTCTTTCCTGTATTATATTAAAAAGAAAAGAGAAAGGATCCAAATAAATAAAATCACAAATGAGAGAGGAGAAATAACTACCAACACCACAGAAATACAAACAATTATAAGAAAATATGAAAAACCATATGCCAGCAAATTGGACAACCTGGAAGAAATGGATAAATTCCTAGAAACAGAAACTACCAAAGTTGAAACAGGAAGAAATAGAAAATTTGAGCAGTCCAATAGTCTGCCAAGAAATTGAATCACTAATCACAAAGCTCTCAAAAAAAAAGTCCAGGACCAGATGGCTTCACAGGTGAATTCGACCAAACATTTAAAGAATAGTTAATACCTATTCCTCTCAAACTATTCCAAAAAATAGAAAAGGAATGAAAAGTTCCAAACTTATCCTAAGAGGCCAGCATTACCCCGATACCAAAACTAGCTAAAGACTCCACTAAAAAAGAGAACTATAGACCAATGTCTCTGATGAATACAGATGCAAAAATTCTCAAAAAACAAAAATACTAACAAATTGAATTCAACAATATAATAAAAAAATAAGTCACCATGATTAAGTAGGACTTATTCCTGGATTGCAAGGGTGGCTCAATATTCACAAACCAATCAATATGATATGCCACATTAATGAAAGAAAGGAGAAGAATCATATGATCCTTTCAAAGGATACAGAAAAAGCATTTGACAAAGGACAACATCATTCATGGTAAAAGCCCTCAACAAAGTAGGTTTAGAGAGAACATACCTCAACTTAATACAGGCCATATATGAAAAGCCCACAGCAAATATCATACTCAATGGGGAAAAACTAAGCTTTTTCCCTAAGATCAGGAAAAGACAAGGACATCCACTTTCACCACTGTTATTTAACAGAGCACTGGGAGACCTAGTCACAGCAATTGGACAAAAAGAAGAAATAAAAGGCATGAAAATTGGCAAGGAAGAAATAAAACTTTCACTATTTGCAGATGCCATGACACTATATGGAAAACCTGAAAGACTCCATCAGAAAATTGCTAGAACTGATGCACAAATTCAGTAAAGTCTCAGGGTACAAAATCAACATACAGAAATCTATTGCATTTCTAAACACTAAAAATGAGGCAGCAGAAAGAGAAAATAAGGGACCAATCCTATTTACAATGGCACCAAAACCAAAAAGATATCTAGGAATAAATCTAACTAAAGAGTGAAAGATCTATACTCTGAAAACTAGAAAACATTGATGAAGGGCACTTGTATGGCTCAGTCAGTCAAGCATCTGGCACTTAATTTTGGCTCAGGTCATAATCTCAGGGTTGTGGCATCAAACTCCATGTTGGGCTCTGTTGGGAATCTGCTTGAGATTCTCTCTCTCTCTTCCCCTTTGCCCCTCCCCCCTGCTTGTATATGCTTTCTCTCTAAAACAAATAAATAAATTATAAAAAAACAAACAAACCCACATTGATGAAAGAAATTGAGGATGACACAAAGAAATGCAAAGGTATTCTAAGCTCATGAATTGGGAGAATAAATATTATTAAAATGCCCATACTACCCAAAGCAATCTATAGATTTATACAATCCCTATTTTTTTTTTTTAAAGATTTTATTTATTTATTTGACAGAGAGAGAGGCAGGCAGAGAGAGAGAGAGAGAGGGAAGCAGGCTCCCTGCTGAGCAGAGAGCCCGATATGGGACTCGATCCCAGGACCCTGAGATCATGACCTGAGCCGAAGGCAGCGGCTTAACCCGCTGAGCCACCCAGGCGCCCCTATACAATCCCTATTAAAATACCAACAACATTTTTCACAGAGCTAAAACAAACAACCCTAAAATTTGTGTGAAATCATAGAGGATGCTGACTAGCCAAAGCAACCTTGAAAAAAGAAGAGCAAAGCTGGAGGCATCACAATTCTGAATTTCAAGTTATGTTACAAAGCTGTAGTGATCAAGACAGTATGGTGCTGGCACAAAAATAGACACATAGATCAATGGGACAGCCATAGAAAACAGAAATAAACCCACAACTATATGGGCAATTAATCTCTGATGAAGCCATTGATATTCTAAAGATATTAAAAAAATACATTTCATTTAGGTTTTTATAGTTGTCTTCCTCAAAAGGGCTGGACTAATTTATTATGCCTGCAAATGACTGGATATGGAAGTTTAGACATCTAATATTTTACTGGAACAAGAAGATATTTTGAACCTTCAGATAGTGGACTGAATAATGGGCCCCCAAAGACGTTCACACTCTAAGCCCAGAAACCTGTGAATATGTTACATTCAATAGGATAAGAGGTTTTACAGATACTAATAAATTAAGGATTTTGAGATAGATTATCCTAGACTATCTGGGTGGGCTTAATGGACTAAAGAAAACTTATAAGAGAAAAGTAGAGGGATCAGAGTCAGGAAAGGAGATATGACAAAAATAGTGGTCAGAGTTAGAGAGATTTGAAAATACTATACAACTTGCTTTGAAGATGGAAGTAGGGACCATGAATCAAAGAATGTACATGGTTTCTAGAAGCTGGAAGAGGCAAGGAAATGGATTTACCTCTAGAGCTACAAAAGGAATACAGCCCTGCCAACTCATTCTAAACTTCTGATCTTTAGTGCTATAAGATAATAAACTTATGTTGTTTTAAGTCACAGAGTTTGTGTTAATTCTTTATAGCAGCATTAGGGAACTAATATACCTTTGAATTTTAGTTGAGTGTTATCAAGGGCTCAGCAGAGCTGACAAGAGAGCTAAGCTGCCAGCTTACTCATAGATTTTTTTGGCTGGGGACCAGACTCCTGGTGGTTACCCCTTTTATTTTTTTAAGAGAGAAAGAGGGAGTCCAGTTGTGCAAAAGCAGGAGGAGGGGCAGAGGGAGAGGGAGAGAGAGAATCTCAAAGAGGCTCCATGCCCAGCACAGAGCTTGACATGGGGCTCGATCCCATGACCCTGACGCCATGTCCTGAGCTGAAATCAAGAGTCAGACACTCAACCAGCTGCGCCACCCAGGAACCCAAATTATGGTGGTTATTGAGTTATAGTGAGCTCTTAATTATGGACAAATATTGCTGATTAAAAGAATGTTCATAGTGGGAGAATAGCAAAAAAATACCTGATCAGAGGTCAAAATATGCATTCCTATTTGTAGGAATTTTTGCTTCCTTCTCATTCTGGCAGCAAGCTAATTTTATAATGCATTGCAGCAAGGGAAGTAAGTGCCAGAGCTGAAGAAGCAGTAGCTTACTAGACTTCCTAGCACTGGTTTTCCAAATCATAACCTTTAAGAAAATTATAGGGATTTTGGAAAGTAGAAATTAAAATAGACTTTCTGAGAAAAGAGGGAGTGTGTTAAAAGGACATAACAAAAGGAGTTGAGAACCAATGGGCCTCAGAGGGTCATGTGGGTAGAGAAATGGACGAAGAGCATGCGCCTGGCTCCCCTTAGCTTTTTGCCTCTGAATATTGTTGGGGAGAAAAAAATTTTTTTGACCCTTAGTTCTTTGGCTGGTCTAATAATAAAATTAATATAGGGCAGTTTAACAGGAGGAAAACATTTAATTATGTATATATGGCAACCCCACAAAAATAGAGAACCCACCAGCAGTCAGGCAGTTGAGGCTTATATGTCATTCTGAGCTAAGGGGAAGGTGGTAAGGGTCTGGTACCGCAAAAGGGAAGAAGACAACTCACAGAATGGGAAGAGCAAATATGTGGTAAAGAAATGTTTGCCATGCCGAGCAGAGACAATGGGACACAAAGAGGAGTTTGATCTCCAGGCCTCACCAAGCCCTCCCACAACCCCAGTTTATCATACCTAACCCATATTCTTTGTAGCTATCACTGGTGATATTTCTCTTTCTGGACAGGCCCTCTTTCTAAAATCTGGGCAGTTAAGGGAGAGGTAAAAATTTTTTCTTGAATCTGATGGGTCTTGATTGCTTTAAGCTCAAAATAGTTTACATGTGGGGAGACTTGTTTGAACTCTCAGTTTCTTGGCACTGACCCACTAGAGGAGACTTGATATGTCTTTTGTGGCAGAGAAGAATCTCGACATAACCAAGGTCACATTTCTTCAAATCTCATCCAATGGCATGTGGTTAAACAGTAAAAATAAATTGATTCAGGAAAAAGAAGATTTAATGTTTATTGTACAACTGAGTGAACAGAAATTCATACTTTCTGTGTATTTCTTAAATGTCTAATTTATGTTACAAGAAGATTTTCTAGGTGCAGTTTTAGACTCCACTTGCTATTGTCAATTCAAACTGTTGAGCAAGAAAATTTGATCTTTCCTCTAATTAGCAGGTACACATCTTTATTGAGGAATCCAGAGATGTTTTCTGAGGACAGAAACTCTGGGTAATTTAATTTATTGATTCATAGATTATACTTTAGGAGCAGCAGGGTTATACACCAGGAAAGAAATTACCCAAAGGGGGTCAAGTAACAAGGAACACAGTTCAATGTTTGAACAATGTATACATTTTCCCTCCATATCTGCCAGTCTATCTAGGATTTTCTCTTGTGATTTTTTGTTTTTGTACTTGTACCTGGTCAGAGTCAAAAGATTCTCTGATGTCTCCATTTGTGTGACTCGAGGCAACATTCAGGTCTGCTCTTGCTTTATATTAATTTGGCACCGTGCCCATGTTTTTATGTTATTTTCATTTATTTTTCTTTTAGCATCCCCCCTGTTTTTAGTTTTTCCCCTCCCCTCAGCACCCAGAGGGCAAATCTATACCTGAAACTAATGTAACATTTTGTGTCAACTGCACTTGAAAATAGAAAATAGAAAATAAAAGAGCATGAAGAATAGGTGAGCAAGTTGTAAATTGGGACTATTAGTTGGTCTATTACTTACAAGACTTGATATAGTAGATGTCTTTGCTCTTTTGTTCAGACCTTAAATTATTCTCAAGCCTTGGTTTATTATATCTTCCATTACCAAGAGGACCTGAAAACTGAAAGTGACATTGCAGTATCTGCTCTTCCTCTTTCGTGAATAAACTATTAATCTCACTGAACCCTGAAGGAATTTGTACTATTTCTAGCTTGTTCCTGAGTTTTCATTTTATCATTAACTCTTCTTCCATTTTAAAAGTTCCATCAAGAAAACAAAATCTCATATTATTCAAGTCTCTGTTTATTTAATACTACTTCCTTGAGAATGTGCTTTGATGGGAATGCAAACTGGCGCAGCCACTATGGAAAACAGCATAGAGGTTCCTCAAAAAGTTGAAAATAGAGCTACACTATGACTCAGCAATTGCACTACTGGATTTTTACCCCAAAGAATCAAAGGTAGTGATCTTAAGGGGCACCTGCACCCCGGTGTTTATAGGAACAATGTCCACAATAGCCAAACTATGAAAAGAGCCCAGATGTCCATTGACAGATGGATGTATAAAGATGTGGTGTATATATATACAATGAGATATTATGCAGCTATAAATACCTGAAATCTTGCCATTTGCAGTGACATGGATGGAACTAGAGGGTATTATGCTAAGTGAAATGAGTCAGTCAGAGAAAGACAATTATTGTATGATCTCACTGATACGTGGAATTTAAGAAAAAAAACAGAGGATCCTAGGAGAAGAGAGGGAAAAAAATGAAACAAGATGGAATCAGAGAGGTAGACAAACCGTAAGAGATTATTAATCATAGGAAACAAGTTGAGGGTTGCTGGAGGGGAGGAGGGTAGAGGGATGGGGTAACTGAGTGATGGACATTTAGGAGGGCATGTGTTGTAATAAGCACTGGTGTTATATAAGACTAATGAATCACAGGCCTGTACCTCTGAAACCAATAATACATTATATGTTAATTGAATTTAAATAAAAAATTAAAAAAAAGAATATGCTTTGATCAATGATTTGGGATAAGGATGATTTAGAGAGCCTCACTGAGTTACTAATATTGAAGACAGGGAACCTGCTTCTCACATTCCAATTCTTGTGTCACCCTTTCTTGTTTTGGAAATTCTACTGTGATTTAGCCAAGAAAATTGTGGAATGTTTTTCCAATGTGTGCTTCATCTTAACTGTGACTCATGAATACTGATTAACAATCTTCTCAGATTCTTGAAACTTCAAGAATTCTAGTCTTATAAACATATCCCATACTATAAAATATCCATGGAAAAAAATATATAAAATATCCATGGGTCCCATGCTATTCTTTCCTTTTAAATTCATACCTGTAAAATTGAGCTGTTGCTTATCTGTCTATATTAAAATGACTTGTGTTTCCTTCTAAGACATTTACTTCATGGGTACAACCTCACTGAAAATTTACCATGAAGAAAGTTTTAAGAATAGCATTAGATGTGAATGTTTGTTCATACATTGAAGACATATGAATGAATTACCTTCATGTCATATACATGCTTGTCTTTTGAAAGATCTAACATGGTAATTAAATAGAGAAACTTAATGGGAAACACCCAGTAAATGATTTTAACATATTTGGAGAAGTCATTAACATTTTTATTATTTTTGAATGTTCTTTTGTTTACATTTTTCTGATTGTAAATGAAAAGCTTTTAAATTTGGGGGTACTTTAGCTCTTCTTTTTTTAAAAAAATATTTGTTTATTTGACAGAGAGAGATACAGTGCGAGAGGGAATACAAGCAGGGGGAGTGGGAGAGGGAGAAGCAGGCTTCCCACTGAGCAGGGAGCCTGATGCTGGTCTTGATCCCAGGACCCTGGGATCATGACCTGAGCTGGAGGCAGACGCTTAATGACAGAGCCACCCAGGCACCCCTCTTACTTCTTATGAGGTGAATTTTATATCTGAAGTTCTCCAGCATTTAAGAGTATGATGACTAAGACCTAGCCTTTCTGAATAAATCCAGGTTTTCTGGATAAAAACTTCAGAGAAACAGACATAAGAGGTTCCTGGTATGCCTCACCAACACAATGTTTCTTGAAGAATAACCTCAGAGTGGAAGTGAGAACTTACTTTCTTTTTCACTTCAGTAAGAGGGTAGAAGTAAAACCAAGAATGGAGGATTAGGAAATGAGGTTGATTCCAAGAGTGATATTCTATAAAGTAAGCAAATAAGTGAAAGAATTATATAATTAGATAATATGAGTACTGTAGTAGATATCAGAGCATGATAATTGATTAGAAAAAGATGAAGTTAGAGAAATAACTGAGCTTATGAGACATTAGGAAGATTAAAAAAACAATTCTGGGAGAAGAAAAATTAAAAAAAGTAGTGAAGGGCGCCTGGGTGGCTCAGTGGGTTAAGCCGCTGCCTTCGGCTCAGGTCATGATCTCAGGGTCCTGGGATCGAGTCCCGCGTCGGGTTCTCTGCTCCGCGGGGAGCCTGCTTCCTCCTCTCTCTCTCTCTGCCTGCCTCTCTGCCTATTTGTGATCTCTCTGTGTCAAATGAATAAATAAAATCTTAAAAAAAAAAAAAAGTAGTGAAGTTTGGGGGAAGATATGGCAGTAAAGGAAGAATGCCATTCAAGAAGAAAAAGAATGGGAAAATAGGCAGTATGGACTTCTCAGTACTGCCAAAGTTTGCAAACTTTCCATGCTCCAGACTCATAGGAAACTGGTTTCCTGAATGGTTAGATGGAGGGGATTGTGACTTTTTATTTTGTGGACCTGATAGAAGGAAGAGCTGATAGTCCTAGGAGAAGCCTGAGTGTTTCTCATTTCCATTCCACCCTTCACAGGCTGTTTCATTGTAGTTTATTGTGTAAATTCTTGCTTGAAATGGAGACATCTCGGGTGCTTGGGTAGTTCAGTTGGTAAAGCATCTGTCTTTGGCTCAGTTCATGATTTTGGTATAGTGGGATTGAGTCCCAGGTTGGGCTCCCTGCTCAGTGGGGAGTCTACTTCTCCCTCTCCCTCTGTTACTCCTTTCTCCCCTTCCCCCATTCATGTTTTCTCTTTTCCTCTCTTTCTCTCAAATAAAATCTTTTAAAAAAATCTATGGGGCTCCTGGGTGCCTCAGTTGTTAAGCATTGGCCTTCAGCTTAGGTCATGATCCCAGGGTTCTGGGATCAAGCCCTACATCGGGCTCCCTGCTCAGCAGCAAGCATGCATCTCCCTCTCTCATTCCCCCTGCTTGTGTTCCCTCTCTCACCGTGTCTTTTTCTGTCAAATAAATAAATAAAATCTTTCCAAAAAATCTATAAAAAAAAGAAATGGAGAAATCTCTGCAATACTTCCGATGCAGCTTTTTAAACAAATGTCCTTCAAAATAGCTTTTCTATTTTCTACTGTAATTTTGTCCTCTTTGACCGAATAGAATTCAAAATATAGATTACATGTTTTATTTTCTTTCTTGACCTTATGATGGCTCTTAAAATGCTAAAACAAGCCTTTTAAAAATTAATTGGCTACCATTTTTAGTAACTTTGCCTGGTTCTGTCTATTTTCCCAATTTGGATTCTTTTCTTAAAAAACTTATTGAAGACACATGAAAAAATGTTCATCATCACTAGCCATCAAAGAGATTTAAATCAAAACCACATTGAGATACCACCTTACACCAGTTAGAATGGCCAAAATTAGCAAGACAGGAAACAACGTGTGTTGGAGAGGATGTGGAGAAAGGGGGACCCTCTTACACTGTTGGTAGGAATACAAGTTGGTGCAGCCACTTTGGAGAACAGTGTGGAGATTCCTTAATAAATTAAAAATAGAGCTTCCCTATGACCCTGCAATTGCACTACTGGGTATTTACCCCAAAGATACCGATGTAGTGAAAAGAAGGGCCATCTATACCCCAATATTCATAGCAGCAATGCCCACGGTCGTCAAACTGTGGAAAGAACCAAGATGCCCTTCATCGGGCGAATGGATAAGGAAGATGTGGTCCATATACACTATGGAGTATTATGCCTCCATCAGAAAGGATGGATACCTCACTTTTGTATCAACATGGACAGGACTGGAAGAGATTATGCTAAGTGAAATAAGTCAAGCAGAGAGAGTCAATTATCATATGGTTTCACTTATTTGTGGAGCATAAGGAATCACATGGAGGACATGGGGAGATGGAGAGGAGAAGGGAGTTGAGGGAAATTGGAGGGGGAGGTGAACCATGAGAGACTATGGACTCTGAAAAATAATCTGAGGGTTTTGACGGGGAGGAGGGTGGGAGGTTGGGTGAGCCTGGTGGTGGGTATTATGGAGGGCACATATTGCATGGAGCACTGGGCGTGGTACATAAACAATGAAATCTGTTACACTGAAAAGAAATTAAATAAATTATTGAGGAATAACTGACAAACATAATTGTATATTTAAAGACTACAGTGTGATATTTTGATATGCATATACATTGTGGAATGATTACTAAGGGTAAGATAATTAATACATCCATCACCACACATAATAAACCCTTTAAAGGGTGCATGGTAAGAATGTTTAAGAGCTACTCTTAGCAACCTTCTAGTAAGAAATACTGAATTATTAATTATAGTCACCAACTGTACATTAACTTATAACTGAGAATTTGTATCCTTGAACTATATCACCCAATTTGCCTTCCCTCCAGCCTCTGCATTCACCGATATATTCTGTTTCTTTTTTATTCTTTTAAAAAAGATTTTATTATTTATTTGACAGAGAGAGGGGAAGAGAGAGACCACACAAACAGGGGGGGTGGCAGAGGAAGAGGGAGGAGCAGCCTCCACACCAAGCAGGGAGCCCAACATGGGGTTCGATCCTAGGACCCTGAGATTATGACCTGAGCTGAAGGCAGATGTTTAACTGACTGAGCCACCCATGTGCCCTATTCTCTGTTTCTATAAAATTGCTTTTAAAAAGAATTCCACATATAAGTGATAATAGTAATGCCATACAGTATCTGTCTTTTTCTGTCTGATCTCTTTCACTTAGTTCACTAATGTCCTCCAGATTTATCCATGTGTTGCAATGGACAGGTGTTACTTTTTCATGGTTGAATAATATTTCATTGTATATATACCACGTTTTCTTTATCCTTTTATACAATAAAGGACATTTAGGTTGTTTTCATATCTTGGCATTTATGAGTAATGCTGCAGTAAATGTGGGTGTGCAGGTATCTCCTTGAGACACTAATTTCAGTTCTTACAAATATATATTTAGGAATGGGATTAGTGGATCATAGAGTAGTTCAATATCTAATTTTTTGCCCTACTGTTTTCCATAAACATTATACCAACTTAACATCCCCACCAAGAGTGTACAAGGATCCCATTTCCTCCACACCCTTGCCAATTCTTGTTATCCCTTGTCTTTTCAAGAATAGCCATCCTCACAGGTATCAGGTGATATCTCACTGTAGTTTTGATTTGCATTTCCCTGATAACTAAAAATGTTGAACACCTTTCCCTACCTATTGGCCATATGTATGTGTTCTTTGAAAAAGTGTCTATTCAGATCCTTTGCTCATTTAAAATTTGCTTTTCGATTCAGAGTTGTATCCATTCTTTATGTATTTTGGATATTATCCCCTTTTCAGATAGATGTTTTACAAATATTTTCTCTCATTCTATAGGTTGCCTTTGCTGTTCAAATCTCTTTAGTTTGATGTAGTCCCACTTCTGTATTGGACTTTTGTTGCCTGTGTTTTGCTGTCTTATCCAAAAAAATCATTGCCAATACCAATGTCAAGGATCTTTTCCCCTGTTTTAGGTGTTATGTGGTTTCAGGTCTTACAGGGAAGTCTTTGATCCATTCCAAATTAATTGGAACATAGGGGGCCAGTTTCACCTTTGTGCATGTGGATATTAAGTTTTCCTAAGACCATTTATTGAAGGGACTATCTTTTCTCCATTGTGTGTTCTTGGCACCCTTGACAAATATTGGGTAACCATATATGCATGGATTTATATCTGGGCTATCTACTCTGTTCCACTGGTTTATGTTCCTGTTTTCCTGCCAGTACCATACTGTTTTTAGCTATAGTTTGTAATATAACTAGAATCAGGAAGTGTGGTGTCTCCAGTGTTTTTCTTCTTTCTCAGAATTAGTTTGGATATTTTTTTTATAGCTTTATACATGTTTTAGGATAGTTTATTCTATTTCTTTGAAAAATTCCATTGGAGGGGCACCTTGGTGGCTCAGTCAGTTAGGTATCCAACTCTTGGTTTCAGCTCAGGTCATGATCTTAAGGTCCTGGGATCGAGCCCCACGTTGGCTCCCCATGTGGAGTCTGCTTGAGGATTTCTCACCCTTTCCATCTGCCCCCTGCCTTGCTCTCTCTCTCAAATAAATAAACAAGTAAATCTTTTAAAAAATGCCATTAGAATTTCAAGAGAGAGTGGATTGAATCCATAGATCATTTGGGGTAGTATAGGCGGTAATCATTTTGGGATCATTAATTCTTCCTATCCAAATAGAACACAGGATATATTTCCATTTATTATTTTTTCATTTTCTATCATCAAGGTCTTGGAGTTTGCAGTGTAGCTCTTTTACCTCTTTGGTTAAATTTCTTCCTAAGTTTTATTGTCTTTGATGTTATTGTATATAAGATTTCTTTCTTAATTTTTTCAGATAGTTTGTTGTTAGTGTATACAAATGCAACTGATTTTTATATGTCAGTTTTGTATCCTGAACTTTGTAAAATTCATTTATTAGTTCTAATAGTTTTTTGGTGGAGTCTTTAGGGTTTTCTACATATAGGATCATGTCATTTGCAAAGAGAGATGATTTTACTTCTTCCTTCCTGGCTAGGTTGCCTTTAATTTAATTAATTTTTTTTTTTTTATTATTGTTCTTGCCTATTACTCTAGCTGGGAGTTTTAATACTATGTTGAGTAGAAGTGGTAGGAGTGGGGATTCTTGTCTTTTTTCTGATCTTGGAGGAAAGGCTTTCAACTTTTCACCTTATGTGTTATGTTAGCTTTGGCTTGTCATACATGGCCTTTATTGTGTGGAGTAAAATTTCTTCGATACCTAATTTCTTGAAAGTTTTTATCTAGATAGCATGTTGAATTTTGTCAAAAATTTTTTGGGGGTGTGCCTGGGTGGCTCAGTTGGTTAAGCATCTGCCTTCAGTTCAGGTCATGAACCCAGGATTCTGGGATCGAATCCTGCATTGGGCTTCTTGCTCAACGGGGAGCCTGCTTCCCCTCTCCCACTCATCCTGCTTGTGCTCCCTGTCAAATAAATAAGTAAAATCTTTAAAAAAATGTCTCTTCTTATATAAATGAAATAATCATATGATTTTTTCTTTTATTCTGTAATATGTTAATTACATTTATTGATTTGTGTTTTTAAATATATTTGCACCTCAGGGATGAGTTCCACCTGATCGTTTTATTTTTTATTTTTTTTTAAGATCTATTTACTTATTTATTTGACACACAGAGATCACAAGTAGGCAGAGAGGCAGGCAAAGAGAGAAGGGGAAGCAGGCTCCCCGCTGAGCAGAGATCCCGATGTGGGGCTGGATCCCAGAACCCTGGCATCATGACCTGAGCCGAAGGCAAAGGCCTTAACCCACTGAGCCACCCAGGCACCCCCATACGATCCTTTTAATGTGCTCTTGAATTTGATTTGATAGTATTTTGATGATATTTACATCTATGTTTAACAAGGATATTAGCCTATAATTTTGGTGTTTTTTTTTTTTTTTCCAGTGTCCTTATCTAGCTTTGGTATTAGGGTAATGCTGCCCTTATAACATGAGTTTGGAAGTGTTCCTTTGGCTTTAATTTTTTGGAAGAGTTGAGAAGGATTAGTATTAGCTCTTTAAATATTTGGTAGATTTCACCTATGAAGCCATCTGTCTAGGCGTTTCTTTGTTGGGAGATTTTAAATTAATTATCAAATCTCCTTGCTTAATATTGGTCTGTTAACTTGTATAATGAGCCAGAGTCCCTAAATGATAGAACATGGGTGAGTTTCTTAATGTACATGCCAGCTCCCTGCCCCTTAATACACTGAATAAAGATTTCTGTGCTAACTCCACAGGAGGATAGCACTTTGAGAGCTTAAAAAAAAAAAAAAATTGGTCTGTTAAGATTTTCTCACTTCATGATTCAGTCTTATGAGTTGTGTGTTTTAGGAATTTATTAATTTCTTCTAAGTTATCTAACTTCTGGTGTATAATTATTCTGAATAGTTTCATATGATCCTTTGTATTTCTGTGGTATCAGTTGTAATGTATCTTCTTTTGATCATAATTTTAGCCATCTGTCTTTTTTTTGTGGGTAATGTCAATTTTATTTATCTTCTCAAAAAACAGCTCTTAGTTTTATTTATTTTTCCTGTTGTCTTTCTAGTCTCTATTTAGTTTATTTCTGCTATAATCTTTCTTACTTCTGCTAACTTTGGCTTAGTTTCTTTCTAGTTCCTTAGGTATTAGGTTAGGTTGTTTATTTGAGTTTTTTTTTTTGGTATTTTATTTTTTGTTTATTCATGAGTGAGAGAGCATAAGCAGGGGGAGTGGAAGGCAGAGGGAGAAGCAGGTCCCCCACTGAGCAGGGAGCCTGATGTGGCACTCGATTCCAGGACCCTGCGATCATCACCTGAGCTGAAGGCAGACACTTAACGGAATGAGCCATCCAAGCATCCCAAGATCTTTCTTTTTTTCTTAATGTAAGTATTTTTCATCATAAACTTTCCTCTTGAAACTGCTTTTGCTGCATTCTATAAGATTTGATTTATTGTGTTTTCATTTTTCTTTGTTCACAGATAGTTTTTTATTTCCCTTTTGATCTCTTCTTTGACCCATCAGTTGTTCCAGAGTATGTTGTTTAATTTCCACATATTTATAAATATTCTTGCTTTCTTCCTGTTATTTATTTCTAGTTTCATACCATTGTGGATGGAAAAGATACTTGATATGATTTCAGTTTTCTCAAATTTGTTAAAACTTGTTTTTTGTTCTAACATGGAGATTATTCCATGTGCACTTAAAAAAAATGTGTATTCTGATGATTTTGAATGAAATGTTCTGTATATGTCTTTAGGTCCATTTCATCTAAAGTGTAATGATGATGTGATTTACAATAAGAAATACCTATTGGTCTCTTTCTCCTAAAATTCTTGAAATTTCCTAAGTGATGAAAATGAGATAGGTGTCTTTTGGTATATTTAAGAGGTGATTTTTGGAAAGCACCTAAGGATGGAGATTGGATACAAGGAAAACCGGCCATGTGATTGGAAGGTTGAAACTTTTGGTGCCCACCACCCCCCGACCTTGAAGGAGCGGAGATGACCTGGAGTTTGAATTAATCACCAATAGCCAGTGATATAATCACCTTAATCAATGACATCTCCATAAAAACCTAAAAGGACTGGCCTCAGAGAGCTTTTGGCTTGATGAAAACATGGAGGTTTGGGAGAGTGGTGTGCTTGGAGAAGAACATGGAAGCTCTGTGTCCTTTCCTCATATCTTGTCCTATTCATGCATCTCTTCTATCTGGCTGTTCTTGAGCTATACTTCCATAATAAATTGGTAATGTAGTAAGCAAAATGTTTCTCTGAGTTCTGTGAGCACCTCTAGCAAATTGATCAAGTCCAAAGAGGGGATCATGGGAACTTCAGATCTATAGCCAGTCAGTCAGAATCACAGGTGATAACTTGGACTTAAAACTTGCATTTGAAGTTTGGGTTGGGGAGAAGGGCAGTGATATCTGACACTGTCTCCAGTTAGATCATATTAGAATTGATTTTAGGACTCTCTGCTGGTGTTGGAGAATTGCTTTTTGGTGTGGGACTTACCTCTCTATTTTAGAATTTCATGCAGAATTGAAATTGGTGAACAGAAGTGAAATCAGTCAGAATCTTAGTAGTTCAAATTACTTATTTCCTTATTGAGTTCTTGTCTGGATGATTTATTCAATTTTGAAAGTTTAGTATTAAAATTCCTACAATTATCATATTGCTGTCTATTTTTGACTTCAGATACATTTATGATTGTGTAATCTACTTCAGCACTCCAATATTGGGTTCATATAATTCATAATGGTGTCCTTTTAATGAATCAATACCTTAATCATCTATAACAACTTTCTTTGTCTCTTGTTACATTTTTGACTTAACACATATTTTGTCTTATATAAAAGTATAGCTACTTTGTTCTCTTGGGGTTACCATTTGCATGGAATGATTTTTTTCCATCCCTTTACTTTCACGCTATAGGTGTCCTTAAAATTTGTTAGCCTCTTGTAGGCAGCATATAGTTGGGTCTTGTTTTGTGTCTTTAAAATCTACCTAGCTACTCTCTATCTTTTAACTGATGAATTTAACTACTTACATTTATTTTATTTTTAAAAAGATTTTATTTATTTATTTATTTAAGATACAGAGAGAGCAGGAGCTGGGAAGCAGAGATAGAGGGAGAAGCAGGCTTTCTGGAGCCCGATGTGAGGCTTGATCCCAGGACCCTAGGATCATGACCTGAGCCAAAGGCAGACACTTAACCAACTGAGCCACCCAGGCACCCATAACCCCTTACATTTAGAATAATTATTGATAAGTAAGGACTTACTATTACCATTTTGTTAATTGTTTACTGATTATTTTGTAGTTCTTTTGTTTCTTCCTCTCTTGCTATTTTTCTTTGTAAGTGGAATATTTTTTGTAATGGTATACTTTGATTCTTCATCTTCATCACTTGTGTACCTATTATAGGCTTTTGCTTTGTGATTACCATGTGGCTTTCATAAGACATCTTATAGTTATAACAGTATGCTTTAATCTGATAATAATTTAGCTTCAATTGTATAAAAAAGTTCTATACATTTACTTGCCCCCTTGAAATTTATGTTGTTGATGTGCCAATTTCTCTTTTAATAATGTATATCCATTGACTAAATATTGTAGCTATAAAAATTTTTGTCTTTAATCTAATAGCTATAGTTCAAAGTGATTTACCCACCACCATTGCAGTATTAGAATAATTTGAATTTGATCATATATTTACCTTTACCAGTGAATTTTATATTTTCATATGTTTTCATGATACTAATTAACATTCTGTCATTTTAGCTTGAAAAACTCTCTTTGGTATTTATTATGAGGCATATCTAGTGGCGATAAATTCCCTCAGCTTTTGCTTGTCTGGGAAATTCTTTATCTCCTCTTCATCTGAAGAGCAACTTTGCCAGGAAAAGTATCCTGGGCTGATGGTTTTGTTTTTTGTCTCCAGCATTTGAATATATTATCTCAGTCTTTCCTAGCCTGCAAGGTTTCTGGAGACAAATCTGCCGATAACCTTATTGGGATACTAGGGAGTATGCGAATGAACATTTTTTCCCTTGCTGCTTTTGAAATTCTCTTTCTTTGATTTTTGATTATAATGTGTCTCAGTGAAGATCTCTGGGCTCAATCTGTTTGGATACATTTGAGCTTTTTGTCTTTTAGGTCCATATGTGTTCCCAGATTTGAGTAGTATATAGTCATTATTTCTTCAAATAAATTTTCTATCCATTTCTCCTTATCTTTTCTTTCTGGGACTCCATAATGTGGATAGGATTTCTTTATGAGTTCACTCATTCACATGGGTTTCTTTTTTCTTTTTCATTCTGATTTCTTCTCCTCTGGATAATATCAAGAGATCTGTCTTCAGGTTCTCTGATTCTTCCTTTTGCCTGATTGAGGCTGCTGTTGAAGCGCACTATTGTATTTCTGATTTTATTCATTGTATGTTTCAGTCCCAGAATTTTTTTAAAAATTATTTTTATTTCTCTGTTGAACTTCAGGTTTGTTCAGCACAGACTGGGCATGGTGGGTCAAAGTCCAGAGCAATAACAGGAGAGCAACAGCACATCCCTGGTGGTGGCCCATCAGTGACATGTCAAAACATAGGGTGGGTTGCAGAAAAGTGTCAGTACAGTCCTGGTAGTGACTGGTTAGAGCTGAGAACAGGAGCCCCAGGGTGGGGTAAGAACCCTACAGCTCACACTCATAGTGGCAGTGAAAGCATGACATGATACCCAGTGGGTAGAGCAGCAGTAGCTCTGGTCTGTATATAACAAGGTGCTGTAGCATCCTGATCCTGGATAATGGGGCACAGCAGTGATTGGCCCCCTGAGGACAAGTGTCATCACAGAGGACAACTCCAGTCTTAGGAAAGAGATGAAGCAGCAGGGACTCTGGGCTCCTCCATTATCCAGGATCCCCATTGGTGAAGATTTTTATTTTTTTGTTGGAGAAAAGGTCTTTATTTCTTTATTAGAGGAGATCATCAAAAGGATGTGGCCATTGGTTGCTCTGTGAACTGGACCCAAGCAATTGGAAGTCCTCATTCCTTCTCCTGTTCTTGAAGTATATGTTTGCCTCCTGGTCTCCAACTGAACCACCCAGGTGCCCCATAACAGTCCCTGCTTTATTTTTTATTTTTTATATTTTTTAAAGATTTTATTTATTTATTTGCCAGAGAGAGAGAGCGAGCAAGCACAGGCAGGCCGAGTGGCAGCAGAAGCAGAGGGAGAAGCAGGCTCCCCTCCTTGCTCCCCCCGAGCAAGGAGCCCGATGTGGGACTCGATCCCGGGACGCTGGGATCATGACCTGAGCTGAAGGCAGCCGCTTAACCAACTGAGCCACCCAGGCGTCCCCAGTCCCTGCTTTCAACTATAACTCTGAGGTGCCTGGATTGTTCAGTCTGTAGGGTATGGGACTCTTGATCTTGGAGTCATGGGTTTAAGACCTACATTGGGTGTAGATCTCACTAAAAAAATGTAAATAAACTAACTCTTACATTTGAACAGGATGAACATTGAAAAAATACACAAACCTATAAATAGATAAAATAAGCAAACATTAGGAAACTCTGAGAATGCAAAGTTTTCCTTCTTAAAGTTGTGCACAGAGAAGAGTGAATATATTTAGGAGGTTTGAAGAGAGTTATCATTAAAGGGTCAGAGCCATGCTGTTAGATTTTCATCTTAAAACACATGAGACAGAATAAATGTGAGAGAAGAGGAGTAAGGTGATCTGTGAGAGGTTTCTGTTCTGGTAGTTTGTAAAAACATACAAGTTTGTAGACTAACAAACACATGATGAAGTGTAAGGGAATGAATCTTCCTCTTTTCCTGTGAGTCACCAAAGCTTTACATAATGGAAATTTGACAAGGGTTTTTTGTTTGGTTTTGTTTTTAAAGTAGGCTCTCTTCCCATTGTGGGGCTCAAACTAATGACCCTGAGATCAAGAGTTGCATGCTCCACTGACTAAGCCAGCCAGATACCCCTGAGGAGGATTTTTTTATTACTCGCTTGTGAAATGCAATCCTATTGAAAGACACTAATTTGCAATGTATAATCAGACTTCCTGTTCTTATGTTTAAATTTCCATTTAGTCTGATCTTTGTTCTGAGTTCCAAATAAGTAGGTGGCTGTTTCACTTGGAGATCTTCAATAAGAGTTTAAAATGTTAAAATGAGACCCTAGATTTTACAAAAAAACTGCCTCTTCTAGTGCTCCCCATTTAAGTAAATGAATTCAGTATATACCCAGGCACTCAAATTACACATCTGAGTCATTTTCAGTAAGTTTTCTCTATTTACCCCCCTGTTTTGTGTTGGTCTTAGCCTATCAATAGTGATGCTATCAACTAGACATGCCTTGGGATTTCACATGGGCCTGCTGCAAATCCACAGAGACATCTCCCCTTTTGGAACCAATGTTGTCTGGACCGGTCTTTGTGGCCCATATGATTGCAAGATGCCTCCAGCAATAACCATCATGAAACTTAGGGGGAAAAAAACAATAGGTTTATTACTCATTAGAAGAGGTACCCCTCTTTCAACATTTTTTGATGTTTCTACTTGTTTTACATGTCTCTTATAGACAACACCCTTTGATCCAACTTGAAGGTTTCTTTGGTCTCTGTTTTTTTAAATAGTAAGTTCAACCCATTTTTATTTATTGTGATAATTTTATATTGAGTTATCATTGTTATCTTGTTTCATATTTTCATTGTACTCTTTTTCAATTTTATTTCTTTTTAAAAATTGCTTCCTGCTTTTTATTAGGTTAATAATAATATTTTCTTATTTTAAAAAGTTACATTCTATTTTTGGCTCTGGGTGGGTACTCTTAACCTCAGATTCATGCTTGTGATTATTGCCTTACTAATTTTTTTAGACATTGTCTTAGTCAAGATAGTGTGTATTATACAGTGAAAAACAATTACACTAAAACAAACCAAAATGTTTCCTTCTCATGCCATGTATCAATTTCTAGTTGGCTAGGTTCTACATTACAATTCTCCTCACTTGGCAGCCAAAACAGATGAAGTAGCCACTATGTGGAATAATGGCAATAATTGTTAGGGAAAGGCAGCTCTGGAGGTTCTCTTATTGGTATTAAATACTTTGACCTGAAAGTGACACGGGTCACCTATTATTGGCCAGAATGAGCCACAAGACTCCACTTAACTTCAGGGACTGAAAAGTAAAATCATCCCATATGATCAGAAGATGGTAAAAATAGAATATTTGAGAAGCACAAGTAATAAGTAAGACACTTATCAATGTCTTTATATTTCTCCTTAAAAAGACAAGCAATGTTAGCTTAGTCCCCTCCCCCATCCCTGCCCTGGCTCCACGTTGCTGTTGTCTATAATTAAACTTTTAGATTGTTACAGATATACATTGCTTTGAAAATTTCTTTGGTCTTAGGTTTTTCTGAGACAAGAATAAACTTCACTAAGGTCTTAGGTCATTTTATAAAACAATAAATTTTATTAAAATGTTTGATTCTCCCTTCTCATATCTCTGGCAACACTTGGCTGCATTTACTCTATGTTTAAGGACCTCTTTGTGAGTATTTTCAGTGATAGATTTATTTGGGTAGAATATTCTTACAGTGTTCTTGTACAGAAAAGACTATCTGGGGTGCCTGGGGGGCTCAGTGGGTTAAGCCTCTGCCTTCAGCTGAGGTCATGATCTCAGGTTCCTGGGATTGAGTCCCGCATCGGGCTCTCTGCTTGACAGGGAGCCTGCTTCCTCCTCTCTCTGTCTCTCTGCCTGCCTCTCTGCCTACTTGTGATCTCTCTCTGTCAAATAAATAAATAAAATCTTTTTAAAAAAGAGTATTTGGCTAGATACAAATTTTAGATTCCAAATACTTTAAAAAAATAGATAAAAAATACTATTCCACTGTCTTCTTGTATCAAAAGTTACTACTGAGAAACAAGAGGTAAATCAGATTTTTCCTCCTTTATAGGAGATTTGCTCTTTTTCTCTGGAATTTTTAAAAATATTTTTTCTATCTTTGGTATTTTTAAATTATGGTAATTTTTCTTAATACATAATTTTATCTCTAGCTTTTCTTATACTATGAACCCTTTCAAAAGCCATTATTCTATTCAAAATGAATAATCTTGTGACTTATTTTCATTAGTAAGAATTTCATTACCTAGCAGCTGTATAACTCTGTCACACAGTTTTTCTTTTTTTGTGATGCTAGTAGCCACTGGTGGGTATTTGATGACTAGATCCATTAATTAACTGGGTTCCAAGATGGTGATATTATATAATGTCCTTATCATTTATCAGCTGGGATACTTTTATTAAGAGATTTTTTCCTCTTTGTACCTATACCATTTCATTTAAGAAATACAAGATATATACTTGAGTCTTGAGTCTTTCAACTTACTTACTGCTTATCAACATTCATGAATTTGTTCTCTGTAACTCTCAGAAGGTAGCTCAATAGTTCTTATAATAACATTATAAACTCATGGATTAAAAGATATTTGGTGAGTGTTAACACATTGAAATTCTTCATATTAAAGCTCAAATAATATCACTTTTTTTTTTTAAAGATTTTATTTATTTATTTGTCAGAGAGAGAGAGCAAGCACAGGCAGACAGAGTGGCAGGCATAGTCAGAGGGAGAAGCAGGCTCCCCGCAGAGCAAGGAGCCTGATGCGGGACTCGATCCCAGGACGCTGGGACCATGACCTGAGCCGAAGGCAGCTGCTCAACCAACTGAGCCACCCAGGCGTCCCAAAGCTCAAATAATATCACTTTTAACCAGAAAAAGACTCTATAAGTTGAGTTCTGAGTATTTTTGACATGACTCGAAGTATTTGATAATTTCCTTGCTATTTGGAATGGTTCCAGTTTCATCCTCTACATTCCTTCCCCCAGACATGAAATCATCCATTTTTATGAGAAACTTGGCTTTCTCTTAGTGGAAAATAACATTTCAAGACCTTAGTCACAGTGCTAAGGGTGGTCATTGCTCAGCAGGAAGATGTTTTTTAAAATAAATATTTTATGGACACATACTTTTTTTGCCTTTAAAATGGCAAGTATTTTTTTTTATTATGTCATTGCTAATAAATACTATGTGCTTACTAAATACAGACACAAGCCAAATTCCAAACATATCCAAAATATCAACTGGATACAAGAAATGTTATTTCCCTTTGGTGAGAGAGAGACTCACACCAGTGTGAAACTCATAATATTACTGTTTTCTGTTATCACTAGGCAATTCTATCCATTACCTGTCAACTTCTAAATATAATTGTAGGAGAGAGAAAAGTAATTTGAGGAGAAAACAGAAATTTAGGAATTGATAAAAAACAGAAAAATTACTGGTAGCCAGGGTCAACTATAGTTGACTTTCTTAAAAACAAATCTTCCTGTACAGCTAAGATAGGAGGTTATACTGTTCGGCCTAATAGAACACTATAGCTTAAAAAAAAAAAAAAAAAATCTTCCCAAGAAACTGCATGCCTAGTAGCTGAAGAGGATCAAGGAAGAAACCCTGTGTCCCTCTCAGAGGGTGGCGGGAGCAGAAGAACGCTGTGCTGCAAGGTGGCCGCGTGCACATGGCACAAGGAAAGGAGCAAGGGTAAATACCTGAGTAGGCCACAGCGTCGCTGTGGGCATACTTCACCCCTGCCCTGCTTCTCTAGTGTGGCGTTCTCCACTCTCTTACACTTCTTCAGGGCAACCATCAGTTCCCAGTGTTTGAGATACAGGGGTCTCCCATTCTGGCGTGTGTTAGAGTTCCAGGCATCGCCACCATATGCATGGAGCTGAAAGAGGTCAGTCAAGGCAGCTGCATCTGCAGGTCAGTGGCAGTGGGGACCAGTAAGCTCTTCTGCATTTTCTAGCTGCCTGCCCAAGGGAGGAGCAGGCTGCAGGAGATGCTCTATCTCCTGTTAGAGCATCAAACTCTTTCCGCACGAACCTGGCCTCTCTTTGCCAGTCCTTTTCCTTTTCCAGGAAGCTCAAGGCTGTAACTGCCTCTTTCTTGGATGACCTGAGCCTGCTCCTGTTCCCGATATTACAATGTGGGGAGTGATTTAAGTTATCCCTGGAGCCATACCCCTGGGGAGGGAGTACCATTCCAGGGTCCCCTTGCACCACTGTCCGCAGGTCCTGGATGCATACTTTTAACTCAAATTTAGGACTGACTTTGCAGTAGTTAAAATTGTGATGCAAAGTTATTTTTATTTGCATAAAAAATTTGCCAGTGAAAACCAACTGAAGGCACCATGTCTAGGTGAGCAGTCCCTAGTGAATTCTCCTCTGTTCCCTAGGGATGGGTGGTTTCAGTTCCTGTCTCCATCTCTGTCCTAAAATTCAGAGATGGTGTCAAGTTGCAGAGAGTTGATACAGTCCCAGTTTCCAGGCAGCTGTGGTGAAAATGGTGGTAGTGTTTGGTGTTAAGGGTTTTTGTTTGTTTGTTTGTTTTGTTTTGTTCTTGGGGTTTTTTGTTTGTTTGTTTGGTTTTGGTTTTGGTTTTTTGGTGGCTTATTTCTGTGAAAAGCTGTCAAAACGGGATCCTTCCTGCCTCTGGAGACGATTTAATAGTTATAAGATACTAAGACACCTAATGAGTGTTTTCTAAAATACTAGGATCTTTCTCTGCATTATTGCAATTCAAAGTCACAGCTTTATGAAATGTGTATCATTGTCAGCGTATTTTACTATTAAGACAAAAAATAATGCCATAGTGTGTGACTTGCCCGATATTTCCAGATTCCTGTCTATCTTCAGGCCCTACCATGAGCATCAGTCCTAATTTTGTGATGCCTGCTTTCTTATCCAGGTGCTTACCTGCTGTTCTCTTTTATAGCACAAGAGAACAGGAATGATGTGAACTATGGAGTTAAAATATTAAAGTCCTGGAAACATTCTTTCACTGTGGGGAAGCTGAGCTGTCATTATCTAGAAAGTTGTTTTCAGAAATATTCCAGTGAGAGGAATGTTAGGCTAGGACTTAAACCTGTTATTTGTATGGAGGCTGAGGGTTTTTTTAAATCAAGATGATTAGAAACTTCTTTTAAGGCAGCGTGGTTATTCTGTCATGCATTCTCTTACTACAAGTGACATTCAGAATTGTGTAGCGTTTTCTAAGCATAAAGTAGATGCCTGAAAGTAGAATATGCCTTCAATTCCCCATATGGTGGATCTGGAATATAATGAACAGGGGTACTTTTCATTGAAAATAGATCAGATTACTTGTGGGTAGGAGGAAGTGGGCAAATTTAAAAGGTAACTTTGTGCCTACGTATCAGCAATATAAATGATGTTGCCATTTTTTCCTCACAATTTTAGTTTTTTTTTACTAAGATGATTGGTTGATTCTTCTTTACGAATTTCCTGATTGGATCAAAATGAAATGGATTGATTCTTGAACCGCCGTAACCATCAATGGAACTCAGAGCTGAACTCACCAGAGTAGCTGTGAGTGCTCCCTGCTTGGGAAACTGATGGCCTCAGCCAGGCCTTAGGACTAAAGCTTTGGTGGTTTGTTGAAGATGGCTATCACATGGGTATACCAAGAAAAAAGTGTTCACAACTCAAATTAATTTCAGAATGGTGTTTTATTCGATTTAAAATTAATTTATGTAAGAATCTGAGGACTTTTCTTCATGGAACAAGATGCATTGTGAAGCTTCCAAGTGGGATAGTGTAGGATATGCAGGGTTTTTCCAACTAAATTTTTGGGGGTACTTATAAGTAACTGCCACAATAGTATATATCTTTTTGTGATATATCTGTTAGGGAAACACTGATGTAGGCTGCAGAGTTTAGATACTCAAGCTTGTATGGCAATACAGAATTAAATGTATAATTCATAAAACAAGCAGGCACTGTTGATACAAATTATGTCTAACCCAATGCCTCATTTAATACTTAATCAGAAAATGTATATTGCGAACCTATTATGTGCAAGTTTTCTCCTAGGTAGAGATAAAGTAGTAAGAAACAGAGTTCGTTTTCACATATATATTACATTCTAGTGGGAAGGAGCAGTAAATAAATAAATACATTGTGTATCATATGATAAGTGCTTTGGAGAAACATTAAAACAGAATAAGGAAATAGAGAGTGATGGTGGGATTCTCTTTAGCATAGGTGCTTGGGAAGGCTCCCTGTGAAGGTGACATTTGGGCAACAGCCTCACAGAAAAGAAAATCTGAGCCAGGCAGATATTTGAGGAGAGGATCCAGGCTAAGTCATCTTGAAGATAAAGACTCGGAATATTGAGACTGTGTGATACAAGAGGACAGTATGAATGGGTGTGCATTTGCAGGGAGAATGTCAGTGAGGCAGATGGGCCAGACATCTGCCCATGTGATTCCTTGTAGGCCATGGTAAGGAATTCTAAATGTTATTCTGGGCCAGATAGAAAGCCAGTGAAGGCTTTTGACTTGAGGAATGACAAGATTTCAATTTAGCTTTGTTATTTATTTATTTTTTTAAAATTTTCTGGGTATGAAGAAGCCAGCAGCATGAGACTATTTTAGATGGGAAAACAAGAGCTCATTTTCGAACACTCTAAGTTTGAGTTTCCTATGAAGATTTCAGATAGAGATATCAGGACTTAATTGTATCAAATTAAGACAATTTTTTGCCCTGCAAAATTAAGAACTCAATCTATATTTCTAGAATGAATAAATAAATAGATGAGTATTATTTATGTCTTTGAAATAAAGAAGAATTAATACTTATTCTTCTGAAATTGTTCCAAAATATAGAAATGGAAGGAAAACTTCCAAACTCACTCTGTGAGGCTAGCATTACCTTGATCCCAAACCAGAAAATGACCCCACCAAAAAGGAGAATTACAGACCATTATCCCTGATGAACACAGATGCAAAGATTCTCAACAGGATACTAGCCAATAAGATCAACCAGTACACTTAAAAGATTATTCACCATGACCAAGTGGGATTCATTCCTGGGCTGCAGAGGTGGTTCAACATCAGCAAATCAATCAATGTGATACACCACATTAATAAAGAAAGGATAAGAACCACACAATATTCTCAATAGATGGAGAAAAAGCATTTGACAAAATACAGCACCGTTTCTTGACATAAGAGGGAACATACCTCAATGTTGTAAAGGATGTATATGAAAGACCACATAGAAAATATCATCCTCAATGGGGAAAAACTGAGAGCTCTTCCCCTAAGATCAGGAACACAGTAGGGATGTCCACTCTTACCACTGGTGGTCAACACAGTTCTAGAAGTCCTAGCCTCAGCAGTGAGACAACAAGAAGAAATAAAAAACAAAAGCACCCAAATTGGCAAAGTAGAAGACAAACTCACTCTTTGCAGATGACTTGATATTCTATGTAGAGAACCCAAAAGAGGGGCGCTTGGGTGGTTCAGTCATTAAGCTTTGGCTCGGATCATGATCCCAGCATCCTGGGATGGAGCCCCACATTGGGAAGCCTGCTTTCTCTCTCCCACTCCCCCTGCTCATGTTCCTGCTCTTGCTGTCTCTGTCTCACTGTCAAACAAAACAAAGCAAAAAAACCAAACCAAACCAAAACAAACCCAAAAGACTCCACCCAAAATTGCTAGAACTGATACAGGAATTTAGCAAAGTCACAGGATATAAAATCAATGTGCAGAAGGCGGTTGCATTTTTGTACACTAACAATGAAGTAGAAGATAGAGAAATCAAGGAATTGATCCTGTTTACAGGATTGCACCAAAATCCATAAGATACCAAGGAATAAACCTAACCAAAGAAGTAAAAGATCTGAATACTATAGAACAATTATGAAAGAAATCGAGGAAAACACAACGAAATGGAAAAACATTCCATGCTCATGGAATGGAAGGACAAATATTGTTAAAATGTCTATGCTGCCCAAAGCAATCTACACATTCAGTGCAATCCCTATCAAAATACCACCAGCATTTTTCGCAGTGCTGAGACAATCCTAAAATTTATAAGGAAACAGAAAGACCCTGATAGTCAAAGTAAGTTGAAAAAGCAAACAAAAGTTGGAAGCATCGCAATCCTAGACTTCAGGCTGTATTACGAAGTTGTAATCATCGAGATAGTATGATACTGGCACAAAACAGAGAACCCAGAAATGGACCCTCAACAATATGATCAATAATCTTTGACAAAGCGGGAAAGAATACCCCATGGAAAAAAGACAGTCTCTTCAACAAATGGTGTTGGGAAAACTGGACAGCATCATGCAGAAGAATAAAACTGGACCATTTCCTTACACCACACACAAAAATAAATTCGAAATGGATGAAAAAGCCTGGCCCTATTCCTGGTCAGAGATTATGAAATGCAGTGATTTCAAGTGGAATAATTTTTATGTTGAACACATGACTCTTGATGGCAGTGACTATGTAGTATTAATCTCTATGTTCCCAGACTAGATGGGACTTCAAACTTTTTGCTAAGTAAATGAAATAATATTTCCCCAAACTTATGCTTTTGAATTTTGTAGAGGAACATTCAGTGTTCTTTGAAAGAATCCCCATATTATTGGCTTTCCATGAATGAAGCAATTTTTTAAAATCCAATTTTGGTTTTTTGTTTTCTAAAATTGAGGTATTTCTGTAATTTAGTTGGTAACTCTGAGGTTTAAAATGGGACTATTAGGGTGCCTGGGTGGCTCAGCGGGTTAAGTCTCTACCTTCGGCTTAGGTCATGATCTCAGGGTCCTGGGATTGAGCCCTGCATCAGGCTCTCTGCTCAGCGGGGAGCCTGCTCCCCCACCCCGCCCCGCCACCTGCCTGCCTCTCTGCTTACTTGTGATCTCTGCCTGTCAAATGAATAAATAAAATCTTTAAAAAAAATGGGACTATTTAGGGTGCAAATCATCGATTTTGTTATTTGTTGTGAATTATAAAACAAAATTTATACAGAGAAAGGCATTACTTGATTAAACCAAGAATCCTTATTATATAAACATTTTAATTGTCTTTGTTGCACATGATCCAATCTAAAGATTTGGAGGTACCTATGACATAATGCCAGGTTAAGTATATATATAGGAAGTGATGTGTTTTGTTAAGATTTTTTTTGGTTTGTTTTTGTATAATTTGTTGCTTGTAGTTGTGAGGTAGAGGTTTTTTCCTAAATTATAAAATTAAAATTGGACTACTCAGCGATAACATTCAATAAGATAAAATTGCCATGAATTAAGGAGACATATGATCCAGTGTTTAATTACTCCCTAAAAGATTTTATATGGTTCTCTGGTCAGTTGGCTAATAATATGGGTGTGCAAGGGGTTAAGGTGAGCCTTTCCAGTCATCTAGTTGTCTGATTGCTGTTTTTCGGACTTCTTTTTTTTTTTTTTAAGATTTGTTTTTAAGATTTTGTTTATTTATTTGGCAGACAGATATCACAGGTAGGCAGAGAGAGGCGGGGGGGTGGGGTGGGAGGCAGGCTCCCTGCTGAGCAGAGAGCCTGATGCGGGGCTCCATCCCAGGACCCCAGGGATCACAACCTGAGCCGAAGGGAGAGGCTTTAACCCATTAAGCCACCCAGACACCCCTGTTGCTAGGGCTTCTAATACTAGGTTGAAGAAGAATGGCGAGAGTGGGCATCTTTGTTGTGTTCCTGATCTCAAAGGAAAGGCTATCAGCTTTTCCCCATTGAGGATGATTCGCTGTGGGTTTTTCATAGATAGATTTTATGAAGTTGAGGAATGTTCCCTCTATCCCTATACTTTGAATTGTTTTAATCAGGAATGGATGCTGTATCTTGTCAAATGCTTTTTCTGCATCAATTATGTGGACCATGTGGTTTTTCTCTCTTTTCTTATTCATTTGTTCTATCACATTGATTGATTTGCGAATGTTGAATCACCCCTGCATCCCATGGATAAGTCCCACCTGGTCATGGTGGATAATCTTTTTAATGTACTGTTGGATCTTATTAGCTAGGATCTTGTTGAGAATCTTTGCGTCCATATTCATCAGGGATATTGATCTGAAAGGCTTTATTTATTTATTTGACAGAGAGAGAGATACAGCAAGAGAGGGAACACAAGCAGGGGGAGTGGGAGAGGGAGAAGCAGGCTTCCCGCAGAGGAGGGAGCCTGATGCTGGGCTTGATCCCAGGACCCTGGGATTAGGACCTGAGCCCAAGGCAGATGCCCAATGACTGAGCCACCCAGGTGCCCCCGCCTTATACTTTTTATACAATTTCCTGCTTGATGATTTTATGTATTTATCATCTTTATCTCTATGGCACTTGTGAAGTGGAGATGAAGTCAACCCACTTGTGGACAGGCATGGTGGCAGAGCCTCCTGTGTGCTGAGGATGTTTTCCCACAGCATCACTTACCATAACATCTCTGGACATGAATACAGATTTTTAATATTCATTCATGTTCAGTTGCTTGTTACTTTTGGCCCACCTATCCTACCTTTCAAGATTTTGATACCTGACTGGTCACAGAAAGATCAATGTTTCCACTCCTCTTTGTGCCATCTCAGAAATCTGACCAATGTATCCTACAGCCAAATAAATGAGCTAATTGTAAGTTGTGTGTATTTTCTAAGAAGATATTTGCATAAGGGGAAACACTGGGATGAAACAGGAAGTTCAGCACTATCCTCAGTTCTCTACTATCTCCTTTCTTTTGGGCTTTGTCCACAAAAGCCTTAGTAATCACATCTGTGATTACCTGACTCTCTCTTCCTTTGGCTATACTTGGTCTAGGCTAGAAAATCCAATTCTCTCCCTCGGATTCTGAATTTGAGCTGAGAGACATAGGGACTGGTTTTAAGAATCAAGCCTTGTTGATGGCAGGGCCCTAGGTTTAAGATCCAAAAATGTTTGTGTCTGTGATTCCCCAAGCTACCTTGGTTGACTCTTATGGAAGCCTGGTGGTTCATCTCTTTCTTGGATTCTGTGAAATGCATGAGCAGCCATCTTCTACATTTATTTTTTTTTTCAGTGGTTTATAGTAGGTTTCTTTCTATTATTGGCAAATGAAAAACAACATAAATAATAAACATGGTATAGCAGATTACAAGAAGTAGGAAAATGACAATCTGTGAAAGATTAGGATGGAATCTAATAATATGGTGGTTTGGGGGATCAGCTGTAACCTTAAAATGAAAGTTAAGTATGCCCTTGACTGTAAAAGAAATACAGGTGTAAGTGTCTATTCTCTGTTTTCTACAGATTTCATCTTCTGTACATAGACCCAGTCAGTAGTCTGGAAGTATGGGTGCTGTCTACGCTACTTGACCAAAGTTCTTTGGTTAATATCTTTGACTACAGTCTGGCTTCAAGACTGTGTCCATAGCATTTGTGGGAAGAGAAGCAGAGCTTTAATGCTGCTTTAGACATACTCACTCATAACCATTTCTGGTTTACTCATGCTTGTCTGACCTCTGAGAAACATATTGTCCCAGTTTAGGGCTCTTCACTTGCTGAACCAAAGAGGAAACTGTGGGTTCCCATTGGGTCATTGGATTGTTGCTTTATTTTCCATCCTGTTTGTCTATGTTGGTTTCCTCACATTGTTGTTGGTATATATTATTCCTTTCTCTGCCTCTTTCACAAACTCCTTTTTTACCCTTAGCATAGTCCAGTTTCCCCTGCATACTAAACATGTTCATTTTTTCTTGTTAGTCTTTTTGAAAACATTGTGTCAGCTTATATTTATTCTGTTAGTGGCTTTTTATCTGATAAGATGTCTTTCTTTTCTTAGAGGACTGTAACCTAGTGGTTAACATATGGGCTGGAGTGCCATATTACCTAGATCTGAATTTCAATTCTAGCATACTCTATGCAGGAGCTCAGGCAAATTTTTAACTTTTCAGAGACTTGAATATGTTATTTATAAAGGGGAAAACAATAGTACTTACTTGATTGGATGGTGAGTAAGCAAGTTAATTATTATTATTATTTTAAAACAAAGAATGAAAGAAATTTCTTATAAAATACTGAGTCTCTGTCACATTTGAAAGGGACCCTGTTTCATCTAATTAGTGAGTCATTTACTAACCATGCAACCTTGTATTTTCTCTAAATCTCCTGGCACTTGTGGGATGTGGCGGGACAAACAGCTCCTACTCATCTTCTAAGTCATCCCTTCCTCCAGATGCCCGCTTTCCTTCCTCAGCAACCCTACTCTAGCTCCAGACTGGGTTATGTACTCCCATTTTTCTTCATTATTATTCACTAATTCTTTCTGGGTAGTATTCATTAAATATATAAGCATTTGTTGAAAATCTTTTTTTCCCTAATACAGTGTCTGCATTAGGAAGATGGGTAGTTTGGACCTATTTGCCCATGGCCTTTTCCCCAAGGCCTAGAAAAGTCCCTGGCACACAATAGGTACACTGTGGAATTAGTGAAAGACAATGTTCCCTGTTGTATTCCCACAAACTACAAAGTGCTTAGCACATAGTAGATACTTTCCAAATATTTGCAACCAATTAATGGATTTGTTTTTATTTCCATCAGCTTCCTGGCCTTGGTTTCTTCATCAGGAATTGCCCTGTTATGTTTATTTCCTATATATTTTTTTCCAGGTTCCATCATCAGGATGAGTCCAAACACTTTGAAGGCAAAGACCTACTTCTTCGCTAAGTTTTGATGCAAGATTTGAGGTTGAAATGTCTCTTTCACTCTAGAGCAATAATTCATCTGTGAGATACTGTGGGACAGTGTGACAAAAGCCATAAAAGTGAAAATGGCAAACACCAAAACCTGTAGTGTGGAGGGGATGGTACAACCCAAAAGAATACACAACTCAGAATTTTCTCAACTAATAGGCTTTGCAATAATGCACTGTGAAGTTTTGAATAGTAGATTATTCTGGATCCCTCACTCCTCAAACCTTTCAGGCTTGCCTTCCACAGACTCCTCTCCATTTCTGAGCCTGACTGCCACATGTTGGTTTGCTTATTTGGAACAGTTGTCTGACCAACATCGTAATGATTTTAGTAGCCTGGTTTGATTTTCATATCACTTTTTTAAAAAAGGTGATTTTATTTATTTATTTATTTATTTATTTATTTATTTATTTATTTAGAGTGCAAGCAGTGGGAGGGGCAGAGGGAAAGGAAGAGAGAAAATCCCAAGTAGACTTTCTGGTAAGTGCAGAGCCAGTTATGGGGCTCAATTTCAGGACCCTGAGATCATGACCTGAGCTGAAACCAAGAGTTGGACACAACTGACTTCAGCCACCGAGGTGCCCCCCTTCATTATCACTTTTTAAAGGATGTTTGCCCTTTTTTTTGTTCTTGTTTTTACTTCAAAGAAATAATATTTTTTGATCATGTAGGTGTTTATTGCTATGAACTTCCCTATTAAAACTGCTTTTGTAGCATCCCATGAGTTTTTGTATGTTGTATTTCTTTTTTTGTATTTCCATTTTCATTTGTTTCAGGACATATTTTGATTTCCAGTTTGATTTCTTTTTTTTTAAATTTCTTTTGTGACCCATTGGTTAAAACATTATTTTATGGTATGTTGAGTATACCATAATCAAATAATAATAATGATTCCTTTAAATGAAATGGACTGTACTCCCCAATCAAAAGATACAGAGTGACTCAATGAATAGTATGTATGCACACAGGAGCATGTTGTTTAACCTCATAGTTTGTGAATTTTCCTGTTTTTTAATTGCAATTAATTTCTAGATTTATACCATTGTGGCCAGAAAATATGCTTAATATGATTTCAATCTACTTAAATTTAGTGAGACTTATGTTGTAGCCTGACATGTGACCTCTCCCAGAGAATGTTCCATGTATACTTGGGAAGAATGTGTATCATGCTGCTCTTGGATGGAGTTCTGTACATGTGTGTTAGGTCCATGTGCCATTTAAGTCCAGTGTTTCCTTAGTGATCTTCTTTTTGGGTGATCCATCTGCTGTGAAAAGTGGGACATTGAAGTCTCCTACTATTATTGTCCTGCTGCCTATTTTTCCTTCCAGGTCTGTTAATATTTACCTTATATATTTAGGTGATCCTATGTTGGTTGCATAAATATTTACAAATATTATATCCTCTTGTTGATTTGACCCTTTTATCACTTTGACTTTTTTTGTCTCTTATTATAGTCTTTGTCATAAATTCTATTTTGTGCAAGTATAGCTACAGCCTGTTCTCTTTCCATTTCCATTTGCATGAAATATCTTTTTCCATCTCTTTACTTTCAGACTGTGAGTGTCCTTAAAGATGGAGTCTCCTAGAGGAAGCATGTAATTTTGTTTTATTCATTCACCTGCTCTATGTCTTTTGGTTGGATAATTTAGTCTATTCCATTTAAAGTTGTTATTGTTGTTATTAAGACAACTTTAATGTGGTATACTTTTTTTTTAATATTTTATTTATTTATTTGACAGAGAGAGATCACAACTAGGCAGAGAGGCAGGCAGAGAGAGAGAGGAGGAAGCAGGCTCCCCACTGAGCAGAGAGCCCGATGCAGAACTTGATCCCAGGACCCTGAGATCATGACCTGAGCTGAAGGCAGCGGCTTGACCCACTGAGCCACCCAGGCGCCCAATGTGGTATACTTTGTATACCATGCTTTAAGTATGTATTTCAATGATTTTTAGTAAATTTATGGAGTTATAAAACCATCTCCACAATATAGATATAGAACTTTTCCATCACTCCAAAAAGATTCCTTGTGCTTATTTATAGTCGCTCCCCATTCCCACTCCTTGTCCTAGGAAACCACTGATTTCCTCACTACCTCTATGGATTTGTCTTTTGTGAATATTTCATTTAAAAAATTATTAATATGTGTTCATTTGTGTCTGACTTCTTTCTCTTAGCATAATGTTTCTGAGGTTCATTGAGGTTGTTTTATATGTCAGTATTTTTTACCTTTTTTTCATAAATAATATTTCACTTATAAATCTGGCACATTTTATTTATTTGTTCATGAGTTGATAGACATTCAGATGTAGAGTAATTTTTTTTTTCTTAAGAGCCTTCTTGAGGTATAGTTTACATACCATATAATTCAGTCATTTAAAGTACACAGATCAGTGACTTTTTTGCATATTCACAGATTTGTGCAATGTTCATCACAGTCAATTTTAGAACATATCATTACCCAAAAAAACACCTCACACCACTTAATCATTAGTCCAAAATCTATACCACCACCCCCTGCCCTAGGCAACCACTAATTTACTTTCTCTATTTATGAATTTGCCTATCCTGGACACTTTGTATAAATGGACTCACACAGTATGTGGTCTGTCATAACTGAATCCTTTAACTTAGCATCATTTTTTTTATTATGTTAGTCATCATATAGCACATTATTAGGTTTTGTAGGGTTTCATGATTCATTGTTTGTGTGTAACACCCAGTGCTCCATGCAGTATGTGCCCTCCTTAACAGTCATCACCGGGCTAACCCATCCCCCCATCCCCCTCCCCTCTAAAACCCTCAGTTTGTTTCCTGGAGTCCATAGTATCTCATGGATTGTCTCCCCCTCTGATTTCCTCCCCTTCATTTTCCTCTTCCTTCTTCTAGTGTCCTCTATGCTATTTCTTATAGTCCACATATGAGTGAAACCATGTGATAATTGAATTTCTCTGCTTGACTTATTTCACTTAGCATAATCTCCTCCAGTTCCATCCATGTTGATGCAAAAGTTGGGTGTTCATCCTTTCTCATGGCTGAGTAATATTCCATTGTATGTATGGACCACATCTTCATTATCCTTCATCTGTTAAAGGGCACCTCTGCTCTTTCCACAGTTTGGCTATTGTGGACATTGTTACTATGAATATTGGGGTGCATGTGGTCCTTCTTTTTACTACATCTGTATCTTTGGGGTAAATACCCAGTAGTGCAATTGTAAGGTCATAGGGTAGCTCTATTTTTAATTTCTTAAGGAATCTCCACACTGTTTTCCAAAGTGGCTGCACCAACTTGCATTCCCACAAACAGTGTAAGAGGGTTCCCCTTTCTCCACATCCTCTCCAAAACATGTCATTTACTGTCTTGCTAATTTTGGCCATTCTAACTGGTATAAGGTGGTATCTCAATGTGGTTTTGATTTGAATTTCCCTGATGGCTAATGATGATGAATATTTTTTTCATGCATCTATTAACCATTTGTATTTCTTCTTTGGAGAAATGTCTGTTTATGTCTTCTGCCTATTTTTTGACTTTATTTGCTTTTTGGATGTTGAGTTTGAGAAGTTCTTTACAAATCTTGGGTATCAGCCCTTTATCTATAGTGTCATTTGCAAATATCTTCTCCCATTTCCTGGGTTGCCTCTTTGTTTTGCCGACTGTTCCCTTTGCTGTGCGGAAGCTTTTTGTCTCGATGAAGTCCCAAAAGTTCATTTTTGCTTTTGCTTCCCTTGCCTTTGGAGATGTGTCTTGAAAGAAGTTGCTGTGGCTGATGTGGAAGAGGTTACCACCTATGTTTTCCCCTAGGATTTTAATGGATTCCTGTCTCACATTGAGGCCTTTCATACATTTAGAGTTTATCTTTGTTTATGGTGTAAGGGAATGGTTGAGTTTCATTCTTCTGTATATAGCTGTCCAATTTTCCCAGCACCATTTATTGAAGAGACTGTCTTTTTTCCATTGGATATTTTTTCATGCTTTGTTGAAGATTATTTGACTATAGAGTTGAGGGTCCATATCTGGGCTCTCTGTTCTCTTCCCTTGATCTATGTGTCTGTTTTTGTGCCAGTACCATGATGCTGCCTTGGTGATTATAGGTTTATAATACAGCTTGAAATCAGGAAACGTGATGATCCCAGCTTTGTTTCTTTTATTCAACATTTCCTTGGTAATTTGGGATCTTTTCTGGTTCAACACAAATTTTAGGATTGTTTGTTTCAGCTCTTTGAAAAATGCTATTGGTATTTTGATCAGGAAGGCGTTGAATGTACAGATTGCTCTGGGCAGCATAGACATTTTAACAATGTTTATTCTTCTGATCCATGGACCTGGAATGCTTTTCCATCTTTTTGTGTCTTCCTTAGTTTTTTCCATGAGTGTTCTGTAGTTCCTTGAGTACAGATCCTTTACCTCTTTGGTTAGGTTTATTCCAAGGTATCTTACGGTTTTTGGTGCTATTGTAAACAGAATCAATTCCCTAATTTCTCATTCTACAATTACACTGTTAGTGTAGTAGGATAGCAGCTGATTTCTGCACATTGATTTTATATCCTGCCACATTACTGAATTGCTGTATGAGTTCTAGTAATTTGGGGGTGGAGTCTTTGGGTTTTCCACATAAAGTATCATGTCATCTGTGAAGAGAGAGTGACTTCTTCTTTGCCAATTTGAATACCTTTTATTTCTTTTTGTTGTCTGATTGCTATTGCTAGAACTTCTAGTACTATGTTGAACAACAGTGGTGAGAGTGGGCATCCTTGTCATGTTCCTGATCTTAAGGGAAAGGCTCTCAGCTTTTCTCCATTGAGAATGATATTCGCTGTGGGCTTTTCATAGATGGTTTGTATGAAATGGAGGAATGTTCCCTTTATCCCTACACCCTGAGGAGTTTTAATCAGGAAAGGATGCTGTATTTTGTCAAATGCTTTTTCTAAATCAATTGAGAGAAACATGTGGTTCTTTTCTTTCCTTTTGTTAATGTGATCTATCACATTGATTGATTTGTGAATGTTGAACCACCCTTGCATCCCAAGGATAAATCCAACCTGGTTGTGATGGATAATCCTTTTAATGTACTGTTGGATCCTATTGTTGAGAATTTTGGCACCCCTATTCTTCAGAGATATTGGTCCAAAATTCTCCTTTTGTTGGGGTCTTTGCCTGGTTTGGGGATCAAGGTAATTCTGGTCTTACAGAATGAGTCTGGAAGTTTTCCTTCTGTTTCTATTTTTTGAAACAGCTTCAGAAGACTAGGTGTTATTTCTTCTTTGAATGTTTGGTAGAATTACCCAGGGAATACATCAGGTCCTGGACTCTTGTTTTTTGGGAGGTTTTTGATCACTGCTTCAATACAGTTACTGATTATTAGTCATCCTGTTTCAGTCTTGGTAGTTTATAGGTTTCCAGGAATGCATCTATTTCTTCCAGGTTGTTTAATTTATTGGCATATAGTTGTTGATAATTTCTGATAATTGTTTCTATTTCCTTGGTATTAGTCATGATCTCTCCCCTTTCATTCATAATTTTATTAATTATTTGGGTCCTTTCTCCTTTCTTTCAGGTAAGTCTGGCCAGTTTATTGATCTTAACTAATTCTTTCAAAGAACCAGCTTCTAGTTTCATTGATCTGCTCTACTGTATTTCTGGTTTCTGATTAATTAATTTATGCTCTAATCTTAATTATTTCTCTTCTCATGTGTGGCTTATGCTTCCTTTGTTGTTGTTGTTGTTGTTTTGAGTTCTTTAAAGAGTAAAGTTAGTTGGCGAATTCAGGATTTTTCTGTTATTTTTGAGTGAGGCTTGGATGACTATGTATTTCCCCTTTAGGACCACCTTTGCGGTCCCCATCAGGACTGCCTTTGCAGTATCCCATAGGTATTGGACCGATGTGTTTTCATTTTGATTGGCTTCCATGAATTGTTTAAGTTCTTCTTTAATATCCTGGTTGACCCAAGGATTCTTAACCAGGATGGTCTTTAGCTTCCAAGTGTTTGAATTTCTTCCAGTTTTTTTTTTTCTTGTGATTGAGTTCCAGTTTCAAAGCATTGTGGTCTGAGAATATGCAGGGTAGAATCTCAGTCTTTTGGTATCAGTTGAGACCTGATTTGTGACGTAATATGTGGTGTATTCTAGAGAAAGTTCCATGTGCGCTTGAGAAGAATTAGTATTCTGCTGTTTTAGGGTGTAATGTTCTGTATATATCTATGAGGTCCATCTGGTCCAGTGTGTCATTCAAAGCTCTTGTTTCTTTGTTGATTTTCTGCTTAGATGATCCATCACTGAGAGTGGAGTGTTGAGATCTACTATTAATGGGTTATTAATATCTGCTAGTGTTGTGATCTACTATTAATGAGTTATTATCAATATGTCTCTTTATTTTGGTTAACAGTTGGCTTATGCAGTTGGCTGCTCCCATGTTGGGGGCATAGATATTTATAGTTGTTAGATCCTCCTGTTAGATAGACCCTTTAAGAATTATATAGTGTCCTTCTGTATTTTTAACTACAGTCTTTAGCTTAAAATCTAATTCGTCTGATATGAGAATTGCTACTCCAGCAATTTTTGAGGTCTGTTGGCATGAAAAATGGTTCGCCATCTCTTCATTTTCAGTCTGGATGTACCTTTAGGTTCAAAATGAGTCTCTTGTAGACAGGATATGGATGGGTCCTGTCTTTTTATCCAATCTGCAACCCTGTGTTGTTTCATGGGAGCATTTAGGCCATTCATGTTGAGATGATTATTGAAAGATATGATTTTATTGTCATCATATTGCCTGTGAAGTCCTTGTTTCTATAGATTGTATCTGTAAATTTCTGTTCTATATCACTCTTGGGGTCTTTTTCCTTTTGTAGAACTTCCCTTTAGTATTTCTTACAGTGCCGGCTTAGTGGTCATGTATGTTTTCAGTTTCTGCCAGTCCTGGAAGCTCTTATTTCTCCATCCATTCTGAATGACAGCCTTGCCAGATAAAGTATTCTTGGCTACATGTTATTCTCATTTAGTACCATGAATAGTCTTGCCAGCCCTTTCTGTCTTGCCAGGTCTCTGTGGACAGGTCTTACGTTATTTTGATGTTCTTACCTCTGTATGTAAGGAATATCTTCCCCCTAACTTCTCTTAAGATGGTTTCCTTGGTTCTAATATTTGCAAGTTTTACTATTACATGCAGGGGCATTGGTCTTTTATCCTTGATCTTGGGAGGGGTCCTCTCTGCCTCTGTGATGGGAATGCTTGTTTCATTCCCCAGATTGGGGAAGTTCTCAGCTATGATTTACTCAAGTATATCTTTTAGTCTCCTCCCTCTCTTCATCCACCTAGTGATCCCAATAATTCTGACATTGGAACATTTTATGGCATCGACTATTTCTCTAATTCTGTTCTCATGGATTTTAAGGTGTTTGTTCAGGGTTCCTCCTGCTCCTTCTTATCAGTTTGTCTTCTAGATCACTAATTCATTCTTCTGCCTTGTTTGCCCTAGCTGTTAGAATATCTAGTTTACACAGCTTCTCATTTATAGCATTTTTAAGTTCAGTCTGATTAGCTCTCATTTCTGCCCTTAGAGAGTCTATGTTCCTGTTTATGGTTTTCTCCATCCTAACTATTCTCTTCATAACTATTACCCTGAAGTGTATTTCTGACATCTCATATCCATTAGGTCTGTGGGAAAGGCCATTGTCTCTGGTTCTTTCATTTGTTGGGAGTTCTTCCTCCTAGTCATTTCAGTTATGGTTGAGGGGATGTGCAGTCAAAAATATCAACCACAATCCAGGCAAGGAGCACCCTGGGAAAGTTCAGAGCAATTGGAAGCCACCACCAAAACAAAGCAAACAAAAACAAACAAACAAACAAAAAAACCCAGCCAAAATGAAACCCAAGAATAAGATTTACAAAGTACAAAAACAAAAACAAATAAACAAAAAAACTACAAAAAAGGGGGGGGTGAAGGGAAGGGACCTATAATCCCTTGATGTGGGTGAGGTAGGGTGTTTCAGTTCTTCCTGGGTGTATTTTGTTCTCTTTGTTAGAGAATACTACTTCACAGCAATACAGGGAAATTAAAACTGGTGTGTATATATAAAGGTAGTATTGAATATGGAAAAAAAGGACTACATTTTATCTGTATATACATAAAAAAAGAATAAGATAAAAAAAGTGCATGTGTGGAAAAGTTCACGTTAAAAAGTTACCATGGAATACGTTGTATTAAACATCTAGTTGAAATGATAAATAGGTGAAGAAGAAGGAGAAAAAGAAGAGGAGGAGGAGGAGGAAACATAAGAAAGAATTTAAAAAAAAAAAAAAAGAGTGGTATCTAAGAAATACACAGGCTGTGAGGCAACACCAGAAGCTTAATATACTATTTCCCCCTGGTTTTGGGGTTTTACAGTTTCATGGGGACTCTGTGGTTGTTGTCCTCTTGTTCTTCCAGCTTGTCTTCTGGGGAGGGGCCTGACACATTGTTTTTCAGTCAGTCCTGCTTGGGTGGAGTTGCCCTGCTCCCTCTCAAGGGGCTGGACTCCGTGGAAATTTCTTTTGGGCTTTTGTTCTCTGGTGGCTTTTAGCAGATTTTTGGAGGGTCAGAGCATATGAAAATGTCCATACCTAGACTTCCACCACAGAGGAGAGAAACCATAGTCCTTTCCTCTCTAGATCCTCCAGAACACGCAGTCTCCCCCTCTGTGAGTACCACTGAAAACTGCAGCTTCCCACAGGTGGTGTATGCCCCCAGCAATCCTCTCAGCAGTAGACCCCAGCCCCCATTTATCTCTGCTCCCTGTGCCTCCAAAGCCATAAGTGATCCCAGTCTGGGTGAGCCCAGGCCAGTGGTGGTGGTGGCTGCCTCCTCCCCGCCCCAAATCTGCAGGCTTAGATCTGTGCCTGTAGCCGCCTGATTCTAGTATTTGCCCCTTAAGCCCCTGTATTCTGTTTGAACCCTGTTATCAGTTTCTTCCTATCCTACTGCCACTGCTCTGCAAGCTATCCCTGGCCTCCAGCATAGGATACTTTTGCACTGAGGTATTACTTTCCAGTGGCTAGCTTCTGGTGGTCCACTCCCCACTCTGTTTATCCTCCAACATTTGTCCATGCAATCCCAACTCCATCCTTCATACCTCAGGACTGATGACCCTCTGCCCCCATAGAGATCCAAACATATAATCTTACATCTCAGGCTGATTTCGTGGGTGTTCAGAGTGACTTGGTAGATGTCTAGCTAAATTCAGGGGACCAGTTGAAACAGAGACCACACTCCTCCACCATCTTGCCAAGGACCAGCATAATGTTTATGAGATTCATCCATATTGTAGCATATAGCAGTATTTCATTCCTTTTTATTGCCAAATAGCATTCTGTTGTATGGATACAACATTTTACCCTCAGTTTCATTGAGATATAGTTGACACAGAACATGATATAATTTTAAGGTATACAGCGTATTGATTGGATGCATTTATAAGTAGCAAAATGATTACTACTGTAGTATGAGCTACCACCTTCATCCCGTCACATATTTGCCTTTCTTTTGTGTGGCAAAAATGTTTAAAATCTATTTTTTAGTAACATTCAAGTATATATAATATTATTAGTGATAATCACTATGCTGTATATTAGACTATTAATCTCACAACTGGAAATTTGTACCATTTGACCAATATCTTCCCATTTCCCCCACTCCCAACCCTTAGTAACCATGCCTCTACTCTCTGTTCCTTAATTTGTCATTTTTTGATTCCACACATAAGTGATGTCATACAGTATTTATCTTTCTCTACCTGACTTATTTCACTTAGCCTAATGCCCTCAGTGTCCATCCAAATGGCTGCAAATGGCAGGATTTACTTCTTTCTCATGTTTGAATAATATTCCATTGTATATTTATACCATATCTTCCTTATCCATCATCTGTTGATGGACACTTAGGTTGTTTCTCTATCTTGGCTATTGTGAATAATGCTGCAATGAATATGGTAGTGCAGATATTCCTACAATATTCTAATACATATGAAACCAGAAGTGGTAATACTGGATCATATCATGGTTCTATTTATAATTCTTTGAGGAACCTCCACACTTTTCCATAGGGGCTATACAAATTGCATTCTTACCAATAGTGTACTAGGGTTCCCTTTTCTTCATATCCTTGTCAATAGTTGTTATCGCTCGTCTTCTTGATATAACCTTAATTATAACAGGCTTGAGGTGATATCTCATTGTGCTTTTTCCCCCCTGATAATTAGTGATGTCAAGCACCATTTCATTGCTCTCTGTGTATCTTTGGAGATTATTCAGTTCCTCTGCCTATTTTTTAATTGGGTTATTAGGGATTTTTTGCTATTGAGTTGTATTCATTCTTTATATTTTTTATGTATTAATTCCTTATCAGATATGTGTTTTGTAAGTGCTTTCTTAGGAAGCAGAAAGCTTTATTTATTTATTCATTCATTCATTCATTTATTTATTTTTATTTTTAAAAAAGATTTTATTTATTTATTTTGACAGAGAGAGAGAGAGAGCGAGCGCACAAGCAGGGGGAGCAGCAGGCAGAAGGAGAGGGAGAAGCAGGTTCCCTACAGGGATCCAGATGCAGGACTCATCCCAGGACCCTGGGATCATGACCTGAGCTGAAGGCAGTTGCTTAATCAACTGAGCCCCCGGGTGCCTGACTAGAAAGGTTTTAAATTTGATGTAAGTGGGCTTGTTTATTTTTGCTTTTGCTTCTGTGCTTTTGCTCTCATACCCAGGAAATTATTGCTGACACCAATGTCAGGGAGTTTTATCCCTATGTTTTTTTCTTGGAGTTTTATAGTTTCAGGTCTTCTTAAAGTCTTTAATCTATTTTGAGGTTTTTTTCTTTCTTATTAGTGGTATAAGATAAGGGTAAGAACCACATTCTTCCACTTGTGATTATCCACTTTCCCAACACCATTTTGAAGGGACTATTGAATCTCCTTTGAGTATTGTTGGCTCCCTTGTCAAATATATGTTGACCAGGGAACATGGGTGGCTCAGTGGGTTAAAGCCTCTGCCTTCGGCTCAGGTCATGATCCCAGGGTCCTGGGGTTGAGCCCCGTATTGGGCTCCCTGCTCAGCAGGAGTCTGCCCTCCCCGCCTCCCCGCTCATGCTCTGTGTCAAGTAAATAAAATATATTAAAAAAAATATTTGTTGACCATATATGCAAGAGTTTCTGGGTTTCCATTTCTGCTCCACTGATCTATGTGTCTATTTTTATGCACACTGTTTTCATTACTGTGGCTTTGTAGTATGATTTGAAATCAGGAAATGTTATGTTTCAGTTTTTTTCTTTTTTCCAGGATTGCTTTCACTGTTTAGAGTCTTTTCTTGTGCCATACAAATTTAATTTTATTTTTTAAAATTTTTGTGAAAAATGTCATTGGGATTTTGATAAGGATTGCATTGAATCTATAGGTGGTTTTGGGTAATATAGACATTTTAACAATGTTAATGTTCCTTATCCATGAACACAAGGTATCTTCCCATTGGTTTGTATCCTCCTTATTTTTTTTTATCAAAATCTTGTAGTTTTCAGTGCAGTTATTTTGCCTCTTTGTTAGATTTATTCCTAATTATTTTAGTGTTTTTGATGCTATTATGAATGGATTTGTTTTCTTTATTTCTTTTTCTGGTGTTTTGTTGGTGGCCTATAGAAACAAAATGATTTTCTCTATGATAATTGTATCCTGCAATTTTATTGAATATATTGATTAGTTCCAAAAGTTTTTTGATGGAGTGCTTGGGATTTTTTTTTTTTTAATATGGGATCATATATGCAAACAAAAGCAATTTTACTTCTTCCTTTGCTGTTTGGATGACTTTCATTTCTTTTTCTTCCCTGATTGCTCTAGCAAAGGCTTCTAGTGCTATGCCAAATAGAAGTGGTCAGAGTGGGCATCTTTGTCTGGTTCTGATTTTAGAGAAAAAACTTTCACCTATTCACCATTGAGTATGTTGTACTTTGTCAGATGCTTTTTCTACATCTATTGAGATGATCATATGATTTTTATCTTTTATTCTATTAATATGGTATATTACATTTATTGATTTACATATGTTGAACCATCCTTATATCTCAGGTATTATTCCCATTTAATCATGGTGAATGATTTTTTAAAATGTGCTGTTAATTTGGTTTGCTATATTTTGTTGAGTATTTTTGTATCTATATTCATTATATTATATTATAATGGGCTATAATTTTCTTTTCTTGTAGTATCCTTATCTGGCTGTGGTATCAGAGTAATCCTATCCTCATAAAATGAGTTTGGGGAGTATTTCCTCCTTTCCAGTTTTTTAAAAAGGTTTCAGGATTGCCATTAGTTCTTTAAATGTTTGGAATAATTCACTAGTGAAACCTTCTGGTCCTTGGCTTTTCTTTTTTGAGAGATCTTTTTTATTACTGATTCAATCTCTTTACTTAAAAGTGGTCTGTTCAGATTTTCTATTCATTTTTTAAAAGATGTTATTTGTCTGAGAGAGAGAGCATAAGCAAAGGGGAGGGACAGAAGGAGAGGGAGAAGCAGGCTCCCTGCTGAGCAGCCTGATGCGGGCTTCAATCCCAGGATCCTGGGATCATGACCTGAGCAAAGGGCTGATGCCCAACCGACTTCAGTCTTCATGGATTCCATGTTTCTAAGAACGTATTTCTTCCAGGTTATCCAGCTTGTTGGTGTATAATTTTTCATAGTAGTCTCTCATGATCCTTTGTATTTCTGTGGTATCAGTTATAGGGTCTCCTCTTTAGTTTCTGGTTTCATTTATTTTAGTACTCTCTGCATTTCTGTGTTACTCTAGCTAAAAGTTTGTTGATTTTTTAAAAAAGATTTTATTTATTTATTTGACAGAGAGAGAGAGAGACAGTGAGAGAGGAAACATAAGCAGGAGGAGTGGGAGAGGGAGAAGCATGCTTCCCACAGAGTGGGGAAGCCCCACGTGGGGCTCAATTCTTGGACCCTAGGATCATGACCTGAGCTGAAGACCGACACTTAATGACTGAGCCACCCAGGTACCCCATTGATTTTTTTTTTTTAGTCTAAAAATTTCAGCTCTCACTTTTAATGATCTTTTATATTTTTGGTCATGGAGCCCAATGTGGGGCTCAAACTCATGAACCTGAGATCAAGACTTGACCTGAGATCAAGTTTCAGATTTAACCAACTGAGTCCCCCAAGGTGCCCCTGCTCAGTCTTTATTTCATATATTTGTCTGGTCTTTGTTAATTCCTTTCTGCTAATTGGGCTTGATTTGTTCTTTTACTAGTTCCATGAGGTGTAAATTGAGGTCTTCAAGCTACTTTTTGTTTCTTGAGGTAGTCAGGAATCATTATAAACTTCATTCCTAGAACTGCCTTTAGGGGCACCTGGTCGGTGGTGTCTACTTTTGGCTCAGGTCATGATCCCTAGATCCAGGGATTGAGCCCCTCTTTGGGTTCCCTGCTCAGTGGGGATTCTGCTTCTCCTTCTGCTGCTCCCCCTGCTGTGCTCTCTTTCTCTTACTCTCTCTCAAATAAATAAATAAAATATTTAAAAAAACTGCCTTTGCAGTCTCCCATAAGTTTTGAAATGTTGTGCTTTCATTTTCATTTGTTTGAATTAGATTTTTTCATTTTTTTTCTTTTCTTTTTTTAGAGAGCGAGCGAGAAAGCACATGCACACGTGTGCATGCAACTTGTTGAGTAGGTGGGCAGAGGGAGAGGAAGAGAAAGAATCTTAAGAAGGTTCCACTCCCAGCTTGGACCTGACACCAGGCTCGATCTCACAAGCTTGAGATCATGACTAAGCTGAAATCAAGAGTCAAACACATTACCAGCTGAACCAGATAGGCACCCCTGTCTTTTTATCGTCTTAACTACACCTTAGGCACATCTTTTCATTTGGCTCAGTAAACTTTCTAGAGCAGAGTTTCTCTCATGTATTTGAAATCATGTTTGTTTTCCAGGAACACAGAATATGCCAGGTGTAGTTTATTTTTTCCTGTTCTAGGTGGGATTTATATATCCTCTAAGATTCCTAAGTCCTTTTAATAAAGAATACATAGTACTTTAGAAAAGATGTAGTTTCTAGGGTCACTTTGAGAGTTTGTGGGTAAGTAATATTGTTGCTATGGAAATACTTTGTTTGTGACAGTGTTGAAAAATATATGTGTTGTCAAATCTATAATTTTACTTCCTCCCACTTCCAACTTAACATAGTAGTATTTCATTCAAGATCACCAAATATATATGTGTGTGTACATATGTGTGAGTGTATATATACTTAAAATAATATTGTAGCTTAAGGAAGAAGGCAGGTGAAGGGCCATATTTTGGAAGCTAGAATTTAAGAAGGATCTCTAAGCTACTGGATACTTGTTTTTGTGATCTCAGGCTGCTGTAGCAAAATACCATAGATTAGTGGCTTAAACAACAGGAATTTTTATCTCACAGTTCTAGAGGCTGGGACGTTTGAGATTACAATGCCAGCATGGCTGTAGGACACAACATTCAGTCCATGATGGCACTGTAAAAGAGGACAGGGAACCTGATGATGTCTTTACCACAGAATGTTACATTTTCTTTTCCATTGCCTTATAAGCTTATTTTCTCTCATCTAGGAAGATTTGGGGGTTTAATCAGCAGCTCCACCATCCCTTTCTCAACCCCAAAACAAAAATTTGTGGTAAACAAATTTTGATTTGTTTACCTGTCTTTACATACAGTATACATACATTGTGTACATTAAAAGCATTAGTTCAGGGGCGCCTGGCTCAGTCGTCTGCCTTTGGCTGAGATCATGATCCCAGGGTCCTGGGACTGAGCCTCACCTTGGGCTCTGTGCTCAGAAGGGAGCCACCTTCTCTCTTTCACTCTCCCTCTGTGCTCTTTCAAATAAATTAATAAAATCTTTTTTTAAAAAAAGCTTTAGCTCATTGCTCGCATTATCTTTTGTCATCTTGCATACAACTTACTCAGTTCAGAGACATTTTTAAGGCATAATTTACCTCAAGCATGTAACATGTAATTTGAAATATAACACCTCTCCCTAAAAAAAAAGAAGAATAAAGAAAGAAAGATGGAGCATAACAAATAGCATGGAGGACATGGGGACTTAGAGTGGAGAAGGGAGTTGGGGGAAATTGGAAGGGGAGGTGAACCATGAGAGACTATGGACTCTGAAAAACAATCTGAGGGTTTTGAAGGGACGGGGGGTGGGAGGATGGGGTACCAGGTGGTGGGTATTATAGAGGGCACGGATTGCATGGAGCACGGGGTGTGGTGCAAAAATAATGAATACTGTTATGCTGGAAATAAAAAAAAAAAGAAAGAAAGATGGAGTGTGTATTAAATTTTTATTAAGCATAATGATTATTCTTTTAGGGCATTGCTAAACTTTTTGTTTGAATGAATAAAAACAAATTGAGAAATTTCACATGACACACTAATCTAGTGATCTCAACATACTTCATGGAAATTTCTACTGGCTGTTTTTGGGTGTTGCTTTCCCAATTTCCTTTTGTCTTTGCTCTGTTTCTCAGAGTGAATCAAAGGAAACTTGTCTTTGAAAAGACTTCTTCTTTTGACTCGTCTTTTATGTAGAGAACTTTCTGCTCTTACCAGAATAAGTAAGATTAATGTTCAATCTCAAGTATTTCTGAGGGTATACTCCTTACCCACAGAAATATACACTTGGGGCAAAATCAGAAGAGGCTTCTCATTCTCCCAACCACTGGACAGGAAGAGAATTAACCCACAATGGGTCAAGAAGAACCTCAAAATAAACGTGAGTACATTCTCTCCTCTCAGTTTTAAAGAAGCAAATGTAATTATGACTAAGATTTAAAAATATAAATTAATGGTAGTTATAGTTCTGAAGATTGAAGATGATGATAAGGAGGAGTTAGAAGAAATGACAATGACTTTGCTGAGGAGAAAGGTCATAGATAAACTCAAGTATGTTGGGTAAGAGAAACTTCTTTGTGAAACATACATTGGGCCAAGACAAGAGATAAATTATGCAAAAGAAAAATAAGATGGAAAGAAAGAGAGCAATTTGGGAAGATTCTTTTAAAGGTAGGAGGAGGAAGGAAGATAGACAAAACACACCAACTAAGGTTCACAGTTTACCTGAGGCTCTGACTTTATCCCATTTTATGCTGTACTTAAGGGTCACAATGTATTTGTATTACAAGAATATTAAATAATATTTTTGAGGAATAGAACAAATATTATTATTTCTATGAAAGGATATTCATTGCAGTACTTTTAGAAACAGAAAAAAACACCAGAAACCAGTACTTGCTTGTATATTACTAATAGTACACATTCTAAATGATGGTGAATCTCTGTGATGGAATTCTGCACAGTGATTCAAATAATCCTATATATTAGTAGGTGTTGACAGAGAAAGTCTCCAAGACATATTGTTACATAAAAAGCTGTTTCAGGACCAGGGTACACTGTGGTCCCATTGAAGTTTGCCATGGTAGAGTGATGAGGTGAAGTAAAACATTAATTTTAATTATTTTAATTTTAATTATTAATTTTAAAATTATATATTTCTACAAGTACTGCAATGAATATCCTTTCATAGAAATAAGTTCAATTTTTCTACATGATAGAGCTCTAGAACTGATATTGTTGTGATAAATATGATGCACTTAGAAGTTGATAAGTGTTGCTAACTTGGTCTGTCTAAAAGCTTTTTAGCATAAACTATATGCTAACACCAAGAGAGTTTATTTTTCCTCAGTCTTGCTGATACTATATATTTTCTATTTTCTTTTAAAAATCTCATATGTGAAAAATTATACCATAATATTTTAGTTTGCATTTCTTTGAGCATACTTTTCTGTTTAATGATCATTCATAGTTTCAGCAAACTAAATTTTCAGCAAATTTCCTGGTCAAACTTTTGCTCAGTTTTTAAGTTGCTTTTTGAAATTCTCTATACAGTCTAGACATTAATATTGTGACAAAATTTTCTTTCATATGTCCCTTGTGTTTTAACATTATTTGTGTCATATAGATGTTTTAATCTTTATGGAGCCAAATTATCCATTTTCTTTTTTTAATGATCTTTGAGTTTTCTGTCTTATAAAAAGCCTTTCCATTAAAAAAAGGTTATATTTTTATGTATGTATGTATGTATGTATGTTTTTATCAGTAAATTCTAAAACTGATTTATTCAGGAGGAAATCTTTAAGCTCTCCTCTAGATCTAAAATATTGTGGATGAGCTCATATCTAGCTTGCATCTCAGTAGAATATCTTCCCCAGTTCTTGTGGCAGAGAAGACAATGTATTTATCTTTCCTTTTGCCCTAGTCAGAGGCCAGCATTCCCAGATGATCCCTTGGGCCATTGCTGTTTTTTACATCTCAGTTCTCAGTGCTTGTTTTATTGCAAACTGTTTGGGTAAGTTATTAGCAGAAATGGAACTCTGTGAATTTCCCCAAACAACATTCATGAAGTTCCTCTAAGTCTTTTGTTATTTTGATTCCCCATCCCAACATTTCAATCCATACTGCTTTTCAGGGTCTTGAATTTAAAATTCAGAGCTACATTTTTAACCTTCTGTCCTTTGATGGTGCTGTCTTATGTCAGGGAATGAAAGCTGGAAGTTAAACCCTTTCTTAGACCTATGAAGGTTGGTGGCTGAAGTAAATCATTCCCTAGTTTTGACAGAGATTATAAGGGGCTGTATCTTATCAGTAAAGAATAACCAGCAAAAAACCAACTTTCAGATAGACTGTAGTCTGGCTTTGAAAAGAACAGTTGAAAGACTTGTTCTTTCTAGTAGCAAGACCTTATATAAAATTCTTATAATTACAATAATATAGTATAGGTTCAAGTACAGACAAATAGACCAGAGGAAAGGAATAGAGAGCTTAGTTACAGATCCTGCATATATGAACTGTTTATATAAAACAGAAGGGGATACTGCAGGTATAGGGAAAGGACAATTTTTTTCAATCAATGAAGACCATTGATTATCCTCATTCAAAAAATGAAATCTGTCCCCTGTATATCATGTATAAAAGCAACCTGACATGAATTATTGGCCAAATGTGAAAAGCAAATCAATAATGCTTTTTAGAAGATAAATGGAGAATATATTCATATCCTCAAGTCAGGGAATGATTTCTTAAGTCATAAAATGTGCTAGCCAGTGAAGAAAATATTGACCAATTATACTACATTAAAGTAAGAATTAGTGTACAACAAAAATACCAAGAAACAAAGCAGCCATAGAAGGTGTTTGTAATGCATATAATTGATAAAAAATTAATGTACAGTATATATAAACAATTCTTTCAAAACAATAGGAAAAAGTCCTGATAATACAGCAGAAAAATAGGCAAAATTTTGAATAGGCAGTATAGAAAAGAAAAATTGAAATGTTTAATGAACACATAAAAAATGTCAAGCTCATTAGTTTTCAGGGAAATGAAAATTCAACTCACAAAATGAGATACCGTTGCAAACATACCAGGATGGCAATAATTAAAAATTCTAGTGCTACTAAGTATTGATGATGATGTGGAGCAACTGAAACTCCAATGAACTGCTGCTTATGGGAGCATAGAGCAGTACAACCACTTTGGGAAACTTTGCCACTATCATAGTTGGCAATATGCGTATTCTATTACCAGCAATTCCACTCCTAGGAATATAGCCTATAGAAATGCATGCTCATGTGCTCTAGGATGCATGGTCAAAAATGCTTAGAATGGTATCATTCATAATACTCAAACGCTGGAAGCAAAGCAAATGTCTACCAGAAGAAGGCTATACGTTTTAGTGCATTAAGACAGTAGATCACATTATAGTAATGAAAATGAATGGATTATAGTTGTATGTAACAATAAAAATAAATTTCAGAAATAACACGAGCAAAAGACAGAACCAAAAGAATGCATATTTTATCATTTTATTTATATTATGTTCAAAAGCAGGTGAATCTGATCTGTAGGGTTTAGGGATATGTTATCAAGGGGTAAAATTTGAAGCAAAGCACAAAATGATTGGTTTAAAAACCATGGTATAGTTACCTTTAAGAAAGAGGAAGTGGGTTGTATTTGGGATGTGAAGGCCACCTGAGGTGTTGGCAATGTTATGTTGCTTAAGCCAGATTGTTGTTACCTGGAGTGTTCACTTTATAATAATTTGATAAACTGTACATTTGTGTTTTTCACTTCTTTGCACTTGATTATGTTTCAAAGTAAAAATATTTATTTATTTATTTATTATTTATTTTGGGAAGAGAGAAAGGGAGAGCGAGTATGTGAATGGGATGGGCAAGGGGCGGTGGGAGAGAGAGAGAGAGAGAGTATCTTAAACAGGCTCCATGCACAGCACAGAGCCCAATGTGGGGTTTGATTTCACAACCCTGAGACTATGACCTGAGCCAAAATCAAGAGTTAGACGCTCAACCAACTGAGCCACCCAGGTTTCCCTCAAAGTAAAAATATTTAAAAGATAAGTGAATGTATCTGGCTGATAATACTTGGCAGAACTATCCCAGTATTCTCTAAAAATTTCCACTCTAAAACAGATTCTGATAGAAAAATATGCTTAAAAGCATATATACCTAAAGGTTTGCAGAACTACTCCCATAAACCACAAAATGGATAACAATAATAAAATATTAATTTTTGACAATTCATTTCAACCTATTCACCTGGGACTGGAACAGAAGAACTGGGTAATAAGAATAAGGGTTAGTTACCTTAACTCTTAGGAGAAGAAAGGGACCAGAGTGGCCAGCTCCCATTTCCCTAAGTAAATGATTATATAGGAAAAGAAAACTAACTCTTTTCCCCTTTGACAGTAACTCATCACAACATTCTACGCTGCAGGAGAGAAGCAAGAGTGTTCAAGTTACCAGAGTACCACATGAAGCTGACATGCACCAGAGAGAAATCAAAATTGAAAGGTAGATAGAAAAGAGCATAGGAGAATTTCTTTCTTACTTCCATTTCCTTTCTTTTTAAATTAACATTTCATTTTATTTTATTTTTTCAGTGTTCCAAGAGTCATTGTTTATGCACCACATGCACCACACCCAGTGCCCCATGCAATATGGGCCCTCCTTAATACCCACAAACAGGCTCACCTAACCCCCCACCCCCTTCCCCTCTAAAACCCTCAGTTTGTTTCTCAGAGTTCACAGTTTCTCATGGTTCATCTCCCCCTCTGATTTTCCCCAATTCACTTATCCTTTCCTTCTCCTAATCTCCTCCATGTTATTCCTTATGCTCCACAAGTAAATAAAACCATATGATAATTGACTCTCTCTGCTTGACTTATTTCACTCAGCATAATCTCTTCCAGTTCCGTCCATGTTAATACAAAGGTTGGGTATTCATCCTTTCTGATGCAGTCTTAATATTCCATTATATATATGGACCATATCTTCTTTATCCATTCATCTGTTAAAGAGCATTTTGGCTCTTTCCATGATTTGGCGATTGTGGCCATTGCTGCTATGAACATGGGGGTACAGATGGCCCTTCTTTTCACTATGTCTGTATCTTTGGGGTAAATACCCAGTAGTGCAATTGCAGGGTCATAAAGTAGCTACTTTTAATTTCTTGAGGAATCTCCACACTGTTTTCCAAAGTGGCTGCACTAACTTGCATTCCCACCAATAGTGTAAGAGGGTTCCCCTTTCTCCACATCCTCTCCAACACACGTTGTTTCCTGTCTTGTTAATTTTGGCCATTCTAACTGTGTAAGGTGGTATCTCAATGTGGTCTTGATTTGAATTTCCCTGGTGGCTAATGATGATGAACATTTTTTTCATGTGTCTTTGGAGAACTTCATTTTTTGACGTGATTATCTATTTTTTGAGTCAGCCCTTTGTCTGTAGTGTCATTTGCAAATATCTTCTCCCATTCCATGGGTTGCCTCTTTGTTTTGTCTTACTTCCATTTCCATTCAGATTCATAGTCCAATTTAAAGTAACCAGTAGTAAATGAGGAGAGATTAAAACAACAGGAGTATCTGGTACAAGAGTAAACATCAATAAATAGAAATAGATTTCTCATGTCTGTAATTAGTTGAATAACTGGAGAATATAAAACACATTTAGGATCCATTTCTGGTACCCAAAACATAACATTAGTTTAATTCCATTTTCTTTTGATTTAGGCATATCTTAAGGACTTCCCTCCTAGAATATACAGCTTTTCCAAAGTGACTTTGTCTCTTATATTTTGCTGGAATCTGTAAAATCCCCCATCCTTTGGGAGGATGGGCAAATGCTTGAGAGTTCTAGTAGGTTCTCTACCCTCTTTAGATAAAATTACCTGCAAAAGGCTTTATTCTAGAAGCACTTCAAAAATAGAAGTAAATACATGTAGGGACATTGAAAAATGATGTTGTCTTCTAAGAGAATATCTTGTAATTTCCATATAAGTCACTACGTGATTCAGATACTTTTGCTCAGAAATATTTAGAAATGCAATTTTCAGGCTTTTTTTAAAAGGGGGAACAAAATGATATTGGTAATCTTGGTATTATTTCCAAAAAATATTAACTGGAATAACTATGCAATCTCTTAGAGATAAAATGCTCCTTTGCAACTGATTCTCATTTCAATTTTCTCATGAGGGACCACCTGGAATTGCTGTCCTTTTGGCTGGAGAGCATTCCAGTCCAACTGCTATTTTCCTCTTAATGACAATAAGACATGGGATAAGAGCGAAAGGAACTGCATGAGGATGGGGGCTCATCTGGCCACCATCAGCACAGAAGCTGAGCTGGTATGTTGGAAGACTCAAATCCATCTCTCTGCTCTTTGAATCTCTTTGCAGAGAAAGAGGAATTTCTTTATTCTGCCTCTATGCCTTTGCTTCATTCTGTTTTATCTTCTTTGCTCATTTTTCTTCATCTGGCCAACTTTTGGTCTTTCCAGATTTGATTCACATGTTATTTCCTCCAGAAAACTACCCTGACCACCTTCCCTATGCCATCCTCCCTGTTCTAATTTGGAGAGACACCTGTGGTACTTTGTGCACTGTGTGGTCATGGCACTTACACTGTACTGAGATTATCTATTCACTGCTCCCTGTCTGCCAATGACTCTCCTTTGCAGAGGTCTGTGGCTGTGCTCTCCTAATCTTTGCATCTCCAAAGTCCTGCACAGTGCTAGGGACACTGGATAGGTCTTGATAAATGTTTGGTGAGTGAGTGAATAAATGAATGGTTAAGCAGGACTGAAATAGCTTCTCAGGAGAAGTAATAAGAAATACAATTCAGTCGCATGGTTTTAACTCTAAGTAAAAAAAAATTCTTAAGTTTAACTCAGTTCTTTAAAGCACTTTAAAGCACTTCTTTTTTTAATTTTTAAATTTTTTAAAAGCACTTTAAAAAAAGATTTTATTTATTTATTTATTTGACAGACAGGGATCACAAGTAGGTCGAGAGGCAGGCAGAGAGAGGGAGAAGCAGGCTCCCCGCTGAACAGAGAGCCCGATGTGGGGCTTGATCCCAGGACCCAGGGATCATGACCTGAGCTGAAGGCAGAGGCTCTAACCCACTGAGCCACCCAGGCGCCCCTTTTTAAAGCACTTCTTAAAACAAATTTCCTCTTGTAATATACTTCTATATATATATACATACATACATACATATACATACACACACACTATATGCATATATATATATAGTATATATGTAACTCATATTCTACTCTTTTCTTAGGGAGGTTTCCCAGAGGATTCTGTCACCATGGCTTTGCAATCTGTAGGTTCACCAACTCTTTGAATAAAATGGAACTTAATTTAATACACACATGCATAAAGAAGGCAATTTTAAAAATGAAATTTTAAAAAAATTTGATCCTATTAAACATTGTGCTAAGTGATTTGCAAGTGTGATCTCACTTACTCATCACAGTAACTGTGCAGTAGTAGAGTGGTCCTTTTGGAGATGAGAAATTTTGGGTTTGGTGAGATTAGAGCACTTACTACATTACACGATAAATGGCAGAGGCAGGATTTGAAAGCACATTTGTCTGATGACACTGCTTTTGTGCTTAGCTAATAATCCATCTGACCATTTCTCTCTTTTCCTAATAGCTTTTCCTAACATAACATAATATTATTTCCTAACATAACATAATGTTATTATGTTAGCTGTTATGTTACCTAACATAATAGCTATCAAATGATAAATGCAAATATACTTATAAAAATTATAATTTTTATAAAATTTTTATGTAATTATACAAAATTTATATTTTATGCAGAACTTTATTTCTCAATTTTTGGATAGACGATTTTCATATTTCCTGGGATTTATAGATGAGAATCATGGAGGCCAATCCTTGGTGAACAAGACAGCATTTTACCCACATAATTTGTGAGTATGTCGACTGGGGTGTAAGAGCTTTATAGGCAAAGCTGGGAAGATAGCAAGCAGAATTCATTTGGGCTGCAGTATACTGATGTAGGAATGCTTACTTAGAATAGAGCACTATGTGTTGAGTAACCCCTATACTAATATACTATGATACTTCTATTAGTGCACTCCGTATTTTTCACCAAAGACATTTTCCCTGCATGTCCCCTGACCTACACACACACACACTCACACACACACACATATAATATAAATAAATATAAATATAAATATAAATATAAATACAAATATAAATATAAATATAAATATAAATATATATATTTTTTCTTTCATTTCAGATTATGGCATGAGGGTGAACCCAAAAATCAGGAAGAAAATTGTATTGTCCTTGTTAATGTCCAAGACAAATGGACATGGAATGATTCTCCTTGTAACTTTGAGACAAAAAGTATTTGTAAATTACCTGGAGCAGCATTCAACTAGAAACCTCCAAAGAAGTCCTTGCGATGGGGACAGAAAAGAAGAACCAATTAGACTAGGGAAGAATGTACCTGCACCATTGGAACAGAGAAAACCTGCTGAGAAAATAGAAAAATTTCAGTTATGATGGCCTTATTTATTTTTGTTCTATTCATTCAAGATACTATGTTTTTGTGTGGTATGGTGGCAGGAGTCATCTTTTGTGTGAGAATCCATTTTCATTAACATTGCTTTCTTGATAGTATATCAGAGTAGTTCCTTTTCAGTTGGTGTGCATTGATGACATATCAACCAGAATGGCTCAAGATGATGCCATCTCTTAGTCATTACTTTCCTCTGCTCAGATTTTTACAGTGTGGGGTATTCCAACTGGTAGTGGAATGCCATTATTTTGGCCCCAGTTACGACAAACTCTTTAAATTTTTTTAAAGATTTATGTATTTATTTGAGAGAGGGAGAGAGAGAATCTCAAGCAGATTCCCCACTAAGCACAGAGCCTGATGTGGGGCGCAACATGGGGTTCAATCTCACAACCCTGAGATCATGACCTAAGCTGAAATCAAGAGTCAGTTGCTCAACTGACTGAGCCACCCAGGTGCTCCCTAATCTATTTCTTACAGTCTGATTATTTTTCACTACCTCTTTGGTGACCACCACAGACCACCTTTCTTACCTGGGTTATTGCAGTAGCCTTCTGAATGGTCCCCCTGTTTCTCCCCTCAGCCCCTTTCAGTCTGTCCCCACCTCTCATGGCACTTCTCCTATTCTTCATACTGTCTTTAAGACAGCTGATAGTCATTTCATAAAAATAACTGCAAAATTTATTAGGACACTGTGGTAGTCCTAGAAGTTTGAAACACTTAAAAAAATTTAAACACTGTGGGGGGTGGGAGATTGGGGGAGCCAGGGGATGGGTATTAAGGAGGGCCTGTATTGCATGGAGCACTGGGTATGATGCAAAAACAATGAATTCTGTTATGCTGAAAAGAAATTAAAAAAATTAAAAAAAACTTAAACACTTGTTTTGTCATTGAAAAAGTATAATATGTATATGTTAAAAAGGCAAACCAGAAAATTATAAATGAAAGTATGAGTTAAATCTTCCACTCTGAACTCCAGTCCCTTAAATACCTCTTCAGAGAAACTATGATTTTCAGTTTTTTATACATATTTCTGTATATGCTTAAATATATGTTATATAAATGTATATACATATACATCCCATTTTTTTCTAACACTAGTGGAAACATTATCTATAGCATCTTAAATGTCTGACAATTTTTTTTTCTCCCATGAATCTCAGGGGTTTTGTCTGTTTTTTTTTTTTTTTAATTTATTTTTTATTTTCAGCATAACAGCATTCATTATTTTTGCACCACACCTAGTGCTCCATGCAATCCGTGCCCTCTATAATACCCACCACCTGGTACCCCGACCTCCCACCCCCCGCCCCTTCAAAACCCTCAGATTGTTTTTCAGAGTCCATAGTCTCTCATGGTTCACCTCCCCTTCCAATTTCCCCCAACTCCCTTCTCCTCTCTAACTCCCCTTTTCCTCCATGCTATTTGTTATGCTCCACAAATAAGTGAAACCATATGATAATTGACTCTCTCTGCTTGACTTATTTCACTTAGCATAATCTCTTCCAGTCCTGTCCATGTTGCTATAGAAGTTGGGTATTCGTCCTTTCTAATGGAGGCATAATACTCCATAGTGTATATGGACCACATCTTCCTTATCTATTCGTCCGTTGAAGGGCATCTTGGTTCTTTCCACAGTTTGGCGACCGTGGCCATTGCTGCTATAAACATTGGGGTACAGATGGCCCTTCTTTTCACTGCATCTGTATCTTTGGGGTAAATACCCAGGAGTGCAATGGCAGGGTCATAGGGAAGTTCTATTTTTAATTTCTTGAGGAATCTCCACACTGTTCTCCAAAGAGGCTGCACCAACTTGCATTCCCACCAACAGTGTAAGAGGGTTCCCCTTTTTCCACATCCACTCCAACACATGTTGTTTCCTGTCTTGCTAATTTTGGCCATTCTAACTGGTGTAAGGTGATACCTCAATGTAGTTTTAATTTGAATCTCCCTGACGGCTAGTGATGATAAACATTTTTTCATGTGTCTGATAGCCATTTGTATGTCTTCATTGGAGAAGTGTCTGCTCATATCTCCTGCCCATTTTTTGATATGTTTGCCTGTTTCGTGTGTGTTGAGTTTGAGGAGTTCATTATAGATCCTGGATATCAACCTTTTGTCTGTACTGTCATTTGCAAATATCTTCTCCCATTCCGTGGGTTGCCTCTTTGTTTTCTTGACTGTTTCCTTTGCTGTGCAGAAGCTTTTGATTTTGAAGAAGTCCCAAAAGTTCATCTTTGCTTTTGTTTCTTTTGCCTTTGGAGACATATCTTGAAAGAAGTTGCTGTGGCTGATATCGAAGAGATTACTGCCTCTGTTCTCCTCTAGGATTCTGATGGATTCCTGTCTGTTTGTTTTTCATCATGATCAGGGTACTCTCTTTGATTCCCACCTCTTCTTTCCCCCTTTCCCTACCACCTCTCCTCTGGTAACCACCAGTTTGTTCTCTATAATTAAGTCTGTTTCTTGGTTTGTCTCTCTCGTTTTTTCCTTTGCTCATTTGTTTTGTTTCTTAAATTCCACATATGTGAAATCATGTGGTATTTGTCTTTCTCTATTTCATTTAGCATAATAACACTCTTGTGCAAATGGCAAGATTTCACCCAAGTAATATTCTCTTGAGTGTGTGTGTGTATGTGTGTGTGTGTGTGTGTATATATATATATATATATACACATACATATGTGTGTGTGTATATATATATATACACACACTATAATGTTGTGTGTGTATAATTCTGTTGTGTGTGATGTGTATATCACTCTTCTTTATTCATTAGTTGATGTACATTTGGGCTGCTTCCATAGTTAGGCTACTATAGATAATGCTGCAATAAACATAGAGGTGCAGGTATCCCTCTGAATTAATGTTTTTGTATTCTTTGGGTAAACACCCAGTAGTATGATAGTATGGCAGTTCTGTTTTTATTTTTTTGAGGAACCTCCATACTGTTTTCCACAGTGGCTGCACCAACTTGCATTCCCACCTACAATCTTCACATCCTTGCCAACACTTGTTGTTTTTTGTGTTTTTGATTTTAGCCATTCTGACTGGTGTGAGGTGATATCTCATTGTGGTTTTGACTTGTTTTCCCCTGATGATGAATGATGTTGAGCATCTTTCATAGACTCATGAAAAGATTTTTTCTTCTTTGGAGTAATGTCTGTTCATGTCTTCTGCTTATTTTTTAATTGGATTATTTGTGGTTTTGGGTAATCATCTTGCATTTTTTTTTTTTTTACTTAAAAATACAGTTTGGGAAACGTTTTATACCTTGTTCCAAATAACTAAATAGTGTTTCATTATATTGGTATATCATAATCTGAAATAACCTTTAAGTGATAAAATATTTCCTTTGTATAATAAAAATCAACAAAATAATGGCTATGAAAGAAACCGTAAGAACAATCCCAGTTCAGATCAGAAAAGAAAGACAGTTCCAAGAGGAGTTCTTTTCCTCTTAAAAATATGGGACTGATAGAATGTATCTGAATGCATTGAGAGGTGATATACAATTCTGCGTAGTTAAGGGATGCATTATTAATCAGTACATAGAAAACTAGATATATAAAAAATGCTGCCAATATTAGCTATACAAAAAGCAAAATGTATTTAAGAAAGTATGTAATATAATACATAATCATGATACAGTACAAGATTCAGCTGTGATAACATTTACATATTCATGATAACATATGAGTAAAAATTTTTGATAATGAGTGTGTATTATTTTCACCAAATGTATTAGAATGATTTTTCTTTAAAATATTTAGAGGCCCACATGGTAATATTTACATCTTAACAGTGATTTACTTTGGGAATATGGTCTTGGGACTACAGATGATTGCTTACTCTTTTATTTTTTGGAAATTTCTGGCTTTTCTGGTGCCTGAATATTTTTGTAGGCCCTATTGTAAAAATATATTTTAAAATAGAACCAACCAGATGATGTACCCCTCAGAATTTTCCATATAAATAACTTGGTTTCTGTTGATCTTTAACCAGTAAACCCTGAGTGATTGTTTCTTTTCTTGCCAAACTTTGAAGACAAAGTTAATTGCATAACAAATTATAAATATATGGTGAATAAAGTATAATAATACTTTCATATATCTTTCAATATTGAAATAAAGTTTAAAGATTTTATATATTTATTTATTTGACAGAGAGAAAGAGATCACAAGTAGGCAGAGAGGCAGGCAAAGGGAGAGGGGGAAGCCAGCACCCCGCTGAGCAGAGAGCCTAATGCCGGGCTCGATCCCAGGACCCTGAGATCATGACCCGAGCCAAAGACAGAGGCCTAACCCACTAAGCCACCCAGGTGCCCCTGAAATAAAATTTAAAATAACAAATTATAGCCAACCACAAAGAAACAATGGTGAATAAAAGTATTTCCATATGTCTCTCATTGATGTTTATAATTTGAAAAAAGGAAACTAGAAAGTATATGTACTGGATTACTTTTAGGTCAAATGACTTTAGATTTAAAGGCATATTGGTTTCAAAAACCACACGTGGTCCCTTATACCTAAGAAGAATAAACATTTTTAAGGAAAGATAATATATTATATTCACTTACATAGTTGAATTTTCCCATTTCATGATTACACATTCATTCCAATGTATGAATTTTGAGGGTCTTTTTATGGTGCTGTGTGCAAGAAACATGGTTATTAAAGGTACTGTGTTATTTAAATATTCTTGAATAACCTTCTCAGTACTGAAAAAAATATGCTAGTAGTGGATAGGCTTGAGATAGGAAATTGTCAAGCTGAATGTTCTCTTCAAACAATTTGACGTTGGACCCTAGCTGAGCAAGAGCCACAAACTGAGGTGAGATTCAGTTATTCGGTGGAAGAGAAGAAAGAGAAAAGGGAGTTTTTTTCTGAATCATAGTCTGTTTGGAGCCGAAGCTCAGCATGGCCTTTTCCTAGCGAGGCATAGTCAAGGCCATTACCTGGGAAGTCCACATGTCTTTGAAGCAGGGATAAGCTTCATGACTTGAGGGAGTTTCTTACTCATTGTACAGGAGAACATAGTGAAGATACTTGCTTGGGCAGAGGTAAAAATGGTATGTAGTTGAGAAGAGAATATAGACTTATCAGGAGCCAGAAAGAAAAATTGACCAGAGCCTGAATTCAGGGGCTTCAAAGTCACTTTGAAAATCCTCTTCTTGCTGGGCTCTGTACTTGCTCAATGTCCCATATTTTCCCATCAGTCTTCACAAATGAAACAAATGTGCCCAAAGGAGCATACTTTTCCTGACATTTGTTCTAGAATTGCTTGGTAAGTTTTGAGAAGTCCTGAGACTAATATGGAGAAACATGCACGTCAATTAGCATCACAAATTATAACATTCAAAACGACTCATTTTTATTGGTAGCAAAAGCAACGAAGTCCTCCCAATGTCCCTAAGGAGTCCTCATTAAGTGCCGCACACACTTCTCTCTGGTTGGAGCTATGTTCATGCTCTTGTGCCTCCATATTTATGCATTTAAGTTGTACTTTCTGCTCTTAGAGAATTTTTCTGTTGCTTTAGACATTTATTTCTGGCATTTCACAAATCCAAAAAATACTGAAGAAACAGGGCATATCATTCCAATTTTTCCTGGGATTTGAAGAGTCTCGGATGGTGGCACAGTCCTCCACTGTCACTAAATTATTGGGCTCCCCGACATCCCAGAAGCTGAACGAGAATAATCATGCAGGAGATTTAAAATCGCAGCTACAAGAAGCCAAGTGACCTACTATGCTAGGCAAATGACATTTGTGTTGTATCACTTCACAACACTTTTGTTAGGCATTGTAATCTCCATTTTATTTTCTAATTTAAAAAATTATTTATTTATTTATTGGACAGAGACAGAGAAAGTGCACATGCAGGGGGAGAGGCAGAGGGAGAAGGAGAAGCAGACCTGACCCCAGGACCCCAAGATCATGACCAGAGCTGAAGGCAGACACTTAACCAACTGAGCCATCCAGGTGTCCCTATAATCTCCATTTTGTTGATAAGGAAAATGAATCCCAGGAAAGCTAAACCATTTGTCTAAGTCATAGAGTTTATGAGGAATGAAGCTGAACTGGATACTCCTGATTTTCTATTCTGTCATGCTCCCTCATGGTTGTCGACCCATAACAAGTGGCTATTGATATTCTGGTGGGCGTGTTTCCTTCGAAGCTCTGATATTCTCATGGATTTGTTTTCTTCACACTCATATCTCATCTTACCTTTGGTTCCCTTTATTCCATACTGAGTCTGTAGTCACGTAGGTACATACTTCAGTGGTGGTATTGTGCTGTAGTGAAGCGAATTTCTCAAGTCTCAGGGCATCTGGGCTGTACTCTTAGAACGGACCTTAACCTTCCTGACCTTTAGTTTCCTCAAATGCTAAGTAAAGATTAATGATATCCATGTATACCAGAAAGGTGTAATTTAGGTAAAATGAAATAACGAATGAGATAAAAAACTTTGAAAACTCCGAAGTGCCATGCAGTAACGAAGTAAGGTCATTATTAAAAAGAAAAGGGATATTAACAAGGGGGTTCCATGCTCTCACTCCATAACTCCACTTTCTCAAATCATTATTTTTATCTCATTTACTAGTTTGGGGGCATAAGACTCTGAATTTCACTTTGTCTCTGCTGCATTTCCAATGAATTAGTCTTTAATTCTAACCCTCTCTTTTTCAACTGTTACTTCCCCTGTATTCAGATAGTCTCAGGAAATGGGGGCACTAGATCCTCATGCTTCCTTCGTCTATCTTCTTGCAAATCGTATTATGAAGGGTTGACCCGAAGATATCTTGTGGAACAGGAGGAGGTTCTGTGAACTCCCTGCAGCAATGGTCTAACTTTGATTTGACACAGTGTTAAAATTCTCCTGCAAGAAGGAAATTACCTGAGAGATTCTGAGAAAGGTGTTCCATCTACCCATTGCCACTGACCCTCCTTCACCTGGTCTGTCAGTCCAATATAGAACTCTCTCCTTTTAGGTTTCGCAAAGAAAAGGAATTCCTATGGAAGCAACACAATAAAAAAAAAAATAGACCAATTATTTCAATTTTGAACAAATGTTGAAGGTAATTGTTCTTAAGAGAAATAAAGTAGGACAAAGACTACAGATGATAAGTGTCTCTGAAATTGTAAGATCATAGAGGATTTTCTTTTTAATTTGGTAAAAATATGCATACCATAGGATCAAATCTTTAACAGAGAAGGAGGTTCTCAATAACTAATTTCAAGTTTATCTACTGTTATTTGTAGCAAAATCTACTGTATATATCCAGCACGAAACATTATTAATCACAGCATAAGGATAGTGGTCATACCTTTGACATATCTGACATAATCATATGATATGCTCATCAATGTAATGGCCATTCTAAAATGAATTCCCAGCCCTTACCCGCCCCCCCATCCTCCTAATCAAGAAACAGAACATAGAAATCCCTTCGCTTTAGCCTCTTCTCGTGGTAAAAATAGGGTAAGTATCGACTTACAGAAATAGTAGAAATGGCATGCATTTCAGTACATTCATTCAACAAATAGTAGCTGTGGCCCAACGCTGTATGCACGTATGGAGAAAGGGATAGATGCTAAGAAGAAGGTCGTACAGACATTGGAGGAGGCTGCACTCCAACTACCTGTTCCTCCCGCGTGTTGATAACAACAAGATGAGCACCCATGTCGGAGCAGTTTTTTAAACTCGATGCCCAGGACATGGTGTTAGTAGAAAAGAAGTAGCAGCTAGATTGAAAATGTACCCAATTCGATGGACAGCAATTCTTGACTGAACCTAGGAGGAGAGAAGTTTCCATGAATGCTCTAGCCTGGAGGAGCGTCATGTAGCATTTTGGTAAGACTTGGAATAAGACTGTATATGTAAGAGCATCATAGGGAGTAAATTTCTGAAGTATTTGCAAATTCCCTCATCTATATATATATTTTTCTCCTTCACCTCATTTGGAAGAAAGTGAGGAAAAGAAAATGCATTCCTAGAGACAATTATCTTCCTCTTCTAGGTTCTGTTGAGACATACCTCAGATTTATTCTAAAAGTTTTCTATAACATCCCCAAGATTTCCTGTCTCGATGCTAATTGCATTTCCAAAGTTCTAGAACTGTCTTCTTACCAATTCCTCAGCATTCTCATATAGAACAGGCAAGATTTTACATTTTTTTTTGAAAAACAGAACAACATCCAATTACTTTACTTGTCCCCAAATCAATCTAGAAGCAAAAAAAAAAAAAAAAAAAAAAAAAAAAAAGTGTCGATATAGGGGCCCCTGGGTGGTTCAGGCGATTTGCGTCTGCCTTTGGCTCAGGTCATGAGCCCAGGTTTCCAGATTGAGCCCCACATCAGGCTCTCTGCTCAGGGGTGAGTCTATTTCTCCTTCTGCCCCTCCCTGATGTTCATGCTTGCACTCTCTGTCTCTCTCTGAAATAAATGAATAAAATCTTTTAAAAAAGTGTCAATATATAAATGTTGATCTTCAAGTTTGAGGACTATCATACCCAATCCATCACTGGAGCAGGAGAAGTCCATGAATGCCTCATGTAGCTGGAACTTATTCTCATCACAGAGTTGAAGGACACGATATGTCACTGTAAGGAAAGGTGCAGAATTAATGTCCATTAATCTTGAAAAAAAATTTTATCATTTTTGTATTTATAATGAAAATACCAATAATTATCATGGTTTCTTTTTCTTTTCTCTTTTCTTTTTTCCTATTTGTCCTTCTACACAGAGAGACAATAAGATTTACCTACTCAAAGAAAGAAGAGGGAATTCACATTTCATGATTTTCCTGATTTATGAAGGTGAATGCATTGTATCTCAGGTCCAAAGGCCCAGAGAAAACAAATGCATCTTTATTTAGTCTCTCTATGCCAACCTCCCCCTACCCTTCTTCCAAAAAGCGATTCTATCATGCTTCTGGTTAGGGTCCCATAGAGAAGTTTACCCTAATGATATGAATGCAAAGGGAAGGACACAAGGCCGTCAAGGAGATGAAAAATGTCTATCATGAAAAATGTGTCAGAGGTCACTGAAATGTGGTAACTATTCTGTTCTAGTTGGGGTTCTAGTTGAGCAATAACCTGGAGATAAATAGGGAAGAAAGTGGAACAGAAATACCTTTTGAGGGGGAAGAGAACCCAAAGGCGACAAGAAAGATTTTACCCCTAATATTCACCAGGGAGATTGAACTTGACCTTTCGAACTCACCAACACATCTGGTGATAAAACAGGCGCTGAGCAGTAGCATGGAGACCCCAGCAACAGTCCATAAGAGAACTTGGGAAGACAAGCGTCTTTTCTCTGTAGAAAGAAATATGCAAACATAGTCAAACTTCCCTAGCACGTTACAAAAGAGATTCTTACCCAACCACGCAGTTCCTTCCACTCGCACTGTTCTATATGGAGTAAGTTTCAAACTTCAGCATGTATCAGAATCATTTGGAAGATGTGTTGAAACACAGACGAAAGCACTTCACCTCTAGAGTTAATGTTTCATGAGACTTGGTACTGAGCCATTAAGTTCCCAGAGGCTGCTATTGGTCTGGAAACCATCTTTCAGAACCCCTAGAATTGCTAATCTTAAGATTCGTGAACTGAGATGGGCAATTTTTCCTTCTTAAGTTTCCCAGATTTTTTCCCCTTCTTTTCCTATTTTTGTCTTTCCCATTTCTCCCTCTAATCCTCTCTGTTTTTCTCATCTCTCACCTGCTCTCCTCTTTTCGGTGTCTTATTTCCTAAGCTCTCTGTCAATCAGACCAGATAAAACGCGGCCCAACCTCTAGTAGCTCCTCTCCGCCTCCCTCCAGACACACATTTTACAGACAGGGAAAGTGGGTTCTAGAGAAGTGAGGTGACTTGCCCAACACGACACAGGGAAAGGGTGGGCAGAGCGGTCTGATTCAGCTCTCCCTGGAATCCCAGCGATCCTCAGTACAACATACGGTCCCTAACCACTGCCTCCCTCAGCTTCCTCTCTTGCATTCTGTCTCTGTCTCCCTTCTTTTGTTCTAGTGGAGACTTTTCTATTGTCCCTTCCCTCAAAATATTTATCACCTCTTCCCAAAAGACAGATCTCTGAGAGAAAGGGAGAGTTGCAAATTTTACCTGGGCCTTGTGATGTAGATGGTTGGGATGGATTCATTCTCTCTCTCTCTTTCCCTCTCTCTTTTTCTCCTCTGTCAGTTTCTGAATCCAGGAGTATTTTGTTGGTAAGGTTCAAGAAAAATGATTCTTTTTCTGTTTTTTTAGGAAGTGTGACCCTAAGACATCATAATATCAACGTGTTCTGTGGCTTTGTGTTTTAGTCAGGGTTTCCTTTCTTGCATAAGGACGCCAAGGGACTTTACTGGGCAACACATCTTTCTCCTCAGTTTAGGAAACAACTAAATGGGGAAATGGTGAGGTGGTTAAGTATCAGCAGATTGGGCTGAGCATGTGGACACATCAGGGGCTTAAAAATACAGTTTTATTTTGGTGGGTAAAATTTCTCTACTTTCTTCCAGGCATCACTCATCCTTCGGTCTGCCCTTGACATTTGTGGGGCCCTCCTCCGCACTTCCAGTTTTCCTTTTGGTCCTTGCCACCTCACGTTTGTTAACTGGAAAGGGGACAGACTCCAAGTCTTCGCACTTGGCACAGAGCTGGGCATGTTGTATATGTGTTTACAACTTGGCCATGTGAATTCCTTTTCTTATTTTATGTTTTATTTTTCCTACTTCCTTCGCTTACATCTCTTGAAACTTCTGGATTTCTCTCGTGCTGTGTCTGTTGCATTGTGGGTTTATATCTCTTCTATCAATGTGCTTACCCCTAGGCGATCTCACAAGTCTGCCCCAGTTGAATCACCTCACGTGTATGACTACTTTGAAATTCAGATCCATTCCCTATGTCAAAACACAGCTTCTGGAGTCCTCGAGACTCAGCAGGTAGTTTCATTCTATTTTTCCAAATTATTTGAGGATTTTTGTTTTATATTAGGGCCTGTATTAGGAGAAATAAACCTGAATGTCAGAAGAAGTAATTTTAATTAGACATGAAAATATAATGCTTTTCTGGAAGGTTAGTTAGATGTAGTAATGTTCCACTCCCTTCCTTAAAAATACTTAAGATCAAACTGGTCTCTATTGATTAAAATTCACAAGTGTCAGGAGACATTAGTAAAATAAGTAAGTAAGTAAATAAACCCTTTATATATGTAAATAAATAAATATTTATTTATTTACATATATAAAAAAATCACCTGGTAATCCCCATGCTAATGAGTCACAGCCTTCACATCTTAGAAAATATCCTTGTTCTCAAAGGGACTTTTTATTGTTTCAGTATATTACTCAATTTGCCCTGCATCCTCCATTTTATAGTTCTGTGGATTTAATAAAGAAAACTTTAAAATTCTACGTGTATATATTATAAAATATATGCATATCTAATATGGGTCTTATCAGCAAATGGTTTTTGAATAATAAGAAATTATCTAGTGGCTGAGTTAAATGAATTATTAAATGATGAATCATAATGACTACAGTCAATTATTTATTATGATCAGTCAGTAATAACTAATACCAATAAATAATTCTATGTTAATAATTTTATGAATATTCAATGACTAATATTAGTAATCAACAAATTAATATGTTAATCAGTCAAAATACATATGTTTTTATCCTTTATTTTATTACTTTTTCTAAATTATGAAAGAAGGTTTTTTTAAGATTTTATTTATTTATTTGACAGAGAGAGATCACAAGTAGACAGAGCGACAGGCAGAGGGAGAGGGGGAAGCGGGCTTCCTGCTAAGCAGAGACCCCGATGTGGGACTCAATCCCAGGACCCTGAGATCATGACTTGAGCTGAAGGCAGAGGCTTAACCCACTGAGCCACCCCGGTGCCCCTAAAACTAGTATTTTTATGGTTAACAATATAAGAAGAATGTGGCAAGTAAAAGACCTCCCATCCATCCTAACTCTTCTAAAGTCAACCATACTTGGGGTGCTTGGGTGGCCCAGTCAGTTAAGCATCTGTCTTTTGCTCGGGTAATGATCCTAGAGTCCTAGGACCGAGTCCCGCATTAGGCTCCTTGCTCAGCAGGGATCCTGCTTCTCTCTCTCCCTCCCTCTCTGCCTGCCACTCCGCCTGCTTATGCTCGTGTGCACTGTCTCTCTCTCTCACTCAGAAAAATTAAAAAAAAAAAAAAGATTTAAAGTCAACCCTGTTTAATGATTTCTTGCATATACCTTGAGACATTCTCCAAACTTATGTAAGTCATGTTTATATAACATAGTGCTTATTCGTTTTTAGTTAAGTAAGATCATACCTGCAACACTTTTATGTTTTAAAAATTACTTTTATATTCATCAACATATTTGGGTATCTATCTTCTTAACTATTGTTTAAACTTTTCTGTAATTTATAAAACAGGCACAACTAATTTCTACTTTTTCCTTCCTCAACACATGAGGTAATGGCTACCTTTATACACATTAGCAGGTGCACACTTTTTGGCTCAATGACACAAACCAAATGTTAAAAATCATTATTTGGCTTGAGTTTTCATCATAGACCAACTTTCCAGGCTATAACCATGAATATAAAATTTTCTCTGAAGGCAATTTTCATTGCAATTAAATATCAAAAGCTTAGATAAATGTAACACAATGACGTTACATTTGGGAGCATGAATGGCCGCACAGAGCAGCTGGTACATGGCTCTTGGGATCAGCATGCTGCTGTTCTGTCATACAGACTTTGTCCTCACCATGGGAGAATACAGAACAGGGTATTTTTGCATATTTACTCTTCTCGAATCCCTTCTTATTCCTACTCCTGAACAACAATAAGAATTTCTTTCAGTATCCAATATGATTTTCCATGAATTTTGTTGAGTGATATTCTGAAATTTTTCTTCCCCATGAAATTTCAAGGTGGCAAAACTGATATTCTGCTGTTAATTTACTCCTGTAAGATGTGAAAAATTTCCATGTCGAATTTAACCTCAAAGACTGGTCGCCTAAATGGAAGTTAAATACCAAAACAAACGATTTAGCTCATTTTTAAACATCATTACATCTAACAGAGGTATTCTGCAAAGATTTAAATTATGCTGTAATTAATTTCTGTTACATTTATATTATTATCTCAAATTTTATAAATGTATGTGAAGCATATTGTTTAAATTTTTGTGAATAATTTTATTAAAGCTCTCCAGACATTGTACTCTTTTTTTTTTTTTTTTAGATTTATTTATTTATTTTAGAGGAAGAGAGAGCATGAGCAGGAGGGACAGGGAATGGGAGAGAGAGAATCTGAAGCAGACTCCACATTGAGTGCAGAGCCCAACACTGGGCTCCATCCCAGGACCTGAGTTCATGACCTGTGTCATAACCCAGTCAGATGCTTAACCAACTGAGCCATCCAGGTGCCCTGCACTCTTTTTAAATACTTGTGGTGACTACGAATTTCCCTATTTATTTTATAATTTACAAACAAAGAGCTTTAAAACAGAGATGGTAAGGATATAATCTCTCTGCTTAACTTATTTCACTCAGAGATTATGCTGAGTGAAATAAGTCAAGCAGAAAGAGTCAATGATCATATGGTCTCACTTACTTGTGGAGCATAAGGAATAACACGGAGGACACTGGGAGATGGAGAGGAGAAGTGAGTTGGGGAAAATCAGAGGGGGAGACAAACCATGAGAGACTGTGGACTCTGAGAAACAAACTAAGGGTTTTGGAGGGGAGGGGAGTCGGGGGTTGGGTGAGCCTGGTGGTGGGTATTAAGGAGGGCAAGGATTGTATGGAGCACTGGGTGTGGTGGATAAACAATAAATTTTGGAACACTGAAAAAAGATAAAATTAAATAAAAAAAAGAAAAGAAACTATTTGAAATGGTGGCTGTGATGATGATTCGATCAGAATGCACATTCCTTAGGGAATTAGTTGACATGCAGGTTCTAAGCCCTCAGTTAAGTTTGGCTGTAGCCTGCCCTCCCTTCCAGTTTGGATCTGTTTGGAGCAGACTGGGAAGAGGGAGCTATGCGGTCTATTGAGGACTCAGTCAGAGATGAGCTAAGTCACAGGAATAGCATGTAAAGCCCACGAAGGAAGCAAGCATCTTTCATTGAAGTCCTAGTGAAATCTATTTGTGGGACAAGAACAAGTTATTCATCTGCTTTTCTCCCAGGCTCATCCAATTTGATGCTATTGCCTTTGGTTCTAAAAATTCTGCTTTAAGCTTCAGTCAGCTCTCACTGTATTTTGCAGCTGAAAATCAAATCTCTTACCTCTGGCAGTAGAACCTCTCCACTGAACCATCTTTGATATGTTGATAATGTCCTCATTCTTCTCATACATCTCAATAAAGAAAAGTGTTATTTCTTAACTCAAATTCAATTATCATTTTTTCCATCTGTTTCTAATCAACAGTGGCTTTTAATGTTTGAGAAAATTTGGTCTGCGAGCTCTATGATATTTGCAAGAGAAAGGTAGATACACCGGGAATGGGGAAGAATGTTAAAGTTCAACGCAATGATCTAATTTAATACATTCATCACAAACAAGGTACTGGGTTCCAAATAAGAGATTATTTGCTGGAGATCATGTAAATATTGAGTGGCAGAACAAGGTCTAAGACCCATATCTCTCATTTCAGTGGGTAGTGCTGTTTTTTCCTATTTCCTGCCTCTTTAGTAAGGAGTACATTTTCCTCCAAAAGCAGTTGAGAAAATAAAGCGATCTTTACATAGCCCATCATCAAAAGGCAACAAACCCTGGATTTAAACAGCAGTCATAGAATTCCGACAGCCTTTTCTCTGAATTTACAAAGTAGAGCAATGGGAAATGCATATTCTCTACACATCTATAATTTCACATATGAATTAAACAATTCATAAATTTTTTTGAGCTATGATTTACATATAGCATTGTATCAATTGAAGGTATACAACATGTTGACTTGATACATTTATATATTGCAATATGATTAACACTGTAGCATTAGCTTTATCACATCATATAATTATTATTTCTTTTGTGTGGTAAGTAAAAGAAAGATCTGGTCTCTTAGCAGCTTGGAAGTTTATTTTATAATATAATATTGTTGACTAAAATCTCCACATGCTCGGCATTAAGTCTTCAGGAGTAATTTTTTTTATTATTTACTTTTTTAGGAGCTACTTCTCTATTTGTTGCAAGTTTGTATGCTTATATAACATCTTCCCAAATAATTAATGGAACGTGAGCAATATGGATGGGATAGATATTACCTGTTCCTCATCATAGCAATTCAAGTAGGAAAAAGAAGAGTGGTGTAAGAAATACCTCTACAACCACCCTCTAACTGTATCAGTCATTTGTTATTTAGTATATGTAACTCATTGGGTTAAGCTGTTTACACAAATCTCATTCAATGATCATAACAATCAATAATGAGGTCCTACTATTAATCTCATTTTAATGATGAGTAAATCGAGCTAAGATGGAGAGGTTGAAGGACATGCTCCATGTATTAAGATGTAAGAAATAAAGTCACAATTTAAAGCCATAAACATTTTTTAAAAAGAACTTTTAAATAACTATTTAATATTCATTAGATAATATTCATTAGATAAATTCATTAGATAATCCATTAGATAATTAGATAATATCTAATATTCAATTAGATAATTATAGTAGATAATTAATTAGATAAACTTCCAAGCTGCTAAGGGACCAGATCTTACTTCTACCCACCACACAAAAGAAATAATAATTATATGATGTGATAAAGGTGTTAGTTAATGCTACAGTGTTAATCATATTGTAATATATAAATGTATCAAGTCAACATGTTGTATACCTTCAAATGATACAATGCTATATGTAAATTACAGCTCAATAAAAATGTGTGAATTGTTTAATTCATATGTGAAATTATTTTTAAATGAAATTCTTGATATTTGACTTTGTATACAACAAATTTAACCGCTTTTTCAAAACCATCATTGTAGCACTTTATTCTTGATAATATACATAGATTTGTATTTCATAGCACTGAAAGGAGTTTTAACAAATAGATCAGGTAGAGATTTTTAATTCAATTTGTTATATATCTGCTGCTTGATTAAACTTAAATAAATTTGTGAACATTAACAATGAATCCAAACAGACGCAAAGGCTGTACTGACATTGATTAAATAAGATGACTACTGGTGTGGGTTTATGAACAATGATCACACACAAGTCAAAGAATTCCAATAATGACATTGACAATACAATGTTAACATGGGAAGACAGGCTGCTGCTGTAGGACACTTGGCAGATTTTGCTGGAGGATCTTTGAGGAAGAGGATGGGCCAGGAACCCACAGAAAATTCAAGGCTCAGGCAACACTGTAAACCTTTGCAGGTCTCCTGGTTAAGACAGACCCATTATAACCAAGCCATGGTGAGTGCGCTCCTAGTGAGTCAGATACATCAGGCGGAGTTGTTTGTTGCGCAATGGAAACTTTATTTGCAGCAAATGAGATCACAGGGAATAACTTCCAAATCCATGGTCCCCCATCCAAGGGTGAATGGGTTCCTTTTATTTTGGGTTTGGAAGAATATTTAAATAGGGAAATCTTCTCACTGTGTGTAGAGGCGGTCATAAAGCCATGCATGCACCTTAAGGAAACATACAGATATTGTATATTATATAAATGAGGCTTGTGGTCCTCCTTGGGTGGAGATTTCAGTATTATAATGAAGTAAAGGTAACTGTCAGTCTTTCCAGAGGTCACTCCACGGTTCATCTGCGAGGCATGAGTAGACCACCCAAACTGGTCTGGGTGTTCTGGGCTGGCTGGAGGTCTTGCCTGGAGAGTCACTTTGCCTGAGGGGTGGTTTCTGTTTCCATTTGCCTGACTGAAGAGATAAATTGGAAAGAAGAGCTTAAGGTAAAATGTGGGACAATGGTCAGTGAGTGCAAGCAGGTGGGCAGTAAAAGCCATGTCTTGGGGTCCAGCTGGGGACGGCACGTTGTCCCAGAAGCTGTGATCGATATGATGCAAGCCCATCCAACCCCTAAGAATGGGAAAGAGGTGCAAGTCTTTGTAGGGATTTTGGGGTCGTGGAGACTTTTATTTCCCATGTCTCACAGTCCCTTCATCCTTTATGTCACCTGGTGAAGAAGGGGCACACGTACGATGGGGAATCTGAAATATATAAGCTGCCTTTGAGAAAGCCCAAGTGCGGGGCATGTCAAATCTCTGGGCATCTCCCAAGCAGGCCTCGTATTTGAGTTAGATGTGTCTGTGACTCTGGAAGTTGTGGGTCAGGCACCATGGCAGAGCCAACAGAAAGGGAGAGGGTCCTTCGGCTTTTGGTCCCAGATCTGGAAGGGGCCAGAAACCCAATACACTCCCAGGGAAATGCAGCTCCTAACAGTGTACACAGTGTTCCTTCAGAGAGAGCCTCTCACGAAGGAAGAGCAGACTGTGGTGAGAACTTCTCTGCCTGTGAAGGAAAGGGTGGGTTGAGAATATGTTCTATTGATCCACCTCGGCCATTGCTTACACCCCTCCTTTGAATAAGTGACAGGTCTCTTTGTAGCAGAGGAGCCCCCTCTCCACCAGTCTACTGTCTCTAGAAAGGTGGGTGCTACAAGGTCTTGTGGGGTATGTAGCTCTTCCAGATCCCCACGCCCCCATGTCTATGGCAGCCCTGTAGCCTGCAAAGAGGGGGCAAGGGAAATTCCTGCCAATGCCTGGTACACAGATGGTCAAGTCAGGGAAGTCCGCCTACCTGGACTGCTGTTGCCGTTCAACCCGATGATGGATACCATCTAGGGAGAAACAGGAACAAACTCTAGCGGCCCGTGGGCTGAGCTCACAGCAGCCTCAGTGGTGATCCCTGTATGCCTGGCTTTTAACCCTTTGCCTTGATAGTTATGCTGCTCTAAAGGGATTAACCCTATGACATGAACAAAGGGAAGCCAAGGGGTGGATGACTATGAATAAGCCCTTATGGGGTCAGGATATGGGAAAGACATTTGGGTCCACCTGCAAAAGCCCGAGTGGCCCTCACTGTTTTCCATGTCCCAGTTCAGAAAGCACCAGCATCAACCACCCCCCCCAACCCCGCCACAATCAGAAGCTGAGACCTTAGCTCAGGAATGAACCTTAGCTCCTGACCCTCCAGTAGATATGGTAGATTGGACGCACCACACCCAGGATGGCATATTGCCAGGAAGGCTGGATTGCCTTTGAAGGACAGTGACTTGCTTAATGCAGTAACAGCGTGTCCTGTGTGATCTAAAGAAGCCCACAGCAACTGCCAGAAGAAGCTGGGGGTCATTCACCAGAGTTTCTAGCTAGTGAGGGACTGGCAAATTGATTATATTGGCCCCCTCCCACTGAATGAGAGTTCTAACCATGCCCTCCCTGGTTTGTGTGGACACAGCACCTGGCCTAACCCAGGCTTTCCTCTGTGGCCATACAAACCAGGCTGTCACCCTTGGGGGATTGAAGAAATTGAGTACCATACCCTCATCGAATAGTGATTGGGGGGGTCACATTTCAAATGTCAGGATATGTAAGACTGGGCAAAAGAATGACATTGAATGGAAATTCCATCTCCTTTATTACCCACGAGCAGTGGGGGTGGTAGGAAAAATCTTACAAAACTGCAAATCTGCTATTATTTCTGTAATTTAAATCCAACAAGAGCTCTCCACACATCTTTTAAAATAAAGTTCAGACTTGACACTATGGCCCACAGGCTGTTCATTAGCAGCTATCATTTGAGTATGCTTCTCAAAATATTTCCACACACACTTGTAATAATATGATTAACGCTCCTGCTCCTTCTACCTCCAACTGGAAGTTAGACTGCTTGTGTTCTTTCTGTCGGAATCTCAAGTGCTTAGAATTCATGTTTAAAAAAATACATAAAAAACAAAGGGAGGGGCGCCTGGGTACTCAGTGGGTTAAAGCCTCTGCCTTCAGCTCAGGTCATGATCTCAGGGTCCTGGGATGGAGCCCCACATCATGCTCTCTGCTCAGCGGGGACCCTGCTTCCCCCTCTCCTTCTGCCTGCTTCTCTGCCTACCTGTGATCTCTCTCTGTCAAATAAATAAATAAAATCTTTTAAAAAAACCACACAGAAACAAGAGGGAAAATGAGTGGAGGTGGATGCCATACCTAGGAAGTTTCTATAATGATCACAAAGAAGTTCTTGTTCTTAAAAATAGCCAGTTTATATCAATCCTTTGGAAGAGAGATTAACAGCATAAAAATGATCAATATTTCTCAATATTTTTGATAAAATTTTGGGGGGAGTGCAAACCCACATTTGAATTTGTAATTGTTTTTCTAATATAAATTGTGCCAAAAATAATCATTCTTCAGAGTGAATGAGGCCAAACCTTAATGGATGAAACTTCACACTTCATTATGCTTGTTTTGCAATTTCTTGAAAACTTAAATCTCCGAAGTTTCTTCCTCTCATTGTTATTTTTTACTGTAAGCCCTAAACAATGTTAAATCTGTTGTAAAACTACTATCATAACCAAATTACAACTTTCAAGAAAGCACTTACCTTAATAAAGATATTCAATAAATATCAGGACTCCTTATTTCCTAGGTTTTAATTAAAGCCCGGAAGCCTTGGAATGTCTTTCCTCTTCCTTTCATACATTATCAAATACACTTTTTATGTGGTCTGTGTTTTTCCCTCACTTTCACTTTACTTTTAAATTTTTGCTCTCTAGTTGTTTAATCCAACTCATTCTTTCTGGATATTTTGGATTCAAACATGTAACAGATGATTTCTCTCCTGTTAAGGAAGGTCTTTTTTTTTTTTTTTTTTCCCCCAGTGTTATGAGCTCATGAATATAATTGGGTATATTTACTTCAGAATTCAAATATGGTTCTGTTCCAGATATATTTGCTTTACACGTATATTTGGGGAATGACTGAAAAGCTATAATAAATCTGACTGTATCCCTTTCAAATGTGCATGAAGTATCAGGTGTCCTGAAGACCCACATCCAAATAAACAGAGAAATCAGTGCCTCCCCAAAATTATGACTTTTTTTTTGGTCCCATGAAGATCCAGGAGCTGTTCCGGTCTTTTGGCCATTAGTTTTTATGTTGTCACAACTATGATTTTAGGACTGTTTATCCAATATGGAGACACACCCATTGTCGGAGGAAGTAACTGAAATCTCCGTTATATCCTCTTTGTTTCCTCAATGTTTTGCTTCTTCTGCTCTTTGACTTGTACTGGTGGGCCTCTCCTGCTCACCTTCGCACTGAGATAAATGTTATTTGGAGTTATATTTTCTATAGTCATTTCTGCTGTGTTAGCAAAACTCTTCATAGTGGTTGTGGCCTTCAAAGCCATAAAACCAGGAAACTCTCCAAATGTGGTTGGTGAACCAATTCTCAATTGCTCTAGTCCACAGTGGCTCCCTCGCTCAAGTACTTGTCTGCATAATCTGGCTGGGAACTGCTCCCTCTTTCCCTACCATTGACACACAATCAATTTGGTAAAATGCAGCAAGGGATCCATCACTGCCTTCTACTGTGTTCTGGGTGTAACTGGGGCTCTCTAGCACTTCTGAGCTTGACTATTGCTTTTCTGGCTATAAGGCTACCAGACAGTTTTGGGGCACCTGGGTAGCTCAGTTGGTTAAGCATCTGCCTTGGGCTCAGGTCATGATTCTAGGGCCCTGGGATGGGGCCCCATGTCAGGTTTCCAGCTTAATGGGGAGCCTGCTTCTCCCTCTCCTCCCCACTTGTCTTCTCTCTTGTTATCTCTGTCTCCTTCTCAAAACAAAACAAAACAAAACAAAACAAAACAAAACAAAACAAAGCAAAATGGATACCAGACAGTTTCAGTAAGCCCCAAATGATCACATTCAACATGCTGATTTTCTGTAGTGTGTGGATTTCTTCTATACCCACCTATCTGAGCACCAAAGGCAGAGCCGTGGCAGCTTTGCAAACCTTTTCAATCTGGGCTTCCAGTGCTGGTTTACTGGGTTGTGTATTTCTTCCCAAGTGATATGTGATCCTACTAAGATTGGGTAGGAATTCAAGGAAAATAACTTCTTCCCAAAAGTAAAAGGAATACGTGTTTAAGTGACACTATTGACACAAAATGAACAGTAATATGGAAATAAAGATTCCAAAGTGTGGCATGAAATAAATGCATTTTATCAAAACAATGACAGTTGTTTTTTAATGGAATGACACCATCATCCCTGTGGGCAGCAGGCCATGGTGAAAAAAGCTCTGGGGTCAGATAGAGCAATGTTCAATTTCAACACCTCTACTGGCTGACTCTGACTTCCGGTGTACCCAATTAACATTCCTTTGAATTGCACACATCTTTCTCTTCTTTAAGCAACATGTGGTAGGTGAACAAGGGTTAGGGTGACAATTAAGTAAAATCATCCATGTGAAAATATAATGGGTACTCAAAATATGCTTCCTTTATGTTAACTATCTTTTTCTTCTTATTTCAATAAAAATTAAATTTTAAGGCATTTTAAGTTCGGGGGTAGAAAGCTAGTGATGTCTAGTTGTCCCTCATTAAACTATTCATAAACCCAAAACAAGATGAAATTTGAACTTTGGGCAGTTTAAATGGGCTTTCATATGTCCATATGGATCAAAGACTAGGGAGAAAAATGAGGGAAACAGACAGTGCTTACTGCATGTCCCTCCAACATGGAAGTGGGGAAGCTTGACTGACTGAGAGAGAGAAGACCGTCCTTTATGGGAAAGGTTGTTTTTGAATATACTCAGAACTTTCAAACATCTTTTCTTTCCTCATCTCCCTACTGATATCCGATATCCCTTACAATTTCTTTTTTTTTTTTCTAAAGATTTTATTTATTTATTTGACAGAGATCACAAGTAGGCATAGAGGCAGGTAGAGAGAGAGAGAGAGAGGAGGAAGCAGGCTTGCTGTCGAGCAGAGAGCCCGATAAAGGGCTCGATCCCAGGACCCTGGGATCATGACATGAGCTGAGGGCAGAGGCTTTAACCCACTGAGCGACCCAGGCACCCCTCCCTTACAATTTCTTAAACTATATTTTCCAGTAGTGAGATATGTAAGGGATTATATGTGAATTAAGAAATGAGGTTTTGATCCAGGAATGTAAGATTAACAACTATAAATAAAAGCACCTGGATGAACTATAGAACAGTTCTCTCTGAGAGATGGAGTTTTCAGTTAATTATTTTTCTCTGGCAAGGGAATTCTTCTGCACAGACCATTTCTGATTGTCCAGTAAGAGACCTGTCCTCCTCAGTTAGCTCTCCTCAGTTGCCAGGTCAACATCTGTGTGTACATACAGACGAGTGCCACATTCTTGATTTCTGGAGCTTAAGCTAGAATTTGCTATGGTAGTCAGGGTCTCTGCTAAGGCGCGGAGGCCATCTGCCAAGTAATAAAAGCATTGGAAATAACAGATTCTCGTAAGTTACTGCATCAGGTAAATGTTTTTTATTTTTTGTTTTGTCTTGTTTTGTTTTGCTTTTAGAGCAGGAGTTATATGTCATTCAAAGTTCTGGAGCTTGAGAGGAATTGTGCTTGCACGTAATATTGAACACAGTACAACTGTCAGATGAAGGAACGTTGCCTTAAAGGTATTCTTAGCTTAACTCCATTCTCAATTGCCACCTATCTTATTTCTTTCTGTAATAAAGTAGATTTATTTTTTAAAAAGATTTATGTATATATTTTAGGGGGGGCAGAGGGAGAGAGAGAATCTCAAGCAAAAGCCCCACTGAACAGGGAGCCCAACATGGGGCTTGATCTCACAAACCTGAGATCATGGCCAGAGCTGAAATCAAGTCAGATGCTCAACTGACTGAGCCACCCAGGTGCTCACAAAATAGATTTCTAACTAAAATTAAGATAGGTTTACCACTTTGGTTATACTGCACTGAGTTGCTTCTATTTGGTCATAAATCTGTAGCAAAGGGAAAGAATATTCCATTAGAATCTGCTTTGACGTGAATAAGGCAAATTATACTCAGTTTATTACCCAATGATAATGGAAAACTGAACTGAATTGTAAGGAATTGATAGAAGGAATAAATGTCTTCAGAAACATTCCCATATAAATGGTAGAAATATTTTAACCCTCTTGAGGGAGCCTAACCAAGTATTTAAATGGATATCAAATATGTATTTCTTTTTTTTTTTTTTTTTAGATTTTACTTATTTATTTGACAGAGAGAGAGAGAGAGCGAGCACAAGCAGGGGAAGTGGGAGAGAGTGAAGCAGACTCCCCAATGAGCAGGGAGCCCCATGTGGGGCTTGATCCCAAAACCCCAGGATCATGACTTGAAATGAAGGACACTTAACCGACTGAGACAACGGGGCCTCCCATTATCAAATATGTATTTCAAACCAAATGTACATTTCAAACCAAAATGTACAGTCCAAATGAAATGGACTGTAAGGGGGTACACCGTGCAGCAATTGAGTCGTGGTGAATGCAGAATACCTCATCATCCAATGGTTCTTTACAAAATATCTAAATTTATTATTTTGTAACATAGTACACTTAAAAGTATAGATAATGTCCAAGTACTGTTTAAAAAATTTTCATTCCATAAAAGCCTTTTTATGACCATGTTGCTAAAAGTATTAGTACCAGGGCTCCTGGGTGGCTCCACTGGTTAAGCATCTGCCTTTGGCTGAGGTCATGAACCCAGGGTGCTGGAATCAAGCCCCTCATGGGCTCTCTGCTTCTTCCTCCCCCTCTGCCCCTCCCCCCAACTTGTGCTCACTCTGTCTCCCTCTGTCTCAAATACATAAATACAATCCATATATATATATATATATATATATATATATATATATATTTGTTTTTGTTTTTATATATATCTATATCAGTACCTATGAAGGACTTCAGTCCCTGGGTATCCTTTCCCCAACCACATTCTGCCCCCTGCCGTTCTCTAGAGGGAAGCGCTACTCTAAATTTTGTGTTCATCATTTCCTTGCTTTGTTTGAAAACAGTTTTCCATCCCAAGGTAGTACCTTGTTGAATTTTTACTGCTTTTCAACTTTATATAAATGTATCATATTGTATATGTTCTGTAATTTGCTATATTTCAAAAGCCTGTTTTAAGGATTTATATGCATAGTCATATGTGATATAGTTTTAGTTCATTCTTTGTCCTGACTGCATATTGTATATTGCTGTGTAAGAATAGCAGCAAATGGTGCTGTTTCTTCTATTCTATTTTATTCCTCTATTCTTGTACAAATCTGTTTATATAGGTACTATTTCTCTAGAAGTGGAATTTATGTGTCATAGGGGATTTCTTTGCTAAGAAGTATCAAATTGCTTCCTAAATTCTATTTCTAAATTCTATATATGAACTTTCAACAGGTGCTTATATAAACTCCCACTGCTCCACACTTTTACCAAACCTTGGTCATTGTCAGACTATTAATTTTGTCACTTTGAGATTATGAAGTGGTATTTCATTTTGTCTTATAATTCCCTGATTCATAATGAAATTGTGATTTTACTTCCGCTTTTCTTTGAAATACAATAACTTCACAATGACATCACTAAGCGTTGGATTTCTTTTTTTAATCATGTCTGGGATATTCTGGTCTTTCTAAATATGTAGAGTGACTTTTACTATTTTAGGAAAATTCCCAGACGTTTAAGAAAGTATTTTGTTTCCCCTAGTTTCTATCTCCTCTCCTTAGAGATATATAATAGTCTTATTCTATGCCTCTTAACCTCTGTTTTTTCTATACTTTCTATATCTTTCAATGTCCCTTAAGCTCTATTTTCTGGTTTTCATCAAAGAGAAAAATTATTTATCTTCAGAAATTGCCTTTCTCTATTTAAGGATCTTGACAAAATTTAATATCCATTCTTCACACAAACACTTGGGGGAAGTGCAGCCTGGTTATCTCTAAAGCCAACTTCTCTCTTAGTGGGGAGACAGTATGACATTCCCACTAATGTCAAGAACAAGGCAAAAAAAAAAAAAGGACGCCTGGGTGGCTCAGTTGGTTGGACGACTGCCTTCAGCTCAGGTCATGATCCTGGAGTCCCGGGATCGAGTCCCGCATCGGGCTCCCAGCTCCACGGGGACTCTGCTTCTCCCTCTGACCTTCTCCTCGCTCATGCTCTCTCTCACTGTCTCTCTCTCTCAAATAAATAAATAAAATCTTAAAAAAAAAAAGAACAAGGCAAGAGACTCACTTATTTCCATTACTCCTTAGTACTATATTGGAGGTATAGGCCAGTGCATTTTTTTTTTAAAGGAAAATAACTAGAAATCTAGCAAATGGAAAAGAAGATACAAAACTATCTCTAATAGCAGATGATATGGTAATATACCTGAAACATCTAAAACAATCAAGGATGCAAACAATGAAATAAATTTAAAAAAAGAGTAGAAGAGAAAACGAGCGTACAAAATCAATGTGTATACAAACACAACCAGACAGAAGAGAAAACTCTATTTATAATAGCTACAGGTAAGATAACAATTCCTGGAAATCAACATAATGAGATATCTGAAGAAACCATATGAGAAGGACTTTAGCACACTTCTGGAAGTGGACGTGAACAAATGGAATGATATCCCTTGTTTGTGGATGTCAGGGTTTTTTTTTTTTTTTTTTTTTTTTTTTTGGTTTTATCTATTTGAGAGAAAGCGCACAAGCAGGGGTAGAGGACCGAGGGTGAAGAGCAGAGGATGAGCAAGAAGCAGACTCACCACTAAGCAGGGAGCCCTACGCAGGGCTTGATCCCAGGACCTTGAAATCATGACCTGAGTGGAAGGCAGATTCTTAACTGACTGAGACATACAGGTGCCCAGACGTCAATTTTCTTGAATTAACATAGAAATTTAGCACAGTCCTAACATAAATAGCATAATTTTTTAAGCAAAAAAAAAAAAAACTCTGAAATTCATATTGCAAAAAATATACTAGAGTACACATGATATTTTAAAAACATACAAAGAAAAGAAAAGAACCATAAAAGGGAAATAGTCCTTTCAGATATGAAAGCACATTATAAAACCTCTGTATTTAAAACACTGTGGTATGGGCACAAAAGGAGACACACAGAAGAATGGAATAAACAAAAATTCAGAAACTAATACAAATACTTACAAATATAAAAGCACCATCCCAAAATGGACTTTTAAATCAATACAATGGGAAAAACTAACTAGGCATTCGGAAAAATAGTGAAATTGGGTCCCTATGTCAAATACCAGCATAGGTTCCAAATAGAAGAGAAATCTGAACATAAAAAAATAAAACCATACAAATACAAGAATACACAGCTGAAGTTTTATTTAACCCAAATCTGAGAACTTAACTGTGACTAATTACAACTCAAAATCCAGATACTACATAACCTATAAAAACACTATACGCATTAACAAAAGACAAATGAGAAAATAAGAGAAATATTTGTAACATACAACAGATAAACAAATATAAAGAGCTTTTAAGAATAAAGAAAAAAGGGACGCCTGGGTGTCTCAGTGGTTAAGCGTGTCTTTGGCTCAGGTCATAATCCCAGGGTCCTGGGATTGAGTTCTGCATGAGGCTCCTTGCTTAGCAGGGAACCTGCTTCTCCTCTGCCTGATGCTCCCCCTGCTTGGGCTCTCTCTCTATGACAAATAAATAAATAAAATCTTTAGGGGTGCCTGGGTGGCTCATTGGGTTAAAGCCTCTGTCTTCAGCTCAGGTCACAATCGCAGGGTCCTGGTATTGAGTCCTGCATCGGGTTCCCTGCTCAATGGGGAGCCCGCTTCTCCCTCTCCCTCTGCCTGCCGCTCTGCCTACTTGCGCTCTCTCTTTCTGTTAAATAAATACATAAAATATTAAAAAAAAAGTCACTCTAAATAGTCTGGAGGGGATAAGGAGAGAAGAGATACGCGCCAGGACAGTATTACTGTCAAAGGCAAAAGGAATCCAAATAGTGGTTTTGTGTAATATGAGTATAAACAGGTGTGATAGTTCATTTTATGTGTCAATTTCATTACATCAGGGAGTACCCAGATATTTAGTGAAACATTATTTCTGGGTGTGTCTGTGAGAGTTTTCCCCAATGACATTAGGCTTTGAATCAGTGGTTGTAGCAAACCAGATTGCCTTCACCAGTGTGGGTGGGTGTTGTCCAATTTGTTGAGGACCTGAATAGAACAAAAGGCAGAGGAAAGGAGAAGGTGGCCCTTTCTGTCTGATTGCTGAGCTGAGATGTTTTTCTTCTCCTGCCCTTGACTGAGACTTAACACCATCAGCTCCCCTGATTCTCAAACCTTTGGACGTGGACACCACCAGATTTCCTGGGTCTCCAACTTGCAGATCAAAGACTATGAGACTTCTCAGCCTCCACAACTGCATGAACCAACTCCTTCTAATAAATCTCGGGGTTCCTTAGAGGACCCTGTCTGATACACAGACAGACAATTGATGGCAGAGAATACATCTTCTTTATACAATTTGTGAAGTGTGCACACACTGAGAATAAAAAGCAAAGTATAAGTTTTGGAAAATCATACACTATTTTAACCATTTTAAGAATGAGTGGAAATTAAATCTTCAGGTGTGAACAGAATTTAAAAAGTAAATGAACTTGCTTTATACCAATGACAATCTGAAGTCTTAATAATATTCACTGTATTTAAAAAGCTACATCACTATATGTATCTCAGGAAAGAATGAAGTTTTATGGGAACTAAGATACACATGTAAAATGACATTTTGTAGAGGACTACAGTGAGGAAAAAAAAAAAAATCAGTGTAATAGAGCACTTTCCGTAGATGTTCCCAAGCCATCAGAACATGCAAGGTGAAATTTTAGTGAGAGGCTACAGACATTACTGCCAATGACTTTATGAACATTTAAAATAAATTTTTCTTTTTCTTTTTGTCGACAGTGAGGATATACTTCATTGATTTTTAGTTTTTGTATTTCATCAGTAGTAAAATCAAATTACAACTTTAGTAATAGATTTAAATTTCTGGCACATCCAATACTCCCTTGGAAATAGTTGAAATGGGCTTTGAGGACTTGATGGGCAAGATTGTTAAAAAAAAAAAAAAAGGAAGCAGGGTAGGGTGGGGGAGAAATCAAAGCTTGTTTCAGCAAAGTAAAATAAATTATAGAGAAATGGTTAGCTACAGTCCTTACTTAGAGTTCTATTCTCAAACCAAATGTGTCTGCTTTTCTTCTGTAACACCAAGACCTGAACACTTCAGTCTTGGTTCGACAAACTTCCACCCAACAATTCGACATTTTATGGACAATGTGGAACAATTGTTCAACCCATTGTGTTGGGGCTTTTGTTGTTGTTGTTGGTATATTTTACCATTTTCTTACTCAATTTCAAGTTTACATAAAACATCTAGAAAATCCACCATCGCTTAAGGAAAAATAATTTCAAAGGTAAACATGAGCAAACACAGCATGCTGCCATTTCTCCCAGATGAACAGATTTTATTTGTGAGGAGAGCACATGATAACCCTTAGAGAAGAAGAAAAAAATAACTGGAACAGCTAAAACAACTATACGGTGTAATGGTTTCATCGTGATGGTTTGGCAGACTCATATCTGTGACGATCCTGAATCTGCTACTAATTAAATAGGGCCAGCATAGGAAATAAAACATCTGGACCAAAATCATGGCTGAGATATTAACAGAAACATTACCTATCCCTCACACTTTCTTTTCACTTGACGAGGCTGTATGAAGCAACATTGTCTTCCTTAAATATTTCTGAAACAAGATTATTACCATAGAGATCTACGCTCTCCATCTCCTTCTAGAATGGGAAATAATAATATAGATAAATAATTCCAAATTAGTTCTGTTAAAATATTTTTCCTCTGATGATTTAGAAAATGAGTCTTATTTCCTATCCACCTTGGAGGGCGGGCGGTGGGGTCAACATTGAGCTCTTTTTCATCTTTGCAATTCCTTTAATTCTTATAAACTATATTTTTAAGGAGACTCCTCCCAGGTTATGTCTTCAGCACCCTGATCATACAAGTATCTTACACTGTCCTCCTTAAGAGTTTTGAAATCATTTTTACTTAGCACTCACACTGTAGAATGGCATAGAGTTCCATGTTCGTGTTCAAGAGTAACATACAAAAAAATGACCTCTGCCGCAGCAACATCTTCCTAGGAACAACGCAAAAGGCAAGGGAAGCAAGGGCAAAAATGAACTATTGGGATTTCATCAAGATCAAAAGCTTTTGCACAGCAAAGGAAACAGTTAACAAAATCAAAAGACAACTGACAGAATGGGAGAAGATATTTGCAAACGACATATCAGATAAAGGACTAGTGTCCAGAATCTATAAAGAACTTAGCAAACTCAACACCCAAAGAACAAATAACCCAATCAAGAAATGGGCAGAGGACATGAACAGACATTTCTGCAAAGAAGACATCCAGATGGCCAACAGACACATGAAAAAGTGCTCCATATCACTCGGCATCAGGGAAATACAAATCAAAACCACAATGAGATATCACCTCACACCAGTCAGAATGGCTAAAATGAACAAGTCAGGAAATGACAGATGCTGGCGAGGATGCGGAGAAAGGGGAACCCTCCTACACTGTTGGTGGGAATGCAAGCTGGTGCAGCCACTCTGGAAAACAGCATGGAGGTTCCTCAAAATGTTGAAAATAGAACTGCCCTATGACCCAGCAATTGCACTATTGGGTATTTACCCTAAGGATACAAACGTAGTGATCCAAAGGGGCACATGCACCCGAATGTTTATAGCAGCAATGTCCACAATAGCCAAACTATGGAAAGAACCTAGATGTCCATCAACAGATGAATGGATCAAGAAGATGTGGTATATATACACAATGGAATACTATGCAGCCATCAAAAGAAATGAAATCTTGCCATTTGCGACGACATGGATGGAACTAGAGCGTATCATGCTTAGCGAAATAAGTCAAGCAGAGAAAGACAACTATCATATGATCTCCCTGATATGAGGAAGTGGTGATGCAACATGGGGGCTTAAGTGGGTAGGAGAAGAATCAATGAAACAAGATGGGATTGGGAGGGAGACAAACCATAAGTGACTCTTAATCTCACAAAACAAACAGGGTTGCTGGGGGGAGGGGGTTTGGGAGAAGGGGGTGGGATTATGGACATTGGGGAGGGTATGTGCTTTGGTGAGTGCTGTGAAGTGTGTAAACCTGGTGATTCACAGACCTGTACCCCTGGGGATAAAAATATATGTTTATAAAAAATAAAAAATTAATTAAAAAAAAAGAGTAACACAAAAAAATAAACTCTGCATGGTAAAAAAAAAAAAAAGGGATAGTTTTTTTATTTTGTTCTTTGGCTGGATTCATAAAAGGAGAAAAACCTGAGAAGTGTCATGGTGGGAGGGGTGTTCCAGGGTTCCTACTCAAGTCAATTATTCAGTATAATTATGAAAATTTAACATCCTCTAAGAATGATCTAGTCCTTCTTGTGTTTCCCAAATTCATACAGAGAGGAAAGTGGGACCTCTGTTGTCGTTTATCTTCAGCTAGACTTCACAGTATGAGTTTCATGGGCTAACTATTGGCTTTTATCTACTCACTGAAAATGCATGGGTGCCTGGGTCCTGGTATTTTTCTGGATGTGCCACTCCACAGTTGTCTGCCCTGGCTTAGTTGCATAAACAACCAAACCCATCTGGACTTTTTATGTTGTGTTACTCTGCTTGAATTAAGAGAGTTTAAGGGTGACCAAAGGAAAATGCCTACACTTAATGTCAATCACATTCTGCCAGAGAAGACTTCATTAGGGATATGTGAAGAGATTGGGAAATGGGTTGCTATCCACATTAGTACACACACACACACACACACACACACAGAGCTGAGAGTTACCATTAATTCTTTCAACAAAGCATTTATTGATCCAGGTAATATTCTAGGTTCTAGGAATACTGACATGACAAAGGAGACAAAAATCCTTGCTTTTATGGTAGCTCTTTTCTAGGAAGTGGAAAAAAACAGCGTCACGAAAATTTTAAGTACATTATGTAGTCTATTAGAAGATGATGAATAATGTGGGGGGAAATAAAACAGGAAAGGAGACAGGAAATTCTTCCTGAAAGAGAGTTGAGATTTTAAAGAGGGTGGTCAAGAAAAGCCTCACTGAAAAGGAGATAATGAGCCAGCACTTGAAAGAAGGGGGAAGCAAACCATGAAGATGTCTGGGAAAGAGGTAGAGGGAATAACAAGTACCAGCCTCTGATCAGAAGCATATACAGCAGGTTAGAGCAACAGCTAAGAGTAAGAGGCAGGAAGTGACAGGGGTAGGGGTACAGCTGCAGCAAATGAGGTCAAAGAGGTCATGGTCACGGAGGACAGGATCTCTGAGAACCTTGTCCTCCATTTTAACGATTCTCTCTGGCCTTACTCTGACTTAGGTAAGAAGCCACTGGACCTTTTGCAAAGAACAGTGCTATATTGCAAGTTACCTTTTCACAAGATTTCTTCAGCTACTGCATTGAGTGGGGGGAAAAAGACAAATTAGGGAAATCTTTTTCACTATGCCTAAGAATTAAAATCCCGATGAGAGATGATGCCATCTTTGGCCCAGTGGTAAGGATGATAAGAAGTCTTAAAATCCCAGATATATTTTGAAAGATAAACCAGGAGAAGTGCTGGTGGATTGGTATGAATGATCAGGGAAGAGGAGGAGTTAAGGATAACTCCAACAGTCTAGATCAAAACCTGGCAGGGCGACATTTAAAAAATTGACTTCCCTGGCTATAAAATGCTCCTCTGCTAACTCTTGTTAAATGGGTGTGAAAATTTGAATTTGACTGATGGAGGCAACACAGTAACATCTCGATTTTCTAGATTTTGTTGGTTGCATGAGCTTTCCTGCCAGAGTAAATTTTGTTGTGATTTTTTTCTGGACAGTGTCCTGTCTGATGGCATTGACAAAACCCAGTATTACAGGGTCGGGGTGTCTCACGGTAGAGATCTCCTTACTCACAAGGTCACTAAGGCCCCAATTTGTCCTGAAATAGCTCCATTTTCCTTTCACATGTGTGTTGTTGAGCTGCATTTCTTATCCGCTTACAGACACAAGAAGTAGGAAATCAAAGTTTCATAGACCAAAGTAATTCTTAACTTCGGCTCAATGTTTTTAACTCTACATCATTTGAATCCATAGATTATTCACTGAGTCAATAATGGTGCATGGCTAACATGTACTGAACACTTTGTGATTGAACAAGAGAAAGTAAATAATGAGAAGAGGATAAATTCTAAATTAATTTGTATTTCCCTGATGCCGAGTGATATGGAGCACTTTTTCATGTGTCTGTTGGCCATCTGGATGTCTTCATTGCAGAAATGTCTGTTCATGTCCTCTGCCCATTTCTTGATTGGATTATTTGTTCTTTGGGTGTTGAGTTTGCTAAGTTCTTTATAGATTCTGGACACTAGTCCTTTATCTGATATGTCATTTGCAAATATCTTCTCCCATTCTGTCAGTTGTCTTTTGATTTTGTTAACTGTTTCCTTTGCTGTGCAAAAGCTTTTGATCTTGATGAAATCCCAATAGTTCATTTTTGCCCTTGCTTCCCTTGCCTTTTGCGTTGTTCCTAGGAAGATGTTGCTGCGGTTGAGGTCAAAGAGGTTGCTGCCTGTGTTCTCCTCAAGGATTTTGATGGATTCCTTTCGCACATTGAGGTCCTTCATCCATTTTGAGTCTATTTTTGTGTGTGGTGTAAGGAAATGGTCCAATTTCATTTTTCTGAAAAAAAAAAAAATAAATAAATAAAAGTAAAAACTCAAAAAAAAAATTAAGTGCAATCAAACTAGTTATTTTTTAGAGAAGTACAGTAATTAGGCACAGCTTATTGGGGGGGCATGTAGGAACCATGGAGAGAAGGCTTTTCTCACAGCTAAAGGAATTAAAGAAGGCTTTAATAGGCTGACAATCTTGGGTCCTTAAATGCTGAAGAACATCTCTAAATATAGTCTGAGTGTCCCAGACTCTTGGCCAGAGGGAGAACTGTTAGCATGGTTCTGGAACATGGAAGTTCTTGGCATTTAGGTAGAGTAGGGAGTCCTTCACTGAAGCCGGGGTTTTCATCTTGTACTCACGCCGTGGCTTCATACTGTGCCTGGAACTTGTGTGTATGACAGTGAATAAACTATGTCCATTGTGAAAAAAAAAATTCTAAATTAATTAATTAATTAATTAATTAATAATTAGTTGGAATATCAAGTCTCATTCCTGAGATAGTGATGCCCCCTTGTGGCTCTAGACTCTAGCTCTAGAAGGATCATTCCTTCTCCATTTCTTCTGGAATTCAGGGTACTAATTACAAAATGCCATGACATGTTTCTATGTTAACATTAAATTATAACATAGAAATTCACATTAAGTAAACTTTCAACTTACTTTCTATTCTAGGATATAGATTTCCAAGAAGAAATTTACCTTTAATCCAGCTTTTTTCTTTTCTATTGGGAAAATAACATCAATTTGGTGTGTGCGTGTGTGTGTGTGTGTGTGGTTTATTATGATACTTATATAGTGTAAAGTCACAAAGAACACAAAATCAGTGAATATTGAACTGATACTCTCAGAAAAAAATATAGAGTCAGATATCTGTGAACCTCTAGTAACATTTTTTTGGTCAACTGATCAGTATACCTGTTTTATGTATTTCCTGTTTGAAGATACTATACTCAATATATATTGTTTTTGGTTCATTAACATTATAAGATTCACTGACTGCTAACAGGAAGTTTATCAAAAACATGTACTTTCTCCATTAGGCACATCGCACCCAGCCTTCCTGCACTTAGGAATAACAGGCAGCACGTCAGCATCAGCATTGCATGTGGGTAGAATTTTATTTTATTTTTAAAGATTTTATTTACTTGACAGAGAGAGAGAGAGAGAGATAGCGTACAAGCAGGGGGAGGACAGACAGATGGAGAGGGAAAAGCAGGCTCCCTGCTGAGCAAGGAGCCCAATGCGGGGCTGGGGCTCCATGTGAGACTCCATTCCAGGACCTGGGGATCCTGAACTGAGCTGAAGGAAGACGCTTAATGACTGAGCCACCCAGGCGCCCCATGGGGAGCCTTTTATTTTTTATTTTTTTAAATTAATTTTTAATTTTTTATTTCTTTTCAGCGTAACAGTATTCATTGTTTTTTGCACCACACCCAGTGCTCCATGCAATCCGTGCCCTCTCTAATACCCACCACTTGGTTCCGCCAACCTCCCACCCCCCGCCCCTTCAAAACCCTCAGATTGTTTTTCAGAGTCCATAGTCTCTCTCATGGTTCACCTCTCCTTCCAATTTCCCTCAACTCCCTTCTCCTCTCCATTTCCCTTTGTCCTCCATGCTATTTTCTTATGCTCCACAAATAAGTGAAACCGTATGATAATTGACTCTCTCTGCTTGACTTATTTCACTCAGCATAATCTCTTCCAGTCCCGTCCATGTTGCTACAAAAGTTGGGTATTCATCCTTTCTGATGGAAGCATAATACTCCATAGTGCATATGGACCACATCTTCCTTATCCATTTGGCCTTTGAAGGGCATCTTGGTTCTTTCCACAGTTTGGCGAACGTGGCCATTGCTGCTATAAACATTGGGGTACAGATGGCCCTTCTTTTCACTACATCTGTATCTTTGGGGTAAATACCCAGGAGTGCAATGGCAGGATCATAGGGAAACTCTATTTTTAATTTCCTGAGGAATCTCCACACTGTTCTCCAAAGTGGCTGCACCAACTTGTATTCCCACCAACAGTGTAAGAGGGTTCCCCTTTCTCCACATCCCCTCCAACACATGTTGTTTCCTGTCTTGCTAATTTTGGCCATTCTAACTGGTGTAAGGTGGTATCTCAATGTGGTTTTAATTTGAATCTCCCTGATGGCTAGTGATGATGAACATTTTTTCATGTGTCTGATAGCCATTTGTATGTCTTCAATGGAGAAGTGTCTGTTCATATCTTCTTCCCATTTTTTGATATGATTGCCTGTTTTGTGTGTGTTGAGTTTGAGGAGTTCTTCACAGATCCTGGATATCAACCTTTGTCTGTACTGTCATTTGCAAATATCTTCTCCCATTCTGTGGGTTGCCTCTTTGTTTTGTTGACTGTTTCCTCTGCTGTGCAGAAGCTTTTGATCTTGATGAAGTCCCAAAAGTTCATTTTCCCTTTTGTTTCCTTTTCCTTTGGAGACATATCTTGAAAGACGTTACTGTGGCTGATATCGAAGAGGTTACTGCCTATGCTCTCCTCTAGGATTCGGATGGATTCCTGTCTCATGTTGAGACCTTTTATCCATTTTGAGTTTATCTTTGTGGGCGGTGTAAGAGAATGATTGAGTTTCATTCTTCTACATATAGCTGTCCAGTTTTCCCAGCACCATTTATTGAAGAGACTGTCTTTTTTCCACTGTATATTTCTTTTCCTGTTTTGTCGAAGATTATTTGCCCATAGAGTTGAGGGTCCATATCTGGGCACTCTATTCTGTTCCACTGGTCTATGTGTCTGTTTTTATGCCAGTAACATGTGATCTTGGTGATCACAGCTTTGTAGTAAAGCTTGAAATCAGGTAACGTGATGCCGCCAGTTTTATTTTTGTTTTTCAACATTTCCTCAGCGATTCAGGGTCTCTTCTGATTCCATACAAATTTTAGTGTTATTTGCTGCAGCTCTTCAAAAAATACCGGTGGAATTTTGATCGGAATGGCCTTAAAAGTATAGATTGCTCTAGGCAGTATAGACATTTTAACAATGTTTATTCTTCCGATCCAAGAGCATGGAATGGTCTTCCATCTTTTTGTGTCTTCTTCAATTTCTTTCATTAGTGTTCTGTAGTTCATTGAGTACAGATCCTTTACCTCTTTGGTTAGGTTTATTCATGGGGAGCCTTTTAGCTAGTGAAATCACCAACAGAAAAGCACAGAAGAATTGCTGGGTCATAGGGTAGTTCTACTTTTAATTTTTCAAAGTACCTCCATACTCCTCCCATAGTGGATGCACCAGTTTACACCCCACCCACAGTGCACAAAGATTCCTTTTTCTCCACATCCTTGCCAGCATTTATTATCTCTTATCTTTTTAAAATTAACATATAGTGTATTATTTGTTTCAGGGTCGTGAATCATCAGTCTTACACAATGTTATCTCTTACCTTTTTGATAAGATCGTGAGGTATTACTGTGCTTCGGATTTGCATTTCCCTAATGATTAGCAACATTGAGCACTTTTTCATGCACCTGTTGGCCACTCATGTATCTTTTAGGTAATGTATCTTTATATCTATTCAGGTCCTTTGCCCATTTTAAACTGGATCACTTATTTTTACTTGAGTTGTGTGAGTTCCTTATATATTTTGGATATTAACCCCTTTATCAGATATGTTACTTACAAATATTTGCCCCTCATTACTTAGGTTGTCTTTTCCTTTTCCTTGTTTCTTTCGCTGTGCAGAAGCTTTTTAGTTTGATGTAGTCCCGCTTGTTCATTTTTTATTTTGTAGTTTGCACTTTAGGTGTCACCCCCTCCCCCCAAAAGAGCCAAGACCCATGTCAAAGAGTTTTTCTCCTGTTTTCTCTTAAAGGAGTTTTATGGTTTCTGGTCTTACATTTAAGTCTTTATCCCACTTTGAGTTGATATTTCTTTATTCAGACAAGTTTAAAAATCCTACTGATAGGGGCACCTGAGTGGTGCAGTTGGTTAGACATGCAACTCTTGGTTTCTGCTTAAGTCATGATCTCAGGGTCGTGGGATCAAGCCTCATGCCAAGCTCTGCGCTCAGTGGGGAGTCTGCTTGAGATTCTCTTCCTCTCACTCTGCCCCCCCACTCTCTCTTTTTCTCTCTCTCTAAAAATAAAATAAAATCTTTTTTAAAATTCCACTGATACATTTGAGAGGATAGGCTAAATGACAGTTTCCAGAAGCTGAGTTGCTGTTGAATGCCGTTGTATTTTCACCATCTAACATATATTTTACTGATTGGTTTTGATGGTTAGTTATGTCTCCCAACTAGAATAAAAACTTCAGGAAGGCAGAGATTATGATGTCCTTGTTGTTGTTGTTGCTCGCTACTACACATCCCCAATGCTCAAAATGAAGTTTTGATAATAAACCAATGGTTATATAGTATTTACTACATGCTTTGTTACAAGGATGGCTATGTACTTTATTTTCCAAACTGGGACTCTTTTTAGATTGAATGGCAGGACCTATTAATAATTATGCTAGGACAGTAAGAATGATCAAGCGTGTCCTACACATAGTAGATTTCACAGTTACTCTGTGTAGAACTGTGTAACACAACCTGTGTGTGTGTTTTATGGATATTTCCTCATTTGCTCCTCATTAAAACATTTGAAGAGATTACTGTTTTCCCCATTCTACAGATGAGCTATAGAACACTGCTATCTCCATTTTACAAATGAGGAAACTGTGATGTAGAAAGTCTAAATAATTTTTTAGAGGGCAGGAGGGACAGAAGGAGAGAATCTCAAGCCGACTCCCCTGTTAAGCGAGGAGCCTGATCTCACGACCCTGAGATCATGACCTGAGCTGAAATCAAGAGTTGGATGCTTAACTGACTGAGCCATCCAGGTGCCCCATAAAGACTAAATAGTTTAATCAAGATCTCACAACTAGTATATTAAGCCCGGGTTTGAGCTCACGTAGTTTGACCTCAGTGCATGTGATCGCTCTGTTATATTAACTTGAAAAATATTTGTGGCTTAATGAATGAACTGGCCACATTCTTTCATATACTTTGTAGTTTCAAGTTCTCTCTATCAGGATACTCTGGAGAGACTGGCCAGTCTTTTTTTCCCATAATGAAGCCCATAACTCAGTGACTCATGGATAGCTTTGTCTAAATGAGAGAAACACCTAGGAAAAGTTTGAAGCTTCATATGAGATGGTGTACTCATATATTAATTTATTCAAGTGTAAGAAATATATTCTGGCTAGGAGAAAATATAAGAACAGATATAAATTAATTGAAAACAATTTTACATTTACCATATAATATGTTCACTTAGTTTTTTGTATAACATTTTAATTTCACTGACTAGATTTCCTTCCAATAGAATATGAAGTCTGTTCTATGTGAAACATTTCTAAGAGCAGGTATGGTGATTATTTCAGATATATCATTGATGTGGGAAGACAGGGGAGGAGGTTAAGTGAGGAAAATAAATTCTTATTTTTCTAGCCTGGAGGCCAAATATAGTCATTGAGATTATTATTACTGATTCTCTGAAGAAAATTTCCTCAAAACTGTTTAGTTCTCTTTCTCAGTCTATGTCCAAATCTCTCTGTGATGAAAATATTAATACTCTCTTTCGACAATGTTGTTTTGGTTGGTTGGTTGGTTTTTGCTGCCCAATATACAAAATTATTTTGGCCTCAGATCATCAGAAAACATAAATCTGGCTTAGGAGAAAAGACAAGACCCTGATGTTTAATATCCTTTTTCACTGAGAGACTACAAATGCTAATTTTCTAATGTTTTTATTTGAATTATATTTTCACCTTTTTTTACAACTCTGAAAGCACATAGGAACACAGAATGGGCAACAGTTTTAGTCAACTCTACTCACCTAGGGATCTTAGAGGAGAAGTAAAAAATGGGGGGTGGAATTTTCACTATAGTTCCACCTAAAGTGGGACAATGTGGTAAATTTTGGAAAGCCCATGAACTTTGGAGTCAGACCCTATATTTAGGCTGTGTAACTTGTTTTTCTCCTTAAGCTTCTCCTTCTTCATCTATTAAAAAAAACAAGCCTATCTATTAAAAAGCCCGCCATTGACTTAGCAGAGTGATTAAAACATCTGCTAAAACATCATCAGTAAAACATACTGACATCAAGGGTCCCTTGATATGGCACACTGGGAACACATTGTCTTTACGGCATGCCCCCAACGGTGCTGAACCTCCATCTCATAATGAGAAATCACCAGAGAGGCCCACCCTGAGGTACTTGTACAAAATAATGGATGGGCACCCTTCCAAAATGTCAGAATTGTAGAGACAAGGGAGAACTTAGGAATCGTTAGAGGCTGGAAGAAACTAAGGGGACAGGACAAAACTAAACCCAAGATGCTATCCTGGATTGGTCCTAA